>NW_027362771.1:419518008-420718008 GCF_046119375.1 Phyllobates terribilis
GCAGATGTCATTGTGTGATGTCTGTGTGTGTGTGTGGGCAGATGTCATTGTGTGATGTCTGTTTGTGTGTGTGTGTGGGCAGATGTCATTGTGTGATGTCTGTGTGTGTATGTGTGTGTGTGTGTGGGCAGATGTCATTGTGTGATGTCTGTTTGTGTGTGTGTGTGTTTGTGTGTGTGTGTGGGCAGATGACATTGTGTGATGTCTGTGTGTGTATGTGTGTGTGTGTGTGTGGGCAGATGTCATTGTGTGATGTCTGTTTGTGTGTGTGTGTGTGTGTGTGGGCAGATGTCATTGTGTGATGACTGTTTGTATGTGTGTGTGGGCAGATGTCATTGTGTGTGTGTGTGTGGGGGGGCAGATGTCATTGTGTGATGTGTGTGTGTGGGCAGATGTCATTGTGCGATGTCTGCGTGTGTGTGTGTGGGCAGATGTCATTGTGTGATGTCTATTTGTGTGTGTGTGTAGGCAGATGTCATTGTGTGATGTCTGTTTGTGTGTGTGTGTAGGCAGATGTCATTGTGTGATGTCTGTTTGTGTATGTGTGTGTGTATGTGTGTGTGTGTGTAGGCAAATGTCATTGTGTGATGTCTGTTTGTGTGTGTGTGGGCAGATGTCATTGTGTGATGTCTGTTTGTATGTGTGTGGGGGGGGCAGATATCATTGTGTGATGTCTGTTTGTGTGTGTGTGGGCAGATATGATTGTGTGATGTCTGTTTATATGTATTTTTGTGTTTCAAATGTGTTTATGCGTGTATGTATATGTCTGTATATGTTTGTGTGTGTGCGTGACTGCGTGCGGCCACCTGCTGAGTATAGTTGGCGCCGTGCGGCCTCCTGCTGTATCTGGGTGGGCGCCGTGCGGCCCCCCGCTGTGTATAGATGGCTACTTGCGGCCCCCCGCTGTGTATAGATGGCTACGTGCGGCCCCCCGCTGTGTATAGATGGCTACGTGCGGCCACCCTCTGTGTATAGATGGCGCCGTGCGGCCCCCCGCCGTGTATTGATGGCGCCGTGCGGCCCCCTGCTGTTTAGAGATGGCGCCCTGCGGCTCCCTGCTGTGTATAGATGGCTACGTGCGGCCTCCCGCTGAGTATAGATGGCGCTGTGCGGCCTCCTGCTGTCTCTGGGGGGGCGCCGTGCGGCCTCCCGCTGTGTATAGATGGCTACGTGCGGCCTCCCGCTGAGTATAGATGGTGCTGTGCGGCCTCCTGCTGTCTCTGGGGGGGGCGCCGTGCGGCCTCCCGCTGTGTATAGATGGCTACATGCGGCCTCCCGCTGAGTATAGATGGCGCTGTGCGGCCTCCTGCTGTCTCTGGGGGGGGCGCTGTGCGGCATCTATACTCAGCAGAAGGCCGCACGTAGCCATCTATACACGTATACTCAGCAGAAGGCCGCACGTAGCCATCTATACGGTGCCATCTATACACAGCGGGAGGTGGCACGTAGCCATCTATACACAGCGGGAGGCCGCACGTAGCCATCTATACACAGCGGGAGGCCGCACGGCGCCATCTATACACACCGGGAGGCCGCACGCCGCCATCTGTACACAGCGGGAGGCCGCACGGCGCCATCTGTACACAGCGGGAGGCCACACGGCGCCATCTATACACCGCGGGAGTCTCAGTGCTTTGCAAGAGCAGTCAATAAATTCTGCTTGACTAATTCTGAGCACCATAAAGTCTGGTTCGCTTCTAACCTGCTGTCTTCATTTTCAGCTTGCTGAATTCTAACTCATTTACTGTCATTCGAGACGATGCCTTTGCTGGTCTCTTTCACCTTGAATACCTGTAAGTGCTCCACTTAATGTCATATTTTCGATTCTGTTCTTCTTCATCTTATGGCATGTGCAATTGTATGAGCAAGTATTCATATGAATTTATGACCTACTTAAACCTCCGAGGACCTTAAATTTTATTCAATCAAATTTTTTTCCAGTTTAAAACTATGGGACATATATGTGCCTTGGTTCTCAAAGGGTTTTTAAAGGGGCTGCAAACATAAATACGAAAAAAAATAATTCAATTAGTGCTTTTTGTGTTCATTTAATTTTTATTTGAAGTCCATTTTTTTTATATACCTTGAAATTAAGCCCTACCCCATGGAATGAAGCCCTACCTACACGACATCTGAGAGCTACATGGATCCCGCTTGTGAGGTGCCTGTCCGTCACGACTATTCAGTTTTAGGGTCCACTCACTAAGCCATATATTCTCTCATGCAAGAGAATAGGGCCAATTATGCTAATGACACTCGGCTCAAACTCTGTCAGAGCTTCAACTGAGTGTGATCCGATTCTCTCGCAGCACAGATATGGAGAAGATGGAGAACTTAATTTCTCCATCTTCTCCATAGTCTCTGTGAGTGTTCATCGGACTGCACTTGGATGACATCCGAGTGCAGTCCAATGTTTTACGTACACCCGTAGACTTGTATGGGTGCACATGGTCCGAATATCTAATGAGATTATTTTCTCATGCCAATAATAGCAGATCTGCACTGTCCCATAGTATAACATAGGGCCGAGTCCTATCCGATAAAACATCACATAGCATTCGGCCGTGTTATACGACAGTGTGAGCGAGCCCTTAGAGTCAAGGAATATTTACATGCAGATGATGATATTACTCTCCCAGTGTATATTTTTTTAGGCGAGTTCATAGTAAATGCTTTGCCTTTTTGACATGTGATCAACTAAAGAACAAGAAAGATTTAGGACCTCCCCTATACAGAAACTGAAAATAGTTTGGAGGACTTGCATGTCCTTTTTTATTTATTATGAGAAAATCATAAAAGATCCCATTTTTTAACCATGCTGTGACTTTCTGCTGAGGGAGAGGGAGAGAGCTGCCCTATTCAGAGTCTGTAATAAGACCTGCTGACAAAAGTGTTGAAGATACAGTCTAATGTGAATTAACAATGAAAAAAAGTTAATTTCACAAATGGCTTGTATTTTTTTTAATACAAACTTTTTTGTGTTTACAGCTCCTTTAAAGGGAATCTGTCATCAGGTTTTTGCCACCTAATCTGAGAGCAGCATAATGTAGGGTTAGAGGCACTGATTCCAGTAATGTGTCACTTACTGGGCTGCTTAGTGTTGTTTTGATAAAATCATTGATTTGTCAGAAGGTAATTATCACTAGATGACTAGTAAGTTCTGTATGACCCCACCCCCATCACTGATCAGTAGATTTCTGTGTACACTGAGCATGGGCAGAAAGCTGCCAATCAGTGGTGTGGGTGGGGCTATACAGAGCGCAGCATTCAGAGAGCTGCTAGATCTGCAGCAGATGAAACGGTGATTTTCTCAAAATGACAACAAGCAGCTGAAAAAGTGACACATCGCTGGAATCAGGGTATCTGCCCCAATATTGTGCTGCTCTCAGATGAGGCAGCACAATTAATATTGTGCCAAATTAATTTCCCGTGAACTATCACATGATCTATCACAGGGGATCATGTGACATGTCACGTGATAAATCAGGTGTGTGGAGGGGGCCCGCGCCTTCTAAACTGCCCGGGGCCCTTGCTACTCTTAATCCACCCCTGAGAACAGATAGAAAAGACAATATCGGCCCAGAGCTGCCAGGAGCAGTGTTCTGTCAAGTCTATATTAGAATTATTAATAGAAAAACTTTGTGTTCTACCATACAGATCCTCCAATGTAGTAAACGGGAATGTACACCACTGTTTAATGCACTATGCAACAACAGGTATAGACTAGTATAAAAATTACAAAATATTTAGATTTAGTAAGAACACACAAGGTGGCTCAAAGTAAGGGACACAGAGGTCGCCAGCAAGTTACAGCAGTGATTTCTACATATGTGGCAGTGCTATCTATCTCTATTACTCATTACACAGTATGATTATAAGGTACTTCATTTCCAACATCCAATAGCAGAAGAAAATTATTTAATTGGCCGTGTGTGAGGAGACACGTCCTGGTGAAGTAAGGCAAAACTCACAATCGGGTGCAGAAAAACGCAACTACCGACAATCTGGTACATAAAATCTGATCAACGTTCTTTAATAGCCTGATTAGGCAGCCCCCCCTCACTTCCTTCCACACAGAATGATCATTATCAATATCACATCTCCTGGTTACCCAGAACAATGTGCTACAGAGAGTGAACAATTTAATCATCTCATCAGGTGATTGGCAGCATGTTTAAAGGGAACCTGTCATGTCAAGAAATGCTATTAACCTGTAGATATGGAGTTAATCTGGAGGTTAATGGCTTTCTACAGCAGTGCGACCGCTGCTGTGCAAGCCCAGCTGCTGGGAGGAAATGAACTTTATTTCTCCTGGCCGCCTCCAGCTTTCAGTCATAGTGGCGCGGCTTCAGTCACCGCTCAGTACAAAGTGAGCGGTGGCTGTAATCACTCCCTTGCACTCACTGACAGATGGCTCTGCAATGCATCACTGATAAGCCAGCTGTCAGTCAGTGCCGGGTCGTGGTTTCAGCCGTCGCTCACTATGTACTGAGTTATGACTGAAGCTGTGCCTTTATAACTGAAAGCCAAAGGCAGCCGAGAGTATTAAAGTTAATTTCCTCCCGGCAACTGATTCTTTCATTGCGGTTGCCACATGGCTTTAGAATGCTATTAACCCATTAATAGCATTTTGGGACATGACAGACTCCCTTTAAAAAGGCCGATAATCATAAACAAGCATTCACGATTATCCACCATTGTAAATGCAGCTTAAGCATATATGCACTTTTTCTTCTGCTAATGGATGTTACATTGTTACATTATCGTCATCCTGCATGATGAGTGTCACTTTATCTTTTACTTAGAGCCAACTTGTGAGTCTTCACTAAATGTAAATGTTTTGTATTTTTGAACTATTGTTGAATAAAGATATTTACTTTTCAGGGGACTATTTTGCACTTTTTTATATTTGTTGTTGGGTATTGTGCTTTTGTATTGCAAGTAGCAGCACAGCCTGCTATGTACAGGAGTTTTTACAGAATTTACAGCAGCGATATAAATCTTTTAGTGATGAGTATTTATTTTGTCATTTTCCATTTTGAAAGAAAAGGAACAATAAAAAAGAATAGTATTAAGATAATGTTACTATAGGAAAAAGTTGCTGGACTGCAGTCACTGTTTGGGGCATGCAGCTTGATAATACATATTCACAAATTCAGAGTGATCAATGCTGTAGACACAGTAGTTGTGTATTTCCTTATGAAGGCCACTCTTTGTCCCAGCACCGAGAATCTACAATCCATAAGCAGCTGGCACTTGGGTTATAGCACCAAAACCTATGATGAATGTGAAGATCTGAGATTGTAGGGTTTTAATAATCACCTACGCAGGTTAACGATGCAGCAATATTTTATTCCTTACATCCATGGTAATACAGCAATTCCAGGTAAATGTCCAAAATACAATTGTCTCAGTCCACAAGATCCTGCATACGACACGACAGATAAAACGATGGAAGCACAGGTATCCAGTAGGACAGTCCTTTAAGAAAGTTTAAATCCCAACTACATATTCCCCAACTGTAGCATGTTTATCCAGCCCAGTCGGTACTGATCGCCATATGCCATCGATACATCCATGGTCCTCAGTTTAGATCCTCTCCCTTGGACAAGATTCCACCAACTCTTTGACTAAACATGTGGCTTCTCTTTTCTCCCTCCTCCTTAGACATTTGCTTTTAGCTGTAAGAATGAAAAATCTTTCAGATGCCCATCACTAGTGACCCCCGTGGTGATGGCTCCTCTCAGAGAACAATGGTTTAGGGCTCCTGAGATAAAGTCACTGAATGGAAGCATTGACACTTAAGGTTGAACTGATGAGCAAACAAATCAATAACAAAACACAGCAAGCAAATTTCTAACAAAACACAACAGTAAGATCGACAAAAATGGGTGCTCCGTGCTGGAAAAGTCTTTAGTAAATGGGCAGCTCCTCACAATGAACAAAAAGCTGGAGCAGAGATTTAAAAGAGTCATTCTATAAACAACATATATCACTAACGCTGGATTCACACATCCATTATTCACTGTACAAGTACAGACTGCACTGCTACATATACACATATGAGGCTGTCAAGTTCAGGAGCCTTACGGCCAGTTCATTCACTCTGTTCTGTACTTGAAACACGAAACACAGATGTGTGAATCTGGCTTTAGCTACAGGATAGTTGATAAATGGATGAGTTTTACGGGTTTGTCTACTATGTGGACCCTTCACTGACCATAAGAACAGTGTTCTTCCTTGTGTGAGTCAAACATTTGTGAGCATGGGCAACCACATTTAATGTCTATGATCATTAGTGATGGTTACACATACGCACTACAACTCCATTCACACAGAGTTGATGGTATTATTAAAGGGAATGCATCACCAGGTTTTTGCTACCTCATCTGACAATAGTATAATGTAGTACAAGAGACCCTGATTCCAGCGATGTATCACTTAGTTTATTGGGTGCAGAAGTTGTGATGTAATCATAATTTTTAGTTGTAGCATGTAACAGAGCCAGGAAAGCCAATCCCACCCACACCAGGCACTGTGTGCATTGTCTATTGACAGTAAACTGCTAATCAGTGCTAGGAGCGGAGTTGTACAACTTGGCTCTTGAGCTGTAGTCTAGCAGTGATAATCCCCTGATGATAAAACACTCATTGTATTGAAACAAAAGCACACAGCCTAATAAGTGACACGTTGTTGCAATCAGTGTCTCAGCCCCTACCTTATGCTGCCCTCAGAATACATAGCAAACACCTGCTGGCAGATTAATTTTAAGTAAAATATTTATCATTAGGAAAATGTACGTGGAAAAAACCCCAAAAACCTGATGTATAGAGGAAGAATTAGGGATGTTGATAGTAATACACAAGTTACATTTACATTGTTCAATAAACTGTTGCCTTGTAATACTTTATTAAATTCTAAACCTTATTCCTGTTTATTTAAGCCATTTTTCCCTATGCCTTAGGCTGGGAAGAAGTTGAAAGGAAGGGATATGTGCACTAAGAGCTTTGGCACACACCGTACTATGCAATCAGATATCGTAGAAAAGCCGGTATTAAACACTCATCACAGCAGGCATCATACACCAGAGAGCCCAGCCAAATTGCACTCATACTCCAAGCTTACAAACAGCGAGAAGCTGTCATCTAATCACAATGCCAGGCTACTTATGTATAGATGGCTCCGAAAACAAAAATCCATAATAGATTGAGAACATCTGCTTATATCGTGTTAAAGATATTGCATAAAGATTCTATTACTTTTTCATAAGCTGCCCGCAAAACAGGCGCAGAGTAGTTTAATTACAGCCTATCCCTTGGAGTTTGTAGTAGCCTAGTTCTTAACTATAGAATAATGTATTATAATGTAACTGATCAAGTATCTTGTGAACTGAAAGTCGTAACTCATTATAGAATCTCTATGCCGGTACAGTAATTATTAGTCCCGTACTTCATGCATTCTCCATTCCATTCAACAGGCAGTATTTTTATTATAAATTATTATTATGTGCAATTTTTGCAGATTTATTGTAACTTCACAAGACTAAATAGAATAATGAACCTTGCAGATCTTGGCTGTCCTTGACCTTCTAGTGGGATAGAAGAGACTGAACCTTCCATGAAAGTTGAGAGTCCCTTTGAAAGTATCAAGCTGTTTAAATTCAGGTTTACATTATTGGGAAGGGTCTCTTTTCCATAGCATTAAAGTGGCATTGGGATTGGTCAATGGAACATCAGATATAACATTTTCTCCGAGTGTTGCTGCTTTTTGAGTTAAGCTAAGGTCAACTAGACAAAGGAGAAATTAGATTTCTAGTAAAGAGCTTGGTATATACAGTATTTCTAGATCAATTATAAACAGACCTTTCAGTACTCATTTAAAGGGGTTATCAACATTGGAAAATTCCTATCTGTTGGTGATGTCTGTTGATGTTAAGCATATGACAAGGTGTCCCTTCTGGAACCCCTCAACAATCAACTGTTATCTGTAGGGAAACTTGGCAGTAAGTCACTGGTGAAATGAAAGGGTTAGTCTCATTATAGTTGTTCAGGAGCACACAGCTCCCCAGCACCCTAATGTTCTGCTTGTTCGGGGGAAGGTGTTCCTGATTGATTGACAATTTGAACCCGTGGCATGCTTGCTGGACTGAACTGTGCACTCTCTGATGCTGCAATATTAGGCTGTTTATTCTTTGCAACTTTAAAGGTATACAGAAGCTGGCCAGGATCAGGAGCTAACAGTGCACTTCAGTGATCCTGGCAAGCTCCAGGCAGTACTTACAAGCTCCATAGAAAAGAACCTCTAAGCACTGCACTAGCTGCCTGGCAGGCTGGACGCCGGTGTAGTCTAGTTGCAATGGCTGGTCTTCTAGGAAATGAGCTCAAAACAATAAAGAAGAAATTAAGTTATATTGGACAAACTGAGGCAAATTACAAGAATTAAATTGGAAACTTTTGTTTTTGCAAGAAGTTTCAAATGATATCCATCTTTGAAGATGGGATTAACCCTTAAGACATTAAATAGTTTAACTTCAAATCAATTAATGAGTTGCCATTGTAATGCAGGGCAGGGATGCTTCTCCAGAGCAAGTGACACACTTTGTAACTGCTCCCAGAATGAACAAGTGATAAAGAAGATCCTAAACAGATGATGTCACTCAATTAACTCAGAATTCCCTAATACAACATATGTAGATGGGTCTTCTGAAATATGTAAGTCCCGATTCTGTCATCTAACCCTTGTCATTTTTATCGTTAGTTATACACCCTTTTTGGACTTTTAGTGCCCTGGCTAGGAAAGCAAGACTTGGTCTCCTTTAATAGTCTTGGAAGAGTGTAGGTTTGGACTCCATTTTGAAGCTATATAATTACTATTCTTATTATTATTGCTAATAATAATAAAATGCATGTGGAAATTGTTATGATAGGAAGCAGCAGGGAAAATAAATTCTTCCAGCAGATTTGGGTTCTTTGCACAGCTCCCAGATTCTCCAGTAAAAGCTTAATATTAGCAAATTGCTACAATATGTATATGGTTTGCTAACATTTTGCACAATGAACAGAAGCCCTAAAGCAGACTTACAGTTTAAGCAATAATTTCTTGTTAACCGCCATCGGATGAAACTTTCCCTTTCCTACCAGTAGCAAGGATGCCCACTGAGAAGAACGAGTTTAGATGCTATGATCAGATAGCCACTTTTATGATTTCTCTGGCTGTAATGACTTGAGACTTCCTGTTTAGATTACTCTGGAACGTATATATGTAAAACTCTCGCACCGCACAGCTGTGTGTAGCTGAAAGTTAAATGTAAATATTCTCCAAATATTATTTATTTATGTTACTTGATGTAGTAGTAATAGTAGATATCTTTCACCTGTGTATTTTGGGATAGCAGAATACCAGGCCCCTTTAAAGAAAATAAGATGTGACTTTCAGAGTTGCTGGCGTTGGTACTTCAATAATTCCCAGAATATTGTGTTCCAAAGTCATTCTAATTTTAACTTGTGGGTTTTAGTGGCACACATATTTTATCTGGCTCTCTTTTGTGCTATATATATGGGCACTGAGACAATTGAAGAGTTGAGTAAGCGCTGGCTTGCATGGGTCATTATTGGTTTAGTCTTTGAATTTTTTTTGCCTAATCATTTTTAATATGTGTGTCTGCCGCTTTGGATTCTAAATAAAATTTGTGTTAATTTCTATCAGTTTTATATTGTCATATGTGAAATTAGAAGGTACCACATAGGGCTGTATATAGAAATCATGGAGGCCCATGGCAAAAGTTTTAATTTAGCTCTCCTTCCCCCACCCAAAAAAAATATTCAGAGGTGTACATAGAGTCATAGCGCAGAGGCACAGTCACAAAAGGCAATAGTCCTAACTTTTAAAGACAGTGAAAGTACAGGGAGAGGGCCATGTATTGAAGTACGTACACAGTAATTGTGCCCCTACTGAAGCCTCTTAGTGTCTCTCCCACTCTGATATGGCCCCCATAGAGTATAATGCCCCCAAAATGCCCCTCACACACAGTATGATACCCCCACAGTGAATTCCCCCCACAATTTGTCACCACAATATCTCTACACGCACAGTATGATGACCACACAAAGCCCCAGCAAAGTATGATGACCCATGGCGCCCTCAATACAGTATGATGGCCCCCACACACAGTATCATGCCCCAACAGTTATCCCACACAGTATGTTGTCCCCACTGCCCTCCCTACACAGTATCAGGTGCCAACAGTTCTCCCACACAGTATGATGCCCCAAAGCTCCCCACACACAGTATGATTTACTCCAAAGGCCCCACACACATTATTATGCCTTAACATTCCTCCCACACAGTAGTATGATGGCTCCAACTACACAGTATAATAGCCCCCACAGACCCTCCCCCCCACACAGTATGATGTACACACAATACGATGGCCCTACCACCTCCGCAAACAAAGTATGATGTAAAAAAAAACCACTTACTTAACCCTGTTCCCCAGATGCACTGTCCTGTATTTTGCTTTGAGTGGACGTCCACTCTGCAAAGCTGGCAAGGTCTTGAAATGTCATCACACTTGCTGCACTCAGATGTAAAGGCTGAATGGTGGAGCTAGGTCCTGACGGCTTCCAGTTTCACCATAGTATTCAACAATATCTGCATACTGAGGATGCAGTTATCATTGAAATCCAGATGTCATGCATGGAAAGGTGACGGTGCTATTCAACACTACCCCCACAACTCATGGGCCCCATAGCAGCTGCGTGATCTGACTCTATTAGGGGTACGCCACTGGTGGCACAGCTTGTAACTGAAATTCAATAGCCCATAATAATACTACATCAAAATTTATGCTCGGGTATATTCTCTACTATTTAGTAATGTTTTTCATCAAATAAACTTCCATAAAGCTCGGCAGGACCTATCCCACTAATGACTTAGATGGTCTGACAAATTATTTGGAAAGTATTGTGTAATACCTCATTTCACTTGTGGTGCTAAATGAAAATTGAATACAGTAATACTGTGACCAAAAAATGCTTTTAAAAATATACAAAATGAAAAAAATATAAATGTTTGAATCATCTCCGTTTTCTTTTTTTCCCCCTTTAAATATAAAGAAAAAAAACATATTTAGTATTGCTGCATCCGTAAAAGTCGACTTATCAATTAAATAAATTAAGTGACCTATTCAGTAAATGCCGTAAAGAGAATGAAATCAAAATGCCATTTTTCAGTCCACATACAGTTATATGAAAAAGTTTGGGCACCCCTATTAATCTTAAGCTTATTGTTTTATAAAAATTGGTGTTTTTGCAACTGCTATTTCAGTTTGATATATGTAATAACTGTTGGACACAGTAATGTTTCTGCCTTGAAATGAGGTTTATTGTACTAACAGAAAATGTGCAATCTGCATTCAAACAAAATTTGACAGGTGCATAAGTATGGGCACCTCACCAGAAAAGTGACATTAATATTTAGTAGATCCTCCTTTTGCAAAAATAACAGCCTCTAATCGCTTCCTGTAGCTTTTAATGAGTTCCTGGATCCTGGATGAAGGTATTTTTGACCATTCTTCTTTACAAAACAATTCCAGTTCAGTTAAGTTTGATGGTCGCCGAGCATGGACAGCCCTCTTCAAATGATCCCACATATGTTCAATGATATTCAGGTCTGGGGACTGGGATGGCCATTCCAGAACATTGTAATTGTTCCTCTGCATGAATGCCTGAGTAGATTTGGAGCGGTGTTTTGGATCATTGTCTTGCTGAAAGATCCATCCCCTGAGTAACTTCAACTTTATCACTGATTCTTGAACATTATTGTCAAGAATCTGCTGATACTGAGTGGAATCCATGCGTCCCTCAACTTTAACAAGATTCCCGGTGCCGGCATTGGCCGCACAGCCCTAAAGCATGATGGAACCTCCACCAAATTTTACTGTGGGTAGCAAGTGTTTTTCTTGGAATGCTGTGTTTTTTTGCCGCCATGCATAACGCCTTTTTGTATGACCAAACAACTCAATCTTGGTTTCATCAGTCCACAGGACCTTCTTCCAAAAAGAAATTGGCTTCTCCAAATGTGCTTTTGCATACCTCAGCCGACTCTGTTTGTGGCGTGCTTGCAGAAACGGCTTCTTTCGCATCACTCTCCCATACAGCTTCTCCTTGTGCAAAGTGCGTTGTATAGTTGACCGATGCACAGTGACACCATCTGCAGCAAGTTGATGCTGCAGCTCTCTGGAGGTGGTCTGAAGATTGTCCTTGACTGATCTCACCATTCTTCTCTGCCTTTCTGATGTTTTTCTTGGCCTGCCACTACTGGCCTTAACAAGAACTGTCCCTGTGTTCTTCCATTTCCTTACTATGTTCCTCACAGTGGAAACTGACAGGTTAAATGTCTGAGACAGCTTTTTGTATCCTTCCCCTGAACATCTATGTTGAATAATCTTTGTTTTCAGATAATTTGACAGTTGTTTTGAGGAGCCCATGATGCCACTCTTCAGAGGAGATTCAAACAGGAGATCAACTTGCAAGCGGCGACTTAAAGTAGCTTTTCTCATGATTGCATACACCTGGCTATGAAGTTCAAAGCTCAATGAGGTTACAAAAGCAAAAAAAGTGCTTTAGTAAGTCAGTAAAAAGTAGGTAGGAGTATTTAAAACAAGAAAATGATAAGGGTGCCCATACTTATGCACCTGTCAAATTTTGTTTGAATGCAGATTGCACATTTTCTGTTAGTACAATAAACCTCATTTCAAGGCAGAAACATTACTGTGTCCAACAGTTATTACATATATCAAACTGAAAATAGCTGTTGCAAAAACACCAATTTTTATAAAACATTAAGCTTAAGATTAATAGGGGTGCCCAAACTTTTTCATATAACTGTATCTTCCTAAAATATGTAGTAAAAAGGGATAAAAGCATTGTATGCACTCCATAATGGTATTGCTAACATAAAAAATCCAATCAAAAAGCAATGATCAAACCGGTCCATCTACAAAAAATAAATAAGTTACTTGTCTCAGAACATGTCGACACAACTCTAATTTTTTCTTTTTTATAAATTTACGACTTCTTTTTTATTACTTAAATAATACAAACAATTTTACAAGTTTGGTATTGCTATAAAAGTACTGACCTGGAAAATCACGTTGCTAGATTAATTTTATCATACAATAAACAATGTAAAAATGAATTCTAAAAAACAATGCAAGAATTGCTTCATCATTTCACCGCACTTGGAATTTTGTTTCTATTTTCCAGTATATTGTATGGTAAAATAAATAGCGTCATTCAAAACCACAACTTATCCTGCAATGAAAAAAAGAGGTTATGACTCTTAAAAGTATGGGAGGAAAAAAACAAAAGCACAAAAAATGAAAACAGATTATAATCTAATATTATTAGGTATAACCAACAAAGTAGCCCAAATAATGAACTAACCATTAAATAATTAAAAGGAATCTGTCATCAGATTAATACTGCTAAAATCAGAGCCTGGCTGCATAATTTCAGCCAGGTATATTTTTCTCTGAAATGCTCCAGCATTTCAGAGAACATACTGTATACCTAAAAGACCCAGCCAGGGACCATAGGGAAAGATCAGGCTAGTTCGGCTCTGCCTCCTCCTTGACCGGCTTCTCTTAGCACTGCTCAAGGTGATTGACAGGTCTCTCACTAAGCAACAGGCCTGTCAATAACCTGCAGTGGCACTGGGAAAAGCCCACCAGGTGCTGAGCCCAACAAATCTCATCCCTCCCAATAGTCCCCGACTAGATCTTTAACCCCTTTTTGACATTTGTGGTAATAGTACGTCCATGTTCCCTGAGCCTATTGGGCCAGGGACGTACTATTACACAGAATGTGATCGCGCCAACACACAAGCGGTGCGGGGCGATCGCCATTGGGTGTCAGCTGATTCTCACAGCTGACATCCGGTACTATGTGCCAGGAGTGATCCCGCACCGGTCCCAGCACATTAACCCCCGAAATGCTGCGATTGAAGTTGATTTCAGCATTCTGGTGGCAAGGGGAGGTAAGCGCTGCATACTTACCCTTTCTCTGGCATCCCGCGCTGTCTGTGCGGGGTCACGGTGGTTGTCATGGTCACCAAATGTCGTCATGACATGACATCCGGGTCACCATACAGCAGAAGGTTAGGTAGATTGTGCTCAGTGCACGGTCTAACTAACTTGTGTGTGCAGGGCTGCAGCCTGCATAGCATAGAGATGCTGCTGCAGCATTTCTATGCTATGCAAGCGATCTAGGTGAAAAAAATGAAAGTCCCATAGTGGGACAAAGTGTAAAACTAAAAAAAAGATTCAGAAAGTGAAGAAAAATATAAAAAAAATGTAAAAATATTTTTTTTAAAAAAAGAAAAAAATAATCCAAAAAAATAAAAATATACTGTACCCATAAATAAATATGAAAAGAAACAAAACAATAAAAGTACACATATTTGGTATCGTTGCGTCCAGAACGAGCTGACCTATAAATCTGTCCTACTAGTTAGCCCCTTCAGTGAACATGGTAAAAAAAAAACAAAAACGAAGCAAAAAACGATGCTTAATCATCATACCGCCAAACAAAAGATGGAATAAAACGTGATCAAAAAGACGAACTTAAATAAAAATGGTACAGCTTAAAACATCATCTTGTTCCGCAAAAAACAAGCTGCCATACAGCTCCATCAGCTGAAAAATAAAAAAGTTATAGCTCTCAGAATAAAGCGATATAAAAAAATTATTTTTTCTATAAAATAGTTCTTATTGTGTAAAAGCCCCAAAACATAAAAAACGATATAAATGTGGTACCGCTGTAAACGTACTGACCCGAAGAATAAAGCTGCCTTATCAATTTTACCACACGCGGAACGGCATAAAAAAAAACAATTCCGGAATTGTTGGTTTTAGTTTATTCTGCCTCCAAAAAATTGGAATAGAAAGCGATCAAAAAATGTCACGTTCCTGAAAATGATACCAATAAAAACGTCAACTTGTTCTGCAAAAAACAAACTATCACATGACTCTGTAGACCGAAATATGTAAAAATTCTAGCTCTCAAAATATGGCGATGCAAAACGTAGCCCTTGCAAAAAAATGTTTTTTTAGTGTGCGACAGCTGTCAATCATAAAAACCCGATATGAAACTGGTAGCGCTGTAATCGCACCGACCCAAAGAATAAAGTCGTCTAATCACTTATACCACACGAAGAAAAGCCTAAAAAATAAACTCTAGGGTTAGGGTTGTGCTAGGGTTAGGGTTGTGCTAGGGTAAGGGTTGTGCTAGGGTTAGGGTTGGGCTAGTGTTAGGGTTGGGCTAGCGTTAGGGTAGAGTTAGGGTTGGGCTAGGGTTAGGGTTGGGCTAAGGTTGGGCTAGGGTTAGGGTTGTGCTAGGGTTAGAGTTGGGCTAGGGTTAGCGTTGGGCCAGGGTTCGGCCAGGGTTAGGGTTGTGCTAGGGTTAGGATTGGGCTAGGGTTAGGGTTGTGCTATGTTTAGGGTTGTGCTACGTTTAGGGTTGGGCTAGGGTACGGGTTAGGGTTGGGCTATGGTTAGGGTTGTGCTAGGGTTGTGCTAGGGTTAAGGTTGTGATAGGGTTAGGGTTGTGCTAGGGTAAGCGTCTAGCATATTTATGTTTTTGTGTGAGCAGTGGGGTCCTCCTGGGACTCCTGCCATAGCGTTTCATTTAATTCACATGTCAACTGATAGTTCGCGCTGACACTGATGCATCCTGAGCCTGCAGGATAGCTTGAATTTCTTTGAAACTTGATTGGAGCTGTTATGCTCCATCAAGACTATACTGCGTTGCAATCTTTCATCAATTTTTCTCTGCCATCCATGTCCAGGGAGATTAGCTACAGTGCCATGGGTTGTAAACTTCTTGATTATGTGGCGCACCGTGGGCAAAGGAAAATCAAGATGTCTGGAGATGAACTTGTAACCTTGAGATTGTTGATATTTTTCAACAATTTTGGTTCTCAAGTCCTCAGACAGTTCTCTTCTCCTCTTTCTGTTCTCCATGCTTAGTGTGGCACACACAGACACACAATGCAAAGATTGGGTCAACTTCATCCCATTTTCATCTAGTTTCAGGTGTGATTTTTATATTGCCCATACCTGTTACTGGCCACAGGTGAGTTTGCTTGAAACAAAGTTGTTTACCCACAATTTTGGAAAGGTGCCAACAATTTTGTATGGCCTAATTTGGGGGTTTTGTGTGAAATGATGTCCAATTTGCCTGTTTTTCAGTTTTTTTGTACTGAAGTGGTTAAAGGCTGGAATTCCAGGGGGACAATATCTCAGGGCACAACATAACTGTTATGACCATAAAACCTTTGACCAAGAAAGTAACAATTTGTTTAAATAATTTACTTCAATGAGATACCCAAAAAGGTTTTACAGAGGGCTTTTAATAGGGAAAAAATGACTAAGGCTATGTGCCCACGATGCAGAAATGCTTTTTTCCTGAGCGTTTCTGCATCTCCCTGGCAGAAAAAAATACATGCGGATTGTACATGTGGATTGTACATGCGTTTTCCTGCCAGGGACATGCGGATGTGAAGCGTTTTTCACTTGCATTTCTGCATGCGGGTTGACAAGCGCTTTCCAGGCGATTTTAGCATCACTTGGAAAGTGCTTGACAACTTGGTCACACTATATAAATCCATGCAAAAGGCATGGATTTATATAGTGTGACCGAGAGAATGTCAAAAAATAAAAAAATAAATATATACTTACCCTCCGATGGCCCGCGCTGTCTTGTTTCGCTCGGTCCCGGCTGCCGGCAGCGGTAGAGTAAAGGACCTGCCGACGTCAGCATTGCGTGACCCGTCACATGACTCTGACGTCAGCGCAGGTCCTTCATTCCATCGCGAAGTGCCGGGAAGCAAGGAGGAGCGCAGCGTGGGCCGCCAGAAGGTAAGTATACATTTATTTTTTATTTTATTCTTTTTTTACAGCTTTTTTAATAGTACCTGGGTGTGGATGAGACTCTCCTCTCCTCCACACCCGGGTACCATCCGCACATTAGAACGCTTGGATTACGCATCTACATATACAGTGATGCGTAATCCATGCGTTCTAATGCAAGTCAATGGCGGCGAAAATGCAGCACTTCCGCAAAATAATTGGTAGTGATGCGTTTTTTCCGCAATGATAATCCGCAGCGGAAATTTCCGCAGCCTGTGCACAGCACATCATTGGGGGACATGGCAGGGCTTCTACCATGCGTTTTTTAGGTGTTTCTGCAGCGTTTTTGCCGCTGCGGAAACGCTTAAAAAACGCATCGTGGGCACACAGCCTAATTGAGGTGTTCAACACCGAAAAAGGCTGAAGATAAAATAATTAGATTTATTAGTACATACGATGAACAAACAAGTAATGGTTTGAACATCATACGTAAATATTAGCCAATTCTAAAGGCGGACCCCAATATTAGGGGAGTAATAGGAATGAATCTAAATTTTACCTATCGTAAAGGGGAAATTTTGAGGGAACACTTGACACATAATCACTTTGCCTCTACCAAGAGGAAAAAGACTGAAAGAAATTGGTTAGATTACAGGAAGGGTCAAATCCATTTGAATCGTGTAGCTTCTGTAAGTTCTTGCCAAAAATGAAAGAGTTTACCAACCCCCTGGATAACAGAAGATATTTCATAAAGGACTGTATTAATTGCAAGACAAAGGGAGTAATTTATGTAATTATGTGCCCGTGCCAGAAGCTTATGTCAGCAAAACTTTGCAAGAATTTAGATAGAGGATATCTAAACATATTAAACCTATTAATATATTTGGTTTTAATATAATGGAAGATAATACATAGGGAGCCAATTGCCCCTCCGGGTATCTATGTATATATTGACTACTGAGCCAAATAAGATATTTGATTGTAAATGGATTATTGTTATAGAAAAAGGCCTCTTGTAACACTTTACTGTAAGTTTAGCGAAGTGATTTGTTTTTTGCAAGTCTCTTTGTGGCATATTAAAGGGAACCTGTCACGTCCTAGCTACTATCTACACTGCCCCCATAGCGTTGTTAGTTATGCAATGAGCAAGTTGTTTCATTACAATTGTTGGTATTATAATGATTTTATAACATTATATATACTTTGTACTACCTGCTTGTATTCAGTCATAGGGGTGTGACTCTCACATTCAGTCATAGGGGTGTGACTCTCACATTCAGTCACTGCTGGCGCCGCCCAGGTATTTGAATATTGCTCCCAGCAAGCGCTATTATTGTGGTGCCCAATGCACATTTGTACATGTCCAGCCGCCTGCGCAGTGAGGCTGTGTGGTTACCAGCTTCACTGCGCACGCTCTATGTTCCCCGCTCATGCACAGTGAGGCTGTGTAGTGATCCATAACGCGGGGGGATGCGATGGTGGTGCCTGGATACAGACGCCGTCCTTACAGCTTGTCTTCGCCTTCCTGTTACGTAACTGGGGTCAGGTGACTATCATGTGACCCCCTATGTGACGTAGGACGCGGTGTTTTGCTGGCATGGACCGGCAAACAAAGTGCGCTATGGCGATGAGACATAGAGCAGGTACTTGTGAATAGGTGGGTGGCTTCTCTATGAATATGTACTATGGGGGAGTGACCAGGTTTGATAAAGGGTTTTTCCTTTTATGGTGGGTTCAGGTAGATTGGAAATCCTGATTGGTGGAATTCACCCGATCTTGAGTAACTAACTGGTTTTGAATGATTGGTGGGTGGGTTCCATGGTGATGGATTTTGATTTGTGGATCACATCTGTTTGCAAATACATAGAAGTAATGCATTTATAGAATATGATGAATATTACATTGAATTATATTATATCTATGTATTTGATGTATTGTGACTAATGCTCTATGTATATTTTTGAAAATAAAGCATGGATCAGATTTGTTTGTATGGGGGCGGTTTATGGGTGTGGATTGGTGCATGGACCCAGACCACACTACATAATCCAGCCAGGTTTAGATATGGATATACTTGACAAAGACAAGGAGATGGTCGAAACGTTGTATGTATTTGATGGCGGAATAAATACAAGCTTTTGATTCAACACCCTGGATTGGACGCTGTTCTTTCTCTTGTACATTGACTGGATCTTCCAAGTGGGTTCCTTGGTTTATGGAACGGGGGTCCTCTGCAAGTCTGTGCCGTCAGCCGCTGCTTCTTATTCTGATGTAATGACTGACAGTCTGCTCTCCTGATCTACATGTCCCATACTGGATTTGAATAAAACATCAGATCACAGATATCAAGGTATCATTTTATTCAGTTTCCTATGACCTACATGCCCATATAGATGGCTTAGGAGGGCTGACCCTACTGACAAATTCCCTTTAATATCATTATCTACCTGCAGTTGGCACTGTATGCTTTACTGTTGATGCACTGAACATAGGTTTCAGGGGATATCACTACATATATGTTTAATTGCATAACTCAGCTCGGATTTTTCACGAGCCACATGTGAACAGTGCTATCTTCCTATATCATATTAGCTATACGTTGACAAATGACAGTTTAACAAGTAACATATGCTGCAATTTCATGGTAACAAGTATTAATACTATGTAACTTAGTTGATCATTTGTCTTGTTTGTATAGGAAATCAAAGGGAACATGGTATGATTAATGGATTTCTAACTGTTAGATATCCCTATTGACTACAGAAATGGGATATTTTGCATAGCTCATGTCAAACTTCTTCATATCAGCCTGTCAATTGGTTCTTTTGTTGTCATCCAATCAGAATCAGGTTTTTTTTTTAAGCGCTAAGAGAAAGATGAAAAATCTTTTTGTGTCCCTCCTTGGAGAGTGGCGATGTGCTAATTGTAAGTGGCAGAATGTAATATTAGAAAAATGAAATAATGTTGAAATTCCTTTCCCTATACTAGTAATGTGTCAGTACAGAACTAGTAGCAAAGAATATTAAAATACATCTCATTGCATAGTGGCATTTTTAGGAAGCGAATGGTTTATTTTGACCTCTTTTTTTCTAAATGTCAAATACTTCTGACTGAATACGATACATTTATTATAAAACAGCTTCAGAAGACATTTTTATTAGATGACTTGAAATAAGAAATAACAGTATGTTTATGAGGATTTAAGCCTATTAAAACCAGATGTACAAGCTTTACTTTTTATGATATGAAGCACCATCCAAGATACATTTTTTGCATAATTGGTGTATGGCACTTGTTAAACTTTTTACTAGTATCAGTAATATTTTAGTGCAGAAATTCTACTATTTTGTATTATCAGATTGTAGGAACAGATTGAGCAAATAATGGAACTTATCTACCTATTCAGGTAATATTGCAGCAGAGCTGGTGAGCGCAGTGATTTTCTCCAATGCTGTCACTGACGTCAGCGCTGCAGACAAACAACAGAGACACAGCGCTAGACCCAGAGCGGGTAATGAAAAAGGTTGTCCACTACTTTTACATTGATGACCTTTCCTTAGGATAGCTCATCAATGTCTGATCGGACGGGGTCCGACACCCAGCACCCCCACCGGTCAGCTGTTATCAGTGTCGGCGAGCTGCTCCGTCTACTTGTAGTGGGCGCCGCAGGGTACTACACACCCCCCTCCTATTGATATGAATAGGAGGCGGATGAGTAGTACCAAACTCCAGCCACTACAAGTAGACGGAGCAGCTCGGTAAGTGCTGCCGCCACTGACACAGATAACAGCTGATCGGCGGGAGTCCCGGATGTTGGACCTCGACCCATCAGATATTGATGACCTATCCTAAGGAAAGATCATCAATGTAAAAGTAGTGAACAACGTCTTTAAAGCATTTTTTACTTTTTTTTTTACTCTAAACTGAGCTGGCGACAATAGTTTACAGAAAACAGGGAACTCCTGTAGGAATCAAATGACATTCAACTAAAGATCTCCTTCATAGTCATAAATAAACTTTATTTAAATTGTATGGAATGTAAGAATGTAAACTTAATTTTCCTGATTAATAGTAGTTTGATTCTACATCTGCCAACATGGAAATATAAGGATACCCCACAAACATTATATAGTCTTCTAAACATCAAAACACCATTTATAAGGCAGCACTTATGTATAGGGACATAACAGGTGTAAAATATCCCATATTATAACCCATCAATAATCTAGATAGGGGCTCTGTTATAAAATATTGCACCACCAAAAGAATAGAACCACAGCGCTATCATGGCACCCCTTGAGAAAGCAATGGGTGAAACGCATGTCAGGGTTGTGTTCAGGACTTTGCATTAAGCACACCATTGGTAATCACTATACATTTTTCCTCATATATTTGATATATCAACTCTTACAACTTTGTCTATCTAAGCTAATTGGTATTCTATAATATACATTTGAGATAACTATTATTTATGATTTATATGTATTTGTAGATACTATTGCCCATTGTGTATCTCATTGGAGTTGTTACTATTTGGTCCTCCATCTTTACTTGATCCTTTTGAATGCCTCTTGAAGAAATTATGTATATATTCTAGTATTTTAATACAGTAGTTATCAATAACATACATTTATTTTTAATAATTGATATCATATAACTGCTATCTCAATTCATATATTGAGAACTTAACAAAGTGCCAGGGCATTCTAACAAATCGCCTTTATATATATATATATATATATATATATATATATATATATATATATACAGTGCCTACAAGTAGTATTCAACCCCCTGCAGATTTAGCTGGTTTGATAAGATGCAAATAAGTTAGAGCCTTCAAACTGCAAACGAGAGTAGATTTTATGAACAGAAGCATAAATCTTACAAACCAAAAAGTTATGTTGCTCAGTTGAATTTTATTAAATTTTAAACATAAAAGTGTGGGTCAATTATTATACAACCCCTATGTTTAATATTTTGTGGAATAACCCTTGTTTTCAATTACAGCTAATAATCGTCTTTTATAAGACCTGATCAGGCCGGCACAGGTCTGTGGAGTTATCTTGGCCCACTCCTCCATGCAGATCTTCTCCAAGTTATCTAGGTTCTTTGGGTGTCTCATGTGGACTTTATTCTTGAGCTCCTTCCACAAGTTTTCAATTGGGTTAAGGTCAGGAGACTGACTAGGCCACTCCAACACCTTGACTTTTTCCCTCTTGAACCAGGCCTTGGTTTTCTTGGCTGTCTGCTTTGGGTCGTTGTCTTGTTGGAAGATGAAATTACGACCCATCTTAAGATCCTTGATGGAGGAGCGGAGGTTCTTGGCCAAAATCTCCAAGTAGGCCGTGCTATCCATCTTCCCATGGACGCGGACCAGATGGCCAGGCCCCTTGGCTGAGAAACAGCCCCACAGCATGATGCTGCCATCACCATGCTTGACTGTAGGGATGGTATTCTTGGGGTCGTATGCAGTGCCATCCAGTCTCCAAACGTCACGTGTGTGGTTGGCACCAAAGATCTCGATCTTGGTCTCATCAGACCATAGAATCTTGAACCAGTCTGTCTCAGAGTCCTCCAAGTGATCATGAGCAAACTGTAGATGAGCCTTGACATGACGCTTTGAAAGTAAAGGTACCTTACGGGCTCGTCTGGAACGGAGACCATTGCGGTGGAGTACGTTACTTATGGTATTGACTGAAACCAATGTCCCCACTGCCATGAGATCTTCCCGGAGCTCCTTCCTTGTTGTCCTTGGGTTAGCCTTGACTCTTCGGACAAGCCTGGCCTCGGCACGGGAGGACACTTTCAAAGGCTGTCCAGGCCGTGGAAGGCTAACAGTAGTTCCATAAGCCTTCCACTTACGGATGATGCTCCCAACAGTGGAGACAGGTAGGCCCAACTCCTTGGAAAGGGTTTTGTACCCCTTGCCAGCCTTGTGACCCTCCACGATCTTGTCTCTGATGGCCTTGGAATGCTCCTTTGTCTTTCCCATGTTGACCATGTCTGAGTGCTGTTCACAAGTTTGGTGAGGGTCTTAAATAGTCAGAAAAGGCTGGCAAAAGAGATCTTTAATCCACACATGTGAAGCTCATTATTCTTGGTGCCTGAACTACTTCTTAATACTTTAGGGGGACCAAACAGAATTCTTGTGGTTTGAGGGGTTGAATAATAAATGACACTCTGAATTAACTTTTAACGTTTTATAAAAAATTTGCTGCAGTGCATTTCCCACTTCCAGGCTGATCTACAGTACAAATGTCACAATGCCAAGTTAATTCCGCATGTGTCAACCAGCTAAATCTGCAGGGGGTTGAATACAACTTGTAGGCACTGTATATATATATATATATATATATATAAGTTTGGACACACCTTCTCATTTAAAGATTTTTCTGTATTTTCATGACTATGAAAATTGTACAATCACACATTCACCTTTTGCTTTGATGACTGATTTGCACACTCTTGGCATTCTCTTGATGAGCTTCAAGAGGTAGTCACCGGAAATGGTTTTCCAACAATCTTGAAGGAGTTCCCAGAGATGCTTAGCACTTGTTGGCCCTTTTGCCTTCACCTAAGTCCGCTTTCTCAAGGGGTTCGAGAAAGGGAAAAAGTGGACGTACGCTAAATGCGCATCGAGGTGGAGATGGGCTTTATGTTACACTCACCTTTCCCGAATCATGAGTAAGAACTGATTATATACAGTATAAAGGCCATATGGCCAATTATGAGAATGCACTGGCCCTTTGTTTATTCCTGACTGTGCAGTATATGACTTGTGATAGGAGTTGTATAATGCACTAGCACTTTGGCTTTTATACTATATGATATTCATTTATATTTAATAAGGTATTGTATTTACTATATAGCCAAAACCAGGAGACGAACAATCAGGGGAAAAGTATAATAGAAACACGTCACACCTTCTGCATTAAAAGACTCACCAAATACTGAATGTGTGCACGTGGCCTTAGATTCTTATCGCCTCACAGCTTTGTATTTGAGGACCTCTATATAATTACATGCACTATTGTTTTTAATGATTGTCAATAGAAATGTAATTATTATCCTATGAATGCATTGTGGCTCTATTCTTTTTGATGGTACAATATTTTATCTATAATGTATAGTTAGTTTTAAGGAGCACTAAACCTAGAATTGAATTACACAGTGTGTATTTTTTTCACAATATCCCTGAAGCAAAGTCCCGCAGAGAATAGAGGGATTAAACTGATGGTGTTTTTTATTTTCATCTGGTAAATGGTTGATATTTTCCATTTTTTAAGTTTTTTTGTGCATTCTGAGTCCTAGCTAGACCTGCTCTAGCTCTTTCAGACCTGTTGTGTCCATACATTACAC
This sequence comes from Phyllobates terribilis, assembly GCF_046119375.1. Classification (NCBI taxonomy): domain Eukaryota; kingdom Metazoa; phylum Chordata; class Amphibia; order Anura; family Dendrobatidae; genus Phyllobates; species Phyllobates terribilis. The sequence goes on from NW_027362771.1 coordinate 419,542,280, forward strand.
AGATTGTCATTTGTTTGTCTGGCCAGTATGTCATGCTATATTCTCTAACTGCAACAGAGCAAATGTTTGCCCATATTCAGGTTCTCTCGTTACTGTCCCTTTATTAAAAATAGGTTGTCTTCATGAGACAAACTCTTTAAGTTTATATGCAAATTGCCTCTTCAGAGAAAAAGAGGACTTGAACTCTATAGCGCCACCTATTGGAAGCAGCAATCCTACAAGTCACAATCAACCCTTTAACGAATGGTGCAATATGTCTTAGGATAATAGCCAAATCAGAATCTCAATTTGCATACTCGGTGTTTCTGGGTATTGCCCCTCATCAGTGCAAGTATGAGAACTGATTTGGCTAGATGAGTGGCTCTGGACTGAGGTCTAAAGGGTAACATTTCTCCTTATGGAGAGTGACATACCGGCTCTGGCATACCAAGGTAAGGAGGCTTATTCGCCTTGCAATGCTCCTCTGGGAAATTTAATATGCAAATTGCCTCTTCAGAGAAAAAGAGGACTTGAACTTTATAGTGCCACCTATTGGAAGCAGCAATCCTACAAGTCACAATCAACCCTTTAACGAGTGGTGCAATATATAAAGTGTTTGATCCAACTAAGCATGGTGAAAACAAACCCTTTAATTCCAGTGGCTAGTAGCCTTCAGAATGAGCGAGCTGGTTCTTTTTTGTATGGTTTGTTTTTGTATTTTACTTTCCTTGTTATGGTTTTCTCAAAGGAAAATGAAATCTATTTAAAAAAAATGTGAGATGGTGTTGTGATGTTGTTCCTACAGTATTGCTCTTGTATATGCTGCAGATGATGGATAGTGGAGTTGGAGAACTCTTTGTCTCACTGTGATTAGTTAAAGGGAATCTGACACCAGGATTTTTCCACCTAATCTGAGAGCATCATGACATAGAGATAGAGACCCTAATTCCAGAGATGTGTCTGGGCTGCTTACTGTAGTTTTGATAAAATCACTATGATTATTACTAGAGGAATAGTAAACCTGCAGACGAGTAGTCCTCCATATTCATTTATAACCCGCCCCCACCACTGATTGGCAGCTTTCTGCCTATGTACAGTGTACAGAGAAAGCTGGTGGGGTTATACAGTGCTCAGCATTCAGAGAACTGCTGGATCTGTAGCAAATAAAACAGTGATTTTACCAAAAGGACTGCAAGCAGCCCAGTAAGGGACACATCAAGAATCAGGGTCACTTCTCCTACATCATGCTGTTCTCAGATGGGGTAGCAATAACCTTGTGGCAGATTCCCTACTTTTAAGCATGGGATGTTAATGGCAAATGCTTAATTTTACATTATTTATAAAGTGGTGTCCGAATTCCATTGATTAACACAAATAAATAATGGTATACAAGGTGTTATAGGAGTTCTACTGTATTTTAGCCATAGGATAACCATCCATTTAAATAAACAAAGATTTTTATAGGGTTATGATGTTAGATAAACATGTTCCATCTTGAAATGATGATATCTTCCGTGCCAGAAGTGCTAAAAGTAACTTTTGAAGATAAATTTAATAAAAACACAGTGGATTATGGCTCGTGACCACTGTTTTACCTTCTAAGCATCCCTTTGAGACTTTAAATTAATCATAATCCAACATTTTCGTCGATTTTCTATTGATTTGGTTAAAAATGTCTTTGTAAAGCGACTGCTCTTCTTTCTCCCGTCCAATTTCATGATGTCTTCAGGCATCACAGAGCTGAATGGTCTTTTCTCTAAATCCCTTAAAACTTCTTAAATTGGCTACAAAAGGCAAGTGCCTGGTATTTAAATTCAGTGATATATTTTATTGCTTATTAATGAAAGTTTCCATCTTTCTCCTTTGCTCAATTTCCTTAGCTCTTAGAGGACTGTTTGCATTAACACCTTTAACTTTTTTTTTTGTTAAAGAGCATTGCCGCTTCCAACACAAATTGATTTATAGGCAGAAATCGATAGAGAGGACTCATTACCGGCTGCAATATTATGTTCCATTCTAAAACCAAGCCAGAAAAATCACCACACGTAGTTTGCCTTGTTAATCCACTAAATAGGTAATGAACTGGACTGCGTGCTGCAGGCGGATTGATGAACCGGATCTAACTTGGCTTGCCCATGTTGAGAATTGCAGAGCCAACCAGGTCATTGTAGAGCAAGCCATGGAAATTTTGTTAAGAGTAGATTTAAATGGTTCGTAAAGAGAATTTTCTTTTCTGTAGATTGTTTACTTTCTTCCTTACTGAAAGACTAGTCATATTGTAGACTGCAGACACAAATAGGAGTTTCTACCGGCCTTACTGTTTTTTTACTAACATTCCTGTAATGATACAGTCGTGTATTTTTGTGACACTATATATTGGCTCTAAGCCTTTTTTTTTTACATTTTTTTTACAATTTTTTTTTCACGATTCACTCTTGTTCCACCTAAAAGTGCATGAATAGGAAGATTCTACTGTGCTCTATATAAAACATTGGTTGTTTTTCTTTCATTATCCTACGAAGAACCAAGTCCATATTTTTTTATTCACTTTTCAACATGTCTGCTGAAAATAGAAAGCCAATAAGCAAGGGATGAGAAGAAATACATGACAAATATTTTTCCTACTATTACAGACTTCTCCTCGTATTCCAGCGGTTAACCTCTTGTCATGATATTCAACCAGAACATCCAAAAATAGTGACGTCTTAAGCCGAATGGAACCCTTTACAAGGCAATATAAAATAGGATGTATTTTAAAAATATCAGTTTTAGGAATTTTAAAGTACTTAGTGTCAGCCACACTGTATGATTTCCATAGCACACTTCTCATTAAAGATTAACTGCTCTATGGTCTCCAGATTGGTCATTATATGGTGGCAGCGAAAAATCAGACTGACTTCAATGATAATTACATGAAGCCAGTTCAGTAATTCAGAGGCAGCAGTAAACTGTTCTGTAGAATTATCCTAAGATCTGCTGAAGATAATTTTCTCCCTATAACAGCATAGCATGTTCAGTGACAACTGTGTATGACAGCCAGAAAAAAAAAAAAAAATATTTACTTGTACCACATTGTACTTATTTTACTTTCCATGCGTGAGGCTATTAGGGTTAGTCCCCATGACCCATTATTCTGATCAGATTTTGATCAGATTTTGATCAGAGTGGCATTGATTTTGTTGGACGTGAAGTGGAAAAATAAACTTTCTCCACCCCCTCCATTCAGCCAGCCTGTGAAAATCAGACTGCACTTTAATATCATTCGAGAGCTGGCCAATTTTTTCAAGGACTCATAGACTTGTATTGCTGATTTTGATCCAATAAATCAGATCAAAACCACGGATAGTATTTGTCCAAGATAATTGATTGTGTGCACGAGCCCTCGGGGTGTTTACGGTGATTTCGTCATAGCTTGAAGCTAAAAGTCAAAGTTATGGTGTTGGAGACGATATATGACTGCAGGTTGTAAGATTCCAGAATTGTGATCGTTATTCATTATATACCTATCATAATAAAAACCCACATACCATTAGCTCCTGATGGAATGGAGTCTTAAAAGTTGATTGGAAAACCCAACTATTCCAGCTGTAGATGAATAGGTTGTATTGGTCCTGATCTTGTGGATTTTGTTCCTGGCTGTGTAGAGTAATTGTTTTTATTCTATCCACCAATGTGTGTCAAGCTACTATTCATTAAATGGATAGAAACAGTAGTCAGTCTAGGGGTAATCTACATATAGAAACACCTAAATACATTTTCATTGAGAAACATATCAGCTATTTTTATAACTGTAGCTAAAACACTGAGCTGTCCTGGCCCGCGCTCAGCATGGTTGCCTTTTTGAAGATGAGATGTTTCATGAGTGTTGGTTACTGGTCTGCGGGGTGCACAGTACGTCAGGCATGCAACTTTTAGATGGATTGCATTTCATATTCTCTCTTGGTAAAAAGTACAAAAAAACTTTTTCTTTTTTTTAGAGAAGCCATGCAGAGAGAGGAACCATAACACAATTTTTAGTTGTTAAAATTGTCAATATGAAATTCTAAGCTGAATGGTTAATGACATTTTAACAATCGGTAGCTGTCTGGCTCATACAGCGTAACATTGTTTTTAAAAGAGCTGTGAATTAAAAAGGACCATTTGGGTTGCTTTATACCCTTCAAGGGTCAGAATTTTCCTCTTAAGCATTTCAGTAATATGCCCTACAGTACTAGACAAACATTCATACTGATACATTTTACCTTTTATTGCAGAGCCATCATCTTTCTAAGTGAAAACCAAAGTCATAAAATAGCAAAAACAAAAAATTCTTCTCAGTCATTGAGGTGTACAGGCAGTGCTTTAATATGTTTAAACAGCTAAATATCATCAGAGCTGACTATATGGGATCATACTGCATTTGGTGGACACCAATATGGTCATTCCTCAATCACAAAAATGCTGGTTTCCACAACATAAGCTTTGTATTTAGAGGCGTAGCTAGGGGTTCAGCACAGGGGAGGCAAAACACATCTGAAACCATGTTTACAACTATGGTGGTGCACTGTAATGATTGGTGTAATGAAGCCTCAACAGATGACCATGCGGTTACTAAAATAAATGTCTACAAAAACCAACACCGATATTACTGCTATATGGTGACCATATAATGGTAGATACCAGTCCAACAGAGCATTTTAAGAGATTACAATACAGATATATATAATATCTTACAGGTAACATTCTTTCTGATGTAGTCATTCACTTTTCCCAACATTTCCATCAAGCCCAGACCTCGAGGAAAATTTCTTCCAGCCATGACTCATCTGTAAAGTTTACAAGAAAGACATACATTTGACTTCTCAAATTTTCAGCACCGTTACCATCTATTTCCAACCTGAACAAAGTCCTCATCCTGCTGTCACGCTAAAACTGATCTTTCTGCTGCTGTATTTGTCCCTGTAACTGGACCTGCCATGTGGCACAAAAAACAGAGCTCCTCTTATTGCCTCACATAGTAATAATGCCCAATACAGTGCCCCTAACAAAGTAAAATGCCTTGTTTGTGCCCTCTAGATGGTAAAATTGCCCCCTACAAAATATTAATGTCCTGTACAAGTACCCTAGAAAACAGTGCACACATTTTGTCACCTAGAAAGGTCACTGCACATGTCTTGACATTACGACATCACAACTTTAAGACACACAGTAACCCCTGAGGCCTATACATGGCCAGAAGTCTTGGACGTGGCAGATGCTTCGGCCTATATTGAAGGTGCCGGAAATGCGGCACATAATAGCAGAAAGTGACCGGATGGCTGCTAGGATGGCAGCCGGAAAGGCAAGCAATGAATTGAGAAGAGATGAGCAGATCGCTTTACGCAACCTCGGTCCATGGTCAAGGTCAGTGCTCTCTGGCCATGGACAGGCGTTGCGTAAATTTCCTTAACTTCCAGGTTCTCTGGCGCCATGTTTGATTCGCCGGCCTAATGTGAATTTCAACAGCACGGTTAATCATAAGCCTGGGATCCTAGAGGGTAAGGAAATTTGCGCAGCTTCTGTTCATGGCCAGAGAGCCCTGCCGTGTACTGTGGTCCAGTGTTGTTCAAAGTGATCCGCTCATCTCTAGAGGTGAGTATTATTTTTATTTTCTCCATAATTATGAGTTGTATGTAAGTTGGGTGTTCATAACTTTCGGGAATGCCAGTACACACACTCCTCAACTCCTTGAAATTACAGCATAAAGAATGAAAATGTATGGAATTATGGAAATCAAAGGATTGATAGATGTTAATGATAAGCAAATATTGATTTATTCAGTATAGAGTATGGCATTGTTGGGACACCTGGCATTGCTGGAACACTTAGGAGAAATCGCTGTACCACTGATTCTATGACCTGATTCTATGAGCTGTTAGTGTATCTAGAAAGAAGATAAAGGAGTCTGTTTACCATAAATGATGCAGACTCAACCATGATAATGAGAGTAGGACTGGTGTGATGTTCCCTCATGAGTAGTGTTGAGCGAATTTGTTCGGCATTTCAAATTCGGGTTCGTGTTTGGGGTTCTGGTTTGTTCGCGTCAAAAAATCGGCTCCGCCCACGTACATCCCTAATTTGCCACGCTGATGTTATCTGCATGACAGCGTGGCAAATCAGGGATGCTCATGGGCGGAGCTGATTTTTTTGCGCGAACAAGCCGGAACCCCGAACACGCACCCGAATTTGAAATGACGAACAAATTCGGTCAACACTACTCATGACACCCTCTTCATGGCGTTGCCCACATAATCTCAAGACCAATCTCCAGTTATCATTGTGTCTGATGAACAGGCCTAAATTCCAGCCTGCATTACTGTCTTTCTCTGCACCATTATAACTTTTGAGAGTGGTGGCGTGATCTCAGTGGAAAAACTAATCCTGGACATCAGGCTCATAGTCCAGTGTCGCCTTCTGTTAGATTTGTGTTCACACTGTTTGATGCCTTAGTTTTGGTATGTGACACCCTATTCCGCTGACTGTATAGCACAGAATGGATCAATCGTGGAACCAGTGGTACGACCATTCATCCAAAGTGTCACAGGAGCCGTTTTTCAATGGAACAATTCCAAGCCGCATGTTACTCTGTTACTATTAGCAGCCAGCATGATCTAAACATACTACCACTTCCTGCAGGATCTCCTGACACTTCTCCCATTATGCATATCTGGGATGTCATTGTTCAGCAATTGCAAAATGAGCTGCCATCAACGAATCCTGATTTGTGTGCACAAGTGCATTCAGTGTGGCAGAACACTCCTCAAACAGACCCATGCTTTTTGGGGCATCTCTCCTCCTATATGCATAGGGTGGGCCACAGAGTCAGGCCCGAGACCTTGTTTGGTTTGTACAAGATGATACCTCATTCTTTCAAATTATAACATGTGGTTTTAAATCCCAAATACTTGAATAGCATTTTGGTGAACTGATGACTACTGTATATAATGCCAATGCTCCCTATTTTATACTGTTTTTAGCAGTTACTGATGAACTCTAAGAAGTTCTTATTACATTTTCCAGCAACCGCTAGCTCTTCTACAGAACAACATATTATTATAATAGGACTTAATTCATGCAATATAAATACATATATACAGAGTTTTTCAAGCCGGCCCTGGGTAGTCCAGTATAAACCATATAGTTGACGTTCATCAGACAGATCATGCCATTGCTAACAGATAGCTTTTCCTTAAACGTGTCAAGTGTGATGTGTCCTTCGCTTAAACCTAACTCGCCTATCCAGAAGCTTATTGTAAATTGCTTTGCAAGCTGTTGCTGAAAACACAGAAGGTTGTGGGGTTAAACGTCAGCTGATTCAACTGGGAAGAATCGGAGCACATATAATTTCTACACCGGACAAAATACGAAAATAAAAGCAGCATGCCAATAAAAACACATTGTGATGCTTCAAATACCACTTGGATTAGTGCACAGATTGGCAAGGGAAGTGTGTTTCCCTTCAAACCTTCGTTTTATGTTTTTTTTAAGCTTTTAAGGAAATCTTTGAAAAATGCATGTGTCTCTGTGAAAATATGTGTACGAGGAATGGACCTTTCACTTTTTGACAAATAATATAACCGATCTTTGTTGGACTAGTTAACTTAATTAGGCTTAAACGCCTATTTGAGAATATGCTTGCATTGCGTGTCTAATTTTTTTTTACCAATTGGACTGCTCATTCAGATATTAAATGAAGCATTTTATAGTTATGTGCACTGGCTGGGTCATACCAAGGCTCTGGGTATAAAAGTGCAATATATATTAGTATGCACAATACTAGTATCATGTAATGTGGTAGAAGGACATTGGCCCCCTCCTGTACCATGGTCCAGCATCTTACTCTCTATTATAGCTTCAGCGTGACCTTATGTCTATTTTTTAATATACACTTGTATCTCAACATACTATATACATTCAGTGGTTATTTTTTATGGCCATGTTCACACATTCAGTATTTGGTCAGTATTTTCCATCAGTATTTGTAAGCCAAAATCAGGAGTAGATGAAAAATACAGAAGTGGTGACGTGTTTCTATTATACTTTTCCTCTGATTGTTCTTCTCCTGGTTTTGTCTTACAAATACTGATAGAAAATACTGACCAAATACTGAACGTGTGAACGTGGCCTTAGACTGATGCAGAGCTAAAGTGAAGCTTTAAAGAATCTTTTACCTATTAGAAAATTGTTATAAACAAATCTAAAATATCCATAAGGATACGTTCCTGCAATGAATTTTTGTAGAGTTTTTTAGGCTGCATTTGTTTTGAAAAAATGCAAGTAACCTAATTTACTTAAAAAGTACAGAAATTGTGCCGAAAATCTACAACATCAAAAACTCATAGTGGAAAACGTAACCTATAAGAATAAGATTCAAGTAACGGGGAACAAAGTCCTCCAAGACTGTCTCTCTAATGACAAACTCAGAATACCAGGACATCCCATGGGGTGGAGTACACTACTCATTCCTGCTTATTTGATGTAGTCAGAGAGGGAAAAGGATAGTGTACTTACCTTTCTTGTTTTCGGTGGGTATCTAGTGAGATAAGCACACCTGGATCTAGAACTTATCTCACTAAACATAAAAATGTCATACATAGTAAAGGGGTTTTAGGACTTATTTAAAATTTGGATCTAGGCTGCGTTCCCATGATCAACTTTTAGTGCGTTTTTGATGTTGCAGAATTTCTATAAATCCCATCCACTTTGCTGGAACTGTAAGACGGCTGCTTTTTTAACGCAACAAAAATACGCAGCCACAAAAATGCACCAAAAGCTCATAATGGGAACGTAGCCTAAAAGGGTGGGAGTAATTGCAATTTCCTACCCCGGGCCCAAATGTAATTTCCTATCTTTGGCTCAATTTTGAGTAAGTTGGAAAATCTCTTTAAAATTGTAATAAGTAGCCCCCTTCCGAATGTACAATTTTTCATTTTTGCACTTTCTTTCTTCCCCTTCTTACAAGAGCAATAACTTTTTTTTCTGTTGATGTAGCAATGTGAGGGCTTGTATTTTGCAGGATGACTTGTACTTTCGAAGGACATCATCTATTTTCACATATGGTGTACCAGAAACCAGGAAAAAAATTCCAAGTTCTGTGAATTGCAAAAAAGCACCATTCCGCAATAGTCTTTTTGAATTTTGCTTTCATAGCATTCAGTATATGGTAAAAATTACCAGGCAATATGATTTTCCAGGTCAGTACAAATACGGTGATATCAGCCATACATAGGTTTTTTATTATTTATCTGTCAGTGAGCTCGTTCTGACAGTCGAACAGGACAGTTTGTAATCTTTAATCTGTTTTTTTTCTGAGCAAAGAGACCGTAAAAGCCAAATGCTGCAAAATTCATAATGAAACCCATTTGCAAAAATGATTTTTTTGCCCAAAATACATATATTTAAGTTAAAAAAAAGTCCCCAAAGGTGGCCAACCCCTTTTAATGGAAACAACAGCTCTAATATTTACTGATTTATGGGCATTTATAAAAAGTCTCACCTAAAGGGAACCTGACGTGGCGAGAATAGAAATAATATACTCTGTTGGACAGGAAAGAACATCATTCCCAAAAACTGGACGAAAAAAACAGCATGGCTCTTAGACTAGATTATTGCAATGCTGTTATAGGTTGAACTTTTTTTTTTTTACAGATGAAACATATTAAAAATGCAAAAAGAAAGCAGCCAATAAATGTATTCCAAAATCATGGCAAGTCACAGCAAATGTTTGTTTTTTCCATGTGATACTTGGCCACATGGGACACATAGTTACCCAGCCTTAGGAACATTGGGCAACTGGCTGCTTAGATTTGGCCATATATAAGCAAACAGAAGACTGATGAAAACCGTTTCTTTTTCTTGCGCTATAATTTGCATAGAATTAATGAAATCCGTTTGTACTGTAATTTAAAATATGTATCATAAGCAAAATCACCACTTATTGCTCCGTTATGAAGAAAGCGTCTGCTCAATGTCATAGCATGCTATTTAGCCGAAACCATGAATTTCATAAAATACTTGTGAACAATAAATCATTAATTTTGTACGGTTGGAGCCGGTCTGGTTCTCGTCAGCTGGTGAGTGCCTTTCTGTGATTTCCTAGTCCTCTCACGAGATGGCTGGCTCTGTGCTGAACGCTAGCGGCAGCTCTGGGCATTGGGAGGAAGACCCTGCTGCCTAAATAAACATCAACTGCCACAATTAGGAATAATTAGACCACTTAATAATTTCCAACTAAGTACAAATACACATACACTCTGTCCGTGCTTTTTTAGGTTATAAAGCTCTCATCAACTTAATTTTCCTCTAATTACAGGAAAAAATGAACTGAAGTACAAAGGTAAAATTGAAGTAGAGCATTAAAGCAGGTGAAGAAGATCTCATATGTGGTATAGGAATATATGGATATAGTTATACACAGTGTATATACACTGCTCAAAAAAATAAAGGGAACACTCAAATAACACATCCTAGATCTGATTGAATGAAATATTCTCATTGAATACTTTGTTCTGTACAAAGTTGAATGTGCTGACTACAAAATCACACAAAAATCATCAATGGAAATCAAATTTATTAAGCAATGGAGGCCTGTATTTGGAGTCACCCCCAAAATTAAAGTGGAAAAACACACTACAAGCTGATCCAACTTTGATGTAATGTCCTTAAAACAAGTCAAAATGAGGCTCAGTATTGTCTGTGGCCTCCACGTGCCTGTATGACCTCCCTACAATGCCTGAGCATGCTCCTGATGAGGTTGCGGATGGTCTCCTGTGGGTTCTCCTCCCAGACCTGGACTAAAGCGTCCGCCAACTCCTGGACAGTCTGTGGTGCAACGTGACGTTGGTGGATGGAGCGAGACAGGATGTCCCAGATGTGCTCAATCGGATTCAGGTCTGGGGAACGGGCCAGTCCATAGCTTCAATGCCTTCATCTTGGCTGGAGTGTGTCAGCAGTTCCTGCAAGATGAAGGCATTGAAGCTATGGACTGGCCTGCCCGATCCCCAGACCTGAATCCGATTAAGCACATCTGGGACATCATGTCTTGCTCCATCCACCAACGTCACGTTGCACCACAGACTGTCCAGGAGTTGGCGGATGCTTTAGTCCAGGTCTGGGAGGAGATCCCACAGGAGACCATCCGTAACCTTGTAGAACGAGCAAAAAAGCTTGTAAAAGAACTTCAACATGACGTTTCAAGGATGGAGCGAGACTGCCATCTACTGGCCAGAGACAGTCAAGCGGAACCAAAATATACAAAGGAAGTTGCAGGGAGGGCAGATTCAGAGGCTGGACCCGATCAGGTGACTTCCAGGAAGGAGTTCAGAGAGATAAGAGGCCAGCGCGCCAAACCTGAGGGGTCTTTGGTGCCAAGCAGCAGAGAGGAGCAGACGTGCTCCCTGCGTCCTGAGAAACCCCGCGTGACAGGCCAAATCCAGAGGCCTGAGAGGTGCTCCAGCCGGGCACCGGTAAAAGAGCTCCGGATCCCTCACAGTTGTGACTCGAGTGCTGTGCCTGCTGAGGATACTAGGAACCTGATCACGGTGCTGAGTGAGTTTGCGGAACCCGACGTCGGCCGCCGACAGACGAGGCCTGGACCCCCCTATCCAAGGCTCGAGAGACTGCCCCCAACAGCCAAGCAGAGAGGAGCTGCATACGTGAGCAGGGCCGTCACTTCCACTGCTCACCCACGGTACCGGGGACAATTGGGTTTAAGTACTCAGGTTGGGAGGGGGACGGTTGGGGCTAAAGTAGCACAACATGATTTAATTGAATTCATCCGGAAAGAGACTCACGGCCTAGTGGGAATAACCGGTGACCCCGGCTAGGGCCAAATTCACGGTTAAAGAACTTGTGTGGTGCTTCTCATGCTTGAGGGCATCACCTTACTTTAAGAGACTGCGCCTTATTTTAAGAGACTGCGCCTTACTTTGAGAAATTTCGTATTTTTCTGATATTTCAAACCACTGTTCATTACCCTTGTTGCTAATCCCTTGTTTCAGTATACCTGTTGTATAAAACTGTGTACAAACATCTCTGACTGTTCTCGCCTTATGTCTCTGTGCGTTGCATTCTGGTACCTGCATTACAACCTCATCAGGAGCATGCCCAGGCGTTGTAGGGAGGTCATACAGGCACGTGGAGGCCACGCACAATACTGAGACTCATTTTGACTGGTTTTAAGGACATTACCGTACATCAAAGTTGGATCAGCCTGTAGTGTGTTTTTCCACTTTAATTTTGGGGGTGACTCCAAATCCAGGCCTCCATTGGTTAATAAATTTGATTTCCATTGATGATTTTTGTGTGATTTTGTTGTCAGCACATTCAACTTTGTACAGAACAAAGTATTCAATGAAAATATTTCATTCACTCAGATCTAGGATGTGTTATTTGAGTGTTCCCTTTATTTTTTTGAGCAGTGTATATTTATAAATACACACACACAATTACTCAAGTGTATGAGATTGCACATGCAAGGTACAAAAAAGTGTAACCATTAAAAGCACCACATATTTTTTGACAGGACAGAAATTGCAGCAGGTTGCCCCATTTTTTCCAGAGTTTTGGCATTTCTTTCGAGTTGCTCAAGTGTTTTCAGTCTAAACTGATGCTAAATAAAATGTCCATTCATATTCTGCATCTCTTATTAATGATTATATTACTTTTGTTTTTTATTACAGACTTCCAGAATTACTCGTTCTGACAATGATAAAGACAATGGCTGGGATGCCTGGGGAAGCTGGAGTGACTGTTCACGGACCTGCGGTGGTGGCGCATCCTACTCTTTACGAAGATGCTTGAATGGCCGGTTAGTAAGAAGTTCTATGTATCAGGGGACCAAACATGCTTTTCTCCAATTTTTTTTTTCACTTTGTCTGAAAACTATGACAAGGTGACCTGAGCTGGAAAAGCCAAGGTTTGCGGCAGCAAATGAATGCACCTGAATTCTAATTTTATATACTTTTGCGTAACAGCTGATCTGATGTTGTATTATCAGCAATTTGATTAATGGAGGAAATTGTGAAATGGTTGAACTAGATAATATGTACAGCCTTATAAAAACAGAAATTAATCTTCTTTTAGCAGATTCATTTCAATGAATTGGCAGCTTAGTAGGGGAATGTCAAGCTTTTTTCTTTATGTCTGTCCTTTCTCATCCCCATGATTGATAAAAGGCATAAAACAACCAGAGAGACTTTAATCATGAATGCAAACACCATGGGCCCTTTATGTTGGGACATTACCATTTATTCATTCTTTCTAAACATTTATTACCTACATTAACTCTAGAGTGTAGGTAATTGAATAAGTAACATCATGGATTATGCTCCTAAGGGCGCATTCAGACGTTCGTACAAATCGGTCCAAGATCGGACCGCAATGCACGGACTGGCCACCAGGGCGGCCGAGCGTGACAGCTTTATCTGTTTCAATCAGTCTGCGATCCTCAGGTCGGGAAACCCGTGGCCAGTTCGTGCACTTTGGTCCAATCTTGGACCAATTTGAACAAACGTCTGTATGCCCCCTAGACTGTCATAAGCTGTCTCTGACACTTTCCACTAATGTAGATACCTAAATAAAAAAAATACATTATCACAGATGCCTGAATACCAACAACCCTTAAAACGCAGAATTAAAACTGAAAATTGCTTATATGAATCAATATTGCTGCAAAGAGGTGCAGAACCTTGCAGAAACTCTGCAGAAATTTCTGCAAGCAATTCCTGATCGTGTGCACATAGCCCTATAGTCACTATAAAATCACAACACTGGAGCAACTCTTCCCCTGTACCATTTGTAACCTGTGTTATTACTACTGGAAATGGATGAAAACTTTGCTAACCAGGTGACACAATTCCTCTTCTCAATAGTGTTTGTCTCTACACAGTGCTATCCATTTGTACTGATTGGACAGTGTCAGAGTATATAGAAATGCCGCAATCACATTATGAAGAGAGAACAAAAGAACGGTACAACACAGAGCTATAGAAAGGCAATCCAAAATTATTATTTCATAGAAAATTATTAATTACCAAAACAGACATGTAGGAAGAGTTGACACGTTCTTTTTGTGTACAACTTGATCAGTAGGTATCCAATTGTCAGAACCCTGACTGATTTACAATGAAGAGCCTGCTGCTCAAGATGTGGCTCCTTCATAGTTTCTTATTCCTACACAGGGCATTTCAGATTGTATGGCTCCCCCAGTTGCTGTTGTGTCATGTGATGGTTCACCTGATAATGGTGGTCACATGACACATCACATGATGAATACATAGTTGCTCAGGGGAGGTGGTACAGATGACACCTCAGACTAATAAAAACTAGATATGTGTGAATATATTCAAGTGGAATTTAATTTTACTCATATATTTCAAAAATCCACATTCGCAAAAATGGCCACTGGCTGCCATTCTGCTGAACTGGAAAGAGCAATGAAAAAGATTAGAAAAAATAAAGATAACACTTATACTCACCTTACCGCTCAGCTCTCCGGCCAGTCCGCTCCTCACCATCCCACCGTCCGGTCTTTGTCGCATCACTCCTGTGGTTTCTTCAAGGCAGGATAGGGCTTCTGGCTCTGATGTCACCCAGGACAGTTTTGAGCCAGCGCATGCAACATCACGGCACACATCATGACATCGTGACCTTACACAATCTTGCACAGAATCTTTCCAAGCCTCATCAAAGCCAGAAGTCTTGGCCTCATGTGGAAAGGCCTGTTGATTCAGCACTCATGGCGATGATAAGAAAATGCAAGGAGGACCAGGCGGGTGATGGTGAGGAGCAAGGGGGATGGAGAGGTGAACAGTAAGGTGAGCATAAGTATTTTTTTTATGACATCTTACATTTACTATGCTCTGGGACCTGAAAAGACCCCAGAGTTTAATAAAGGACATTCAATTGCCAGAGAATAACTTCACTGCAAATCGAATTTCCTAGGAAAATCATTGGGAACAGGCAAATTCGAATTTTATCTGAGCCGCTTATCTCTAATAAAAACCAATACAGAAGTAACCATCAGTTACTGTTCATAGTAAGGAATGACACTATTTAATTATGGATGGCCCTATAAATAATAAAGGAGGAACTGAATGTAATAAGGGAATGCGTGATATATGAGAGGACACAATATAACAATGGATGACACTATACATATTAAGGGAAGCAACTATATAATAAGAGAAGGCACTATACATATTAAGTTTGACACTAGTCACTACTCACGGACAAGCCATGAGGCTGGGTAGTCAAGAAAACCGAGGTCAAAAGCCAGGAGGGTACATCATAGAGAGAGGAGGTGAGACAAAGGTGTAGTCAGATAACAGTCGGAGGTCAGAATACCAAGAATCAGCGGATCAGCACAAAAGGACTAGGCAAGCAAATGGTCAAGGCAAATCCAAGGTGGAGCCACAAATATCAAAATAAAAGACTAGGAGCACAAAGCAAACACACACCTCTCCGGGGTTGGACGGGTTCCCTATGGAAATATACAAGAAATTTGGGGATATATTACTACCTCAATTGCTGTGCACCTTCCAGGAGGCAGCCAGGGAAGGCATTCTGCCCCTCTCAATGAGAGAAGCAGTTATCGTAGTGATACCCAAACCGGGTAACGATCCATTGCTTCCCGAATCCTATAGGCCTATATCCCTGCTACCTACGGACATTAAAATTATAGCAAAAGTTCTGGCCTCCAGGTTAAATAACATAATATCTAATGTTATACATAGTGATCAATCTGGCTTTATGCCAGCTAGGTCTACAGCCGCTAATATCCGTAGACTATTTCTTAATCTTCAGTTGCAAGTGGACAATGCAGGAGATAGGGTTATTTGCTCGCTAGACGCTGCTAAAGCATTTGACTCTGTTGAATGGGAATATCTATGGGTAGTTTTGGAGAAATTTGGTATGGGCGCTGGATTTATTTCATGGATCAAGCTACTATATGAGAGGCCATTGGCACGATTAAGGGTAAATGGGCATCTTACTTCAGCCTTTGAACTGGGGAGGGGCACCCGGCAGGGATGCCCGTTGTCCCCTTTACTGTTCGCACTGGCCATTGAACCACTAGCTGCGGCTATCAGGATGCACCCTGGCATAACGGGATTTCGCAGAGGGAATATAGTGGAGAAAATTGCGCTTTATGCTGACGATGCACTACTATTTTCAGCGGAAGCCTCCAAAACATTATCTGTAGCTATAGAGACAATCGAGAAGTTTGGGAAATTTTCGGGTTTGGTGATTAATTGGACTAAGTCGGTACTGCTTCCAATAGAAAATAGGAACATTAATGCACCTCACTATACTGACTCGGGCTTACAAGTGGTCAATGAATTTAAATATTTGGGTATTAATGTAACATCTAAAGTAACTGACTATGAGAAACTAAACCTCAACCCAATACTGGCCAGATTCAAATGTAAACTGGACACGTGGTCTAAATTGCCACTGTCAGTGGTGGGCCGCACTAACTTGGTCAAGATGATCTGGATGCCACAATAGCTATATGTATTGCATAATTCTCCAATATGGCTTCCCCAGAGTTATTTCCTTAAAGTAAACAGCATGTTCAGAGACTTAATCTGGGGAAAACAAGCTCCAAGAATTAAACTGGAAACTTTGCAAAGAGATAAAACAATGGGTGGCCTTGCTGTCCCAAATCCGTGGGTTTATTATATGGCAGCTCAGCTCCAGCACATTCATGGGTGGGACGACCCTGGAGGGGGGGGGGGGGGGGCTCAACGTCTTCTACTCCAATCACATTTTAAATCACTCAGACTCTTTGTGTTAGAACTCTCCTGTTGTTTTTTTTCTTGTTTGCTGGTCACATGACCTTTTTTGCCTATTTAATCCTGCTCCGCCCTTCTGGCCATGCTGGACTTCATTGTAATTTCTACTCTTAAGCTAGCCAGGTGCTTTGTAACCTTTCTCAGTCAGTTTAGCTAGGTATTTTGACCTTTATGTTCTATGTTGTGTGTTTGTCTTTTTTCTGCTACAATTTCTGCTTGGAGGTGTCCATCTTTCTCCCAGTCCCTAGTTCTTGTAGGGATCCCTCCCTCACATCTATAGGTCTTCATTCAGACTAGCTGAGGATTTAGCGGGTCTGATCGCAGGATCAGGTTCCCCGTTACATCGTAGGGATCTAGCTTAGTTCTATTGTAGGGACAGATCTCCTGTCTTTCCTTAGTGCTTGTAGCCTATCATAACAGTAAGTCCAGCCCAAAAATATCTCTAAGAAAAGACCTCCAGTTTCCATCATGGTGTCAGTTCAGGATTTGGCTCAACACCTGCAGGGACTCTCTCTGGAGGTGGCCGAGCTCCAACAACACGTGAGTAGCTGTTCTGGAGCGCATTTTGTGGAGCCAAAGGTACGATTGCCTGATTTATTTTTTGGTGAACAACAAGATTTTTTTTCCTTTAAAAATGCTTGTTTATTGTATTTTCGTTTGAGACCCAGATCCTCTGGTGATGAATCACAGCGCATAGGGTTCATAATGTCACTTTTGCGCAAGGAACCTCAGAGATGGACCTTTTCTCTCCAACCTAGTGATCCATGCTTTAGATCAGTGGATAGTTTTTTTTCTGCTTTGGGGTTGTTGTATGATGATCCTGATCGTGTCTCATCAGCTGAGACGGAATTGAGACTTTTGAGGCAGGGATCAGGTAATGTGGAAAATTATTGTACTCACTTCCGTCGGTGGTCTGCTCAGGTGGGGTGGAACGATTCAGCTCTGAAAAGTTTATTTCTTGCTGGGCTAGGTGAAAGGGTTAAGGATCTGCTTATTGCTTATCCTACACCTGGAAACTTGCAGGAGGCAATGCAATTAGCTATACGGGTGGACAGGAGACTGCGTGCAAGGGTTAATGAGAGTAAATCCTTTACCATGTCAGCTCCTAGTCTTGAGAGGGTCTGTACTGACATTGGAGAGCCAATGCAGATTGGGTCGATGTCACCCCGCTCTCAGGAAAAAGACCACAGGTTTTCTGAAGGTTTGTGCTTTTATTGCTGAAAATCTGACCATTTCATTAAGAACTGTGTGCTTCGTATGAACAAAGAAAAAAAAAAGGTCAGTTACGCCCGTATAGCCTGTTTAAATACTAAGGGGGTATTTCTTTCTGCTACTACTGCAGCTCGGGAGGAATTAATTGAATTTCGGGTATTTGTGGATTGTGGTTCTACTCTGATTGTGATTGATGGGGGATTCTTGGAAAAACTTAAATTAAAACCCAAACCTTTGTCATCCCCTATTGCCGTGGTTTCTGTCGATGGCTCTCCCTTGAAATGTCTTACTCACAAGGTTTATGAATTTCCCCTCACTATTAATGGTATTCACCAAGAAAATTTGGATTTGGTAGTATTAAATAATTTGCCTTCTCCAGTAATTTTGGGGTTACCCTGGTTAAAATTGCACAATCCTGTACTGGATTGGTCTACTAATGAAATTAAGTCCTGGAGCCCTAAGTGTTATGACAAGTGTTGTAACAGGCGCATTGCTGCTGTGGATAAAGGGGAATTACCTGTACCTATTCAGGATTTTTGGAAAGTTTTTTTCTGAGGAGGAGTCACAAATTTTGCCTCCCCATAGAGACTATGATTGTACCATTGAATTTGTCCCTGGAGCAACTCTTCCTAAAAGTCGTTTATTTAATCTTACTATTCCTGAGAGAAAGGCTTTGGAGGAATACATACAGACGAGCTTGGCCGCCGGTCATATCAGACCCTCTAAGTCACCTGTGGCTGTTGGATTTTTTTTGTTAAAAAAAAGGACGGCGGTTTACGTCCTTGTCTGGACTTTCACGAGATTAATAAAATTACTGTATGTAATCCCTACCCACTGCCATTGATTCCTGATTTGTTTAACCAGTTAGTGGGGGCCAAGTGGTTCTCTAAAATTGATCTCCGGGGGGCATACAATTTGTTGCGCATGAAGGAGGGTGATGAATGGAAGACTGCTTTTAACACTCCTGTGGGTCATTTTGAGAATCTGGTTCTGCCTTTTGGTCTTACCAATGCACCAGCATTTTTTCAGAATCTTATTAATGACATCCTTTGATCGGCAAAAATGTGGTGGTGTATTTGGATGACATTTTGATTTATTCGCCTGATCTGGAGTCTCATTGGCGGAGCGTACGTGAGGTATTACAGTTATTAATTGACAATTTGCTTTTTGCTAAGCTAGAGAAATGTGAGTTCGCTGTACAGAGAATTAGTTTTTTGGGCTACATTATCTCCAGCGAGGGCTTTGAGATGGACCTGGTGAAAGTTCAAGCTGTGCAGGAATGGCCTCGGCCTATTGGTTTGAAATCAATACAGAGGTTTTTGGGTTTCGCCAATTATTACAGAAAATTCATTAAAATTTTTTCTATTATTGTTAAACCACTGACCGATCTCACCAGGAAAGGTGCTAATACGTTTCAGTGGACTACTGAGGCCATTGAAGCGTTTGTGTTTCTAAAGGAGAGGTTCAGCTCTGCTCCCATCCTTATGCAGCCTGATGTGACTAAGCTGTTTTTAGTTGAGGTTGATGCTTCTTCTGTGGGGGTCGGTGCGGTGTTGTCTCAGGAAATCAAGGATGGAGTACATCCCTGTGCCTTTTTTTCAAAAAAAATTTTTGAGACTGAACTTAATTACGATATTGGTAATCGGGAATTGCTGGCTATTAAACTCGCATTTGAACACTGGCGTCATCTCTTGGAAGGTGCTGAATTTCCCATTCAGGTTTTCACTGATCATAAAAATCTGATCTATCTTGATGCTGCCAAGCGCTTGAATGCCCGTCAGGCTAGGTGGGCACTTTTTTTTTCGCGGTTTAATTTTTCCGTTACTTACATCCCGGGTACCAAGAATGTTAAAGCTGATGTGTTGTCTCGCAGCTTTTCTCCCATGGTCGGTGCTGAGGAGGAGGAGAGCATTTTACAAGAAGGTTTTGTGATTGCTGCATTGGACTCCGTTTTGGAAGATGAGATTCTTAAAGCACAGGAGAATGCCCAATCTAACACTCCCCATGGGAGGTTGTTTGTGCCTAGGACCTTTAGGAGAGATTTGTTTGTTGAGTGTCATGAGTCTCGGTTGGCAGGTCATCCAGGAATTTCTGAGACCAAGAGACTTGTGGGTCGCAGTTTTTGGTGGCCTGGATGGCAGAGGGAAGTCATTAAGTGGGTGCGTCAATGTACTGTGTGTGCTAGATCTAAGTCTTCTCATGCTCCTGCTGCGGGGTTGCTTTGCCCTCTGGAGGTTCCTAGTGCACCTTGGACACATCTGGCTATGGACTTTATTACTGACCTTCCCTCCTCTGAGGGTTTCACGGTCATCTGGGTGGTCGTGGACCGTTTTAGCAAGATGTGTCACTTGGTTCCCTTCATCAAACTGCCCTGCGCTAAGACACTCGCTAAGGCCTTTGTCAAGGAAATTTTCAGACTCCATGGTGTTCCTACTGACATTGTTTCTGATAGGGGACCTCAGTTCGTGGCTCGTTTTTGGCGTGCCTTTTGTGACAGGTTGGGAGTTCATTTGTCGTTTTCATCTGGATATCATCCTGAGTCTAATGGCCAGACAGAAAGGAAGAATCAAGATGTTGAGCAGTTCTTGCGTTGTTTTGTGGCAGACAATCAAGAGGGGTGGTCTGAGTTTCTGCCGCTTGCTGAATTTGCTCTTAACAACCATACATCCTCTTCTGCTGGGTGTTCTCCTTTTTTTTGTTGTTCTGGGAGACATCCGTCTTTTGGGTCATTCTCCAAATTGGTATTGGCTGTGCCTGAGGAGGAGAGTTTTTCCGGTGATTTGGAGAGAGTTTGGACGGATGTGCGTGGTAATCTTCAGGAGGCTAACAAAAAATCTAAGAGGTACTTTGACAAGAAACGTCAAGAGGTTTTGTTTACGGTTGGTGACATGGTTTGGTTGTCCTCTAAGAATCTGCGGTTGAGGATTCCTTCTAAAAAATTGGGTCCCAAGTTTGTAGGGCCCTTTAAGGTGCTTCAGGTAGTTAACCAATCAGCTGTTAGGTTGGAGGTTCCTACCTCCTGGAAGATTAATCCGGTGTTTCATGTTTCTCTATTGAAAAAAGCTGATGTATCAGATAGAGACGCCACTGCCACTGTTCCTCCGGTGGTGGAGGACGGGGAATATGAAATTTCCCGCATCCTTAATTCTAGACGGTATAGGGGGAGTTTGCAGTATCTCGTCACTTGGAAGGGTTTCGGTCCCGAGGATAACTCATGGGTGAGGGCGGATGATGTTTCTGCTTCCAGACTTGTCAGAGCATTTCACAAGAGGTTTCCTGATAAGCCTGGGCCTAGGGGATCCGGAGGATCCTCATAGAAGAGGGGGTACTGTTAGAACTCTCCTGTTAGGTTTTTTCTATTTTGCTGGTCACATGACCTTTTTTGCCTATTTAATCCTGCTCCGCCCTTCTGGCCATGCTGGACTTCATTGTAATTTCTACTCTTAAGCTAGCCAGGTGCTTTGTAACCTTTCTCAGTCAGTTTAGCTAGGTCTTTTGACCTTTATGTTCTATGTTGTGTGTTTGTCTTTTTTCTGCTACAATTTCTGCTAGGAGGTGTCCATCTTTCTCCCAGTCCCTAGTTCTTGTAGGGATCCCTCCCTCACATCTATAGGTCTTCGTTCAGACTAGCTGAGGACTTTAGCGGGTCTGATCGCAGGATCAGGTTCCCCGTTACATCGTAGGGATCTAGCTTAGTTCTATTGTAGGGACAGATCTCCTGTCTTTCCTTAGTGCTTGTAGCCTATCATAACACTATGAAGCATTGGAGGCTCACAAATTTAAGACACCCTCTAGTAGAACCCCAACTACGCTGTTAATACACAAACTTTGGTGGGCAGTGAGGAAATTACAGGGGATACAAGGGATCTCACAATTTACATCACTGTGGGAAACGCCATGGCTCCCTAACCTATATAAATTGGAAGGGTTTAAAAATTGGAGTCTAAAAGGACTAGAAAGATTCACTCAAGGAGTTTTCACACATACAAAATAAATATGGACTGCCCAACACCGAATTTTATAAGTACCTTCAGTTACGACATGCATATCAGGCAGAAAGTCTTGTCCTAAGTAACGGAGTTCCTCAAAATACTATAATACAGAGAATGGCTAGCTCACATAATTCTGGGGGGCTAATCTCATTGCTTTATAGGGGTCTGCTGGACCTAGTATTAGCAAAACACCCCATAAGATCAAAAGAAAAATGGGAGGGCATGATAGGCCCTATTGAAGAGGGGCTGTGGTCTGAAATACTAGAAAGAGTTCCCCAGTTATCTCTGAGGGAGTCCCATAGATTCTCCCACTTACAGGTGCTGCACCAGTCATATAGAACGCCCCAATTTCTCCACGATATAGGGCTTCGACCAGACTCCCTTTGTGCTAGATGTAAAACATCCCCGGCTAACATGCTTCATATGATGTGGACCTGCCCTGCTCTGGAAAACTTCTGGAGGGATGTAATAGCGATCATTGATAGAACATACTCAGTCGATTCAGATCCCTCACCATTAGTATGTATACTGGGATATATAGAAGATCTGAGCACTGACGAACATGGCAAAATAGCGGTGGCACGCATGTTATACATGGCCAGGAAACTAATAGCCCAACATTGGTTATAAGAGCAGGCGCCCACGGTGACAGAATTTATAAATAAGATTAATTGGTTATTAAATCTGGAAAAAAGTATATATTTGAAAAGGAAGGCCATCTCCAAATTTGAAAAAATATGGGCTCCATGGATTGACGGCTCCGGCCTAGCATCCAGAGAACAGCATAGATTTCGACTTGGTCTGCTATGATTGATATATAAATTACTTGACAGGTGAAAAATCCTACATTGGACTGCTTTAGGCACGTATACAACTGCTCCAAAGCAAGAGTTAGATACCCCTTAATACAATTGTGACTATTCATACTGTAAGATTGTTAATTTGCTGTGGACAGAACTGTGGAACATTTTACTCAAAATGTTTTGTTTGAAAGGGCAATTTGTTGTGGGGAGAGGGACAGAATAGGGACTGGGTCCCTTCTTTGGTTGGGTTGTTTTATTTGTTTCGCTGTTGTGTTACAAAAAAATTAACAATAAAAAAATATTTGATTTAAAAAACACACACCTCTTGAGCAAAGCAGTCTAAGGCAGAGAGCTGGCTAAATAGCTAGGTTACTCTGAACAGGAGACACATGAATGAAGCCCCGACACACCCTGGTCCTGATTGGATGGCTAAACTGTCACTCAAGACACTGACAGGTCAGCATACCCCTGTCCTAAATTGGATGGCAGAACTGTCATTCACTGCATTCAGACACACTGATAGGAAGAATCGTAACAATAAGTGAGGACACTATGTAATAATGGTCCTATACATTATAAAGGAGGACACTATGTAATAAGAGAAGACACTATACATAATAAGAAAGGACTCTGTCTTATCACAACTTCTGTGTTTTTTGTTTGTCCACCCAATTTTTGATGATTGATCACCATTTCACAATGGGAGTTACCTGGCCACTGACCCAAAGTTTCAATGTTTTGTTTATGGAGTCTTTTGCCTTGTGACATGGTGCTCAATCATGCTGGAAAAAACATTGTATGTCACCAAATTATTCCTTGACCATTGGGAGAAATTGCCCTTGGAGGATGTTTAGAGACCATTCTTTATTTATGACAGTGTTCTTAGGCAAAATTGTGAGTGAGCCCTCTCCCTTGACTGAAAAGCAACCCCACACAGGAATGGACTCAGGATCTCTTACAGTTGGCATGACACAGGACTCATGATAGCACTCATCTTTTTTTTCTCCCCGTACTTCCTACAAAGTTATTTTTTCCTATGAAGCCCCTTTTTTCCTCCTCTCCTTCCAAAAGCCATAAGTTTGTTATTTTTCCGTCTGCATAAACATAGGAGGGCTTGGTTTTGGCTGTATGAGTTATAGTTTTTAATAACATAATTAATTTTACCATATTATATAATAAAAAAAGGAATTAAAAATTCCAAGTGTGTTGAAAAAAATGCAATTGTTTTTGGGTTTCATTTTGATGACATTCATAATGTGGCAAAAATAACTTGGCAACATAATTGTCTAGGTCAGTACTATATTATATAAATACCAAAGTATATTATAGCAATACCAAAGTACCAGACTGGTATTGTTTTTAATTGTTATAGTGGCTTTAAAAAATTCTAAACTTTGTAAGGAAAAAAAAGGAAATAAAAGTAAAAATATTGCCTGTAAAAATCATGATCTCAAAAAATCTAAAAACAAATTGTAGCTATTTACTGATTGTAAATTGTCTCTTCAGAGAGGAAGAGGACTAGAACTCTAGTGCCACCTATTGAAAATAGCAATCCTAAAAGTCAATATTGACCCTGTAACAATGCTGAGAGGTATCATAGAATCATAGAATCATAGAATGGTAGAGTTGGAAGGGACCTCCTGGGTCATCTGGTCCAACCCCCTGCTCAAAGCAGGATTCACTAAATCATCTCAGACAGATGTCTGTCCAGCCTCTGTTTGAAGACGTCCATTGAAGGAGAACTCGCCACCTCTCGTGGCAGCCTGTTCCACTCATTAATCACCCTAACTGTCAAAAAGTTTTTTCTAATATCTAATCTGTGTCTCCTCCCATTTAGTTTCATCCCATTGCTTCTAGTCTTTCCTTGTGCAAATGAGAATAAAGATGATCCTTCTACAATGTGACAGCCCTTGACATATATTCATTATGTATATTCATTAGGTATTCATTAGGTATATTCATTATGTATATTCATTAGGTATATTCATTAGTATAGAGCAAATACGCTCTCATCATCTCCCGCCTCGACTACTGCAACCTCCTGCTTTGTGACATCCCCTCTAACACTCTCGCACCCCTCCAATCTATCCTAAACTCTGCTGCCCGACATCTGTGACCTAATCTCCCGGAACTTACCTGCACGTAACCTCCGGTCCTCACAAGATCTCCTTCTCTACTCCCCTCTTATCTCATCTTCCCACAATCGCACACAAGATTTCTCTCGTGCATCCCCCCTATTGTGGAACTCTCTACCCCAACGTATCAGACTCTCGCCTACCGTGAGAACCTTCAAAGGAACCTGAGGACCCACCACTTCCGACAAGCCTACAACCTGCAGTAACTCTCGCTCCATACCGCTGCACGACCAGCCCTACCCTCACCTACTGTATCCTCACCCATCCCTTGTAGATTGTGAGCCCTCGCGGGCAGGGTCTTCACTCCTCCTGGACCAGTCGATGACTCCTTTTTGTGCAAGATTATTGTACTTGTTGTTTGCTATATATACCCCTTTGTCACATGTAAAGCGCCATGGAATAAATGGCGCTCTAATATTAAATAATAATAATACTTTGGTGCCCAAATTCTGAAAGAGTATTTCAGAGATGAGCACTTGGTGACATAATTCCTTTTAATTTAACGTTGTTTGTGATGTTAGTTTTCTTACATTTAATTGGATTAATTCTTTTTATTAAGACATACTGATTTTATGGCATTTTAGCGTGTTGTCTTGATTTCTCACTTCCACAACATTGTATTTCAGGAGCTGTGAAGGCCGGAACATTCGTTACAGAACATGCAGCAATAGCGTAAGTCTGAATGCCATTATTAATTTCCTTTCTTTCATTGTCTCCAAGCTCAGAACTCTAAACTTGGTGCAAGTCCCTGTCTCTGTTTTCCTATACTTCTTCCTTTACTTAAATTAATCGACAACGCAGGGCTTTGTACTCACACTTCCCGATATGTCTCTCCTCGGCGGTGTTTTCCTGCCAAGCAGTGATTCACAATGTGTGTTTCAGGAGGAAGTTACACTTTAGAGAGGATTTAGGAAACAACATTTTTTTAACTGAAAGTAGCCAATATTTAGACATTTATTGCCTGCAAAGAAGACACTGGTTTATTAACGAGATAGGATTTCCACAAAGACTTTCTATGAAAGCTTATATTACTGTTTATTAAATGGTTTATTTTGACTGTATGAGAAGGATAGATGATAGATTTCAGTTCACTTCCTATAACGCAACACTGGCCTCCTGTGGTGGAAATCTGCATGAAATGCCATCTGTCTAGTAGAGAGCAGGTGCAAAAGAATGAAAATCTGTGTTTCCTAGCAAATATCTGGTTTTTGTAGGTGATTTGAATAAAAAGGAAATTTATTTAGATAAAAATTATAATTACAACATACGAATAAATATGAAACGGCTCGCTCACACGAGCGTATAACTTGTTTTATCAGACAGCACTCGGCCCAATGTTATACTATGGGGCAGTGCAGATCTGCACTTGTTTCTACAGACCGAGTCAGTCTATGGAAAAAAATCGCAGCATGCTAAGAGTGGCTCCTCAAATCGGATCTCGAGCACCCATTCAAGTCTATGGGTGCGTGTAAAACATCGGACTGTACTCGGATGATTTCCAAGTGCAGTCCGATTTACGTGGACTCACACAAAAGAGAAGATGGAGAAATCTTGTTCTCCATCTTCTCCTCACCTGTACTACGATTCTCTAGTCCGAGAGAATGGGATCACAATATGCGGACACTGGGATCAAACTCTGATCAAAGTTTGGGCCGAATGTCATGTACATAATCGATCCAATTCTCTTGCATGAGAGAATCTACACTCATGTGAGCGAGTCCTAACAATAATAACTGGAGAGGGTAAATACAGCATTCAGAAACAAACAATACATTACCCTTAAATGCTTAATCACATTAGCTTATGGAAAATATATACACCATCATAAATAAATTGTTATAAACTAACTTTATGATGAAGAAATGGTTTCTAGAGGATCTTTTTATTATTGAGATTTTTTTTTTTTCTAATATTTATTTTCTGATATTATTTAAAGGGAACCTGTCATTGATTCATGCGGTCCAACCACGGGCAGCATCAATCAGAGCCTGGCTGCACGATTACAGCTTGGTCGATTTTTCTCTCAAACGTTCTGACACTTCATAAAAAATTTACTTTGAAGATCCTTTTCCGTGATTGACAGATCTGTCACTGAAATCAATTACTTTAGCCCTCACCAGACAGAGAAATGCTACGTGCAGAGGTCATTGTTACAGTTATGTATATTAGCAAATAAGAGGACGCAACATCTTTCTCAAAATATTACATCCCTACTTGGACGTACTTTATCAATGACAGCTTCTGTCAACAGGCGCCGCCATATTCGCTCTGCAGGTGATCTTGTAGATGGCGGAGATATCTTGCCCAATATCACGGCACAGTAATTTCCAGCCAGGAATAATAGTGCTACCCAGCCAACCAGAGTGTGTGTGTGTTGTCCAATAGCTCAACAGGTATAATCAGCTCCCTGCTGTGGCCAATGGGGCAGTACCACACCCTACTTAAAATGAAACAAACTTTGCAAAAATCAATAGTACAGTTGTATAAAAGAATCTTTGTAATATATCTTAGAAGAGCTCTCTGCTTCCTTCCCCACTTATCAGACACTTCTTCGTCTCCCCCTGCCTACTGAACTTCCACTCAAAAGATCAACTCAAATCTATCTTGCTCAAAGGAAACCATTATAGCCCATTATACTTTATGGAGAGGGAGGAGAAGTAAGGAGCAGGGTGAGGAAATAGGCTGAGGTAGATAGAGCTATTTTGCAGAGCTGTCTAACAAGACAGCTCAGCAATGGTGTAAATTTTCCTCCATGCTGCTGCAGTTTTTCTGTGTGCTAAAAAATGAATGAAGAGCAGTAATCCCTCTTTATGTGCTGTACTGTGTATGTAACAGATCACAGCAACTAGTCTTCTCACCCCAGTTCCCAGAGGACTGCAGAGACAAAGACTGCAGAAGGGAAAACTTTTGAAAATGCCGAATAAAAGTCATATCATGGCCATAAATAATGTTATTTCTCATGTACACGCACAGGACTACTTATTCTGAAAAATTACTTGAAAGTATGATTACTCTTTAAACTTTCAGCATACTGCTGAGAGTTGCCAGTTATCATGCCTGGTTTATTCCCTGTTGTACTCATCCTTTTCTTGACTCTGACTGTCTCTGTGATTCCCCCTGACCTGACCTTAGCATGTCTAACTTTGCTTTTGACTGATATTCTCATATCTGGCCCCTGCAATGCCTCTAACAACAGTATTCCCTTCTGATTTTGTCCCTGGGTCTGTCCACTCTGTTACTGACCCGGCTTGTTTGCCTATCCTTGCCTCCCTCCTGCATCCTGCAGATACTCCACGGATACAATCCAGAGGGCCCCCTGTAAGTCCAGATCCCTAAATAGGGGTTAAAGGGTAAAGGTCTTAGAGCCTCTAAGATCTGCTGAATGGATTGGTGTTTGGTGCTATGCCACAAGAGTGGGTCAATTTTGATTTTTGCTCTACATTCTTCATCTACTTTAGTGGTTATATAAAAATATTATGGCACAATGATTACACTACAAAAAACAAATGGCATTAACGTCTCTTAAAGATGCCATCTTCATCTGTCTGCAGTACCTAAGGGGCGCTAGAGGTCCCTTTCTTACATAAAAGGACAGCCATGGCATGTTGGGTGGGAGGGCAGTGGTAAGGATTAAGGCTTACGACGCCGCACCACCAGCCCTAAGCATATGTGGTGTAAACTTGTCTGGTCTTACCCAGCTGACCTGGCAATCCTGTTTAGTCATGAAGTCTATGACAACATATTTGTTGTATAATAAACCCCAGTTTCCTTTACATGTGCGGCCTGTGCCTTTATTCTTTGTTATGTCCTGTCTGCTGAAAGTATACTTAAAGCAACCCCCCATTCACAAATGGAAACAAGATTTCACCAGGCATGCTTCTGCATACAGCTTTAAGACGCTGGAGCGACGGAGCATGGCCCCACATAAAATATGTGTCTTTCTAATCAGAAAACAAGAATTATTTTACAGTGAAATTGGTTTCATGTGTTTTTTCCTCCTGTCAAATGTTTCATGGTAAGCAGCCAGAAGCAAGTTTACACTAATGGAGTTCAGCATGATCTATTGTACCTACATATTTCTCTGATGTGTAATATATACAATAATTATGCAATTGTTTATTATTAGAACTGCAGAAACCATCCATTCAATGCACGGACATTTACCATGACACTTACCTCTATGTAGAGTTTGGAAACATTACGCTAAAGTCTCATACAAACAGCAATGTGCACGGGGCCAGTATGACAGTGCGCGGGGGCCAGGGCTCCTTGTACACGGCCATACTACCAGCTCATACTGCTGTACAGTTGAGCTCCAAGCTATGCTTCTAGAGGAGAGTACCTCCTTACATGTGGAGTTCACACAGAATTCGTCAGTAGAAAACTTCTGTAAACCTCAATACGAAATACAGGGGCGGCCATATCATTGGTGCAACCTGTGCGGCCCACAAGTGGGCCCATTTACACCTCTAAAACGGGTGGAATTGTGCATTGTGCTGTTGGACTCTAAGGAGCCCATGTACTGTTTTTGCACAGGAGCTTTCCTCTGTGTGTGTCCAACAGTGAAGAAATAAGACACATACAGGGTATAGTAAAGGCTTCATGGCCCATGGTTCGTCTACTGCAGCACAGTATGAAAGAAAAGCCATAATATAGTACTTAGGCCTCATTCAAACATCCATGTTTCATATACACGTACACATGTTCCATTGGTGTTTTTGACAGTTAGAATACATTATAGTCTGTGGCCAATTTTTTGGGCAGTCTCATTGTCCACAAAAAAATAAACTGGGTCATGTCTGATTTTGATCCGATAAGGCTATGTTCACACATGTTGGGTTTTTCAGCGTCACAAATCTGCAGCAAAACGCAATCTCTGGCAGGAAATCAGTTGCGTCAAAAACACACATTTTGCTGCGCTTTTTGATGCGCTTTTTATGCGTTTTTTTCACAGTCCTTCTATCTCTATTTATGCATGTACATAAAGTTCTATGAAAAAAAAGAACCCCATTCTATTTTGCCATCAAAAACGTTGAAAAAACATTAAAAAAAACGCTGATGCAAATTTTGGTGCTTTTTTTTTCAGCGTTTTTTCACCACCCATTACTTTCTATGGTTGAAAAAACGCTGAAAAAAATGCTGAAAGAAGTGACATGCTCTGTTTTCCAAAAACCCTACCAAGGCACAAAATATGCAACAGAAAAAAAACCAAGATGTGTGAGCAGAGAATTCTGGTTTCTCATAGACTTTGCTGGTACTGCAAAAAGCTGCCGAAAATTTGCATAAAAATCTGCAGCAAAAAACGCTGAAAAACACAACAGGTGTGAACATAGCCTTACGGATCAAAATTGTCTATTCAAATCAATGGGTGAGTAAAAACAAATGGACACCACTCATATGTCATCCCTGTTGCTTCCTAGTGATGTCCGGTTTTCTCTGTCTAATGAGTAGGAGAAGCTTGGAAACCTTTTTTTTTCTCAATTCAACAAAAACGGTTATGGTAAAACTGGACACATGGACCAAAAATGGATGTATATCAGTTGCAGCACACTGATGCAAAATAGTTAATTTTTTCTTGTTTGCCAAAAAAGAACAACAAAGGAATAAGATCTTAGTTTTTTTTTCTAATGAGTTTTTCCCAATTTAGTGCACTACAGCTCATATTCACCTCTTTACCATTGTTATAGTAAGGGTTAGTGTTGAGCGAGTATGTTCTGTCCGAGTATGCTCGGGCCGAGCTCCGAGTATTTATAGCTGCTCGGTGATGTGTTTGAATCGCTTCCGTGTGCATGATTTGCGACTGTTTGACAGCTTTATTACATGTGAGGAATGTGTAAGAAATAGACATTCCTCACATGTACTAAAGCTGTCAAACAGTTGCAAATCATGCACACGGGAGCGATTCAACCATATCACCAAGCAGCTGTAAATACTCGGAGCTCGGCCCCAGCATACTCGGTTAAAGGGTTAACAGAACATACTCGCCCAACACTAGTAAGGGTATCTTGCTTTGTTCTACTTCCATATTTCTGACTCTATTTTTCAGGTCTCTTCGTTCAGCTGTTACAGAGCTATAACATATATTGTACTCTTTAATACTAGCATTCAGAATTCATTTAATGAAGAATTATTTAGGTGGCTTTCAGTCATATTTAATGCTAGGCTTCCTTCCAGAATGTTTCACTTTATGAAAGAGGAGGACAGTAATGTAATATTTAGCCTATATTAAAAAAAGTCCTGAATAACATGACCGTGTACGGCCAACCCGGGTTCCATAGTTCCGTAAGACCCCTCCCCATCTTACCGACCTCAAGTACCTTAACAAATAAAAACACTGCACCTGTAATTTCTTTGGATAAATTTGGCCACAGCGGCCATTTTATTAACAAACAACATTAACATATAAACATTATTATTCAAATAAATAAGAAGGGAGGGTTCTTGGAGTTAAAAATTAGATCTGGCATAACTAAACCGAAATCGAACCACCGTATTACCCTCAGCCGTCCATCACCAGCTCAAGGGCACCAAAAAGCTCCCAGGGTAAAACCCCGTCCATAGCCCCAAAAACCAAATGCCAGATCACCCCGGTTAATCAAGCCACTGCCTGTAAATTTCCAATAACTTTCCCACCGACACTTCTGTGTCAACTCCAAGAACCCCACCCCCCGCCAAGCCACTGCGACATACCTTCTTACACAACTTTACATAACACTTTTAATATAACCCAGTATAATGCACAACATCAAATACCCCTTTAATTCTTTCACGATAAACAACCACCCTTTTACCATTAATCACAAAATATACCAATGGAAAACAAAAAAGAGGGTGGGTGGGTGGGAACTTCTCTCAATGACTTCTTCCCTGGACTGCCCGTTTTCCCGCACTTTTCCCTATTATACCTCTTCCCCCCTTTACCCCACCCCCATCCAAATGCCAGCCCCTCCAAGCCTATACCCAATCCTGACCATTGGGATTTAAAAATTGCACCCTCCTGGCCAATCCCGGTCATGTGGGGCTTCCTTCTAGGTTCCCATGCCTCCAGCCCCCTTCTTGACCGTGTACGGCCAACTCGGGTTCCATAGTTCCGTAAGACCCCTCCCCATCTTACCGACCTCAAGTACCTTAACAAATAAAAACACTGCACCTGTAATTTCTTTGGATAAATTTGGCCACAGCGGCCATTTTATTAACAAACAACATTAACATATAAACATTATTATTCAAATAAATAAGAAGGGAGGGTTCTTGGAGTTAAAAATTAGATCTGGCATAACTAAACCGAAATCGAACCACCGTATTACCCTCAGCCGTCCATCACCAGCTCAAGGGCACCAAAAAGCTCCCAGGGTAAAACCACGTCCATAGCCCCAAAAACCAAATGCCAGATCACCCCGGTTAATCAAGCCACTGCCTATAAATTTCCAATAACTTTCCCACCGACACTTCTGTGCCAACTCCAAGAACCCCACCCCCCGCCACAAACGAACAGCCCTGACCACCTCAGGCTCGTGAGCGCCCCAACACTGCCAAAGCCCTCTCAATCCCCTCCTGTATAGATAATGCCCATAAATCAATCCCAATATCGTTCAGGTGCACCCCATCCTTTGCCCAAAAATCACCAACCCCTGCCTCAAGATCAAGATGCCGAACACTTACACCCCCATTTCTACCAACAAAAGCTGCTATGGCTCTATTCAACTTTACTCGTGCCCTATTAATGCCCTTCACTGATCTGGCCTCCCTCCAATTTTTTCTCGGCACAATGTCAGACCAAACCGTCAACACCCCAGGAAAAGATGTCCATAACCTTAAAAAATCAATTCGAATATCCCTCATCAATTCCCTAACTGGCCGAACCCCCAAATCATTCCCCCCCATATGCACCACCAAAATGTCCGGCGCCCGGTCCAAACGAGCCGCCTTATGGAATTCAGGCAGCACCCTTCTCCATACCATCCCTCTAAAACCCAGCCACCGGACCACCACTTGCTCTCTGCTAAAACCCAGTTGCCTACCGTTTGGCCTCACATCCGCCCGCAGCGCCCCCCAATGAACGAAAGAGTGTCCAAGAATCCAGACTAATAACGGGACGTCACCTGCAATAAGACAACCAAAAAGGGGGTATTCACTTCTGGACAAAATAAAAAACCACCATTCCGCATACCTAATGCCGTACATAGGACAGATAACGATCAGAACTCCACCTCCCGATGCGTTTTATCACATCCTTTCCTAAACCCAAACCGTCTGCTTCTGACGCCGCACCGATTCTGAAAGAATGCGACCCGTACACCTCAGGACTAAGGCCTAACTCCCGGATCCCTTTTTTAAATACCGCAATAAATTGAAAACGTGACAAAAACTCTCCGTTTTTATGACACAATAATGGGCCCTTACGTCCCGACCAAACCTGCCAGTAAGCCATTAAACATCTCCTAGGACAAATAAAAGATCCATTAACCTCACCCAATACCACTAGCTTGCCTCTGCCCAATTGATCCATCTTCGCCCTCCTAATCCAAAATTCGATGCCCCCTTTCCGACCGCTCACATCCTCAGCAAACAAACCCCCAACCTTATTCCTACTTGGTGCCACCAACTCACCTAATCTTAGTGCGCCAAAGAACGCCAATGAAAAAGCCAATCTAAACAGTGTGGCTTCAAAAACTGAACAACAAATCTTATCCAACACTAAACCCAACCGCTCTAAAATACTAAAAGTCACCGGTCTTCGTTTATCTAACACTTTACTTCCTCTCCTAAAGTCCCTAAGTGCTTGCTTCACTAAAAACGATTTTGTAACATCTTTTAACCCCTGTAATCTAAAACCGAATGCCAATCCTGCAACAAATTTACCAACTTTTGACACAGACCATCCAATCTCTGCTGCCCTTCCCACAAGAAACAACACCGCCATCTCTCTATCTCCTTCACCTTCCACCACACCCCACTCCAGAATCCAACTTTGCCATACTCGCCACGATGCCTCGCATGATGCCCAGGTCTGCCTCGTAATGGACTCCCTTATTAACCGTCCGGCTCCTCCATAACCAGTTGCCACAAATGCGAAGGGCATTCTTGACCCACGTCCCCTGCCTCTGGTGCTAGCGCCCGAAAACGATCCCACTGAAAACGAGATAAGGCATCTGCTATAGAATTTTGTACACCTGGAACATGTACCGCTGTAATCCAAGCGTTCAAATTGAGACAACAAAGAACTAGTTCCCTGAGCAGCCTAATAACCGGCGGGGACGAGGCCGACAAGCTGTTGATGACAGACACCACTCCCATGTTATCGCAATGAAACCGAATTCTCCTGTTGGCAAAACACTCCCCCCAAATAGTAACCGCAACAACAATAGGGAACAATTCCAAAAACGCCAGGTTCCTCGTAAGTCCCCTCTCCGTCCACCCAATCGGCCTTGCCCCAACACTCCACCGCCCTTTCCAGTAGGCCCCGTATCCAGCACCTCCCGCAGCATCTGTAAAAATCTCACAATCAAAACTGCTTACAAACTCCTGCTGGATTAATGACCTGCCATTATAGCTTTCCAAAAACAACTTCCAAACCCTCAGGTCCTCCTTGTGTTCCTTATTTAGGCGGATAAAATGATGAGCCCCACGCACTCCTGCTGTGGCGCCTGACAACCTGCGACAAAAAATTCTGCCCATTGGCATAATCCTGCATGCAAAATTTAAGCGCCCCAACAGCGATTGTAGCTCCCTCAGGGTCACCTTGCGCAACCTCCCGACTCTATCGACCTCCTGCTTGAGCAGACACAATTTATCTTCAGGTAACCGGCACTCCATCCTTTCTGTATCAATAACAATGCCCAAAAAACTTAGGATTGTGCAAGGGCCTTCCGTCTTTTCTTTTGCCAATGGTACGCCAAAATGCTCCGCTACCCACACCATAGTACCTAATAAATTCCTACACAATAACGATTGCGGAGGGCCTATAAACAAAAAATCATCCAAATAATGAATGACTGAATTAACTGATGCCAGGTCCTTCACCACCCATTCCAAAAAGGTACTAAACGTTTCAAACAAAGAACACGAAATTGCACAACCCATTGGCAAACAGCTATCCATGTAATATGCCCCATTCCAAAAACAACCTAACAACGGGATGCTATCTGGGTGAACTGGCAGCAACCGAAAAGCAGACTCGATATCCGTCTTGGCTAGCAACGATCCTGACCCATATCGCCGTACCCATCGCACCGCAGCATCAAATGATGTATATTCAACTGAACATAATTCCTGTGCAATGCCATCATTCACCGAGAGCCCCTCGGGTACGACAAATGCTGAATCAAACGAAACTTATTCAGCTCTTTTTTGGGCACAACCCCCAGTGGCGAGATAATCACCCTGCTGCTAGGTAATACCCGAAACGGTCCCGCCATCCTGCCCAATTCCACCTCCTTAGCCAACTTCACGCTAACCACATCCGGATGAAGGGAAGCCGACGTCAAATTTTTTAGTGAAAAGGGGACCTCGTGCTCAGGAGGAGGGATTCTAAAACCTTCCAAAAACCCATCCGAAATGACCTTAGCCTTCGACTGATCCGGATACCTACTTAGAAAGGGGGCCATCGCGTGCACCCTCACCGGAGTCAACCCTTTGACCGGTACCCACTGTCGGCTTTCCCTTACCCTTCTTAAAGCATTTTGATGCTCCGTGTGAGCTTCCATTACAATGGGAGCACACGTGTTTGAATTTACAGGAGGTCCCGTACTTGCATTGGCCGTCATTAAATTGCCAGCAAGTTCCCACTTCCTTCTTGGTGCTTTGTGCCCCTTGGTTACCTCCCCCGTGTCCTGCTGATTGGTTACCACTACTGCTGCTCCCGTGAAAGGACTGCCCATACCTCACTGGGGCCATAACCTTCAGCCATAAACCAATGTCCTTTTGATCCCATCTGATCTCAGGGCGGACTGCCTTCCTCTGCCGAAATTGCTCGTCATATCGTAACCACGCCTGACCCCCGTAAGTCCTATGAGCCTCCCCAATAGCATCAAGGTAGCAAAACAAACCCGAACAATTATCAGGAGCTTTTTCTCCAATAACGCTAGCCATTATTGCAAAAGCTTGCAACCAATTGACAAACGTCTGTGGAATCAACCTCCACCTACGCTTCTCTTCTTCCTCTTTTTTACTGTCTTCCTTTTTTCCCTTATCCAGGTTAAACTTTTCCAACGGAAGAAGGGAAAAAATTTCGACATACTCGTCCCGCCAAATTTTTTCTTCAACCTCTTTTTTTAAATGCGCCCCCAATGGCCCCTCAAAGCACACATATACCTCCCCTTTCGCCCTATCATCCAGTTTTATACTATCCGCATTTTCCTTTTCTGTCTGCACACACACCGACACCCCAGAAGGTGTCCCAGCTGTACACCCCGCCGACCTGGCCGACTCGCTCCCCACCTGCAACAACGCCGGTTGACTAGGTAGCCAAGCCCCCGCCGGTGACAACCCCCTTTGAATGGCCCCCCCGCCGTCTATTCTCGCCAAAATGCGCGACATGCTAACCAACAAATCCCTAAACCCGCTTACATCTGACCCACTACCTCCCCTACCATTTTCCCTGCTGGGCCCAGACACCTGCCTATCACCTAACCCATCCGCTACAGACCCCGCGGGCGACAAACCATACATAGACGCATACTCACGAAGCTGCGCAGGTGCTGTGTCCCCGCCAGCCGTACTCCCCGAGTCCTGATGAGTCCTTGGTTCGTCTTGTTCTTCTCCATAATCCAGTCCGACCGACCCCTGCTGCTCAAGGCCCGCGCCCCTGGCCTCCTCGTCACCAGGGGGGACCCGAGCCCGTGCCGACCTCCCCGCCGTTCGTCCTCCAGTCCTCACCGCCGACCGTGCACCTCCGCGATTTTTAGACCCGGACTCACCAGCCCGATCCGTGTTGGTCCGTGGATAACTGCCAGGCAACTCCGTGCTGCTGCCCGCCGCTCCATCCCTCTGCCTGGAGAAACTTGAGCCAGGCAGCAGGTCCTGGAATTGTTGCTGCCTGCCCGTGTAGCTCCGCTGCTGTCTGCGCCCTCTGGTCTGTCTGGCAGGCACCCCGACAGGAACGTCGCCAGGTGTGCCTGCCGCGCTGGTGTTCCCTCCGTTCCCCGCTGCAGGATTGCCGCCCTTTTTTCTTTTGAATAACCGGCATCTTGAATCGCCGCTTGATCTTGGAGCGGGGGGCGTGTCCCTGCGCCCGCCGCTCATTGGCTGTGCGTCCCTTTCGTCTGTCTCCGGGGCCGGAAGTGACGTAGTCCCCATTTCCGGTGAGGCCCCGCCCCCCGGATGACGCGTCTGCGGCCCGGGCCTTGCTTCCGGCGCAGCCTGGGCTCTAGTACTGCGGCGCGCCGACGGGGGAGGCCGCACCACGACGGACCGGGGAACTTCAGTCGCGGACCGCGACCCGATGCAGGGGGAGCCCGCAGACCGGCTGGGCGGATTCCTGCA
The DNA here is from genome assembly GCF_046119375.1 of Phyllobates terribilis. Lineage (NCBI taxonomy): Eukaryota > Metazoa > Chordata > Amphibia > Anura > Dendrobatidae > Phyllobates > Phyllobates terribilis. Next base: position 419,579,695 of record NW_027362771.1, read on the forward strand.
GCGGCGGGCACGCCGGCAGGGGATTCCGCCGGCATGCTCCCCGGACACAGGGTCCCCTGAGGGGCTCCGCAGCCTGCGCCTGCTGCCCGTACCAACCATCTCCAGGGAAAGCCTCTCGGGGGGCCGCGTCCTCCTGGCACTTCTTCCCAAACCCGACGGGGATTCTTCCTCTCCGGCATTCCCCAGAAGTCCGGCCAGCTGGGCCTCAAGCCACCCTCCTTGCCTGGATCTGGCAGTCTCCCTCAGCCTGGCGATAAGGGACTCCACAGACTCCATAATAGCGAGAAGAGTGTCCCAGCAATTAGAAAGGTAAAAATAATTATTATTTTTTTTTTTTTTTAATCAGTGCTCCAGAACTTCTCTCAATGACTTCTTCCCTGGACTGCCCGTTTTCCCGCACTTTTCCCTATTATACCTCTTCCCCCCTTTACCCCACCCCCATCCAAATGCCAGCCCCTCCAAGCCTATACCCAATCCTGACCATTGGGATTTAAAAATTGCACCCTCCTGGCCAATCCCGGTCATGTGGGGCTTCCTTCTAGGTTCCCATGCCTCCAGCCCCCTTCTTGAAGATTGCATCATATAATAATGGCAGTTTGCTTGTGCATTATGAACTGAGGGGAAATAGTCTGTGGGTATAGCTTGTAGTGACATAGAGATGAATCATACAGTTCTTCTGAGCATGGATGGATTGAGGACACGGTTCGTATCAGAAACAATAACTAAGAGAAATTTTCTAATGCAAAAAACACAGAAGAATACATAAATTAAAGCTGATGTTACAGGTCAGTGCAAAAAGACTTATTCACAATCTATTTTGTATATTTAGCTCTCAGCTTCCAACTGTAAGAAGACGTCATCAGTGGACAGAGATAGAAGCAGTGAGTGACACCAGCGCCTCCCCACAGATTCTGCACTGCCCTCAAACGAATCGTCAGCACAAGGTGGTGATAGAATCAGCGCCCCCTGATGACGATTCGTTTGAGGGCGGTGCAAGAAGGTTTGGGGCGGTGCTGGTGTCACTCACTGCTTCCGTCTCCGCCCCTGACGATATCTTCTTTCACAGAGGCTACTGCAGTGGCAGAGATATAAGCAGATTGCCTGCGCTGCATTCATCTCTCCCTCAGCGTCAACCACCCAGGACGTCTTCAGAGGGAGGACTACTCCGTTCTCCAGATCTCAAGGGTCACCCTGGCTTTCACCCTTTAACCCCTATACAGGGATCGGGACTTAACAGGGACCCCTAGGCTGGAGCCACGGAGTCAGCTGTGGTTTAGTTTTGACAAGTAGAATAGTCTGGTACTCGGGTCAGAACCAGGAGGTCAGTATAAGGACAAAATTGCAATGCAGCAGAGTAGTCAAAAACGAGCTGTTGTCAAAACCGGGAATGTCTACAGGCAGTCAAAGCAGGCTACTGAGAAGGTCTCTTGGAGCAAGTTAAATTATAACTGGCAGTGGACAGCAGGCTTTCAGGAGCTCAAATAGCCTGCAGCCCCAACCAGGCCACATAGAGGGATGCAAACATAGAAAAGTTAACTTCTCATCACCCAGTACGGATAGAACTACGAGTACCAGAGGATATGGAACTAAAGTGGGTATTTCACGTCATCCTCAACAAGTGAGTGGTGCCACCTGGCGACAGAATCCACTCCACTCTCTTTTACAGGACATACACTTGTCCTGTGCAGTATGAGTCATGGACTCTCAACTCTAGTGTGTTTGTGTGCCATGGACTCCACTCCCTGACTGACTGCAACCCGGAAAACCTTTTCTGTAAACTCCTCTCAACCCCTCCCAACTGGTGAGCTAATCCCTGTGTTAACTATCTAGTGTCCTGTGCATTGTAGTGCAAACTATGTCCCTATCTACTGTATGGTTCCCCTAGTGGACAGACCTCCCGCATTCCCAGGGACGACCTTAGGCAGAGCCTGTAGGAGAACTGGCATACAATAACGTCCATAGGGATAAAACATAGCACACTTTTATCATACAAATCTTAACATACACAGCACACATATTAAAACATACCTTGCCACACAATTAACCCCTATGTTACCACGGCATCTTCTTCAGTCCACCACTCTCCTTCAGTATATTTTCACTATTACAGACATACTAGTAGCAGCTTGGAGCAGTATCAGGTAGAGGTAGATTAGATTGTCTAAATCTTCTGTGTTAGAATAATCTTGATAAGTAATAATTGTTAATCTTCACATCCCGGGTAAAGATTTCTGTTAAAGGTTATTCCCATTTTGGCCTGCTGTGGCTAAGATGGGAATAACTCCATCTAGGTTCCAATCACTGGAGGTGGAGCTCTGGAAAGAGCCAAGAGCAGTTGATTTCCAATAACATCCATTCATTTCATTAGCCGATACATAAACAAAGTAGATCAGTCGCTTTCTGGTATTTCCATAACTTCTTCACCTGTGGTCAAAGCAAGGATGGAGTATTCTCTTCTTAGCCATAAGATAAAAAAAAACCTTTAAGTGTTAAGAAATTACTAAATTAAAATCATTAATTTATCCTAGGCTATAGCTAAATATCAGGTTCGGGTATTATATTTGGCTGAACTATTAGTTTTGCAGAGTGTATTCTCCAGATGTATAACACTGTATGTGTTATGTTCTGCTACCAAAGCTAAGGAAAGAGAGGAGATCTGTCCCTACTATGAGACTCAGCTGAATCCCTACGATGTAACAGGGAACCTGATCCTGCGATCAGACCTGCTAAAGTCCTAATCTAGTCTGTACGAAGACCTATAGATGTGGGGAGGGAATCCCTACAAGTACTAAGGACTGGGAGGAATATGGGACACCTCCTAACAGAAATAGTAGCAGACAGACGAACAAACAAAATAGATAGAACATAGAGGTCCGTAGACCAAGCAAACTAACAGAGTTAGATACAGAGCACAGGCTAGCTAGAAAGTAGATATACAATGAAGTCCAGCAAAGCCAGAAGGGCGGAGCAGGACTAAATAGGCCAACAAGGTCATGTGACCAGCAAAGGAAAAAAAACCTAACAGCAAGGTTCTAACAGTACCCCCCCTTCTAAGAGGATCCTCCGGATCCCCTAGGACCAGGCTTATCAGGAAATCTCCTGTGAAACGCTCTGATAAGTCTGGACGCGGAAACATCATCTGACCTCACCCAAGAGTTATCCTCGGGTCCGAAACCTTTCCAGGCCACAAGATACTGCAAACTACCTCTATACCGTCTAGAGTCAAGGATGCGAGAAATTTCATATTCCCCGTCCTCCACCACCGGAGGAACAGAGGCAGAGGCGTCACCATCCGACACAACAGCTTTTTTTAACAGTAAGTCCAGCCAGCAAATTCTCTAAGGAAAGATTTTTTCTGTTCCATCATGGTGTCGGTTCAGGATTTGGCTCATCGCCTGCAGGGACTCTCTCTGGAGGTGGCCGAGCTCCGTCAGCACGTGAGTAACTGTCCTGGAGCACATTTCTTGGAGCCTAAGGTATGTTTGCCGGATTTGTTTTTTGGTGAACACCGAGAATTTTTTTCATTTAAAAATGCTTGCTTATTGTATTTTCGTTTGAGACCTAAGTCCTCTGGGGATGAATCCCAGCGCGTAGGGTTCATAATGTCACTTTTGCGCAAAGAGCCTCAGGAGTGGGCCTTTTCTTTGCAACCTAGTGATTCATGCTTCAGATCAGTGGATAGTTTTTTTTCTGCTTTGGGACTATTATATGATGATCCTGACCGTGTCGCATCAGCTGAGACTGAGTTGAGACGTCTAAAACAAGGATCGGGTAATGTGGAAAAATATTGTACACATTTTCGTCGTTGGTCCACTCAAACAGGGTGGAACGATTCTGCTCTGAAAAGTCTATTTCTTGCTGGGCTCAGTGAAAGGGTTAAAGACCTGCTAATTGCTTATCCTACACCTGAAGATTTGCAACAGGCTATGCAATTAGCTATACGGGTGGATAGAAGACTGCGTGCTAGGGTTAATGAGAGCAAATCCTCTGCTATGTCAGTTTCTGGTTATCATAATGTGTGTACTAACAGTGGTGATCCGATGGAGATTGGATCGGTGGCACCCCGCTCTCAAGAAAAAGACCGTCGTTTTTCGCAAGGCTTGTGTTTCTACTGCGGAAAATCTGGTCATTTGATTAAAGGCTGGACTTACTGTTATGTTCTGCTACCAAAGCTAAGGAAAGAGAGGAGATCTGTCCCTACTATGAGACTCAGCTGAATCCCTACGATGTAACAGGGAACCTGATCCTGCGATCAGACCTGCTAAAGTCCTAATCTAGTCTGTACGAAGACCTATAGATGTGGGGAGGGAATCCCTACAAGTACTAAGGACTGGGAGGAATATGGGACACCTCCTAACAGAAATAGTAGCAGACAGACGAACAAACAAAATAGATAGAACATAGAGGTCCGTAGACCAAGCAAACTAACAGAGTTAGATACAGAGCACAGGCTAGCTAGAAAGTAGATATACAATGAAGTCCAGCAAAGCCAGAAGGGCGGAGCAGGACTAAATAGGCCAACAAGGTCATGTGACCAGCAAAGGAAAAAAAACCTAACAGCAAGGTTCTAACAGTATGCCTATATGGACCGATATTAACTCTTATTTAAAAAAAGCTGGTAAACCGCATGGTATCGAATTGTTTTTTGTATATGTATATTTCAATACAGCTAATTCAAAGGCATAACGCTGTGCGCTTACCAACCATATGTTTGGCTTATGTTTGGGTAATCATGGTCTATGGGAATGTAACAAGTAGACATCAACATAATGTGATCTGAACCTAAACTTTGAGCTCTTCACCAATATTTATTTGTTAAGATATAGATGGAAGTGGGGATAGATATTAGATATTTGTTGGGAAAACCACTGATATTTTGGGGAGTTTGGGGAGAGGGGAATCTGACATTTTGGATTTTTCCTGCCTATTTTCCTCTATTAAAATAATCATTAACTAAATAACTAAAAGATTTAGTCAGCAGTTATAATAATCATGGTCCGAAAGGCAAAGTCGACGGTATAGTGTGATGTTTAAAGATAAGATCCAGGATCCTCCAGTGACAAAAATAATAAAAGCGTTTTATAATGTCTTCGCTGTTCAATTAGTTTTTACAGGTGTCATTTTATTAAGAGCAGCTAGTGAGGATTAAATCTTACACTGGTCATGATGCTATAACTATATAATGTCAGGAGGCCACTAAAATTACCAGCTACAAGTGAGGCAAAGACCGGTCCATTCGTGATTCTCAGTTACAAGAATAATAAAGACTATTTAATCCAGATGTTAGCACATTTATTGAATAGTCAAACAGCGCGGTCTTATTGCACATCTTTCACTCTGGTCCTGTTATGAGATGTTAACCTTACTGAAAGGCCAATGTCATACAGATTTCTAAATCCAGCGCGTTCCGCTGATGTGCATGCAGCTCTTGTTTTTGCTCGGCGTTGCTCTTCATTTATTTAAAGGGTAGGCCCTTGTTTTTCAACCACTTTCCTTGGAATCGTTAATAGAATGTGAAATCGAATCCGGCCCTAAAGTAATATACTGTAGAGTGTTCTTTGACAATATTTTAGAAACATGGATATTTTCTTACTAGTTTGTTAGGTAAAATCATAGCTGCCATTTTGATTTTCTTTTAAATTAATCCATTTATTCTTCTAATATCACAAAATGGAAATCTTCGGTAATATTAAGGCTGTTCTGCTCCCTGGCACTGAAAATTGTCTATACATTCGGCATGTCTAATCACTCGTGTTGGTGGTCTCCCTTTGCTTCATATTGCCTTTTCTGCTGAGACTGGTATTTTTGTCCTTGTACAACCAAGATGGCTGCAGCAGTGGCATGGGCAGTTCTGTGGTACGTTTAAACCACACTTCATCACCTAGCAGAAGAGCAGAAGAGAGCTTGTAGGTAGAGATGAGCGAATCCGAACTGTCAAGTGTCTGGTGCTAAACTCCAAATACTGACTTCTCCTGGAATTCTGTTTTAGTGTTCGGAGTGTCAGGAGGAGAGAGAGACTCTGCTTCCTTTGGCAGCCCCCTAGCCCTTACTTAGATCATTTTACAGCACCAAAGTTTGGGTCCTCATTGACTTCTATGGGGTTCGGGTTTTGGTTTAAGTCCGTGTAGAGTTTTGGTACCCGAACTGAACATTGAACTAAAGTTCGGCCGAACCTGATGAACCCGAACATCCACGGGTTTGTAGGCACTCCTTTGAAGCCAGCCAGGTTCGCTGGAACATGCTGTTAGCTCACAATCCAGTCCAGCTTCAGTGCCACTGTGCTCCTCCAATGCTGCCGAGGCAAAACTGCCTTTACTTCCAGCCAGTGGAGAGCGCTCAGTTCAGGCAGCAATGCTCCTGGTCCAAAATGTCAATCAAGCAAGAATGCACCGCCACCTAGCAATTATGAAGCCAGGAGGCTGTGAAGTGGTGCGCTCCTACTTGAGTAGATAGGACCCCTTTAAAGGATGTTCCCATAATCAAAGCTTATCACCTATCAACAGAGTAAGTCTTAAGTGTCTGATCAATAAAGGTGCCCCTGCTAGGGGACCTACTGATCACAAGAATGTCACTTGCCCACTGTTTGAATGAATCAGTGGGCAAGCGTGTGTCATTTAAAATCTTAGATCTAACGGAAATAGTGGAGTCCTATCCTCATGATGTTAATATGAACAGAGCATAAAAGTTATAATTCTTTCCACACTTTTTTTTCCTTTGGTTACATTTTTTAATTCCAAATCCAAAAGACGTATAAGGGACACTCACCGCCTGATGCATATAAATTAGCTTTATACTCCTACCAGGAATTATAAGAATCGTTTGGGTAACAGCGGTTTCGCATGTATCTTGCGCTTCCTCTGGCTCAGAGGAAGTTTGAGATACACGCAAAATTGCTGTTAGCCAAACTATTCCTGTAATTCCTGGTATGATGTACAGTACAGACTTAAAGTTTGGACACACCTTCTCATTTAAAGATTTTTCTGTATTTTCATGACTATGAAAATTGTACATTCACACTGAAGGCATCAAAACTATGAATTAACACATGTGGAATTATATACTTAACAAAAAAGTGTGAAACAACTGAAAATATGTCTTATATTCTAGGTTCTTCAAAGTAGCCACCTTTTACTTTGATGACTGCTTTGCACACTCTTGGCATTCTCTTGATGAGCTTAAAGAGGTAGTCACCGGAAATGGTCTTCCAACAATCCTGAAGGAGTTCCCAGAGATACTTAGCACTTGTTGGCCCTTTTGCCGTCACTCTGTGGTCCAGCTCACCCCAAACCACCTCGATTGGGTTCAGGTCTGGTGACTGTGGAGGCCAGGTCATCTGGCGTAGCACCCCATCACTCTCCTCCTTGGTCAAATAGCCCTTACACAGCCTGGAGGTGTGTTTAGGGTCATAGTCCTGTCGAAAAATAACTAAATAACTAAACGCAAACCGGATGGAATAGCATGCCTCTTCAAGATGCTGTGGTAGCCATGCTGGTTCAGTATGCCTTCAATTTTGAATAAATTCTCAACAGTGTCACTAGTAAAGCACCCCCACACCATCACACCTCCTCCTCCATGCTTCACGGTGGGAACCAGGCATGTAGAGTCCATCCGTTCACCTTTTCTGCGTCACACAAAGACACGGTGGTTGGAACCAAAGATCTCAAATTTGGACTCATCAGACCAAAGCACAGATTTCCACTGGTCTAATGTCCATTCCTTGTGTTCTTTAGCCCAAACAAGTCTCTTCTGCTTGTTGCCTGTCCTTAGCAGTTGTTTTCTAGCAGCTATTTTACCATGAAGGCCTGCTGCACAAAGTCTCCTCTTAACAGTTGTTGAAGAGATGTGTCTGCTGCTAGAACTCTGTGTGGCATTGACCTGGTCTCTAATCTGAGCTGCTGTTAACCTGCGATTTCTGAGGCTGGTGACTCGGATAAACTTATCCTCAGAAGCAGAGGTGATTCTTGGTCTTCCTTTCCTGGTGCAGTCCTCATGTGAGCCAGTTTCTTTGTAGCGCTTGATGGTTTTTGCAACTGCACTTGGGGACACTTTCAAAGTTTTCCCAATTTTTCGGACTGACTGACCTTCATTTCTTAAAGTAATGATGGCCACTCGTTTTTCTTTACTTAGCTGCTTTTTTCTTGCCATAATACAAATTCTAACAGTCTATTCAGTAGGACTATCAGCTGTGTATCCACCTGACTTCTGCACAACACAACTGATGGTCCCAACCCCATTTATAAGGCAAGAAATCCCACTTATTAAACCTGACAAGGGCACACCTGTGAAGTGAAAACCATTGACTACCTCTTGAAGCTCATCAAGAGAATGCCAAGAGTGTGCAAAGCAGTCATCAAAGCAAAAGGTGGCTACATTGAAGAACCTAGAATATCAGACATATTTTCAGTTATTTCACACTTTTTTGTTAAGTATATAATTCCACATGTGTTAATTCATAGTTTTGATGCCTTCAGTGTGAATGTACAATTTTCATAGTCATGAAAATACAGAAAAATCTTTAAATGAGAAGGTGTGTCCAAACTTTTGGTCTGTACTGTATATCCGCAAATATACGGTAACTAATTTATATGCATCAGTTGGTAAGTGCCCCTTATACTTCTTTTGGACTCAGAATCATGTGTCTCCTATATTTAGGTGAGCACCACAGAAGATATTCCTTGCTGCATAACATTTTTAGCTGGCTGTTCAGACATGATTGATTTGTTACTCTGAGACATCGCTCTTCTACTTGTTGAAGTTATATTTTTTAATGTTCCCACAGGACTGTCCTTCTGATGTCGGAGACTTCAGGGCTCAGCAATGCTCCGCACACAATGATGTCAAGTATCAAGGGCAGTATTATGAGTGGCAACCAGTCTACAATGATGCCACTGCTCCCTGCGCACTCAAGTGTCAAGCTGTGGGAAAGAACCTAATTGTGGAGCTTGCTCCTAAAGTCCTTGATGGCACACGTTGTAACACAGAGTCTCCGGACATGTGTATCAGTGGCATATGTCAGGTAAGTAGTAAATTACATATATACAGTACATCAGTGGTAATGATATAGCTAGAAAACAACATAAATTTATCATTCATTCAAATAATAAATTCAGGTCATTATGTTCAGCAATGTATTGTAGTTTTACAACTTTTTCTCGTTTTTTTTAATTTTTTATTTTAACCCTTATGCACATGTTTCTAATAGTGCTGTAATATGACATCAATACAAATGTTTGAGCCCATACTGTACTGCTATATGCCCCGGATTCTCATTGCATGCTGTATTATGGGAAGAATATAGCGCCACACAGAGGCACCATGCAGCTGACTGTGACTCACACTATAATGCAGCATTAAAAATGTTATTATAAGTTAATAATTAGCTGAAAGGTTTAAATATATTTGGAATAAGGGTATTTTACTTTTGTTTCTGCTCCATTTCTTACTAATTATCTCATATACTTTGCAATGGCCATAAAAAAAACGCAGTTAAGGGGGGTTTCCATCCCACTCCTGGCGAACGTGTCTGGTGTAACTTTGTTAGAAAATACATGAGTTTGGTGATATCAGCCAATTAAATGGACCATAAAACTGACACCGCTTGAAAAAGCAGTTCTCAATCATCTCCCTGACATCAAGGATTTTTTCTTTTTATTCAGAGTGGAAAAAATGACAAATTTCTTCTCAATTTCAATCAAAACGATTTCTCTTTAATTGAATCTTAAGTTGTAGAATGGTGGTATGCATTGGTGAGCGAAGACGCAGCATAACGATTCTGGGAGATGTAATATACTATATATATTCATTAATCTAAGATGGAAAATAAATTATGTGTTTTATTTCACTGGCTGACTTTATAGATGATAGAAGCTAGAAGAAGAGAAGGTTCCTATAGTTATAGAAAGGAGAAATATTAGAATTCAGTGATGTAATAATGCAGGGATTCGTTACATACTGGATTCTGAATTATATTTGGCAATTGAAAGGTGTATCCTGTGTGCTACATATATAGGGGTTTCCAGTAGGCTGCCAATGTGGACTCAATGGAAAATTGGATTTTGGCAATGTCAGACTTGACATGTCAACTGCTGTTATCTGCCATCGCAGGCTTTGGATGTGGATTTGTAGAGCTTGAAAAACATGTATCACTTCTCACCTATCCATCTGTCTCCCTACATGAATGAAGCAGTGGTCAAGCAAACACAGTACCCCTCTATTCAATGCCTAAGGAATCGGCAGAGATAGCGGGGTACGGCTCTCCTCGTCCGTCTTATAGGCATTTAATAGCGTGGCAGTGAGCTTACATGACTACTGCTCTATTCACACTGTGGACTCAGTACCCTCTTTTCATGATTGATTGGGGCCCAATTTTAATTTTTTTATCACCTACTCTTTTATTTTATGGGTGTTCCAATGATGAGTGTAACTGTTTTAGTAGGTGTCCAAAAAGTGCGCATACGTATGTATGATAGGTCTACATTGCCAAATAATCCGAAGAGGGCATAAAACAAATTATCTTTCCTTAAAAAATAACCCCACGACACGAATATCATTCTCTAAAGGAGGAACTGGTTCATTCATAATAATAAACCGTGATGGGTAAACATAGAGAGAAACTCATTTCCAGACTCATCTTTGTCTACTCTAATCTTGGCCCACTTATTAGTTTCTTCACTCCCTGCCCTTAAACACCCAACTTTAGATGCTGCAATTTCATCCTGGAAGGAGTTGTTTAAACTTACCTCCACTTGAAAAAAATCCCAATATCTTTCTTTCCACTAGTCATTCCCAATTTTACCGAACAAAAATGGGAAAAACTGGGAATTAGGGACTGTTCTTTTCTCATTAAACGATCTGAGGGTAATTCTTTAGTGAATTTTCAATCCTTAAAAATTTCACATAACCTTCCAAACGAGGAATTATTAAACTTAGTTGATATATGGAAATATATAAGAAACAACCTTACTCTTCCTATAGTTTTACCTAGAGCTATTGTTAACTTGCTGGACACTTATTGTGTTCCAATAAGTAACGTACTTATTTGGAACACAAAGTACATATACGTGTTATTTAAGAATGACGTCTCCTTTGAGAAATCTATACCCATATTAAAATGGAAGGATGAAATAAATCAAATTTTTTCACTAGAAAATTGGGAAAAAGTAATTCATTATATGTGTAAGTCAAATATAAATGCTAACCTCCACGAAAAAATTTTCAGAATCCTCTCCCGTTGGTACTTCACTCCTGATAAACTAGGTAAAGCTTTCCCAGGCCAATCTGACCTTTGCTGGAGGAATTGCGGTAAAAAGGGAAATTTGACACACGTTTTGGTCATGTCCCAAAATAAAACCTATCTTAGTGAATAATCTTAAGAAAGATTAGATCACCCTTTCACCTCATCTAGCACTCCTTTCTCTCCATGCTGATAATATAACACCTGATATTAGATACATAGCTTTTCACATTTTTGCTGTTACTAAAATTCTGATAGGAGTCAAATGGAAAACAATGGAGGTCCCATCTATCAAAAATATTACTGAGAGAGTATCGTCTAGTAGCTTGTGTGAACTGGTCCTTGCAGTTAAGACCAATGACAAAAAAAATCCATGGAAAGATGATCCCTCTGGAATTCCTTATTTTCAACATGATTAGTTCATTACTGCTTTTATTGCTTAACCAGAAATTATATATTCTTACTAGGTTTGTTTATTCGTCATAACGTTGTTTGTTATAAAGCCTCCTTGGTTTTCCTTTTTTTCCTTTTTCCCTTCTTTCTGCCCCTTTTCCTTGTACCCTTTACCCCTTCCTTTTTTCCTTCCTTTATTTTCCATCTTTTTATGTTCCTTATACAACCCCTGGCAAAAATTATGGAATCACCGGGTTCGGAGGATGTTCATTCAGTTGTTTAATGTTGTTGAAAAAAAGCAGATTACAGACATGGCACAAAACTAAAGTCATTTCAAGTGGCAACTTTAGGGCTTTAAGAAGCACTAAAAGAAATCAAGATTAAAAATGTGGTACTCAGTAAGGGTAATTTTTTTCAGACCAAGCAGAGGGATTGCTGAATGTACCATATTGCTAAATTAAATATTCCAATTTTGAAATATTTATGGAAACCATGTAAATTGGGTTTCTTTAGTTAAAATGAATTGGCATTTAAACAATGAAATAAACAGATACATTTTAGTAATACTGCAGATGTATTTTATTTATGAAGGTCTAAAAGATTTTTCGTGCATTAGCTGAAGCGCTAAACAACACTTTTTGTAATATGAGTTATAACCCAACATGTAAGCTGGTGCTGCTTAACCTTTGAGCAGTAACACTGTGTATTGTTTATTGGCTCAGTAAACTCTTTTTCTTACGCTTTTCTATTTATATGATTTTAGCTAAACAGAAAACTTAATGGATTAGAATCACTTGGAAATGTGTAAACATTTGTCTTAATTTTAAAACTTCCCAAACTTTTTTTTTTACTGTGGTTTTCAGTTAATCGCTTTTGTGTTAGTATATTTGGCTGTTGTTAACCTTTGAAACTGGCGGAATGTTCTGTTCAGTTTTATACCGTAAATCAAAGCAGCTTAAGGCATTTTGCAACATATACAGTATTGTCATTAGCAAACTACATGTCTACGTTTTTCATGTTCTGTCGTTTGGTTTTGTGTGAATTTTATACTGTCACCCAAATAGATACTATCATCAAATAAGATAAGAAATATTAGGGCTCGTTCACACGAGAGAGTTTTCAGTCCATGTGCTGTCTTTGTGCAGGATGAAATGCACATGAACCAATTGTAGTCAATGGGCTAGTGCACACGGGCGCTTTTACACACGGACCGATGGTATACATGGAAAATAATCACAGCGTGCACTATTCTGGTCTATTTTATGGACCACAAAAATACATGTAATGGAAGACAGATCCTGCCCCTGTGATGTGGACAAGTGCACGGAACGCTGCACTCAGGGCCAATCATATCCAAAATTTGTGGTTTTAACTGACCCAATTTTTCATGCAGCCACCTGACCTGGGCCTTAAACGGAATTGATCAGCAGATTTTTGCTATATAATTTGAGAGTAGCATAACATAGGGCAAGAAAGCCTGATTCCAGGGATGTATCGCTTACTGGGCTGCTTGATGTAGTTTTCATAGAATACCTGTTTTGTCTAATGCAAATGTAGCAGAGCTAAGACTTCTGGCAGCTTCCTGTGTACACTGTCAGCAAGCTGCCAATCAGTGCTGGGGGCGGGGTTACACAGATTAGCCTGACTGGGCTGTGCATGAGCTGTAGTCCTGGCAGTGTTAATCTCCTGCTGATAAAACAGTGATTGTATTGAAACTACAGCACACAGTGACACATCCCTGGAATAAGAACTCTTGTAGGATGTGCCATTAGTGAGGAAAGACTGCCATCTGCCGGCCAGACGAAATCAAGCGGAACCAGATGGTTCTGGAAGATCTGCAAAGGGAATAATTTCAAGTGCTGGACCTGATCAGGTGACCCACAGGAAGGACTTCCTGGGTATAAAAGCCTTGTGCACCAAACCACAGGCAGATTTGGTGCCAAGCAGAAGACTAGAGCAGACGTGTTCTAGAGGCGGCGCGGAGCCTAGTGTGGTAGGCCTCAGCGGGAAACCTGCGCCACTCGTGTGCCGCACTAGGCCTGACAAAGTCCTGACCCCTCGCAGAAGAACTGCGAGTTCAACCTACGCTGGTCAGGATCAGAACCCGCGCTCTGCGCTGATTAAGCTTCCGGAACCCGACATCGCCTATCAAGAGCCGAGGTCTGGACCCACCTGCCCCAAGTTGGAGAGACTACCGTCAACGGTCAAGCCGAGAAGAGCTGAGAGGAGACGGCGACAGGAGAGGCGTGCCGGTGATAGCGGAGGAACAGCGCGAGTGAGCAGGGTCGTTACCTCCAGCTTCCAACTACGGACCGGGGACAGCTGGGATTAGGACTACAGGTTGGGAGGGGGCCAGCTGGTGCATGGGAGGCTCAACGGGACTTGATTGAATATATCCAAAAGAGACTTGCGGTGTAGCGGGAAGAACCCCCTCTCGGGGCATATAGATAGAAAGAGAACTTACATGGTGGCTCCCACGACTGGGTGCATCACATTTTTTAAAAGAACTTTACTGTTACTTGCTGAAAGATTCCTTTTTGTCATTCCAAGATACTTTTGATTTCCATTGTTACTAACCCCTTTAAAATAATTGTTATACTGTACATATAAAGTGGTTATATCAATCCCTGATATATTAGCAAAAACCTGCTAATAGATTCCCTTTAAAGAGGTTTCAGATTGTATGATGCTATGGGAAATCTCACAGATATGCAGTAACTTACTGATTAGGATCTAACCACTGGGATCACCACCCAACAAATGGGAAGAGGCCCCACTTGCACTTTCGCTGCCCAATACCTTTCCTAACCAGGGCTGTGTTGTACCTGCACAGTGCCACCAGATGAGAAAGTAGTATATTGTGTCAAAGAGGAAAACAAGAAATAAAAGATTCTGGATTTCGATAATATTTTGAGATCATACCTTATGGTGTATTTGGGATATTCTTCAGAAGATGTCGTTATATTCAAAGGGGAGATCAGCGCAGTTTATATGTAACACATACTACTGAATCCTTTATGCAGAAGTTGTGACACTTTTTTGGCAGGAAGTACAAATGGTTTGGCAGGTGTTTAGACTCTTACACCAAGTCATCTAAACAAACATATCATTCTGCTGACGTGGACTCACATTTCATCACTATCTGCAGGCCACAAATCATTGTCTTGGGAGACGTTCTTGGCGAGACATTAGTTGTGACGACATCATAAAATAGGTGTTCAATTGTAAATTGCTTTTCATATAAATACTGTTGTTGTTTAATCCTGTTTATAGGACGGTGTCCAAAGAAAGCACCAAATCTGACATGGCCTGAAGGAGCGTAGTTTTTTATTAGTACACATGAGATTGTTTTTTGTTTATTCCCCTAATATCCAATGCTTTTATTGCAGTTACTTGTTCTAAACTTTACATTTACGATAACAAACAGCACAATTAAAAGTGCAAGTTCGTTTATGGGAACTAAACAGGCAACATTTACCTAATGTACTTCTACTATGAATACTGAACTGATCCCCAGCTGCTGCCCTATACTGTATGTCTATGAGAAGCTGGTGGCAAAATCATTATATAATTATAATTAATTATTTTTAGATCACCATTGATTCTATGGTGCTCTATATGTGAAAAGGGACATACAAAATAGAAACATACATTACAATGAACAAACTAACAGTGACAGACTGGTACAGAGGGGAGAGGACCCTGCCCGTGGGGGCTTACAGTCAATAGAGTGATGGGGAAGGAGACAGTAGGTAATGCTGCCACTTACATTTTTAGCTAATCACCATGGCTGATTTTTTAAAAGGGATACTGTCATGAGATTTAGGCTGCAGGAACCAGCAGGAATCAGAGTCCGGCTCCTGTATTTCTGAACATTTATGTTTTAATGTAAAATATGTGCATTTCAGAGAAATGCATAGTTCAAAGCGCGGCCAGTGACTAGTCCACGAGGGAGGACCCTGATGTCTTTTCTCGGCTCGCTCAACTAGACTGACAGGTCTCTCCCTATGTGTGTATGAGAAACATTTCAGAGTAAATCAAAGCTGTTTAGAATGTAGGAGATGGTCTCCGATTCATGCTGCCCTTGGCTTGGGCTACATGAACAAGCTGACAAGTTCCCTTTAAAGAGTTGTCTAGTTGTCAGACAAATAACCTGTAGTTACAGCACTCCTCATTTCAGTTTGTAATCATTTTAGGTTCATCAAAAGGGGTACTTGCGCTTTAATTTTATAAACCTATTAGTGACTTTATCCAATTTTGACCTTAATGACCAAGCACAATTTTTGAAATATGACAAGTGTCACTTTATGTGGTAATAACCCTCCCCTGCACGTCGCAGGGCACTGTGATGTGCACTGTGCTCCCTGACTTCCCGGGCTCACATAGAGCGCACTTTGCTTCCTCCCGGCCCCGTCTCTCCGTGCTCTGTGCTGCAGGTTTCTATTGCGCAGGCGCCGGGGAGTCATTTTCACGGGGCCGGGATGAAGCCAAGCGCACTCTATGTGAGCCCGGGAAGTCAGGAAGCACAGTGCACATCACAGGGCCCTGTGACGTGCAGGGGAGGGGGGGATATGATAAAATAAGCATATAGGCAGGGATTTCGGGGAATAATAAACAGATAGGCGGGGATTTCTTGGCGTCCCCAGACACCAAGCTTGTGCAAAACAGAATTGATTAAAACACTTTCTCTGCAATCTAACCTCGACTATGGGCCATACAGGTATGTATAGATTTACTTTTCTATACCCTGTATGGTCATAGTAGAGGTCTGATATCTCCAAAGTGGTGACAGATTCCCTTTCATAAATAACATTTCTCATATGTCTACTTTACATCTGCATAATTTTTCAGATGTCATTTTATTTTATTAGGATGTTAAAAGGGTTAAAAGTTTAGCTAAATGTTATAACGTGTGGGGCTCGGATGGAGAGGTATATATGGATTTTGGAGAGCAGATTTCACTTCACTGGATTTTATTTCAGGGAGTTGGAATTGTGTCGCTTTTCCAGAGCCTTTGTTCTACCAGTAATGTGAGAACCCCCTATATAGTGATAGATGACGGACCTGAGTGGGGGCTGGTTTTATGCGCGGGGTAAATAGAGTTTTTATTGGTAACATTTTGGGGTACATAACATTTTTGATCGCTTTCAATATAAGGCTGGGATCACAGTATTGTGTTGTACACTGAGAACTTACGTCTGGGTTTCCGTGTAAATCACACAAAAAGGTGATTCAAACGAAATCTCGACAGAACCACTCACTATAACGAGGAAAATGGAGAGTTTTGGACTCAATTTGTTGTCTATTCCGATGGTATAAATCTTTTTTAGGGGTTCATAGAACTGTGATCGACCACATTCGTTCACTAAAAAGAAGCCTAAAATGATTGGACAGTGCTGGAACAGAGACCAGATGGAGTCCAAAGTGACTTCATCTGCCTCACTAAAGTGAGCCGCTCTATTTGGGATTTTATCTAAACCGCGGTTTTTGGCATTTACACAGAAACCCTGATGTAAGTGCTCAGTGGAGAGCACAGGATAAATGTGAACCTAGCCTTATTCCAATTTTTGGTAGGTAGAAAAAACAAATAGACAACAGTACAAGAGTACAAGAGTAGTTCTTATTTTTAAGAAGTTCACCATGTGGTATTAGTGATAAGACAACTTTATTCTTTGGGTCAGCAAAACCAGATTTATTTTGTTGTTTTTTATGTTTTGCTACGATCACACACTAAAAATGCTTTTTTATAAAAAAAATATGTTTTTCATCGCCATATTCTGAGAGCTTTAACTTTTTTATTTTTTGGCAAACAGAGCTGTATGAGGGCTTATTTTTTGCGCGACGAGTTGAAGATTTTTCTGGTACCATTGTGGGGAATACAACGTTTTATGTTCTCTTTTTATTCAGATTTTTCAGACGCAGAATGAGCAAAAACCAGACATTCATTTATTGGTTTTATTTTATATTTTTTGCGGTTCACTGTGAAGTAAAAGTGATAAGACCGTTTTATTTTTTGGATCAGTACAATTATTGTGATACCAGATTTATAATGTTTTTTATGCTGTGCTACTTTTACACACTAAAAACAATATTTTCCCCCAAAAAATTCATTTTTTTGCTATTGCTATATTCTGAGATGTAACTTTTTTATTTTTTTTTCCAAATGAGCTACATGTTGGGGCTTGTTTTTGTGGGGCTTCTTGCTGTTTTCGTTTATTCCATTTTTTGTTACATATGAACTTTAGATAATTTTTTATTCAATATTTTTGCGTGTCATTATGATGAAAAAGATACATTTTGGCGTGTTTTATATTAATCTTTTTACAGTGTTTGCCATACAAAATAAATAAAGTGACAGTTTTATAGCTCGAGTCGTTCCGGGCGTACCAATACCAATTACTTGTACTTTTTTTTTGTTTATTTTTGTTTTAACACAAATGCTGCGTTTTTAGTGGTGAAAAGTGGTTTGTGTGTTTTTTTTTTAACTTTTTTTACACATTTTATTTAACTTTTTGTACTTTTTCACTTAGTTCCACTGTGGGACATGAATATTTTTTACTTCGATAGTTGGTGTCATACTCGTATACTGCAGTGCCTGAGACCTATGAGTGTCTCACTGATTCTGCCTGTTAGACCCTGCTTATAGCAGGATCTAACAAGCCATCGTACCCTAGGGTCATCAGATGACTTTGAAGTACCACGGCACTCGTGATTACGATCACAGGGGGCTGATGGTCTTAGATACCTCTGTTGCGATTGACAGCGTTATTTAAGGTATTTAATCGATTGGTTCCAAATCCCGTCAGGGACGATTCCGCAGGGTATCAGCAGTGATATACATCTATTATCTGTGGGATTTTTGGCCACTGGGGACACTACACACGTATTCCTGATCACTGTTTTAAAATGGCGATGAGGGAATAAGGCCCCTTAACAACCGCTGTTTTAATGCGTATCGGCGGTCATTAAGGGGTTAAAGTGCATGTGGATGAAACATCCTACATCATTCACATCAGTGTCCCCAATTAGGCTCCTGTGCAGGCGCACTTCACTCTGCCTGGCTGAAAGCAGAACAAAGTACTGTAATGAGCATGCGCCAGCTTTACTTCCGGGTCATAGGCTCTGTTTGGCCTTTCCCGCCACATGTGCATGACTGTCTTTTGCTCTGCCCTCTGCAGAACAGAGTGAAGTATGAAGAGGGTGTGTGGGACTTGTATACAGCTTGCCAGACTGCTGTAAAAGAGGCAGTAAAGGGTGGTGGCCTAGTTTATATTGGTTCACTTTAAAGCCTATTGAATACGCTTCAACTGAAAAAGTGATACATTATTTCTGTCCAGTTTGCTAGGTCTTTATGTTCCTTTTTCGGGGTCACAGACCCCTCTAATGGATGTGGCCCGAAGTTCTTGTGGATCTTCACACAGTGGTTGCTCATATTCCTTGGTTCATTTCTTTAAATCAGAGTTGCAACACAAAATGATTATTAATATTTTGTGTTTCCAAGTCTTGTACCACTTATACCACTATCCTGTACAGGCTAGTTTAGTTATGGCTTATTAATTTTTTATGAAAACCCATTTAAGAAGTCTATTTCAAGGTTTTCTTTTGTAAAAGTGATAATTTGTCAAATGGAAAATGTTGTAGTTTGCAAAACGTTAAGCCTTAAACAAGAATCTGGATTAGGAATTGTGGGTTTTTTCCACTATTTTTACGCCTTTTGATGTGTTATGTGTTCTGATCTCTCCTTTTTCCCCAATTTCCAAACTTTTTTTTATGTCTCCTGTCTCTTTCTCAGTTTGACTTTTGGAAAAATCAACAGAAAGAAAATAATTTTGTACTCAGGAGATCAACCATTACATGTTCAGTGTCAAGACACGGAGACACTAGAACTGCTTGGTAAAAAGTTATTTTTAAATCCTCCATTACAATATTATAAGAAAAGAAAGTTATTTTACATTGACCCTTTCCTTTCCAGTAACCAGAACTTATATTTTTTCGGCAGTCACTCTACACTAAGCAGAACAATATAGAATTGTGCGTGACGTAAATTTTTGTACCTTATTCTTCTCCTTTGCTTTGATCCTGTTTTGTCTCATATTTGTCTCATATTGCAACCAAACCTGAGAAATATCTAAGGATCAGTAGAATGGTAGTTCTTCTATGTGTGTCCCAAGAGATCAGCCATTTCCACCTTTTCTCCTTCGTAAAAGCCTGTGAGAAAACTTACTGGTAAGGGAACTTTCCTCTACTGTTCTTATGATTAAAAGAAAATTAACACTTGTGAGAGATTTTTGTTAGATCTTTTGCTTCAGAAAATTCACATTCATAAAATCTAACTCAAGGTAGGTCTCGCAGTCTCCAAATAAGCAGCCTGCGTGCTGTGAGGATTCTCTGATGCCGGGAGTAGTGGGCACATGACCGTAAGTATTTGATTTTCATACATTCAGTCACATGCCGACTAGACAGGTGAGACCTCAATCAATGCAAGTGTATTGAGCCAGGCCAGACAAGTCTAGTTGAACTGTGGTCGGTGCTGTGCAAATCACATACTTGCTGTCACACGCCCCCTCGCAGCGCCGGCATCAGCGAATCCTCACAGTGCGCAGTACATACGCTGTGAGTATTTACAAGTCTTCAGTCACATGGAATGACTGCAGACTTGTGTCTTAAAGCTGGACAACCCCTTTAAGCTGATAGCAAGAGAGCCTCTTATGGTCAATTTGTTTTTACTGCACACATGATGTGAATTACAACAGATTTATTGTTTTTCACTGGCTTTTTTTTATCAAAGTTTAATGGACTTAAATGCATTGGTGTGTGTATTTGTAAATAAATGGACAATAAATATATGTGGCGCCCCTGAGGGTTCAGTCGCCACAGAGGTACTGCACCTCACCCAGAGGTGTCGTGTCTCCTTCTCTCAAGGTAAGGAGGGAGTGCTGCCCCAACACCCACATTCAACACTACACTACTCCAGGCCAGCTGGAAGGGCAAGATGCACTGTGTTAATGCTGAGCCCTGTCCCTGGCTGGAGTGGGGGGAACCAAAGAGAGGGGGAACCAGTAGTGGGTGTGGGTGGAGGATGTAGAGTAGGGGAGCACCATAATAGGTATATATAAGGGAAGCCATCTTAGGGTGGCAGGAGAGTAGTGCAGAGGACAGAGAGTGAGTAGCAAGGAGAGGAGGGGAGCAGAGTCTCTTTAGGAGCTCTGCTCCGTAAGGGGCCTAGTAATAGAGGCCCAGGAGGGGAGCAGAGGTGGAAGGCTCCATTGACAGAAGGGATCCCAGGGGGTACAGTGAGTGCAGGACGGCACCCGTACGCCCGAATCTGCCAGGTGTCAGAGGAATCAGGCCACAAGAAGGGAACCGGTCCCTGGACCAGCCGTGTTACTCCAGGTCTCGGCTGGAAAACCGGAGGCTTCTGCACTTCCATGGTGCAGTTGCCACAGTCTCACCCTAGTCACCGTGAAGGGCATCAAGTAGGTCCGGGAACTCCAGGTTGCTCAGAGGGACTTCAGAGCACCCGATCGGGACTGTGTGTGGGAAAGCGCATGGCAGGAGGGAGAAGACCCGGCGCGAGAAGTCGGTCTAGTAAGGAACATAAAGAAAGTGGGGTTCCGTCAAGCGCTCCTGATATATTTGAGAAAGTGCTGGACCCCTTATCTGGTAGACGCAGTGCGACGCGGGAGGCTGACACCCGTACAGTGTACCTGAGGAACTTGAACAGAACTGTGAGTAAACTCGGACGACTGCACTCCACTGCCTCCGTCAGTTATTTCCGCTGCGCCATCTCTCCTACACCACAAGCCCCAGCATCACCATCATCTATACTACACTGCTCTGGGGCCCGCTCCACCTGTGGGGAGCCGTTCCAACTCAGCTGCCCTACCAACCGCCCCAGAGGTCTGCAGCAGCGCCGGTAACCATTACCGGAAACCACAGGTGGCGTCACGAAACAAACCATACATTAAAAACCCCTTTTTCAAGAGAGACCCCAGAGTACGGGCCCGGGAGCCGACTGCCGTGACATCCTAAGCAAGGTAAAAGGCCCGGGTACAGAGTCCCCTACATCCCCCTGGGTGACACATATACAGTATACAGTATGATGGCATAAAAGAGTATAAACAGTTAAGAAAGCTTTATGTCTATTTCACCCTATATATACAGAACACTATACACTATATAGATAAAAGTATTGTGAAAAATTACACCTAGGAGCATTTATAATATTCCATTGTAAATCCATAGTCATTAATATGGATTTTGTTCGCATGTTGCAGCTATAACAGATATAATAGCTTCCACTGTTCTGGGAAGGTCCTTCGATTAAATTTTGGAGTGTGTCTATGCCCATTCATCCAGAAGAGCAGTTGTGAGGTCAAACATTGATGTTGGCTGAGATGGCCTGAGTTCAAATCTCCTTTCTAGTTATTCCCAAAAAGCCATGTTTTCCTAGATCTTGCTTTATGCACTGGGGCACAGACTTGCTGTAACAGAAAAGGGTCTTCTCCAAACTGTTTCCATAAAGTTGAAAGCATTTACTGTCCAAAATGTCTTGGCATGCTGAAGGGGGATTGTCTCTAAATTCTAAAATAGATAAAATTGCAAAGTAGTACTTCTGAAAACAAGCAACTTTGCAATTTAATTTCTATTAAAAATCCTCTTCTTTCTCAAAATGGAGGAATTTTTAATTTCATAGTTTACAGCTTGTTATCTTGGTTATCAGCCTCCCTGCAGAATCAGTGGCCGGTAAGGAGCATGTGCCGCTTTCATACTCTATGCTTTAGAGCCTGCTCATGGTGCTCTGAATCTGGCCAAGTAGATGGATCCAACTAGCTTCAGTGCCCCACTTAGTTTAGACCAGTGGTGCAACCATGCCGCCAGTCCAGACTTTCAATCTCAGAGATCACAAAACCCCAGGGAAAGCAGGAAGCTGGTGGATGAATTTGTTCAGTCTTGATGAAAGACATTAGAACGACCTTTAAAGATTTCTCTTCACCGAAATTGATGGGCCTAGGCCACTTCATAAAAAAAAACAATCCCAAAAGTATTATTCCACCTCCACCATATCATACAGTAGGCGTTATGAAGTCAGGCAAGTAAAGAGATAACGTTCTTCTAGCATTCACCAAACCCAGACTCGTCCATTACTGCCAGATAAGAGTGATTTGACACTCCACAGAACACATTTCCATTGCTCAGAGGTCCAGTGGTGGGATCTTTTACAACCCTCCATCTAATGCCCAGATGCAGCAGCCTAAGTCTGAGTGTCCGCCTCCTGTGGTTGTACACTCCCGAAAAAGTGCATGGCAGAGCGCATGTTCGCTCTGCCGTCACCATTGCGGTCTATGGCCCCCTTCACAGCATAAGTCCAGACCCCGTTTTGCAAGGAATTTTAGGACGTATGCCCCGATGGGGACATAGAACGCAATGTGAAAGTACCCTAAGGCTTGCATGCAGCTGCTTGGCCATGGAATCCCATGTCATACAGTTCCCGGTGCAGTTTTCATGCTGGTGTTAAATCAACAAAAGGTTTGGAGCTCTGCAGTTGAGTCAGCAGAGCTTTAGCAACTTTTATGCACCATGTGCTTCAGCACTCCATAGCCCCATTCTGTAACTTTATATGGTCTGTAACTTCTTGGCTGAGTTACTATGGCTTCTAAACGCTTCCACTTTTGGATAATACCAATTAAAATTGGTTGTGGAATATTTAAGTGGTAAGAAATATCATAAACTGACTTCTTACAACAATGCCATCTCCTTTTACAGTACTACAATTGAATTCAATGAACACTTTAGAACAGCCCATTCTTTCACAAATGTTTGGAGAGGTAGACTGCATGGCTAAGGGCTGGATTTTATATTCCTGTGGCAATAGGACTCAATGAAAAACCTGAATTTACTGATTTAGAAGTTTGTCCCAATACTTTTGTCCATATAATATACACTGCTAAAAAAATAAAGGGAACACTTAAGCAACAGAATATAACTCCAAGTAAATCAAACTTCTGTGAAATCAAACTGTCCACTTAGGAAGCAACACTGATTGACAATCAATTTCACATGCTGTTGTGCAAATGGAATAGACAATAGATGGAAATTATTGGCAATTATCAAGACACCCTCAATAAAGGAGTGGTTCTGCAGGTGGGGACCACAAACCACATCTCAGTACCAATGCTTTCTGGCTGCTGTTTTGGTCACTTTTGAATGTTGGTTATGCTTTCACACTCGTGGTAGCATGAGACGGACTCTACAACCCACAGAAGTTGCTCAGGTAGTGCAGCTCATCCAGGATGGCACATCAATGCGAGCTGTGGCAAGAAGGTTTGTTATGTCTGTCAGCGTAGTGTCCAGAGGCTGGAGGCGCTACCAGGAGACAGACCAATACACCAGGAGACGTGGAGGGGGCCGTAGGAGGGCAACAACCCAGCAGCAGGACTGCTACCTCGGCCTTTGTGCAAGGAGGAACAGGAGGAGCACTGCCAGAGCTCTGCAAAATGACCTCCAGCAAGCCACAAATGTGCCTGTGTCTGCACAAATTGTTAGAAACCGACTCCATGAGTGTGGTATGAGGGCCCGATGTCCACAGATGGGGGTTGTGCTCACAGCTCAACACCGTACAGGACGCTTGGAATTTGCCACAGAACACCAGAATTGGCACAGATGAAAGCAGGTTTGCACTGAGCACATGTAACAGATATGACAGAGTCTGGAGACGCCGTGGAGAGCGATCTGCTGCCTGCAACATCCTTCAGCATGACCAGTTTGGCAGTGGGTCAGTAATGGTGTAGGGTGGCATTTCTTTGGAGGGCCGCACAGCCCTCCATGTGCTCGCCAGAGGTAGCCTGACTGCCATTAGGTACCGAGATGAGATCCTCAGACCCCTTGTGAGACCATATGCTGGTGCGATTGGCCCTGGGTTCCTCCTAATGCAGGACAATGCTAGACCTCATGTGGCTGGAGTGTATCAGCAGTTCATGCAAGATGAAGGCATTGAACCTATGGACTGGTCCGCCCGTTCCGCAGACCTGAATCTGATTGAGCACATCTGGGACATCATGTCTCACTCCATCCACCAACGTTGGACCACAGACTGTCCTGGAGTTGATGGATGCTTTAGTCCAGGTCTGGGAGGAGATCCCACAGGAGACCATCCACAACCTCATCAGGAGAATGCCCAGGCGTTGTAGGGAGGTCATACAGGCACGTGGAGGCCACACACAATACTGAGCCTCATTTTGACTTGTTTTAAGGACATTCCATCAAAGTTGGATCAGCCTGTAGTGTGTTTTTCCACTTTAATTTTGGGGGTGACTCCAAATCCAGGCTTCCATTGGTTAATAAATTACATTTCCATTGATGATTTTTGTGTGATTTTGTTGTCAGCACATTCAACTTTGTACAGCACAAAGTATTCAATGAGAATATTTCATTCTTTTAGATCTAGGATGTGTTATTTGAGTGTTCCCTTTATTTTTTTTGAGCAGTGTATATTACAGAGCTTGAATAGTGTTGTTGATTGGTGGCAGTACGGACCCACCGATCGGTCAAAACAACACTCTGAAGTGTGCAGCTCCTGCATGAGTTGCACGCACAGAATGGGCTCAATATTAAGTTTATGGGTCTATACATTCACTCTCACAGACCTGTGTTTAGACTCATAGATATACTATTGTTCCCCTACACCAATCTATGCACACAGCTCATGCAGGAGCTGTGTACTTGAGTACTGTGTTTTGACCTATCGATGGGAGTCTCAGGAACCTGACCGACACCGATCAACAACACTATTCAGTGCCTGTTATATAAAAGTTTTAGAAAGTGATAGTTACTTTTTAATATTTGTTTCCTAACTTTGAGAACACATATGAATTCTAAAAAAAAAATCAAAAAACCTGAACCTATGAGCTAGTGTGTAGCATTGTCACTCGCCTTACATTAGTACTTGTTACACAATTCTGTAGGTATATATAACATTTGGTGATAATGGCACTGTACGTCTTATGAGAATTGTGTCATGAATACTGATTGAAGTTAATTTTAATTATACGTTTTGTGCTCATTTCTAAATTTTAAAAGGAACATTCTTTCTCCTATTTACTCTTGTATTATTCATGGCTCCCGGCCAGTACAAGCATAGGGACTTTTCAGACACTATTCAGCTTTAGAGCCAAGTCTTCTATCTCAAAATATTATTTTACTAAAATGTTTAGATTTCATTATTTTTTAAATATTTAGCTCAATTATTAGTAGGTGTTTTGTCTTCACTTCCACCTTTCAGTAAATGATGTAAAATCCATCTTCTCTAGTCTAAAAGCCTTTTAATTGCTCCCATAAACATTTATATTTTCACTTTGGACCTCTAGAACATTTGTTCTTTAAATCGCCTTTACAGCAGACTCAGATCCATATCTTTCCATCTACTTGTGTTAGTTGCTAGAGATTGTTATCTTGTTCTGCAGCCTCTCAGACTGGTATCAAATAATTTAACCACGGCCAACATATCTCCTAAACCTGTAATTTGGAATTATTTCTTAGAATTGGTGGAAATGATATCAGTCAAGATGAAAAAGTAAAATAAACTAAATTTAGGACAGATGACATCATTTTAAGTTTTTCACAATTTCAGTATATTAATAACACAGATATAATAAAGATCATGAGCCGAAAAGTGTTCTGTGAAATTCATAACAATAGTTGATGGGGAACAAAAATAATCCAAACAGTAATGGCTAAAGAAGGCAAAAGCTTCAAAAAGATCAATGGGAATCAGATGACTTTGCCAAATACTTCCAGTTCTTTGTTCAGGATACCTTTTCTATTCCTTGCTCTCAAACCCTAGTTTGATATAAATCATACTCCATCCATTTTTTGAAGACTTAGATAATATTTCTAAAAATACCAGAACTAAAATAGAGTGTGAATGACAGGTTTCTAAGGGCACTACCACCATCTGTTTCACTATATATATATATGTATATACGGTATTTATATACAGTCATGAGAAAACTAAATACACCTCTTTGAATTATACAGTTTTACATAACAAGATGTAATAACAATCATCTGGCGCTTACAGTGTCTTAATTTTAGATAAATACAACCTCGGATGAACAACATCACATGGCAAACCAGACTGTGTCATTACTTATTTAAAATGCAGAAGAAGTGAGTGAAAAATTAAGTACACCCTGTGAATCAATTCCTTATAAAGCCATTATTAGCAGCAATAATCATTTCCTGTATGACGTTATCAGTCTCTTACATCGTTCTGGAGTAGGGATGAGTGGATGCGTGAAAGTTCGGGTTCTGGTACCCGACCCAAATTTTATTTCAAAGTTATCCAAACTTGAACCAAACCCCATTGAAAGCAATGGGGACCCAAACTTTTGATCTGGAAAATATTCTCTCTCTGCAACTGATTTTCAATGGAACTCCGAACATTGTAACAGACTTCCGGGAGAAGTCCGTGTTTGATGTTTAGCACCGGACACTAACTGTCCGGTTCGAACACCTGAATTTTAAGTTTGGGTTCACTCATCTCTATTCTGGAGGAAGTTTGGCCCATTCTTCTTTACATCATTGCTTAAAACTTTAAAGACCAGGGAATTTTTCATTTTTGCGCTTTTGTTTTTTCCTCCCCTTCTTTCAAGAGCCATTACCTTTACTTTTCCATCGATAAATACATGTGAGGGCTTGTAATTGTAGTTTTGATTGGCACAATTTATTTTATTATATAATGTACTGAAATACGAGAAAAAAACTTCCAAGTGCGATGAAATGATGAAAAAATGCAATTCTGCCATTGTTTTTTGGGTTCTGTTTTTATGGCATTCATTGTCTGGTAAAAGTGACCTGAAAACATGATTGTCCACGACAGTCCAATTACGGAAACATCAAACATATTTCTATTTTTTTTTCTATTTGAATGATGAAAAAAATCAGAATCATGAAAAAAAAAAGTTTTTTTTTCTTTGTTCTGCCATTTTCCAAAACCCATAACATTTTTATTTTTCTGTTGATAGGGCTGAGTGAGGGCTTGTTTTTGCATGGCGAGCTGATATTTTTACTGACCCCAGTTTTGTGTGCATATGATGCTTTGATTGCTTATTATTCATTGTTTTAGAGAGGTAACGTGAAAAAAGAATGCCATTCTGTTTTTTTTTTTTTTTACTTTTATGTGTTTAATGATCATGTTTATTAATTCCATATCTTAATGGAAGGGACTTTTATGAACGTGGCGATACCAAACATGTTTATTATTTTCTTTTCTTTATTTTTAATGGTGGAAAAGGCGGGTGATTTTAACTTTTATAATTTTAAATAATTTTTCATATTTTTAAAGGGAACTTGTCAGCTGATACATGCAACCCAAACTGTGGACAGCATGTATCAGCCCCTGGCTGTGGAATCACAGCCATGTATGTTTTACTCTGAAATGGGTGGAGGAAGCCCCCGGTGACCTGCCTGTATGACACCCGCGTGGCTTGGTCCCCGTCGGTGATTAAAAGTATGTTATCTTCAGATTTCAGAATAAAACATACATGGCTGTGATTGCACAGCCAGGGGCTGATCCATGCTGCCCATGATTTGAGCATTATGTATCAGCTGACTGGTTCCCTTTAAAAACGTATTTTCTTAATTTTTAGTTCTCTTAAAGGACTTGATCCTGTGATGGTTTGATCTCTTATACTCCATGCTAAAATACCAAGGTATACCAGAATATAGTGAAAATCTTTGTCTCCTATGTAGCTAAGCCCAAGGCTGAGCTGCACAGAGTGATCGAGGTCTTTAGCAGACCCCCTGCTGTCATAGTAACCCATTGGTCTGCCATCACGTCATGAGAGACAGATGGGTGTGGGTGCTCACAGGCATCGGCGCGTGTTCCATATAAATGCCACTGTCAGAGGAAATGGACTTAAAATCAACTCCCAAACCTACCGCCTGTTTTTAGAAGCATTTTCTTCAAGCAGTGGTACATGAAAAAGTCTGCATCTTTCAAGAAAACCATGATTTTTATGCAAGACAAAGCTCCATCACATGCATCAAAGTACAACACTGCTTGGCGAGGGGCTTAACCCCTTCACGCAGTGGCCATTTTCCATTTTTTCATTTTTATTTTTTCCTCCCCTTCTTCCCAGAGCCATAACTTTTTATTTTTCTGTCAATATAGCCATATGATGGCCTTTTTTTGGCAGGACACGTTGTACTTAGAATGGCACCATTGATTTTATTATATAGTGTACTGGCAAACGGGAAAAAAATTCCAAGTGTGGTGAAATTGTAAAAAAAAGTGCAATTTCACAATTGTTTTTTGTATTTTTTATTTACCTTGTTCACTATATGGTAAAACTGACCTGCCATTATGATTCTCCAGGTCAGTACGATTACGCAGATACCAAACATGTGTAGTTTTTTTTTTATTTAAGTGGTGTAAAAAATTCCGAAATTTGTATGAAAAAAGTATTTGTGTTTGTTGCCATTTTCCGAGACCTGTAGTGTTTTCACTTCTCAGGATCTTGTTATGCCGTTTACCGATCTGATTAATTTACTTTAGATTTTTATAGATTGGACATTTTTGAATGCGCTGGTATTTTTTTATTGTTTTCTATGGAGCAAAAGGAGGGTGATTTGAACTTTTTTTTTTTATATATATATATATATATATATATATATATTTTAAAAATATATATATACAGTACAGACCAAAAGTTTGGACACACCTTCTCATTTAAAGATTTTTCTGTATTTTCATGACTATGAAAATTGTACATTCACACTGAAGGCATCAAAACTATGAATTAACACATGTGGAATTATATACTTAACAAAAAAGTGTGAAACAGCTGAAAATATGTCTTATATTCTAGGTTCTTCAAAGTAGCCACCTTTTGCTTTGATGACTGCTTTGCACACTCTTGGCATTCTCTTGATGAGCTTCAAGAGGTAGTCGCTGGAAATGGTCTTCCAACGATCGTGAAGGAGTTCCCAGAGATGCTTAACATTTGTTGGCCCTTTTGCCTTCACTCTGCGGTCCAGCTCACCCCAAACCATCTCGATTGGGTTCAGGTCTGGTGACTGTGGAGGCCAGGTCATCTGGCGTAGCACCCCATCACTCTTCCTCTTGGTCAAATAGCCCCTACACAGCCTGGAGGTGTTTTTGGGGTCATTGTCCTGTTGAAAAATAAATGATGGTCCAACTAAACGCAAACCGGATGGAATAGCATGCCGTTCACCTTTTCTGCGTCGCACAAAGACACGGTGGTTGGAACCAAAGATCTCAAATTTGGACTCATCAGACCAAAGCACAGATTTCCACTGGTCTAATGTCCATTCCTTGTATTCTTTAGCCCAAACAAGTCTCTTCTGCTTGTTGCCTGTCCTTAGCAGTGGTTTCCTAGCAGCTATTTTACCATGAAGGCCTGCTGCACAGTCTCCTCTTAACAGTTGTTGTAGAGATGTGTCTGCTGCTAGAACTCTGTGTGGCATTGACCTGGTCTCTAATCTGAGCTGCTGTTAACCTGAGATTTCTGAGGCTGGTGACTCGGATAAACTTATCCTCAGAAGCAGAGGTGACTCTTGGTCTTCCTTTCCTGGGGCAGTCCTCATGTGAGTCAGTTTCTTTGTAGCGCTTGATGGTTTTTGCAGCTGCACTTGGGGGCACTTTCAAAGTTTTCCCAATTTTTCGCACTGACTGACCTTCATTTCTTAAAGTAATGATGGCCACTCGTTTTTCTTTACTTAGCTGCTAACAGTCTATTCAGTAGGACTATCAGCTGTGTATCCACCTGACTTCTGCACAACACAACTGATGGTCCCAACTCCATTTATAAGGCAAGAAATCCCACTTATTAAACCTGACAGGGCACACCTGTGAAGTGAAAACCCTTTCCGGTGACTACCTCTTGAAGCTCATCAAGAGAATGCCAAGAGTGCGCAAAGCAGTCATCAAAGCAAAAGGTGGCTACTTTGAAGAACCTAGAATATAAGACATATTTTCAGTTGTTTCACACTTTTTTGTTAAGTATATAATTCCACATGTGTTAATTCATAGTTTTGATGCCTTCAGTGTGAATGTACAATTTTCAAAGTCATGAAAATACAGAAAAATCTTTAAATGAGAAGGTGTGTCCAAACTTTTGGTCTGTACTGTGTTTTTTATTTTTTAATTTATTAAATAGTTCCCTTAGGAGATTTGAAGCTGTGATCATCTAATCGCCTGTGCTCTACTTAGCAGTGCTTGACAAATGACGGCTTCCTATGAATGACATTCACAGGAGTACCGTAATTACAGGCTCGGGGGTCTTCTGCAGACCCCCGACTGTCATGACAACCCATCAGAGCCCCCCTGATAACATAGCAGGGGCACAGATGGGGGGGACTTGTGACGCGCTTACGGCTAGCGTATGTTAAACCCGCTTTCAGAGATTGACAGCGGGATTTAACTGGTTAACAGCTGTGGGTGGAGCTCCGATCAACCTGCGGCCGTTAAAGACACATGACAGCTGATTAATTCAGCTCTCATGTGACGGGAAGATGAGGGCGCAGCGCTGGAGCCTGCATCAAAGTCAGGGACATTACATATGACGTAAATATATGTCATATGTCGTGAAGGAGTCAAAGGGAATCTGTCGGCACGATCAACCCTCTTATGCTGTCTATATGGGCATGTAGATCATAGAAAGTTAAATGAAAGGATACCTTGAAATCTGTGATCTGATGTCTTATTCCAGAGAAATCTACATTTTCTTATAAGTAATTGAGCTGCTCAGGACTATGGGGCGGACACTGATCTGCATGAAAATCCGCCTCCAGAGCTTGTTTTACATGAAGGGGGAGATACCAGTGTGGTGTGTAATGGCCACTCTCTGCTCTCCTGATCTCACTGCAGAGCTGTGTGTGATTATAGCTGACACATCTGCAGGTTCCTCTCAGCTTCCAATAGTTAGATCCATGTAGAAGCCAGCACTCGCAATATTCCTTAAAGAAATTAAGTTTATTGTTCAGATTAAAAACATGAGTGGCAAAGAGCAGCAATAAAAATGATTAAAAACATTTAACAATGGTAGAGAATGGGAGTACATCTAATTAGGCATCTGGATTAATCTGAACAATAAACTTATGTTTTTCTGGAATACTACGAGTGCTGGCTTTTCTATGTGGATCTACCTATTTTTTTGCCGTGCACCAGAAAAGTGAGCTGATTGCCCCCACTTTTTTTTTGTTACTAGTGTTGTAATATTGTTGTTGCAATACAGCAGAGCCGTGAGAGCAACAGCTTCTAATGTGTTTATTATGAGACAAAGTTAAGTTCTACTGTACTGTTTTAGCTATATGTCTCACACTAGTAATGTCCCCTTTCATGTAAAATAATCTCTGGAGGCAGATTCTCATGCAGATCAGTGTCTGGCCCATAGTCCTGATCAGCTCATTTACATATAAGAAAAACGTGGATTTCACTGGACTAAGACATCAGATTGCAGATATCAGGGTATCATATTATTCAGCTTCCTATGACCTACATGTACATATAGACGGCTTAGAATAGTTGATCCTACTGACAGATTCCCTTTAAAGATGAAGTAATAATGACATGGCCCCTTCCTCACCTGACCTAAACCCTACAACTTGTTGGCAATGTTTAATCTGGAGATTTACAGTGAAGGAAAACAGTACACCTCTCTGAGCAGTATCTGGGAGGCTGTGGTTGGTGCTGCCCAAAATGTTGATAGTCAATAGATTGAGAAACTGACAGACTCCATGGTTGGAAGGATTATGGCTGTTAGTGAAAAGAAGGCATAACTATATTGGTCACTGATATCTTTTTTAATGTCAGAAATGTATTTTTATACATTTTGAGTTGTTTGATGATTATTCTCACTTTAGGAGATGAAAATAAACAATTGTGATGGGAAAATTTACATTTTTCATGTAGCTAAGAATTCTGCACACTAATATTTGCCCAATAATTTTGCACACATAAATATTCTCCTAAGAAAGAGAAAACTTAAATTTTACTTTCTTAAATATTAACCTTTTGGATTGACAGCACTGTAATTGTTCAATAATAAAATGAATCATCATAATTACAAATTACTTAGTAATTGACACTATTCATTCACACTATACAGATACAGCATTTCCCTATTTATCATTTGAAACTGGATTATTTTTCACAGACTGAGACTACCACTCCCATTTTCAATGAGCTTCATCGCTGCAGTAATACACCACAATTAGGAGGGAAAGTTCACACGCCCGCGCCCGAGGTCTTTATCTGAGACTTCAGCAGTGTGTGAAATGCCGCTGATGATTTTTTTTTATAATTCTAAGCTAATCGAATCCGAAGTGGTTGAATTCACGGGGACTTGTGAATTTAAGAAATCTGGCTCAAAGCTGATCCTCCACTCATAGATACGATCATCTCTAGCATCTTCTTACTGAATTCCTCATAATGTAATGTCTGTTATTCTTCCATTTATAATATCATGCAAAAAAAATCAGTGACCATGCAACGGATTGATGCAGGTAAAGTCCATAAAGGGTAATGCCCACACGTGCATGAGGCAGTATGCATCAAACAGAAAAGCAATGGAAAATATATTAATATAATTTAGTGGATAATGACATTTTCAACATCCATAATCATTAATGTGTCTCATCATGTAACATTCACCATGTGTAAGGTTTTGCTATTTTTGCAACCCCTCCATAACTGTTCTTCCCATCAGATTACATTCTTTCATCTGGAATAAACAGACGTCTTTCACATGTAGAGATGAAAGGGAGTCTTTAAGCGGCGTATTTTTAGCTGGAGCATGTGGGCCGATGAAGCAGTGTATGGAATTACTGAGACATGCTGGTAGAATACCTGCTTTTCTTCTATATGCAATAAGTCAAATAAATAACGTAACATTTTTGTCTGTCAAACTTTTTTTTTGTGTGTACATTTTTGTATTTTATGGTTTTCATCTTGTTTGATTGATAGACAATTAGTAGCAGTAACTTTAATACTAAAATGGGGTCATTCCTCTGGGCTATGATGATAGGAATCATTGGAATCCTAATTA
The DNA here is from genome assembly GCF_046119375.1 of Phyllobates terribilis. NCBI lineage: Eukaryota > Metazoa > Chordata > Amphibia > Anura > Dendrobatidae > Phyllobates > Phyllobates terribilis. The sequence goes on from NW_027362771.1 coordinate 419,613,391, forward strand.
GTGTAAAGGGTCATTAATATCAGATTGGTGGTTGGTCTGACAAGCGACACCCACACTGATCATCTGCTTTTAATGGCAGAGGCGGCTGAGTGTTAGCAGTTGCGGAGCTTAATAGTGCAGCTCCTTCAATTGTGTAGTAGCCGCAGCCAGTTACTGCACATCAGTCATTATTCAACCGAGCAGAAGTGAATCTGCAGTACCCTGCCATGGCCAGTACATAGAAATCATGGGGCTCCATTGCAGAAGCTCTGTGGGCAGCACGGTGGCTCAGTGGTTAGCACTGCAGCCTTGCAGCGTTGGGGTCCTGGGTTCAAATCCCACCAAGGACAACATCTGCAAGCAGTTTGTATGTTCTCACCCTGTTTGCGTGGGTTTCCTCCAGGTTTTCCAGTTTCCTCCCACACTCCAAAAATATACTGATAAGGAATCTAGATTGTGAGCCCTGATGGGGATAGTGCCCATAATGTCTGTAAAGCGCTGTGGAATTAATGGTTCTATATAAGTGAGTAAAATGAATAAATAATTGGGCCCCACCCCCCAAAGAAAAAAAATGTTGGGGTCACAGAAGAGCATACCTTACCACTTTTTAGCCTTTACATAAGTGACCCCAACACAGTATGATTCTCCCAATTGTGACAACCACACAGCTCTCAATGCTCTAAAATGGGCCCACATACAATAAAATATAATGGCCTGCACTAGCCCACCAAACAGTATAATGGACTTCACACTGTATAATTGCTTGCATATAGTATAATGGACCCTCACATATTATAATGGCCTCACATAGCCTTCCATATAGTATAATGCGCCCCCCATAACCCTCCTTATAGTATAATGCTCTCCCACCCATGATCCTCCACACAGTATAATGCACCCCCATGGTCCTCCATACGATATAATTCTCTCCCACCCATGGTCCTCCACACAATACAATGTACCCCCTATTCTGTATTATGGCCACCAGTCAGTGATTTTAAAAAAATAGACACAGTACTCACATCTCCTGGTTCCAGCCAATGCTCCAGTCTCCGCAGCGTACGGTGTGAAGCATCAGACATTTCAGAGTAGCGGGTGCCCTCTAATGACGTCATCGCGCCCGCTGCTCTGAGATGTCAGACGTCAAAGAAGAATGATGGGGGTGGAAGCGTCTGCTAACGCTCCTTCCTCCATCATCATTGCTCACACTGGGCCCCCCTCCAGCTGTCAGCGTGATCAATAATGATGGAGGAGTGAACGTCAGCAGACGCTTCCACCCCCATCATTCTGTGTGGGCGGGCTGCTGGGTGCTAACGGGCAGAGATGGGGCTTGGAGGGCCCCGTGCGGTAAGGGCCCGCTGCGGCCCCTGGCTCATGGGCCCCATAGCAGTGGGGTTGCCTGCCACCAGTGATCACTACACTGTTTATGGAGCTGTACTGTTTAGCTCCGCAACTGCTAACATCCATCTGGGGCAGCATCACGAGCAGTTTATCGGTCGGGCCATTGACCCCACAAACCTGATATTGATGATCTATCGTCAGGATAGGTCATCAAAAAAAAGAAGTGTAGTAACCCTTTAAGTTATTATTTATATTAAAGTTCTCCCTGCAGTATGGTACAAAAAATAAATGCGTTGAGAAAATGAGTAAAGTGACCCTGCTATGTCATGCATGATGCATCAAATGTGTGTCGCTGCGGACTAATCCCTAGTGATATACAGCTGCTAAAGCCAACTGGGGACTATGTGTCTCAGAGGACTAGTCCAAGGCTGGTCTCCGACTGCTTTTCTCCAACCTGCTTTCCCAGAGTGACAGGTCTCTATGTGGGTGGATAAGGAGAGTATGGTTAGTCAAGGGGATCAGGGCAGGAAGAAGCCACCAAAGACCTGTCTTAGGCTAGTCATCCGAGACACATAGTCCTCAGTCGGCTTTACAAAGTATGATTTCTCTGAAACTCCTTAGTGAACATACGCAGCTAAGATAATGCATAGGTTCCTGATTTATGAGTTTCTTTGGTTTGGGAAGAATGAAACTCCAGTTACACTCATTCTAATGGGGTAGTATCACTTCACAAGCGGAGAATGAATTGTATTGAATGCCACACTTTAGTTGACCAGTAAAGTAGACAGGCTAAGGTGGGTGATGGATAAACAAAGCTGACATCACAGATCAGCACTCCAAAGAAAAACAACAGTACCTACAGTTAGGTCCATATATATTTGGACAGAGGCAACATTTTTCTAATTTTGGTTCTGGACATTACCACAATGAATTTTAAACAAAACAATTCAGATGCAGTTGAAGTTCAGACTTTCAGCTTTCATTTGAGGGTATCCACATTAAAATTGGATGAAGGGTTTAGGAGTTTTAGCTCCTTAACATGTGCCATGTGGTCATGATGCCCTGTTATAGGGGAGGGAGTCTGCTGCTGATACTGCTATTGGGGTAATGTCCCCCAGTTCTGTTAATATCCTCCATCCTGGTATGTATGGCCCCTGCTTCCTGGTATAGTATAGTATAGTATATAGTATTATAGTATTCGGACTATAAGACGCACCCCCCACTTTCCTCCAAAATTTTGGAGGAAAAAAGTGTGTCTTATAGTCCGAAAAATCCGGTACTCTTTTTTTTGAGGATTTAACATTCCTGGGAATCAATAACCTAATATTTAGTTGTATACCCACAGTTTTTTAGAACTGCTTCACATCTATGTTGCCTAGAGTCAACCAACTTCTGGCACCTGTCAACTGTTGTTCCAGCCCAGGATGCTTTGTCTACATCCCACAACTTTTTGGCATTTGTTGGCTTTACCACAGAAGTGGCATTTTTGATGTCACCCCACAAGTGTTCTATCGGATTAATGTCCGGGGATTGGGCTGGCCACTCCATAATCTCAATTTTGTTGGACTGGAACCAAGATTTTGCTCATCAACTGGTGTGTTTAGGGTCGCTGTCTTGATGAAACACCCATTATAGGACATATCCTCTTCAGCGTAATGCGACATGACCTCTTCAAGTATTTTAATATATGCAAACTGGTCCATGTTCCCTGGTATGCGGTAAATAGGTCCATAGTAAGAAAAACATGCCCATATCATCATGCTTGCACCACCTTGGTTCACTGTCTTCAGAGTGTACTGTGGCTTGAATGCAGAGTTTGGGGATCATCTGACGACCTGTCTGCGGCCCTTGGACCCAAAAAGAACAATTTTACTTTCATCACTCTACAAAATGATTCTCCATTTCTCTTTAGGCTAGTTGATGTGTTCTTTGGCAAATTGTATCCGCTTCAGTACATGTCTTTTTTTTAACAGTGGGACTTTGTGGAGACTTCTTGCTAAGAGATTAGCTTCACACAGGCATCTTCTAACTGTCACAGTACTCTCATATAATTTGAGACTGTCTTTGATCATCTTGGAGCTGATCATTGGCTGAGCCTTTGCCATTCTAGCTATTCTTCGATCCATTGAAATGGTAGTCTTCCGATTTCTTTCACGTCTCTCTGGTTTTGCTTTCCATTTTAAAGCATTGGAGATCATTTTAGCTGAATAGCCTATCATTGTCTGCACTTCTTTATATGTTTTACCCTCTCTAGTCAACTTTTTAATCAAAGTACGCTGTTCTTCTGAACAATGTCTCGAACGACCCATATTTTTCTGGCTTTCAAGGAGAAATGCATGTACAACATGTGCTGGCTTCACCCTTAAATAAGGACCACCTGATTCACACCTGTTTCATCACTAATTGAACTCCACACTGCTATTATTTTGAACACACCCCGTTTCAATTAATTATTCAAATACACAGACTCAAAAACATGCAGATCATGAATGCTGAGTCTGTTGGTTTTCTTAGAATCTACTGCACCAACTGGTAAATTCTTTGACATGTGGCAATATACCGTAATTTATACCAAAAACAGTGATTAATCTGCTTAATCATATTGGACTGCTATTATTTTGAACACTACTGTACAGTTGCATTAGTATGCCATTTCTCTACATTGTGGAGCTTTGCAGGTTCACTATCAGTATCATTCAGCGAAATCCACTTGATTAAATTTGAAACATATATTTTCACCTTGTACATTTTCTACACTGGTCTCACACAAGTAATTTCCGCATCCGAATTATTGCCTTGTGTGTCACTGAGTGAGGGAAATGGATCATGCAGCTGTGATGGGGAGCCAAAACCACAACCATAAACTATGTACAACAGTGTATAGAATGCTAGTAGCCTCCTTATATGATGTTCCTTTGGTTTCCAGCCATTAGCTTACCTTAGTTTAACTCTCTTTAATTACACTATACCAGTATAGAATAATCCAGTGAGTATAATGTATGTAAAGTTCTGACACTGTCCTCCACTTATAGGCTGTGATGGTATCAGTTCTGTGTTATGTCTCAAAAAAATGATAGAAATACAGTATGTCTAAAGTAGATCTGTCACATCTAGGTTTTCCTAAAGCATAGGGTTACTTATAGAATAGGGTGCAGTGTAGAGTACGGGGGTGCTGACCGTCACCTGGACAGTGTTTAGTTTGATATGTATTTAATGCTGTATTTAATACTCTTTATATGATTATGCTTGTGCAGGATCACAAAATGAGTTTGGGTTTTTATAAGGTTACAGGAATTTACTGGATCTATTTTTTTCATTTAATAAAGCAATTTAAAATGTCACTTGTACAACCTCTTCAATATATTTGCCAGTGCGCTTAATTGGATGCTGTTCACATGACTCCAGTACGGTTCTGCTAGGGTTGTAGATCATATGTCATATTATACATCATGGCGTCCTTCATCCCCCAATAACATTATCACTGACATCATGTACATGTCAGCAGGATTCACAACGGTGGGACTGTGGTTAGGGTCTTCTCCTCCTGCTCTGGCCCCTCTGCCTGCTTCCGGTTTTTCAGTGGCATTTGACTGATTTTTCAGTGACCTGCCTCCTGTTTGAAATTTCTTGCCGCCATCATTAGCGTGGACGGCACGTGTGTAGTTTGATTTCACGGCTGGTCTTCTGGTCTTCAATAAAATGGCACTGGAGATGGCGCATGCGCAGATCGAGTTCTCGGCTCAATGAAGACATCAATGAACACCAGAAGAAGGCGGAGGGGCCGGAGCAGGAGGAGAAAACCCTATCCACAGTCCCGCACCTGTGTACTGAAATATCATTAGAAGAAAGCTTCAAATCCTGATTAAACAAGAAGCACAGATCGGATTCATTCACCAAAAGTATCAATTTGTTCAGTATAACAGCGCCATTATTGCCATGATTTTACTATATATTGTAAAATCCTGCTGACAGGTTCTCTTTAAGTGCCGCTAAGCCTGCTTGTGACTTCTACTCTCTCAGGTCTACACCAGTTGTTCTTTGAGATACAGACTGGTTGCTAGGGATCAACTGCCTGACAACCATGTTAAAGGAAATGTGTCATCAGAAAATAATCTATGGTTTTAATTAAGTTTTTGTGTTAAATGTATTTTTTTTATTCCACTGTATTAAAAATAAAAATTTGAAATCTTGCAGTTTTCATACTCGTCCCTGGATCTTTTGTAGACTCGTACTTTCTGATTTTTTTTCAGGAAATAAATTCACATGTACATTAGCATCAAATGAATGACTCTAACCCTATATTTTGTACTGAAGCATGTAGTGAGCCTACGCAGGGGTCCTTGTGAAGGGAGGTGGAGAAAGGTCAATGGTCCCTGTGTTATTAGCTGTGGTGTATATAGGCATTACTTGTCATTATAATCCTGTCTCGGATGATAATCAGCCTGCTGAAATGCTTTCTGAAAGGACAAGATATATGAGTCTAAAATAGCCTGAGTAGCCAGTGTGAATTGCAAGATTAACCCCTTTACCACCTTGGACGTATGAGTACTTCCAAAGTCGGATACCTGCACTCCATGCAGACTCTGGCGCTGAGCCCGCATGTTACCGGGCACATGACAGCTGATCTGTACAGCTGACATGTGCCCCTAACAGCCGCAATCCACCCGCAGCTGTTAACTAGTTAAATGCTGCTGTCAATGTCTGATAGTGGCATTTAACATCGCCGCACCGGAAGTGCATCACTAGTCCCGCCCTGCGGGTCGCCGATGGGTTGGCATGACAACCCGGGGTCTGCAGGAGACCCCTGTGTTGTCATTGCCGGGATGCTAGGAGCGCCGCCCAGTGGTCGGCGCTCATAGCAAGTGAGCACTTTTGCTGCACAGGCGATCAGATGATCGCAGCTTCTAATCTCCCATAGAAACTATTGAAGCCAGTAAAAAGTAAAAAAAAAAAAGGAATCATAATGGCAGGTCAGTTTTAGCATGTAGTGAACGTGGTTAAAAAAACGTGGTTAAAAAAAAAATTTAAAAAATTGTGGAATTGAACTTTTTTTGCAATTTCACCGCACTTTAATTTTTTCCCCCATTTTCCAGTACACGATACACGTGTCATTCAAAAATACAACTCGTCCCACAAAAAACAAGCCCTCACATGGCTATATTGAAAAATACAAAAAGTTATGACTCTGGGAAGACAGGGAGCAAAAAACGAAAACGCAAAAACGGAAAAACCCAAGGTCACGAAGGGGTTACTATATTTTTTTTTAATACAGATTGGGATATAAAAAAAAAGCCATTACCAAAATATTTTGAAAGATGCCTATAACACACAAAAAAGTATTTTCGAGTGACATATTCCCTTTAACAGGCATTGTTATTAGATATTATATACCTACAGTATATACCTAGCAATTTAAAAGCCATGTTCGCACTATAAGAGCAGATACAAAGAAAGGCAGCTTTGCAGAAGTCACACAATGTCATTAGCCATTCTTCATTCTCTGTTGCAATGATCAGATAAATAAAAGTATCCAACTTTATATTTACAATGAAAAAGCAGTATCATTAGTATTTGATCTGCCAGAATAGAAACTGTGCCACCAACTTAAAAACATCAGGAATATTTGCACAGTTATGTTCTTGTGTTAAGTCTTTGTGGTAAACCTCTCGTATACAATGAAAAATCTGCAGATTTTAGATGGAGTTAACAGAACTCAGAATAAAATGATTCCTACCCGCACAAATGTTATGTGGTTCCAAGGCTTTTTCCTTTTCATAGCTATAGAGAAATATAAAGGGGCTTTTAAATCAAATGAGTTTGATGACCTCTTAGGAGGTCAAGCACGACAGCGCCAGACATAATAATAAAAAAATAATAATAATAATTTGTGCATGTAATGGAAATCTCTGTATTAAATTTATCCTGTTGGGACCTTTTAAGTTTTTATGCATGGAATGTGTCAAAGCTTTCTTTAGGATTGTATATCAAAATATTTATATGTGACTGCTTAAAACCCGGTCTGCTTAGTTGTTAGTTCTGCAGCTGCAAAGAAGCATGTTTTAGGATGGTCGTGCCCATCGCTTCCTGGCAATGCCAAAAACTAATCCTGTAATACAGTAAAATGCCTTTAATCTGGTATTACTGGCACATGACAGGTGCCAGACTGTGAAATCTTCTGGATCAGCATGTAAAACTTACTTAAAGAACCCCTAAGATGACAGCCAAAATAAAATTCAAATATGCTGCCGTCGTGTGTTATGGTATGGTGCTTAGTACACCGTTAGACAATATGATTAATAATATTAGTTACAATAAAGCATGGCATGTATGAAGGGTACAGTAGGACACAATATAAGTGTTGTGGTGCCATATTACAGCTCCATTCAAAGCAAAGTATTGCATGTGCAGGAGCTCTAACATTGTATGCAGTCCCATGTAAGAGTAAGTTAATGCAGTGGACAGTGCAGCCTTCTCCTGTGGTGTGATATTTAGTTCATTCTCCTGGCTCGTGTACTACAATGCACACTATCATTTGTTATACTTGCCAACTTTCATGGGGAGGTGCCTGATCACCCCAAATTTTCTCAGTGACCATGTTTCCTTCACAATTTTGTAATGATCTACATGCCTCTGTGATCTCCGTAAAGTTTTTCCTAAGATAGAAATTTATTCTCTAACTGATATCTGACCACTGTTGGTCCAACCACTGAGAACTCCAGCGAATCTAAGAACAGGTCTTTGTAAATTCCCGTCTGAATGGAGTGGAGGTCAAGCATGTGTGCACCTCTGCTCCAATCATTGTCTATGGGGCTGCCAGAGATATCCGAGTACTGCGCTCTGCTTTTTACAATAGTCCCATAGACAATGAAGAGAAGGAAAGCATGCTTGTTGTTTTCTGCATTCATATGTGGCTTTGCAGAGCCCATTCTTGGGATCACTAGGTCCCAGTGATTTAATCTGCAGTGATCAGTAAATTACAACTTACTAGCTTGATAAAACCCCTTTAATATGAACTTGGACAGCAGAGTTCCTTCTAATGAATTCAAGACACCTTCTGGAATTGCTATTTTCTGGAAGGTTTTTGGCGGCACCTGGGAGATTTACCAATGTTTCTTAGAGCTCAGGGGTCTTCCCTTTTTCTGGGCACCTCCCAAAAAGTCCAGGAAATTGAACATTAATCTATGTTGGTAGTACAAAGATTGAAAAGACTGCACAGAGGATCTCCATATACAGATCTTGTCTGTTGTCTTCTACTAAGGAGACGCATAGGTCTGCATAATATCTGTAGAAGTGAAAAGGAAGATATGACATTTTTAAAATAGAACACTCTGCACAGCTGCTTAATTTTTTATTTTGATGCATGGCAGTGATATATTGAAATTTTGCATTGCTGGGATCTAAGGGGAAATGTTTCTCCTTATGAGGAGGGACATGCCTAGCCTTGCATGCCAATGTGAGGACGCTTATAAGACTTGCAATGCTCCTCTGGGAGATTAAATATGCAAATAGTCTCTTCAAGGAGGAAGACAACTTGAACTCTAGTGCCACCTATTGGAAGTTGAAGCCCTAAAAGTCAATATCGACCCTTTAACAAGCCTTGCAATATAACTTAGGATAAAAGCCAAACCAGAATCTCAATTTGCAGACACGTTGTTTTGGGGTATTGCCCCTCATTAGTGCAAAGTATGAGATCTGATTTGGCTGTATGAGAGGCTTCTTAGTGGGATCTAACGGGTAACACTTCTCCTTGTGGAGAGTGAAATGCCTAGCTTACCCACACATTGTCATGCCAGGCTAGGCATGTCATTTTCCACAAGGAGTATCATTACCCCTTAGATTCCACTAAGAAGCTTCTCATACAGCCAAATCAGAACTCATACTTTGCACTAATGAGGGGTAATACCTCAAAACACTGTGTCTCCAAACTGAGATTCAGGTTTGGCTTTTATACTGAGTCATATTGCAAGGCTTGTTAAAGGGTCGATATTGACTTTTAGGATTGCTACTTCCTATAGGTGGCACTAGAGTTCAAGTCCTCTTACTCTCTGAAGAGGCAATTTGCATTGCTGAGTGCATTTAAATGGTAGTGACTGTACAAAGCGAAGAATAAGAAATCTGACAACTGATTGTTCACAGATTCCAGGAAACAACATTACAACTTTTTGCAATGCGTAAAGAACAGAATTAAGCTAAATTTGAAAACCTTGATAATGAATAAGGAGGAGTGTAATGAGATGATAGATTTTTCATTTGCTATCTAGAGGGTCAATATTTCTCAAAGGTGAAGCATTAAGAATAGGGTAACACCAGAACTCACTTCAGCCCTGTATACTGGTTTCTATGACAGACACCCCCATTAAATTGGACGATGAGCTAGTAACATTGGTAAAACAATATAGTAATATTATACTGTGCACTTTTACTTGGCGTTTGCATTATAACAACTGATAAGCAATCTATTTTTATTAACATAATATAAATGATACGGTGCCACAGGATGTGTCTAACATCAACTGAGTAACAATGTGTGCTCTGACAGAATTAGGCCAGCTCATAAAATGAAAAGTTTAACATAAATAAAATTCCAGAAACCTGAGCAAGTGTACTACAGGTCTGCTCTGCTTCTGACTCTGCTGTTGATGTTGGCAGGCGGTGGGTTGCGATCGGCAGCTTGGGAGCAATGCCAAAGAAGACAATTGTGGAGTCTGTGCAGGAGATGGGTCTACATGCCGGCTGGTGAGAGGACAATCGAAAACACATCTCTCCACTGAAAAAAGTAAGTTCCTCATTAATCTTTAATGTGCAAGCTCTAAAAAGATGTCACTCCTAATCTTCATTGACTAGTAGAAGATTCTGTTCTTTACTGCTTTACATACTCGTAAAACAAATAGGTTAAGACTATGAGAGATATACATGGTAATGCCCAGAGCATGATTTAAAGAGGACAAGTCACTTGCTATAAATGTATAATTGTTGTTTATCTGTTGTAAATGCAACTTTTCTTCTAAATCTGGAATTGTTTATTTTTTGTTCTTGTTCCTATCCTTTTATTGAGATATGACCCCGTTCCCTGTGTGTAAATCTAGTTGTTTTATCTAACTGGGTGTGGTCCTCAAGAAGACTCTCATAGAGAATAGTTGATGACCACACCCTCTTGGCTATAAAAAATAGATACAGGAAATACTAGGCCTCTTCTCAGGAACAAAGAGACGCAGAAACAAAACAATTACATTTATGACAAATGACAGGCCCTCTTTAAAAGGATTTTACAAGATCATATGGAGATTGACTACATTGAGGCAATGACATAAAATAACAACAGTACCATTACTCACCAGATAAATCAGCGGCTTCTCCAGTGCCACTACTCTGGTGGTCCCACTTGTACCTCCCTGTCTTTGCTTACTATGCTTCAGCGATTATTTGCTTACATTCCCACATGGCTGTGGGATGATCATTGGCTTTAGATGTGTATGGCATTATTCAGGCAATTCAAACCTAGGATGTAAAGCAGGAGTAAATTGTCTCCAATCTGAACATTGTCAGTGTTTCTCAAATCCATCTAAAAATATTAAGGCTGTTACGTTCTATCCCTGAATGAAGTGCCTTCCGTAACCATAAGAAAACCTTGGTTCACTAGCAGTTGTAGATGCACTAGTCATACCCTAGACCTAGAAGTCAGGGGGGAATCACAGGGTGCAGTGTATAGTAAAGCATGTGCTTTGTCAGACAATTAGTAAAGTGCCATGGACATATCTCATAGTTCATTGCTCAAGACAAATCTTTACTGTACATTTGATTATTTTTCTACTACGTCCATTCTCTTTCTATCTTTAAACATCTTGGTGTTGAAGTCATAGAATATTAGGCCTTGCACTGTGTATGACTCCTCAGGGATGGAGAGCGCAGAATTAGCAATTGCCAAGACTTTTCCTAAAAGAAAAGATTTTATTCAATGAGCAAAATCTGTAACACTTGGAAAATTGGACATTTGGCAGCTTTATATTAATAACCAGTAGTGAGAAAAAAATCAACGCGTCTGGAATCTTCACACTAGTCTTTACCTTTTTGTAGTGAAGCACAAGAATAATCGGAGCTCAATAATGTCACATTCTGAGCATCAATAGACGTTCTGGAGTTTTGTTCACACCAATGCTAGGATCCATTCTATCCAGCACTAGTCTATCTATAAAAATTATGTTGATGGGATCTATCACTTTCAGTTAGGAGTTGACCTTCTTCACTCAGATGCATTAATGTGTCAGGTCTCCTGCTAAACTCTACTAATGGAAAAAGCAGTGCTCTGATATGGCAAGCTATATCTCTATATGCATCTTTATCAGTGCTAGCCACATGTCCCTTTAAAGAGAATCTGTCAGCAGGTATTTGCTACCTCATCTGAGAGCAGCGTGATGTAGGCAAAGAAAAGCTGAATCCAGCGATGTGTCTCTTAGATTACTGGGTGCAGCTGTTCTGACACAATCAGAGCTTTTAGATTTAGCAATGAAGCAGAGCTGTGGAAGCTAACCCCGCCCACACCAGGCTCTCTATATATAATGTCCATATACAATAAGGTTGACAAAAAGGTATCCAGCTCCAGGATCCGAGGAAACAGGAAAATTTAAAAATAGCAACTTTATTAGAAAAAATTCATAAAAATTACTCCATCCAAAAATGAAGGAATGAATAAATAAAACAGGTACAGGTGCAATTGAATAGCTGTTACTAGGACATTTTCAGCAACGCGTTTCGATCACTCAGATCGCTCATTCCTTCATTGTTGGATGGAGTCATTTTTATGATTTTTTTCTAATAAAGTTGCTATATTAAAATTTTCCTGTTTCCTTGGATCCTGGAGCTGGATACATTTTTGTTTTCTTCAGTATTGCTGGCGTCTGGTCAGGACGAATTTTCATGCTCCATTCTTCGGATTGCTCAGGTGAGCTGGCTGAAACTTTTTATATACTATATACAATGAGGTGCCTATCACAGGAGGGGATGTGGTGGACCAGGGCTCACACAACCAGCAATGATAAGCTCCTGGTGCTAAAACACTCATTGTAAGCAAACAAAACCATGGAGCTTGATAAGAGAGGCATAGCTGAAATCTGTGTTTTAACCCCTACAGCATGCTGTCTTCAGCTCACAAAGCAAAACCCTGCTGACAGATTCCCTTTAACAGTGCAAGCTATATGGCTATATGCACCTTTATGAGTGCTAGTCACATGTTCCTTTATCAATGGCAGCCACATTTACCTTTTTCGTGGCAACTACATGTTCCCTAAATTGTTGTAGACTGCAGTTAGTGAAGCACACTACGTTTTGTTCCCTGTTATAGTTTGAGAACATACAGTCTAGGATGCAGGAGACAAACCCCAGAAATTCAATGCTGACAGGTTTTGAAGGTTTGACCCCATAACATCCATCTTTGGTTTACTAAGTGCAAAGAGAGCTGTATCATAAATGATCACTTTCATAAAGGAAACAGTTTAAATATTATTATTTAACGAAAGTGGCTAAAAATCAGTTCCCTGATGAAAGATATACATTAAATAGACTTCTCCTGGCTATTTTTGCTTTTTAAAATATTGTATCTTAAATGTAAGATAACACAAAATTCACTTTCTTACATTTATGACTTATCTGCTCCTCAGAACTGCTGTCATTTGCCGTACTGCACCTTCTGTATATTTTTAGATATCCTTTAACATTTAATATGTCGAGAAGACAATAAGAGAGTTCACAATAGTTAATCAGTGTGACATCTGGATGCCCTGACTCTTCATCAGAAGGTTACATAAAAAGGATCTGCTCTTGGTGATGGCATCGGAGGAAACGGGCCAGTCCCTTATAGGCAGTGTAGCATTAGCAGGATTTCCTTTCCAGTGCATTACAGGATTATTTCATAGGTGGCAGGACAAAGACTGGGACAACCAAACAAATTCACATCCTGTTGCTTACAACAAAAGACAAACTCACAACTAAAAGTGTTTGAAAATGCAGATTTCGTCATTACCATGAGTTATGGTAGTAAGGGCTGTACTGCCAACCCTGGTTATAAAACCAAAGTGAAACAGGTTTTATAGAAAGAGGAAGAAGATTATTAAAGGAAAAGCTGCTTTGTATTTATTATGACCAATTTGGATGATAACATGATATTAGGCTGCACTGCTGTAATGCAAAATCCTTAGAACCAAGATGAGTTGAACGGTCGTTAGTTACACAACGCGTTTCAACTCTGGACTGGTGTATATTTATTATGTGTGAGCTACTGTGGCACCCCAGGGGTCTGGTTTCCACAGTAATAGCAATATTACGTCTGTGAGCAGGTGGGAGGTTTCCTGGTCAGACATCCTATGCATGCCACACCTCCTGCCCAGTCCTGGGAGGGGAAGAACTTCCCCTATATAAAGCTGGGGCTGAGGCAGGGTGAGTGAGTAGAGAAAGAGCAGAGAACACAGACAGAGACACAGTCTGGTCTGTAGTGGAGCAGCTATAGGGAAAGAAAGATCAGGAGCTCTGTGGGAGCTGTACTAAAAGAGATCAGGGGCTGGAAGCTGTAGAGCTCGCCCTGATTGAAGAGTTCTTACCGGACCCGGAGTCCGAGGCTGTGGGGACCAATCCTTACCCAGCAGCAGAAACCGCCCGGCAGGGGATTTCAGGTCCTCTGGCCAAGAAACCCGAAGGCACGGTCACACGCAAGGGACCAGCACCGCGACGTGGAGCGGAAGCTACCAAAAGGCCCCGAGTCACCGGCCATACGGGTGAGCACCACACGGTACACTCAGGGACGTGGGCTACTTTTACCAGCCTCTAACAAGGTAGCCAGAAGAGTACGATTAGTTGGAGAGGCCTACAACTCCGCCTGGCCAGGGGAGATCCCATCTGCTCGCGGACTGACCAGGCCCCGATCGCTAGCCAGTACTCCGGGAGGGTCTACCTTTGCCACCAGTAAAGACCCTGAACTACACCGCACCGTCTCCAAGTGTTTCATCATCCACGTCCGCTGCCCTGAGGCCATACCCCTCCCGTTGGGGGTTATACCATCCCCGCTGCACAACCGTATCACCGGCCTCAGCGGTCTGCCCTGCAGCGGCGGTCTCATGACCGCATTCAACGGGTGGCGTAGTCGAACATTCTAACATCTACTGCTAAAGACTGCCACTCAGCTTGACTCCCTGGGCACGGACCGGGTCACCGCCACGAGACTACTACCCCTATCAGATCCGACTCCGGGTAGGCTCCCGCGTGCGCAACGCTGCGCGACTCAGGCCCAGGGGCGCGTCACTACCATTCACAAATTATGGAGAAGCTGTGACCTGAAAAGCCTATGGTCAAACTAGAGCCCTCTTGAGTCTGGGGTGAACAACAGGAAGAGGGGCATAGGGTATAACTTTTAGGGGTGTACAGGTAGCCGCTGTAACTGGATTCTTGAATCAAAGACTCAAAGACTCTTTGGTCACATAAGAAGACACCATTAATATCATGTACAAATGATATTTTAGGGGGGGGGGTTCCTTTAAATATATTTTATATTGGCCCAGAAACTCAATTGTCTTATACACTACTATAATTGGACTCTCTACAGCAGAAGAGAAATAAACCAGCTTTCCTGCATTCTATTACTAGACATCAATTATCTATTATCAATCCCTATCAAACAGAATTACTATACACATGCTATTTAGTCATGGTATAATAAGTGGAGATCTGACCGTTGGTACCCTATCAGTCATGAGAACAGGAGGCTCCTGATCCTTTATTGAAGGGCTGAAGTATTTGTTTTCCCCACTGCCAGATAGACTAGTATGCATTCACACTATTCCACATGACTGCAATATCTGGAAGAACAATTGTCCAGAAAAGAAAAGGTGAGAGCTACCATGACTCCTGTCTCATGCCGACAGTAAAGCATCCTGAGACCATTCATGTGTAGCTTTGCTTTTCATCAAAGGGAGTGGGCAAATTCACAATTTTGCCTAAGAACACTGCCATAAATAAAGAATGATGTCTAAACATCCTTAAAGAGAAAATTCTCCCAATGATCCAAGAGCAATTTGGTGCTGAATAGTGATACGCGAACGTTCTTGGATAAGGTGTTATTCGAGCACATTCGGGTGCTGAGTAGCTTCAGCGTGCTCAAAAACTATGTTCGAGTCGCTGCGGCTGCATGTCTTGCAGCTGTTAAGCAATCCCTGCATGTATTGCGGCTGTCTAACAAACAGGCAATCCCTGCATGTGTTGCGGCTGTCTAACAGCCGCGAGACATGCAGCCGCGGCGATTCGAACATAGTTTTCGAGCATGCCGAAGACACTCGGTTAACACCCGAGCTTGCTCGGATAACACCTTATCCGAGCACGTTCGCGCATCACTAGTGCTGAACAGTTATTTTTCCAGCATGATGGAGGCCATATTAAAAGAAGGCAAAAGTGATAGCTAAGTAGCTCAATAAATAAAACATTGACATTTTGGGTCCATGTCCGAGAAACTCAGATCTCAGTCCCATTGAGAAACTATGCTCAATCCTCAAAAAGCTGGTGGACAAGCAAAAACACAGAAATTGTGATAAACTCCAAGCACTGATTAGGTAAGAATGGGTTGTCATCAGTCAGGATTTGGCCCAGAAGCTGATATCCAGGATGCCAGGGAGAACTGCTGAAGTCTTGTAAAATAAAGGGTCAGAGCTGTCAATATTGAATCTTTGCATAAACTTGATTTGTCAATAAAGGTGTAAAGATGTATGAATTGCTTATAATTGTACTTCAGTAACTAAAGAAACATCAGACTTAGGCTGTGTGCCCACTATGCGTATTTTAAGCGTTTCCGCAGCAGCAATTCCGCTGCAGAAACGCTTAAAAAACGCTTGGTAGAAGGCCTGCCATGTTCCCCAATGATAATCCGCATGTGCTGTGCACATGCTGCGGAAATTTCCATTGCGGGTTATCATTGTGGAAAAATCTGCAGCATTACCAATTATTTTGCGTAATCGCAGCGTTTTCGCCGCCATTGACTTGCATTGAATCGCTTAATATCTGCATCACTACATGTGCACATGTGGATATTAAGCGATTCAATGTGCGGATGGTACCCGGGTCTGGAGAAGAGGAGACTCTCCTCCAGAACCGGGCATCATAATACCTGTAACAAAAAAAGAATTTAAAATAAAAAAATACATTATACTTACCTTCTGATGGCCCCCGGTCTCCTTAGTGATGCATTCTGGCTCCCCGGCGGCTCACGGTGGTCTAAAAGGACCTTCCATGACGTCATTTAGTCATGTGACGGGTCACGCGACCGCTGACGTCAGCGGTCGCGTGACCTGTCACATGACTAAATGACGTAATGGAAGGTCCTTTTACACCACCACGAGACATCGGGGAGACCGGACGCATCAGATAAGAAGACCGGGGGCCATCGGAAGGTGAGTATAATGGTTTTTTTTGTTTTTTTTTACCATTTTTATTCTTTTTTTTAACTAACTTAGTCACACTATATAAATCCATGCCAGTTGCATGGATTTATATAGTGTGACCACGTTGTCAAGCACTTTCCAAGTGATGCTAAAATATCTTGGAAAGCGCTTGACAACCCGCATGGGAAATTGCATGTTCAAAACGCGTGACATACAGTTCTCCCTGGCTGAAAAAACGCATGTAAAATCCACATGATTTTTTTCTGCCAGGGAGATGCAGAAACGCTCAGGAAAAATCCAGAGCATTTCTGCATCGTGGGCACATAGCCTAACAGATCTAAAAACACTGAAGCGGCAAACTGTGTGAAAACTAAAATGTGTGTCAGTTCCGAAACTTTTGGCTAAAACTGTGTATTAGACTTTTTAACATCCCCTCATTTATCATCTGATGGTCTAAAATAGGGGAGAATGTTTCTACTGAGAATCGACTCTAAAGGTAATTGTGCGAAAGATCCAATTTTTACTTTGTCCTATCTGTTTATATATATAGTGAGGAAAATAAGTATTTGATACACTGCCGATTTTGCAAGTTTTCCCACCTACAAAGAATGGAGAAGTCTGTAATTTTTATTGTCGGTACACTTCAACTGTGAGAGATGGAATCTAACAAAAAACCATTGTATGTTTTTTACATAATTAATTTGCATTTTATGAAATAAGTATTTGATACAATAGAAAAACAGAACTTAATATTTGGTACAGAAACCTTTGTTTGCAATTACAGAGGTCAGACATTTCCAGTAGTTAATGGCCAAGTTTGTGTGATGCTCACAGCCCTCCCTGGGAAATGGTGTTACTCGGAGCCGGGTCAGTGTAGGTGTCTCGGGATTGCAGTCGTGGCCCGGACCCGATCCGTGCCCAGGGCGGTCACATAAAAGATTTAATGGGCTTTCAGGGTTGAGTGGTATTTTCCGACTACGCCACCTACGGTTTCCGGTGATAGACACCAGCACTGCTTCAGTCCACTGAGGCCCATGTTAAAGGCAGCTTAGATGGGACGGCTCCCCGCAGGCGGAGCAGGCCTCAGGGCAGTGTGATGAGGAATGGTGGGTGCAGTGCCGCGCAGGAAATAACAGGCTGAAGTGGGGTGTGAAATCATCCAGGGTTTTTACTCACATTCAGATGAACTTTAGCCGCAAAGCTTCCCTCTGCTCCTCGCGGCGTACTGCAGCCACCGGGAAAGGGGTCCAGCACTTTCCAGGTACAGTAGATCAGGAGCACCTGTTGAGACCCCTCTGGTGTGTGTTCCTCTCCTTGGTGAGTTCTCCCACTAAGTCTTCTCCTGACTGTATGTGTGGTTAGAACTAGGTGTAACGCCGGGTCCCACTGGATAAACGCAGGTAGAGAGGTACAGGTGGCGTATGCCGCTCCGTCCGTATCCCTCCTGGGATCCACTAAGCCTCCGGGCTTTCCTGACTGAGACGTGAAGTAACAAAGTCAGATATCGGGGGCCGGTTACCCCTCTTGCCGCAGGAGTCCCTCTGACTAGGCCAGAGTAAGAAATACAGGTGGCGTATGCCGCTCCGTCCGTATCCCTCTGGGATCCTTTTGCCTGTGGAGCTTGTCTCCTCTGCTCCCCTCCAAGCCTTCTTAGGTAGGGACCTTGACCGGGTAGAGACAGTGGTTAACTCTGACCCGCTCCTCGCCTCAAGGCCAGAGAACGAGGATCGTGTATCTTCAGTCGGATGAGGCCTATTACTGAACTCTGGTGGGTGACCACAATCAGAGACGGAGACCACAATCACTGATGAAGATCACAATCAAAGACCTTGAACCCAAGATGGCCGTAGATTAAATATGAATTAGTAAGTGTACCCTAAAAGTGTGTCCTCCACCCTCACCCACTACATGGTTCCCCCTATCTTTGGTTCCCCCCATCTCCAAATCCCGGGCCGGGGCAGCACCCTGGACAGGACAGGAGTGGTGTAGTGTTGAGTGGTGAAGTAGGGTCCCGAGAAGTGCTCCATCATTACCTGGAAGAGGAGATACCATACCTCAAGCTGAGGTGCAGTACCCCTGTGGCGACTGAACCCTCAGGGGCGCCACATTCGCACACACTGCAGCAGGGATTTTGGTCCACTCCTTCATACAGATCTTCTCCAGAACTTTCAGATTTTGGGGCTTTTGCTGGGTAACATTGAGTTTCACCTCCCTCCAAAGATTTTCTATTGGGTTCAGGTCTGGAGACTGGCTAGGCTACTCCAGGAAATTGAAATGATTCCTACGGAGTCACTCCTTAGTTACCCTGGCTGTTTGTTTCGAGTCATTGTCATGCTGGAAGACCTAGCCTTGAGCCATCTTCAATGCTCTTACTGAGGGAAGGAGGTTGTTGGCCAAAATCTTGAGATACTTGACCCCATCCATCCTCCCTTCAATATGGTGCAGTCTTCCTGTCCACTTTGCAGAAAAGCACCCCCAAAGGATGATGTTTCCCCCACCATGCTTCTCAGTTGGGACGGTGTTCTTGGGGTTGTAATCATCCTTCATCCTCCAAACATGGCTAGTAGAGTTGATGCCAAAAAGTTCTATTTTGGTGTCATCTGACCACATAACCTTCTCCCATGCCTCCTCTGGATCATCCAGATTGTCATTGGCAAACTTCAAACGGGCCTGGACATTTGTTGGGGTGAGCAAGGGGACCATGCGTGCCCTGCAGGTTTTTAATCCATGATGGCGTTGTTACTAATGGTAATGTTTGAGACTGTGGTCCCAGCTCTCTTCAGGTAATTGACCAGGTCCTCCCATGTAGTTCTGGGCTTATTCCCAACCTTTCTCAGAATCATCCTTACCCCACGAGGCAAGATCTTGCATGGGGCCACAGACTGAGGAAGATTGACAGTCATCTTGTGTTTCTTACTTTTTCTAATAATTGTGCCAACAGTTGTTGCCTTCTCAGCAAGCTGCTTTCCGATTGTCCTGTAGCCCATCCCAGCCTTTTGCAGGTCTACAATTTTGTCCCTGGTGTCTTTAGACAGCTCTTTGGTCTTGGTCATGGTGGAGAGAGTGAGTGTTATTGATTGATTGTGTGGACAGGTGTCTTTTACACAGGTAACGGCTTTAAACAGGTGCAATTAATACAGGCAATGAATGCAGAGTAGGAGGGCTTCTTAAAGAGAAAATAACAGATCTGTAACAGCCAGAATTCTTGCAAATAGTTATATCATGTGTGACAGTGTCACTGGTTTTATATGTGAGGGGAGGTATGTGTCACTCAGGATGCTCTCCTGTGTGAACTAAGACCTACTTTATTTTTGTGCCAGCCTGTTATATGCTGGTAGGTTTACACTGTTAAAGGGTGTGCGGTTTTATGGGAATGGCAAAGAGGGCAGGATGCCATTCCCTCTACCTCCCCTCAGGGTGTGGCTGAGCAATGTGTAAAAGCTCAGTCCTTTTTTTTTCTCTCTGGAGTGTGGTCTGGAGAGGGAGGTCTCCAGACAGTATTGTGGAAGCTGCAGAGCTTGTTACCTGTGCAGTTTATGCTATCGAGAGCGGGCGGAACCCGCTCACCTATGGACTGAGCTATACTTTGTTTTGTTTTCCCGTTTAACCCAGAGGGGTCTTGTTTATTTTTCCTGTGGAACCCTGCATGAGTTTATGCCAGATAATAAACCAGCGAAAGGTAACCTGAGAACTTGTGTCCTGAGTCTGCCTCCGGGAGAGCCGAGCGAGTCGTCTTGCCACACATGCAATAAAATGCAATTTAATTATTTAAAAATCATACAATGTAACATAGTAGCATAGTAACGTAGGTTGAATAAAGACCTAGGTCCATCAAGTTCAACCTTTCTCCCTCAATTGTACTCCCTGTATGATTTTCTGTTTTTTCTTTTTAGATTCTGCCTCTCACAGGTGAAGTGTACCTCCGAAAAAAAAAAATACAGACCTCACTATTATTTGTAGGTGGGAAAACTTGCAAAATTGACAGTGTATCAAATACTCATTTTCCCCACTGTAATTACCCATGCTTTGCATACAAATAGTGGTGAAGTATGGAGTAAGGTGCATGCACCAGTGTGCAGTTAGAAGAATAAGTGAAACTTTCTAAAGTCATTTATTCTGTCCCCATAGTCTGTGGCTGTAAATATGGCTCTGTGAGATGATGGATCTCTTCACCTGTACTTACAGTTGGCGACGGTCACAGATAGCGTAACCCAACTGCAGGCACACACGTTGTGAAGAATTCAGAAGAGACTTTGATTTCCTTAAGAACTCTTGTTAAATGCATACATAGCAGCAGGTAAAAAGACTTTCTTCAGACAGGCTGAAAGCACATGAGCTTCCTATGGTGCCAAGATGGAGAATGAGGCGAAGCAGGAAGAAAAAAGAGATAGTGACATCACAGCCATCAGAGGGAGACAGGGAGAGAGAAGGGACAAACTTCAAGGAAAGTGAACCTTACAGCTATGAAACTGTAAATAAACAGTAATTGTCCCAATCAAGGGACAGAACACTCCCCGTCTGAAATCTTTCGATTTCAATGATTCTATGACGTGATGTCTTCTGGGGATGTCATTGTAGACCTGAAAGACAAAAGAGAAAACAAGCATGCAACAATAACAATTGTAGTCCAATTGGTGTGTAACGGGTCTGGGAGGTGGAACCTCTGTGCAACTATACAAGGGGGCAGTCCTTGTAAGGAAGCGGGTGGCTCCCAGGGAAGATGGGCAGGTAGTCATGGCAAGTGACAGGGACAGTCTCTGGGTAGAGGGGCAGGTAGTCACGGCAAGTGACAGGGACAGTCTCTGGGTAGAAGGACAGCAGGCAGGTGGCTGGTGAGCGCTCCCAGGTGAGCGGGCGAGAGTCTTTGGATGGGCAGGTGGTCACGGCAAGTGACGGCAGAGCCTCCAGGTAGGCTAGCAGGCAGGTAGCAGGTGTGCGCTCCCAGGTGAGCAGGCAAGAGTCTCTGGACAGGCAGGTGGTCACGGCAAGTGATGGCGGAGCCTCCAGGTAGGCTAGCAGGCAGGTATCAGGTGAGCGCTCCCAGGTGAGCGGGCAGGCTGGTCCATAGACAGACTGACAGGTGTCGGAAAGCAGACCGTCGGACCGCAGGCTTGCAAGCAGGTAAATGGATATCAGGCAGGTATCAAGCAGTAATCTGGCAGGTAACAGGCAGGTAACAGGCAGGAATCCGGCAGGTGACTGGCAGGTAACAAGCAGGAATCTGGCAGGTGACTGGCTGGTAACTGGTAACGGGACCTGAGGGCTGAAGCAGAGTGAAGGCTTTGCAACAACATTGCTCGGGCACCTCCATTTTGGAGGAGGTGCCTTAAATATGGGAGGTCCTCCGGCAATTGGCCGGGGACGCCTTAGGACGGCGCGCGCGGTCCCTTTAAGAGAGGGGGAGCGCGCGCGCGCCCTAAGCACACTGCCGGGGAAGGAGCGCGTGCCGGAAGCAGCGGGGAGAGAAGCGCAGGAGGACGCCGCGCCAGGAGCGGGGAGGTGAGAGGGACGGCGTCTCTGCCTAGTACGGGGCAGAGACGCCGATGCTACAGGTGTAGTTCAATTTTCTGTTGGAGGAGTGAAGTCCTCGATAGCCAGATAGTCAGAGTCCAATGGAAACCCATCTTCGGAACGTGCAAACACTTCCACCAACCCAACAATCTGCTGGAAAAAGTTCAATGTCCAAACACAGCTGGAGACATATGGCGGTAGCTCCCCGCCATAAGCTGTGTCCAGAAACAATGTCCTTCATGTGATGCCTTCACCCATGAAGCACTTGGTGCTATAAGTAAGGCGAATACCAGCCTGCACAACTGGTGACCAGCTCAAGAAGCATCCAGACATATAAGAGTCCTCAGCTTCATCTTTGGTGTCACAGGTATGCTGCGTGTAGAGATGACGAGTCTGGTCTCTCCGTCAGCAACTGGTTCGTCAAGTTCAAATGTTCTGTCAGCATTGCCAGAACAAGGGTCCTCAGGAATGAAACTTGGGGACGACAACCAGGTGTTTACACAAAGGCTGGGTGCAGCCACGAGTCCTGTTTCTGGGTGAGTTGGATGCAAGTCAGTGGAGATGTGGTGCCATGGTTCAGGGGCAAGTTCAGTAGCCTCCACTGCCAGTACGGCAGCACAAGGACCAAGTTTTGGTGCAGTGAGCGCAGGCCTTGAGGCAAGTTTGGTCCTGTCCAGGACAGATTTACAAGGTACAATGTTGACGGCCTCTGAGGTCTTCAGGTTGGCTACTGCAGCTATGACCCTTGCAGATGCGTCGGAGAGAACTTCTCTTCTTGTGACGGCTTAGAGACTTTAAGGCAGAGCCAGATAGGAATGAGATGGGGTGATCTAAGATCCTTGGAGACGTCTTCCATGTTTCCCACCTTTGTGTTTTCTGGGACAGTAGTGAAGTGTTCAAATCTGTGTTCTCAGCAGTCAACTGTCTCAACAGAATCTTGCCTTGAATGGTGATGGGTGCTATAAACTCGAGAGGATCGTAGATGCTGTTCACAACAGGTAAGACTCCTCGTTTGGCGAAGGGTTTAATGCAGACTGACACCTGAAATAAGAACGTATCCTGTTTAATGTGCCAGAGCAGACCAAGGCTGCGTTGCATAGAAGGAACGTTGAAACCCAGATCAAGGTCCCTTATGCTTGTTGTACGGTCCTCAGATGGAGATGTCTTCATTACCTCCTGACTGATGGAGACGATGCTGTGAGGTCTGAGGTTTGCTGCTAACAACATTTCCTGTGCTTCAGAGAGCAGATCAATTATCTCTTCACTTGAGGGTAGAGATTTAAGAACATCTTCTACATGGAAGTTCTTCTCCACAGGTAGAGGAGCATCAGATCCATACTCTCTCTCGCTTTCCTGTGATGTGTGTCTCGGTCCACAGATTGCTGCAGCAAGTGAGGGGCTGTTCCCGAAGACATGTACCTTCGTCCGGTAGTCTATGACCTTTTTGTGGACGTCATTGTCCTTGTGTCCTTGGAACCTGAGATAATTTTCACTGTCTTCCCTAGCTGGCACAAGTCGGTTGCCTTCACTTGAAGAATTGAACACTATTGACCAGAGGATGTCATCACAGGACAGGAACATGTTCATGTTGTCAGAGGTTTCTTGTTGCCACTTACTGTTACTCAGCTTCTCTTTCACCAATTAATGATGTGGGCATGGTAGAGAGTGAGTGCTGCAACCATTTGGCGAGGCATGAGTCTTAAATGAGAAGATCCTTGCAGGTCTCTTCATCCTTTCCATGGAGACATCATCTATGATAACCCAGCCTAGATCAAAGCTTTGAGCAAATGGAGCATCATGTGGCCCATTGATTTGCTGACGTACCTTGTGTAGCCGCAGAATGTCTCTGCCAAGCAGAATCAGGATGTGCGCGCTGTTGTCAAGAGCTGGAATCTTGTTGGCTATAGTCTTTAGATGGGGGTGATGAAGAGCTGCCTCTGGGGTAGGGATCTCCTCTGTTGGATGGTATCTGGTTGCACTCGACCAAAGTGGGTAGGGGTATCTTCACATTGTCCTCAAGAGAAGACACTATGAGTCCATTAGCTCTTCTCCCTGAGACCTCTGTAACACCACTACAGGTGCCTAGAGTGTAGGGGTGAGCAGTTCCCTTTAAGTCAAATAGATCAAAGAGTTCTGACCTTGCAAGGGATCCGTTGCTCTGATCATCCAGAACGGCATACATCTTTATGGTTTTCTCTGGATGGTCCTTAGGATGCACGTTCACCAGGCATATCTTCGCACAGGACTTGTCACACAAGTCTTCTGCGCAGACTTCTGTACATGAATAAGATATTGTGGTAGGTCTTGCTGGTTGCTCTGCATTCTCGCCGCCATGCCTTGTGGTGGGGGAAGGCGCAAGCGGTGCAGAGTCAGGTTGGGATGGATGGAGCGCTTGTACAAGGTCCTCACTGTCGCACTCAAAACACTTAATAGAGATTTTACAGTTTTTAGCAAAGTGTTCAGTAGACCCAAAACATCTGTAACATACCCCAAACTTCTTTAGAAGCTCCTTGCGTTCCTGGAGGGGTTTCTTTCTGAAGCCGATGCACTTCTTCAGGGGATGTGGCATCTTATCAACGGGACACATACGAATAGGATTTTCGATCTTTTCACATACCTCACTCTTGTCTGGAGCTGGTGAAGGTGTGGGAAGAAAGTCAATCTTCTTTGCTGACACCGGACTGCTGTGGTTTCTGTTGCTTGAACATGGGCTTTCATACATGGGAGGGAATGAACCAGAGCCAATGGGTTCTCCATGGAAGAAGCTTGGGTCAGTCTTACACTCTGCAATGTTTTCGATAAACTGACAGAAGTAGGAAAATGGAGGAAAGGAGACTTGGTTTTCCTTTTTGTATTTTGTTCCAAGCATGGCCCACCTATCTTGGATATAGGATGGTAGTTTTGAAGTTATTGGGATCACCTCACGAGCAGTATCTAGGTAGCTGAGGCCAGGCAGGTGTGGATCTGCTTTGGCCAGCTGAAGCTCTAACAGGAGGTCACTGAGCTCTTGGAATTTTGCACTGTCCTTACTGGATAGTTTTGGAAAACCATCTAGACGCTTGAACAGGGCATTTTCTATGGCCTCAGGACTACCATAGCTTCGTTCTAGTCTCTCCCGTGCAGCAGCGAGATCAGCGATTGGATTACTGATGTGGACAGATTTAAGTCTCTTGACCCGTTCTTTGTATTGTGGCCCAAGCCACCTGATCAGCAGGTCTAGCTCTTCAGCGGCGGTGATGCCGAGGTCGCTAATTGTGGTTTTAAAGATACATTTCCAACCCCTGTAGTTCTCAGGTTGATCGTCAAACTTTGTAAGACCGGTCTTAGTTAGATCACAGCGAATCATGTACCTTGCAAAGTCGGACATATCAGCATTCTCTGATTTTGGAAGGACCGTTGCTGGCTGGGTAGCATTGTTCATACAGTCTGTGGTGTTTTGACCTAGTAAAGCAGGAAAATATGTGGCAGCATAGGCATTCAGTCCAGTAACTGGTCTAATGTGCTTAGTTTCTGCCACATATGGGACTGGAAATGTCTGGCTGACCGGAATGTGACGACTTGCATGCATATTGGCCTGCGCGTGTGCTTCTCTGTATAGGGTTTGGTGAGGTGCAGGGGCCTAGTACATTCCGGTGCACAGAGGAGGATCAGGATGCTGGGTTGGCAACAGATTGTACTGACCTTGAACGCAGGATGCTGATAAACACTCTGTGTCCTATTGCCTTAAAGGAGCGTCTGTTGCATAGGGAACGATTGCTGGAGCCGGGGGTGCACAATTCTGACTCTGTACGTAGTCTCTGGTACATTTAAGAGGGTCTTCAGTATCAAAATCACTTAAACTGATGCTGTCTCTTTGGCTCCCACTGATGGCTTGTTCCAGGACCTTTAATCTTGCCATGGCTGTGGCGTTTTCACATTACTTCTCTAGGGCCTTTATTTCTGCCTTTTTGCATGCTGCTTCCATTTCCATTTCTGCCTTTAGCGTGCTGCGCTGGCTTCCATTTCTGCCTTTTGGCGTGCTGCGCTGGCTTCCAATTCTGACTTTTGGCGTGCTGCGCTGGCTTTCATTTCTGCCTTTTTTTCCGCCTTTCTGCGCACTGGTTCGGCTGCCTCTACTTCTATCTCAGTTTTCTTTTGAGCGAAGGCTGCTTGTACCTTAGTAGCATCAGCTTCTGCGCGTGCTCTTATAAGCTGTTCGCTGAGGGTTGAAGATTTTGAAGAGCGGGACTTAGATGATCGCTTTGACCGCCTGGCTGAGCCAGAAATGCAAAATGACATCTCGGCCATTAGTGCTATTCTTGCCTTTAATATCACGCACCATGCTTTCTTTCTCAGAGTTAAGTTGTTGGAAAGCTTGAAGCTCTTTACAAGAAACAGAAGGGTTAATTTTTTGTAAAATGGTGGCATATTCATCTGCTGTTTTTACATACAGTTGATAATCTGAACGCAGTTGTACAAGGGCTCCCTCTGGTGGTAGTTTGAGAGAAGCAGGCTGAGACAGGCCATCTATGTGACTGGACAGGACATGTTTACTGACTTCAAGGTTCTCCCTGACTTTCCATGTGGGCTTTGTGGGGTGTCTAGTCTTCTCACTAGACAGTGGATCAAGTTCTATGCACTCTTCCTCTAACAATGGGTCTGGCAGAGACCGTGTAATTATTCCCACAGCCATCTTAATTCACAGGGAGGCAGGAAGCTGTATAGTCTCTTATATGATGAGAGCAGATGCTCTGCAGAATGTCCTTTAGCTTTATAGAAGCTGTAGCTGGCTTTACAGATGAATCTGGGAAGATTTTTTTTACTATTCTGTTCCATGGCCTATGGCTGTAAATATGGCTCTGTGAGATGCTGGATCTCTTCACCTGTACTTACAATTGGCCACGGTCACAGATAGCTTAACTCAACTGCTAGCTGTTAGGTGTCGGTCTGGTGCTGGATTCAAAATGGGTCCAGGACCTTCTGTGGTCTCCCATTTCAGTCCAGCCAGGGCTGATGCTGCTCAGCATCACCATCTGCCCCAACGCCTAGCTGGTCTACGAGCACTGTTTGTCTCCCAGGTAGTTGTGCCTAGCATGTTAAGCCTGGGTTGCAGAGGGAGACAAGGCTTGTGGAATCTAAGTCCAGGATTTGCCGCACTGAGCATGTCCGTGACCTGGCGGATCATGATTGGTGGGTTGGTACCCACCTGACCCGGTGACCTGGCACCGCCTGATTGGTCCACGGGTAATGTCACCAATGGCGCGTCGGTGGGCAGGGCTTAGTCTTTAAAAGGCCCGCCCACAAACATGGCGATGCGCTCAGATCATTTAAGCAAGCGATGCTGTTGTGTGGACAACTGTGTTCCACGTGCTCTCTAGCTGTTAACTCCGTGACCTGCCGATGCCAGAGTTCGCTCGGCTAATTAGCACAGGTCGCCTAGGCAGGTTAGCTCCATAGAGGCAGGTAGCTTCGTCTAGCAGCCTGGCTCAGCCAAAGGGGTCACCTAACACCCGAGCAGCCTGCAGATGTCCTGATCACGGCTAGCGCCTGTCAGCCACGTGGAGTTGAACTCTTCAGTCCGGTAGGACGCCGGCTGGAGGCACGTGTACCCATTGCCGTAGTCACACACGCATTCTGTGCAGTAACAGGGCTACAGATAGTTTTCCGGTCGCTCATCTCTCGTGCTGTTAACGGAGATAGAGCGTACCGCTATACCCGTTCCTGTGTGGAGAAACACGGAAGGGTTTAATATTTAAGTTGTCGCTTTCTTTCCACCCGGGAAGTGTTCGGCAGCAGTCCACCAGGCTGCATTGCGGACCCCGGGGTCGGTTGCTTTCCATTTTAATAAAGTTGTCTGAAACCGCCCTCCTAACACAGGCACACACGTTGTGAAGAATTCAGACTTTGATTTCCTTAAGAACTCTTGTTAAATGCATACATAGCAGCAGGTAAAAAAACTTTCTTCAGACAGGCTGAAAGCACATGAGCTTCCTATGGTGCCAAGATGGAGAATGAGGCGAAGCAGGAAGAAGAAAGAGATAGTGACATCACAGCCAACAGAGGGAGACAGGGAGAGAGAAGGGACAAACTTCAAGGACAGTGAACCTTACAGCTATGCAAGACACAGCATTACACAGCAAACCTAATAATACATGGAAATAGAAAGACATGTGATACAGTAAATAAAATGTCCAGGATAAACTGTAAATGTCCCAATCATGAGACAGAACACATTTATTATATTTATTGATCACTTACAAAAGGAGAATAGAGGGAAAAGAGGCAAATGCTATTTGGGTGAAATATAGAGGCTGCCCCTTAAAAAGAGAAACATTGGAAAGTGCAGTATACAGCATGTCCATGTATACAGAAGTAAAAATGACAATCCCATCAGAGATATGTGAGTCTCATGATCCACAACAATCTGAACCTTGCACTGTCTTTCAGTATAAGTGTTTCCTTTTATGGCCTTCCTTTAGTAAGCTTCCATCTGTAACCCTGTGTATAATCTTACATCAGCTCGAAAACATTAGAAATGAGTCAGGCAGCTGCGGCACTCTGCATGGTTCTGTCAGCTGATAAGTTTGATAAGTACAAGCCTGTGTATTGATAGAGCTCCAGAAAACTCCGTACCGCAAACACAAACCTTGTCAAACAAAATATTTTTGTGTTTTATTCACTATGACATATGAAGTGATTGTTTCAATTAGTTTGTCTGGGACTTCCAGTGTATCTATACGTAATGTCCAGTGCATGAGCATGTGCAAATGTTACCACTAACATCACAACACAAGGAAGACTGCTGCACAATGTGCAGAGAGAGATTTATGGACAAGCATCTGTTCACATTTGTATTGAAGGCTCCATTAGGGGAGATGTCACAGATTCTGTATTTTTTAGCAGAAGAAACTACAGACAGCTTGAAAAAATTTGGAGGTGCCAATTAAAATTTATTAGGGTCCATCAGACACTGTTCGAGCTCATGGTATGAATCTGACCTAACATTGTGCTTGCGATTATAAATGGAGGCAGAAGCAAAAAAATGTGAGAAGAGCCTTAGAGAGGAATTTAAGGTAGACAATAAGTGTATCCATATTCATTCATGTGGCAACGCTCACACTATAGTGGGAAAGTAGCCTTCGGACTGCACTGAGCAGCACCACAGCAATCTGTACGAATAATACAGGTGCATTAAAGGGCAAAACTACGGTATATCATAGAGAAGAGTCTAAAAATTCATGACCTCAGATGCCTCATATTTCATAGACAAAGAATACAATATTTTCCTGATGGATATAGACAGTCAGGATCTTTGTTAAAGGAACACCAACACTTTCAAGATCCAACTCTGTTTTCATTTTCTATATTTTACTAAAGGTGTCTTATCTTACTCCTCACACCTTCGGAGCTTATATTATGTGGTCAATATGTTTGGGAAAAAAGGGCAATGTATTCTTTATTTTTGGCTCAGATGCTTCACACTTCTGGAATATTTGGGAGGCTTTTGGCAAAAAGGAGAACTCTTAAATCCCCCAGCGGAGTTGGCCATTCTTACGGGCTTCCCAAAAGCATTCCTGAAAACATCATTTTGGGAAACTTTCCTATTCAAGACGCTAAGATTCACAGTTATCAGGAGGAGCCCCAGAATCCAGACTTTAGGAGTGCATGAAATGGGGTTTGGAGGAACTGGATATCAGTAAAAAATTTCAATATCCTCTTCAAATTCCGTACAAATGTATTTCTTAAACAGCCCCTTCTGAAACGAGGCAAGTATACAGTACAGACCAAAAGTTTGGACACACCTTCTCATTTAAAGATTTTTCTGTATTTTCATGACTTTGAAAATTGTACATTCACACTGAAGGCATCACAACTATGAATTAACACATGTGGAATTATATACTTAACAAAAAAGTGTGAAACAACTGAAAATATGTCTTATATTCTAGGTTCTTCAAAGTAGCCACCTTTTGCTTTGATGACTGCTTTGCACACTCTTGGCATTCTCTTGATGAGCTTCAAGAGGTAGTCACCGGAAATGGTTTTCACTTCACAGGTGTGCCCTCTCAGGTTTAATAAGTGGGATTTCTTGCCTTAAAAATGGGGTTGGGACGATCAGTTGTGTTGTGCAGAAGTCAGGTGGATACACAGCTGATAGTCCTACTGAATAGACTGTTAGAATTTGTATTATGGCAAGAAAAAAGCAGCTAAGTAAAGAAAAACGAGTGGCCATCATTACTTTAAGAAATGAAGGTCAGTCAGTCCGAAAAATTGGGCAAACTTTGAATGTGTCCCCTAGTGCAGTTGGAAAAACCATCTTGCGCTACTAAGAAACTGGCTCACATGAGGACCGCCCCAGGAAAGGAAGACCAAGAGTCACCTCTGCTTCTGAGGATAAGTTTATCCGAGTCACCAGTCTCAGAAATCGCAGGTTAACAGCAGCTCAGTGTAGAGACCAGGTCAATGCCACACAGAGTTCTAGCAGCAGACACATCTCTACAACAACTGTTAAGAGGAGACTTTGTGCAGCAGGCCTTCATGGTAAAATAGCTGCTAGGAAACCACTGCTAAGGACAGGCAACAAGCAGAAGAGACTTGTTTGGGCTAAAGAACACAAGGAATGGACATTAGACCAGTGGAAATCTGTGCTTTGGTCTGATGAGTCCAAAGTTGAGATCTTTGGTTCCAACCACCGTGTCTTTGTGCGACGCAGAAAAGGTGAACGGATGGACTCTACATGCCATGTTCCCACCGTGAAGCATGGAGGAGGAGGTGTGATGGTGTGGGGGTGCTTTGCTGGTGACACTGTTGGGGATTTATTCAAAATTGAAGGCATACTGAACCAGCATGGCTACCACAGTATCTTGCAGCGGCATGCTATTCCACCCGGTTTGCGTTTAGTTGGACCATCATTTATTTTTCAACAGGACAATGACCCCAAACACACCTCCAGGCTGTGTAAGGGCTATTTGACCAAGAAGGAGAGTGATGGGGTGCTACGCCAGATGACCTGGCCTCCAAAGTCACCAGACCTGAACCCAATCGAGATGGTTTGGGTTGAGCTGGACCGCACAGTGAAGGCAAAAGGGCCAACAAGTGCTAAGCATCTCTGGGAACTCCTTCAAGATTGTTGGAAGACCATTTCCAGTGACTACCTCTTGAAGCTCATCAAGAGAATGCCAACAGTGTGCAAAGCAGTTATCAAAGCAAAAAGTGGCTACTTTGAAGAACCTAGAATATAAGACATATTTTCAGTTGTTTCACACTTTTTTGTTAAGTATATAATTCCACATGTGTTAATTCCTAGTTTTGATGCCTTCAGTGTGAATGTACAATTTTAAAAGTCATGAAAATACAGAAAAATCTTTAAATGAGAAGATGTGTCCAAACTTTTGGTCTGTACTGTATGTAAAATAAGTTACACGATTTTGTTAAGCCCCACCACTGTGAACACACTAGTCAAAATATTGGAAAATTAAGATTAGAAAGGTGTCAATTTTCTTTCCTGACATAACACAAGCCATTGCAGGCTAGTAATTCACCATATCTAGGGTTAAGGCCATCATACACATTACAAGAAAGCCAGCTAAACTCGCAAATATTGGTGGGATTGGCCAACCATCTAATAGTCCCGTGGGTCACCTAACACCGAAAGTTGTCTGGCTACAGTCTCTGAACCCACTGAAAACATAAATGCCTGCCAAAGTTGAGCATACATTTTGATGACGAAGTCAAAAAGATAGCTTTCAGAAGAGTGGGTGTTCGGCTGACAGCTGTGGATAGTTATCCTTACTGACTATCTGTAGTCTATTTTTCTTTAGAGACTTTCAGGACATATTGATAGAAAAAGCTGGGACACCCCAATGATTCAGAGAAAAGGGGTGCCCAATCACCTGTCTTCAGCAGAGAGTTGTTGTTAGGAACTGACCTGAGTTGGAGTAGTGATATTGCAACCACTAGGGGCAGCACCAGTCGGTAGCGTAGTCAGGGAAGCCAGGGATTCAGTACACAGGAAAGGCAGTATAATCTTGAAGGATTTAGCAGGTAACATAGTCAGGGAAGCCAGGAATTCGGTACACAGGAAAGCAGTATTGTCTTTGTAGGAAGCAGCAGTAGAAGGAAGCGCTTGACTAGAGGCTGAGAGTTCAATAATCTCACAAGGAGGGAGGGGCCATACCAGGTTTAAATAGGGTGTTCAATCAGGATGAAGCCAATCAGGTACAACATAGGGTGGAGCTGCTCAGGAACAATACAGGTACTAGAATCTAGGTTAGCCAGGAACTGACCAGAGAGCTGAATAGCTCAGTGGGAAGAGCTGCTGCCTGATGCACAAGAAGTGCTGAGTTCTGACAGTTGGCCATACATACAATATAATAATATGGGCAGGCACATTGTTGGACTTGATCTAGATGATGCTTTCCTGGTCATGTAATGCCAATGATTAGCACGCATTTTATTTATTTATTTTATTTTAACTCACTTATATTGCGCCATTAATTCCACAGCACTTTACAAACATTATCGCCACTGTCCCCATTGGGGCTCACAATCTAAATTCCCTATCAGTGTTGAGGAGAGCCATAGGATCAAATAATTAACCTCAAGATATAGGAGATTGAGAGAAAAGACCCATAAAGTGTATTATTTCACCTTACATAAGCTTGTTTAGATCAAAAGATGGCTGCCATTTCCTGTTTCATCACACCATGCTCTGTTCCGGGAGGAAGTTGAATTCTATAGAAGGACTAACCAATCACAGAACGACACATTGCTTGGAGACACCCGATCGAGACCACGCCCCCCTGATGATCTCATGGACCAACCCACCCTGATAACCTCATGGACCAACCCACCCTGATGAACTTATGGATCCACCCATGGACTGCCCATTGCCCAATCCATTATCTAATCTAATCTTTATTTTTTATATAGCACTAACATATTCCGCAGCGCTTTACATACATTATCGTCGCTGTCCCCATCGGGGCTCACAATCTAGATTCCCTATCAGTATGTCTTTGGAGTGTGGGAGGAAACCAGAGAACCTGGAGAAAACCCACACAAACACGGGGAGAACATACAAACTCCTTGCAGATGTTGTCCTTGGTGGGATTTGAACCCAGGACCCCAGTGCTGCAAGGCTGCAGTGCTAACCACTGCACCACCAATGAATACATCTGGTTACTCCCATTCTAGGGCTAACCGAGCCCCTTTACAAAGTTCATATAAGTCTATGTTCGGGTTGAATAAAGACACTTGGAGCTGTGCCATAGCTGATCAAGGAGAGCTTACATCCGACTGTGTGTGTCTGATGTTATTCTTTCTTGCATGCACTTGATCATATCCATTAGGCCAGGAGCAGGCAACTAGTGAACATATCAAAGTGTTCACCCTAACATCAGTATGTCTTTGGAGTGTGGAAGGAAACCAGAGAACCCGGAGGAAACTCACGCAAACACGGGGAGAACATACACACTCCTTGCAGATGTTGTCCTTGGTGGAATTTGAACCCAGTACTGCAAAGCAACAGTGCTAGCCACTGAGCCACCATGCTGCCCATGTACATGCACAGGTTTACCCAGTGATAAGAGATTTTTTTTGTTTTTTACAAGATTTTTCTGTGGTTTCTGGTTTATAGAGGAATGATTTGATTCTGAAGAAAACCTTTTATGGATGTATTGAGCTTAAAGTAGAGCTCCAGCTAATTTATGTCTGAAATGACAGAGTATCACTGTTTCTTGGCAGCTAAGAGATGCAGAATTAATATACAAAATAAACTTAATTTGAGTCCATAGATACATAGGATGCCAAGATTTATAATGCCAATTTATCATTTTATTTAGGAGTTGTTAGATATCTTCACTTGATTGCCAAGTTTGCAAGTCACCAACTGGCATGAACGACTCTGACCAGAAATGTTTATCCTGTGGGCACTCAGTTCCTGCGATTTGTACAGGACTATTTTCAGAACAAAGAAACACTCAAAATGTACTTAAGTGAATTATGGAAATCCTAAGCTGAAATACGAGTATTGTACATGTCAAAGGTGGTAGTTTGAGAGCCCACAAATACACAATGTTGTACATTTCCTCCCAAGCAAAATATATCTGTAACCAAGTATTATGTATCTGTAGGTATAGGCCTGCAGAGATTAGGATCACTCACTTGCAAGCCTTTTGCTGGAACCTCTACTGTGATAAATTGATAGTAGGGTTGGAAAGCTGGAACAGTCCTGGGTGGTTGAACATAGTTGATCTGAGCAGCTCTGCAAAATATTTGGCCCAAACTATCTTTATAGTGGCAGAGTTCCACTTAGGACTGGCATGCTGAGGGTGAACATGACTCTTTGACTTCACTGAGCAAGCTGGTTCGTGAAATGCAGGCAGCATGTCACTAGACCCAGGCTTATGGTCCTTCCCAAATAATACTGAGTTGATGAGAAGCCATCTCTGCAAAGGCATTTACTGAATCATTTCAGAAATTTCTTCTCATTGGCCTAATTCAGCATTGTGCTCAGTTGTTCATGGTTGACACAAACATCGCAAAATATGGTGCAGTATTTAGGATTCAGTTGTTTCAGTTCTAAAAAAGGATTTGATCAGTTAAATATGTAAATAATATAGAATAAATTTATAATGTTAGTTTGTGTCATTTGAATACAGTCTT
This sequence comes from Phyllobates terribilis, assembly GCF_046119375.1. Lineage (NCBI taxonomy): Eukaryota > Metazoa > Chordata > Amphibia > Anura > Dendrobatidae > Phyllobates > Phyllobates terribilis. Next base: position 419,648,280 of record NW_027362771.1, read on the forward strand.
GTAAGGATAGGACTGCCTTTAGGTGGTTAGTCATGGGCTCTAGATCAGTGTATCCCTGTCCCAATTGACAGCGACGGGGGAAAGATGCCTGTTGGAGAACAAGGTTGCAAATGAACAGAGTACATATTTAATAACTATATACAGTACAGACCAAAAGTTTGGACACACCTTCTCATTTAAAGATTTTTCAGTGTTTTCATGACTATGAAAATAGTACATTCACACTGAAGGCATCAAAACTATGAATTGACACATGTGGAATTATATACTTAACAAAAAAGTGTGAAACAAATGAAAATATGTCTTATATTCTAGGTTCTTCAAAGTAGCCACCTTTTGCTTTGATGACTGCTTTGCACACTCTTGGCATTCTCTTGATGAACTTCAAGAGGTAGTTACCGGAAATGGTTTTCACTTCACAGGTGTGCCCTGTCAGGTTTAATAAGTGGGATTTCTTGCGTTATAAATGGGGTTGGGACCATCAGTTGTGTTGTACAGAAGTCAAGTGGCTACACAGCTGATAGTCCTACTGAATAGACTGTTAGAATTTGTATTATGGCAAGAAAAAAGCAGCTAAGTAAAGAAAAACGAGTGGCCATCATTACTTTAAGTAATGAAGGCCAGTCAGTCTGAAAAATTGGGGAAACTTTGAATGTGTCCCCATGTGCAGTTGCAAAAACCATCAAGCGCTACAAAGAGACTGGCTCACATGAGGACCGCCCCAGGAAAGGAAGACCAAGAGTCACCTCTGCTTCTGAGGATAAGTTTATCCGAGTCACCAGCCTCAGAAATCGCAGGTTAACAGCAGCTCAGATTAGAGACCAGGTCAATGCCACACAGAGTTCTAGCAGCAGACACATCTCTTCAACAACTGTTAAGAGGATACTTTGTGCAGCAGGCCTTCATAGTAAAATAGCTGCTAGGAAACCACTGCTAAGGACAGGCAACAAGCAGAAGAGACTTGTTTGGGCTAAAGAAGACTAGGAATGGACATTAGACCAGTGGAAATCTGTGCTTTGGTCTGATGAGTGCAAATTTGAGATCTTTGTGCGACGCAGAAAAGGTGAACGGATGGACTCTACATGCCTGGTTCCCACCGTGAAGCATGGAGGAGGAGGTGTGATGGTGTGGGGGTGCTTTACTGGTGACACTGTTCGGGATTTTTTCAAAATTGAAGGTATACTGAACCAGCATGGCTACCACAGCATCTTCCAGCGGCATGCTATTCCGTCCGGTTTGCGTTTAGTTGGACCATCATTTATTTTTCAACAGGACAATGACCCCAAACACACCTCCAGGCTGTATGAGGGCTATTTGACCAAGCAGGAGAGTGATGGGGTGCTACGCCAGATGACCTGGCCTCCACAGTCACCAGACCTGAACCCAATCGAGATGGTTTGGGGTGAGCTGGACTACAGAGTGAAGGCAAAAGGGCCAACAAGTGCTAAGCATCTCTGGGAACTCCTTCAAGATTGTTGGAAGTCCATTTCTGGTGACTACCTCTTGAAGCTCATCAAGAGAATGCCAAGAGTGTGCAAAGCATTCATCAAAGCAAAAGGTGGTTACTTTGAAGAACCTAGAATATAAGACATATTTTCAGTTGTTTCAAACTTTTTTGTTAAGTATATAAGTCCACATGTGTTAATTCATAGTTTTGATGCCTTCAGTGTGAATGTACAATTTTCATAGCCATGAAAATACAGAAAAATCTTTAAATGAGAATGTGTGTCCAAACTTTTGGTCTGTACTGTATATGTATGTATATATATATATATATCTATATATATATATATATACTTTATGGGTATTAATATTTTAATTAAATACTTATAGATAGTGCTGGGTTAGTAAAATGAGTGCACAAAAGTAAGGACAAGGGGAACATTACTTGGGGTATTTTTTTTAAGGAATATTCCTGCACCCGTCGCACTTGCAGCCTCATTTACAAAAATATTCAATATTGATTTTCTCAGTGATCCAAAATCCATTTAGGTCCAGGCATCTGTGTTTGATGGGAGATGTGATTAGTTTAATGACCCTAAAACTCCTGACAAGTTACCTTTAAATTCTTATTATATATTAATAATTTCAAAGAATAGCACTGATCTTCCACAAGTTCAATTTTGTCAACCAAGGTCTGTTTGTAGAATACATGCTTACTTGGACGGATATATTAATGCATGAGTATAGCAAAATATAATTATTTCTAATTTATTAATTTGTACACAGCTATGTTTAGCAATATACATAGCTAAAAAAAAAACCTGGAGATTTGCTTTGCTGGAAGAGATTGTTAAGCTTGAGGATAATGAGATGCATAGGACATCAATGATATAACATGGAAGTAATATAGAGTACATACTGTAATGTATGCAGAAATGTATGTGATAATCATATTGAATGTAATGCCTTCTTTTCTAAGAATAACCATGGTTTGTAAAGAAATACTTTTTTTTCTAGTTATGTTTTATTTTAAGAAATTCTGGGAGGCCTGGGTGTTATTTTCTCCTCGACTTCATCTTCTTCAATTCTTAGATGTTCTTCTAATGTAAAATCCATACACCTGTGTTATTATTCAGCCACATAGCCGCTAGCACTGCTCCAGTCACACGATACTCCCAACATCTGTTTCGATGAGAGTAATGTCTTTTTTTTTTTTCCATAGGAGAGGAGACAGTAATTGCTGTACCGCATGGAAGTCGCAGCGTGAGAATCACAGTGAAAGGACCAGCTCACGTTTGTATGAACCCTCCTAAGTTGTATGTGACATATGTGTAGGTTCAGGGCCCATGTGGCGCTGATTTAGCTTGAAGTAGAAGAGTTTACACTACAATGGGCACCTGTTCTCCAGTTCAAACAGAAGTTGCGATATCTTAGGGCTTAATTATAGTTACGATATAGTGATCCGCAATGTTCTTCAGCCCTTGGGAGTTCCCAGCCAAGTGTTTATCTAGTTTTTTTCTAAAAATTGGTCTTAGGTCTAGAGTGGAGACACCTGGGAATATATTACTATACTAAAGTTGGCTTCCAGGTCTGCAAAAAAAAAGCATTGGCACTGGTGAACACTTGTTGGGTGGCAGGACCAATCTGACGAGCTCAGTGAATGAATGGACAGAAGAAGAAGGCTTTATATTTCATGCTTTTTTCCAATATATTTAATTTCCATATGAAAGAACACTCCACCCTGTAGCGGGTGCTTCCTGCTGTAGACTACTGAAGTGTACTATTACTGTGTAGCAGCAGCCATTACATCCATTGAGAGTTCAGCATAGTGGTATTTACTGCACTACAAATTTCTTCTGTTATAGTATATTGTAATATACCTAATTCCTGATAAATAAGAAAATCTACAAATAATGCATATAGCCAAATAGATATAAAATATTCATTTATTAATACAAAAATAGAGACAAGTATGAGAAGTGGGGGGAAACACAGCAGGAGGAGGAAAGAATGAATAATATTGCATGTAAACATATCATATAATTGATATGGATACATAAATTAAAATAAGTAGCAGAAAAGAGTGGCCTAGGGTAGGTGGACAAAGGGTGCATTAATATGGGATAATGTGAATAAGAGATGTTGATATAGACATATGCAGTAATTAATTAATAAGTAGAGTAGTGAAGAGATTTCATGCTTATCATGAAAATTAGAAAAATAAGTGCAGAGTCAGCCATACCCATGTCCTTCTACTGCTGGAATGGCACCAGCCTTAACGCGCGTTTCGGCGCTAGCCTTTGTCAGGGGGTCCAATATATTTAATTTCCATATGAAAGACCAATACCCTGTAGCGGGTTCTTCCTGCTGCAGATTGCTGAAGTCTATTATTACTGTGTCGCAGCAGCCATTATATCCATTAGTAGTTCAGCGTAGTGATATTTACTGCCCAAATTTCTGGTGTTATGGTATATTGTAATATACCTAATTTCTTGTTCAATGCACTGCTATTATCCTGTTTTCTCTTGAAGTTCTCACAGCAGGTGGTCCCGCCATCTTTTACTTTCTGCTTCCCACACTGCTGACGTTCAGCAGTTTCCTCTGCCAGGGCCAATACGTTACAGAGGCAGTGGCACTGTTTGCCTGAGCATCCACTAGGGTTTTAGTTAAAAAATGTCCATTTGGGTGTCACTAAGTTCATGTTTTTTTTTTATTTAACTGCATATATTTTGGGCTTTAAAAGCAGTTTTAATAGGGATTTTTCTTGAAAAATGTAGAACCTTGATTTGGTTATAAATAATCTGATAAGATCATTCAGGAGAGATAAGACACTTCCATCAGATGATCTTATTGGTAGATTGGACTTTTAACATATTCAGTGATACTTATAGGCTGTAGAAGCCAAATCTTCAAAGTTTTACATTAAACATGTATGCGAAAATGTTTTTTAGCCAAAAATACATGCATTTAACAAAAAAAAGCCATCAAAGTGACCATATACTTTAGGAGTCGTTCAGCTATCCCCTATTGGTAGATGCTAGGGAATTTGAACATTGGGCATGTTGAATTTCAATATGCCCAATCCTTTCTTGAGCCTTAAGTCCCCCAGGCACATTTTATCTGTTCTCAGAAGTTGATGCAAGGCTTTTTTGTAAAATGATCCAGTGTTAACGATAATATTAGTTTATGACCTGTCAGGTCTCTTGCATTACCCATTTGAACAATTGGCATGGCTATCTGTTGGAGTCAAAATCATCACATGAAAACACGAACTAACAGGATATGGCCAATCTATAAAACAACCATTGCTTTTTATTATTTTTGCTCATATGAACTCCTGTTAAACAGAACATAAGAACTACACCATCATCTGCACATTTATTGTACTCACAAAAAAGTTATACATATTGAAGAATATATGCAAATATTAGATGTGAGATCCAAATGGTTAATTGTAAACTTTCTCATCTCAAATAATAGCAGAATCCTTTAGAAAATGATTTGTTGAATAGATCATTAAAAAAAATATTTAGCATCCACAAATCTGCAAAGAATATTACATATATTGATGTGTTCCCCAGATATGATTTGTAGATGATGGAAAATGTACAAAAATTATGTGCTCTATTTGCAAAAGGTTATTCCCTTTCGTGTATTAAAATAGTTACAAAATAGCAAAAACTCCTGTGCAGAGACATCAGGCAAGATCAAAGAGTGTGTAATTTAAGCAGTGGATTATATGGTTGTAGTTTTCCCAGGAAAACCTATGCAGGTGTCTGTAATAGCAGAGAGTGTCATCCCAATGTATGTTTAAGGTTGAAGCTGGAGAACACACTGCATTGCTGGGGCAGAGATTTGATCTGACTATATGTCTTGTAAATCCATTTACACAAAAAAGGTGAAATCAGCGAGCTTGTTACTATTCACCTAAAATATATATATCAGTTCCACCTGCCACTACAGCCTTGAAGCTTACATCTGACAAAGGTTATTCTGCCATACAGTATTACAGTCTTAAAAATTTAAAAATATGTAGCCTTTTGCTTTGTAAAAAGGGAGCTGTATAAACTGACCCTGGTACGCTGGACTCAAATGCTGCAGTGTTTCAGAGAAAAACATACTTTCATAGTCACCAGAGATCGAGACTGTACTGTAGACTAGTCAGACAGGTGGGTCCCTGGCGGCTTCTCCCCACCCCTACTCTTGATTGATAGATCTCTCCCCATGTGCGCATATAGGTAGAAACATGTCAGTCAATGGCAGTGGGCGAGGAGAAGCCAATGGATTGGGCAGCATGTACCTGCTGACAGATTCCCTTTAATAATGGCAGATCTATCTCTCCGGACCCGATATCTCCTCCCTGCTAACCAGAATCCCACACTGCCTGTCTGCTATTTCATCCTTCTTCTCTGCTAGATTTCTAAAACTTGGATGGATAAAACTGAATTCATCATCTTTCCACCATCTCATTCATCCCCCCCACCTGACCTATCTATCAATGTCAATGGCTGTTCACTCTCCCCAGTCCCGCAAGTTCGCTGCCTTGGGGTAACCCTGGACTCTGATCTTTCCTTCAAACCACATATCCAAGCCCTTTCCACTTCCTGATGACTCCAACTCAAAAATATCTCGTGGATCCGCACATTCCTCAACCACGAATCTGCAACACTAGTGCACACCCTCATCATCTCCCGCCTCGACTACTGCAACCTCCTGCTCTGTGACCTCCCTTTCAACACTCTCGCACCCCTCCAATCTCTCCTAAACTCTGCTGCCGGACTGCCCGAATAACTACCTATTCTGGAACTCTCTACCCCAACATATCAGACTCTCGCCTACCGTGGAAACCTTCAAAAGGAACCTGAAGACCCACCTCTTCCAACATGCGTACAACCTGCAGTAACCCTCGCCCCACAATACCGCTGCTTGACCAGCTCTACCCTCACCTACTGTATCTTCACCCATCCCTTGTAGACTGTGAGCCCTCGCGGGCAGGGTCCTCTCACCTTCACGTTTTGTTCAAGATTATTGTAATTGTTTTTGTATGTAAATCCCTTTTTCACATGTAAAGTGCCATGGAATAAATGGCGCTATAACAATAAATAATAAAATCCATTTAAATGATTATTCTTTCCCCCAAAAGTTATTTCTTATCCCGCTCCTGTGACTCCCAGCAATCCTGAGAGCATGTCTCTGGAAACCAAGCTCTGAAGCCCCATTTTGCATAGAGTGGTGATGCAAATGCTTGACCTCTGCTCCATTCATTGTCTTTGGGACTGCCGGAAATAATTGAAGGCTTTACTCGGCTTTCTCTGGCAATCCCATAGACAGTGAATGGAGCAGAGGCCGAGCACGTGCACCTCCACTCCATGCAAGACAGAGCTGGGGGGCCTAGTTTTCGGGATTCCAGAGCACCGTTTGCTAATTCCCCGCGATCGTCAAGTTATCCCCCTCCAATTGGAATAACTCTTTAATGTTAATATTCTTCTAACATTTATATGCTCAAACCACAAAAAAAATACATTATCCTCACTGCACCAAGTGCTAAAAAGATTGTACAGATATTTTCCATCGGAGGATGGGTTAATGAACAAACGACTGTACATTGGGTACAATTCTATGAGGCAAGGTAACAAATGGGCTGTAATGATGAGCTGACGCATTTTACCCAAGTCTCCATATAGAGTCAGTTTGACGACTTACAGTCCTTACATATTTGTTCACTAAATATCAAAAGGATTTAAAACAACTCTCCCTCATTCTCCTTCTCGCTTTGCTATGAATCCTGAATAGTAGACCTCCAGTTCCATAAAAGTGTATTATACAATAGGTTTACTAAATCAGCCAAACCCTATACAAGAAACTAGTTCATTGTAGCCTGTAATTGTGTAAAGGATTTGAAAAAAAAGAATGAATACATTTTTTATATATTTTACTGAAATTCAAGCATGTTAATACCAGTGTATTGAAGCCTCGTGGTTCCTTGATTAACCTATGCTGAAATAGCCTCACATGTGTTCTTATATATGTTATGTTTTTAATTTTGTATGTTTCTATTTTTTTAGTCATAGAGTCAAAAACGTTACAAGGTGAGAGTGGGGAACACAGCTTTACTAGCCCTGGAAGCTATCTTATCGAAAACACAACCGTAGAATTTCAGAAGGGATCTGAAAGGGAAATCCTAAAGGTGCCGGGTCCTCTGCGGGCTGATTTCATTGTTAAGGTAGGTCCTAATTTTTTTCATTTACATGGTCATCCGCATATTTGCAGATGTGAATTATTACATTATTAAAATCAAACTGATATTTTCTTTAAAACGCTTCTTAGTTAATTGAAATGAGATTGATATTGGAAGTAAAAAAAAAAATACAGACAGTAGAAATAAGCGAATATATTGGAGTGAAATGAATGCTTGAATAATTAAAAAATTGTATTTGCCAAAACACAGATTTTTTGGGATTCACTTCTTGTCAGATTCAGCAAAATAGCGGCCAGTAGCTGCCATTATTGCTCAACCGTAAAAGACCATCAAAAGGTTAAAAATTTTAAACAAAAATTTATACGCCCCTTACTACTCACCTCTCAGGCACCTTCCTTCCTTACTTCCTTCTGTCACATCTCCGGTCCTCACATCTTCTCATCACCGCCTCAAGTGCTAAATCTCTGGGCCGCTTCACACTATGCCGGGACTTTCAGCTCTGATGAGGTACCGATGGTTCTGACCTTACAGATTCAGCTCTCATGGCGGTCATAAAATGTGACGGGGACTAGACGGGTGACGGCGAGAAGCGGAGGGGCCTGGGGTAGTGAGCAGTAGGATTTTTTTTTATCTTTACATCTTACATTTATTATGCTCAGGGGTCTGGAGAGATCCTAGAGCATAATAAGTGACATTCAATTCTGGGAGAACAACTTCTCTGAGAATCACATTTACCAGGAAAATCAGCATGGACAGGCGAATTAGACTTTTTCCTGATCCGCTCATCTCTAACGGACAGTAAAGCGATTTTTTTTTAGCACAGTCCATGAAGAGCAATGTAACTACATATACATTTAATTGAACATAAATGATGTGTTAGGAACTCTCTTGACTGCTATGGCCATATGTAAAAATTTTAGCTGCAGTTCATTCTTACATGATTCATCTCCACCTTAGAGCTCCTTCTAGTTCCCTTGGGACCACTTCACACGGCTGCTTCCTACATTAGATCTGATGCCATACTCAAACCGAATTATTGGCCATGTGACCAGGTGGGCCTGAGCAGTTGCTACAGTACAATGCCTAAATGCGGCTGTGGCCACTGAGTAGGGAACTCCCACAACATAAGAAGAGCTATGTGTTTATATTTTCCAGGCTTGGAGTACTAGTCTGCCGTCACTCTTTGTGACTGCAGGCTTGTGAATCCTGATAGCGCGCACAGTGAGCGCAGTCAGGATTCTCCGGTGCTGGGAATGGGCCGTCATGTGACTGCAAGTATGCGATTTGCATATTTCTGGCCACACTCCGACGAGACGTGTCCGGCCTCGATCAATTCACTTATATTGAGCAAGGGTGCCCATGTCTATCGGCACATGACCACATATATGCAAATCTCATACTTCTCAGTACCGAATCCAATGCTGTAAGGATTCAGAAGTCTGCAGTCACTCTAAGCCTGGACAACACCTTTAAATAACACAAATTTACCAAATTCTGTTATTAGTGGTACCATAGTGAATTATGGCAACAAAGGTTTACTGCTGATCAATGCAGGACATTATTAAAGCTTTCTTAAAGGGATCTTCCAATATTTAAAAAAAGTCTAGTATGTTTCTTGCTACCAGTTTCCATAGCCATGGATACCCCTATGCACAATTGTTTGAAGTCTGACACAATGTTGTGCCATTCATAGTAATATAAAAATAGTGTATAAAAAAACAGTATTATAATTTCAGAATAACTTTCCTGAGATGAGGTTCTTTGTGGTTTGGTACAATGAATGCATTGGTTGGATCCAAAGATGGTTGCTTACACAGATCAGAACTTGGGAACATTATATATACAAATCTAATGAATGGTCGCTTTCTTAAGCTACTATTAAAAGTGTCAGTAAAAAAAAAAATGTGACAAAAAAAGCTTAAAAGGCTTCTAGCGATGAAGTGAAATTTGTGGTAATTGTTCACTTCCTTATGTTACCTTTCTCTGTTTTTTTGCTACAAATATGTCAAGTTTCTTTGCCATGTTTCCATAATCTATTTTTTACAGCTTCTAATTAGGAGTTAAATTAAGTTTTCAGAGCTTAAAGCCTTCCAAAACCTGTCTCCAGAGGTAGCAGGAACAGACATATCTGGCAAACCTCTTTGGACCTTTGTGCATGATCCTTAAGAAAATTAAATCATTTTATATGTACAATTTTAATTATAACCTACTAGTGATTGAAAAATAGCCTTCACTTTCCTGTTAGCCAAGATTATAGCTCCTTGGTGAATATCACGTCCAAACTGTTTTATTATTATTGTTGTGCTTTATTACTTAACACTAAAAGATGATAGAACACAGACTTTTTGATCTTTACCAAGAACGTTTGACTGTGAGTTTTGTGTGTAATATTGTGGAGATTGATGATGGGGCTTAGACTATGTTAAACTAAAAATATTTTGAAGGTATTAGGTAGTTATATCAGACATAACTAGGAAAAGTATAATATTAATTACCAAACAGTGGTGGGATTTTATGCATACTAGGAAAATGTGAGCATCTATAGTATAAGGGGAAAAAAAGGAATATTATGGCGTAAGATGCTGTCAGATTGGCAAAGTAGCTATAGAGAAATGAAGGAAAAGGTTGACTATCCAAACAGTGGAGTTGAGGATAAAATGAAGGTGTGCATGGGTGTTAAAGGTTAGGTCACAGAGGAGGATTATGCAGAAGTATGGTGAGACCATGTACGCAGAAACAGTGAATTAGGGAAATGTTTTTGAGGAAGCAGAAAGTTATAAGTACCGTATATTCCGGCGTATAAGACGACCTGGTGTATAAGACGACCCCCCTACTTTCCTGTTAAAATATAGAGTTTAGGATATATTCACCGTATAAGACTACCCCTTTTCCAACGCATACCAAACACCGGTAAAAATTAAAAAAAAACAGATTTGAATTTAACATAGTCCTTTTTTAATTTAAATTCTTATGACATGCAGGTATATAGCAGGAAAACTGTCACTCATAAACATATTAAAATAGGGGGGACCCCACGTCATTTTTTGGGGGGGTCCCCCATTCTAATAGCTAGTAAAGGCTAGGTATTCAGCTGGGGGCTGATATTAGTAGCCTGGGAAGCTCCGTGGGTATTACCCCCTTCCCAGGCTTCAAACATCTGCCCCAGCCGTCTGCTTAACCTCCGCTAGAGACTATAATGATGGGGGATCCCACGCCAATTTTCTTTTTAAAAAATCCTTTATTTTAACACTAAATGACAATTGAGGGGTTAATAAAGATGCAGTCCCTTAATTATTATTAATTTTGTAATTAATTTTTCCCAAAAATGTTGACGTGGGCTTCGCCATATTTTTGTGTCCAGCCAGGTACAGCAGGCAGGAACGGGCTGCCCCCAACCACCAGCTGCCTATTTGTACCTGGCCGGACACAACAATATAGGGAAGCCCTTTTTTTTTAAATTATTTCATGAAATAATTAAAAAAAAAAAGACGTGGGGCTTCGCCCTATTTTTGTGTCCAGCCAGGTACAACTAGGCAGCTGGGGGCTGGAATCTGCAGCGCAGGGAGGCCCAAGCTTTCTGGGCCCCACCCGCTGCAAATTGCAGTCCGCAGCCACCCCAGAAAATGGCGCGTTCATAGAAGCGCCATCTTCTGGCGCTGTACCCAACTCATCCAGGGCCCTGGTGCGGTGGCTCACTGGGTAATAAAGGGGTTAGGGCCAGCTTGGCATTATCAGCTGGCCCTAAGCCTGAAATTCATGGGGTCACGCCAATATTAGACATGACCGCCATGAATTTCTAGTAAAGTAATTAAAAAAAACACAACACCCAGAAAAAAGTCCTTTAATTGAAATAAACACACAATTTTTTAATGTTCTAAATTAAACCATACTTACCATCACGCCCATTCCAGCTGAAGCCAACGATCTCCTGCAATAAAAGTAAAATAATAAAGCAACCTCATCCTTACCTTCCCATGGTTCCCAGGACCGGTCCAGCTCTGCTACATCGAGATGACAGGCTGGACCGCAACAGAACGCTGCCATCCAGCCTGTCATCCCGCAGACACTGAGAAGCGCAGGCATGCTTGTGCTCCTCAGTGTCTGACTGTGACGGCATCCAGATGAGCCGACAATGAACTCGGCTCACCTCATGCACGTCACTGACAGCGTGGGAAAATTCTCCTGCTCCCCGCATGCGCAGTAGAAGTTTCCCACGCTGTCAGTGACGGACGTCCAGGAGGTGAGCTGAGTTCATTGTCGGCTCATCTGGATGCCGTCACAGCGAGACACTGAGGAGCGCAAGCATGCCTGCGCTTCTCAGTGTCTGCGGGATGACAGGCTGGATGGCAGCGTTCTGCTGCGGTCCAGCCTGTCATCTCGATGTAGCAGAGCTGGAGCTGTCCTGGGAACCATGGAAAGGTAAGGATGAGGTTGCTTTATTATTTTATTTTTATTGCAGGAGATCGTTGGCTTCAGCTGGAATGGGGGTGATGGTAAGTATGGTTTAATTTAGAACAATAAAGAATTGTGTGTTTATTTCAATTAAAGGACTTTATTCTGGGTGTTTGTGTTTTCTTTTAACTTTGACTATGGGGTTAGTAATGGGGGTGTCTTATAGACGCCTCTCCATTACTAACCTGGGCTTGATGTCAGCTGGCATTATAAGCTGACATCAACCCCAACCCTATTACCCCCTGCCACCGCACTAGGGCAGTGTGGAAGAGCGAGGCTAAGTGCCAGAATTGGCGCATCCTATGGATGCGCCATTTCTGGGGCGGCTGACGGCTGGTGTTTCTAGCCTGGGAGGGGGCCAATATTCATGGCACCCTTCCTGGGCTACTAATATCAGCCTCCAGCTGTCTGCCTACCCTTTGCTAGCTATTAAAATAGGGGGGACCCCACGTCATTTTTTGGGGGGGGTCCCCCATTTTAATAGCTAGTAAAGGATAGGTATTCAGCGGGGGGCTGATATTAGTAGCCTGGGAAGCTCCGTGGGTATTACCCCCTTCCCAGGCTTCAAACATCTGCCCCAGCTGTCTGCTTAACCTCCGCTAGAGACTAAAATTAAGGGGAACCCCACGCCAATTTTTTTTTAAATAAATCCGTTATTTTAACACTAGATGACAAGTACAGTAACCAGCACTGTCACTGTACTTCATATATATGTGACTGACATGTTTCTATCTATCTAATCTATGTGTGAAGCTCTATTCTGTCTGTTATAAATTGTCGGGTACAGATGCTGAATTGCCGGCCGGCTTTTTTAAAGAGACGGTGCATGGAAACACTAATATTTGTTTTAATAAATCCTTTACACTAAATGACAAGTACAGTAAGCAATACTGTCACTGTACTTCATATATATGTGACTGACATGTTTCTATCTATCTAATCTATGTGTGAAGCTCTATTCTTTCTATTCTAAATTGTCGGGTGCCGGCTTATGCCGCTGCTGAATTGCCGGCTTTTCATATATTGTCACAGAAGCGATGCGAACTTCCCTGCTCCGGACACAGCGCAGCGCTTCTGTGACAAGTGAAAGCTGTCGGCACAGAAGCCCTGCGCTGTGTCCGGAGCTGGGAATACGCAGCGATGTGTCAGTTTCAGCACAGAAGCGCTGACTGTCTGGACCTACCGCCGCCGTATTTTAACTCCCTCCACCTTATATTAACTCCGACATGGCAGGGATACGGCCACGGCAGCTTATTAACACCCCCAGAGTATCCCCGCATGTCAATTTCTGAAAGTTCAAAAGCATTACCGGCGTATAAGACGACCCCAGACTAGACAGAAGATTTTTCAGTCTTCAAAAGTCGTCTTATACGCCGGAATATACGGTACTTAAATATGTGGTCTGAAGACACAGCGTACAATCAGATTTTTTTCCTACTTCTGCAGCCTCGTAAGAATTGGGAAGTGTGGAGCCAATAATTATGACTGGTAGTTGGTAGGGGGTGAATATTAAATGATGTGTGGGCATTGACTTTGACTGCTTGTGAGTGACCCAAGTAAAAGGTTCTTCAGTTCTTCACCTTTACTGACGTAAATGCTATGGTGATGTATCAGTGTGTGTAAAAAAAACTATGTAGAATAATATGAACATTAATACTTTGACATAAAACTTTTTCCAGACCAGGTATGTTTCACCTAAAGACAGTGTGGTGCAGTTTTTCTTCTACCAGCCCATTAGTCACCAGTGGAGACAGACAGATTTCTTTCCGTGCACTGTAACCTGTGGGGGAGGTGAGTAACACAGAATATTATTTTATTTGAAGCACAGAAATGATGCAATATTTCAAGAAAATATATTGCCATTTATATAAGTTCCACCTCCACCACCCGACCCCCCCCAAAAAAAGTTTTAAAATCATGGAAATTTCTTATGATCCAAGAATGGTGTGAAGAATAATTTAATTTAGTTAGTGTACAGTGATTCCTTTCAGATCCCAATTTTCACCATTTATTATTCTGGGGGGTAACTTCATCAAGAATGATTCATAAATGAAGATTGTGTTGGAACTCTTGTTGACGTCAGTAGAATTTACCGAGCCAGCTTAGTGTAAAGCACAGAAGCTGCTTGTACTAATTAGGTGCTCTGTTTTAGACATGACAGAGCAACAGGTGACCAGATGAATAAAACCATAAATGTCTTTGTAATGTTTGTATAGCCATTACACAGTCTTTTACTTTTCAGACTTACATTCCATAACAGTATACTACTATAGTTCTCTTATTTCACTGATAAACATATGGATTTGCTCAGGGCAGACATCAAGAAGTTCTGAGCCCCATATAGACAAGGAGTCTGGGACCTCAGCCACCGCCCTCCCCACCCTATTACATTCAGGGGTACAAGATAAGTAGGAGATACATCAGTGCGCTACAAAAAAGGAGATGGCGGCATGCATGCAATTCTGTGTCTGATTTGTTTGGGTTAAAATGGTTCTCCCATGAACAAAGTACATTTTAATCAATAGATCTTGTAATAAAAATAACTTCTACATTTAGATGTGTTAAAAAATATATTCCTGTGCTGAGATAATCTTACAAATCTGCCCTTGTTATTTACTGTGTAATGGCTGGAGCATGGTCGCCTTACCCCAGCTCCTGGCTAGGAGAGGAAGCAAAAGAGAGTATACAGGAAGGACAGCATGGGATCGCAGCTGATTCTTTCTGTGAGGTAAACATTTCCCTGTCTGCTTTAAAATAGTGTTTCTGAGAAGATTCCTTATGGGCAATGGCTTTCAGTATACACCCTGCCACCCTGCCTACAGCTAAAGGGATTGTCCCACAAACAAAGTGCATTTCATCAATGGATCTTGGAATAAAAATAAGTTCCATAATTGGACGTGGAACTCATTTCTGTGAGGTAAAATATTTCTTTCTGTGAGGTAAAACATTTCCTCGCCTGTTTTCAAAAGGCAGGGATATGTTTTACCTCACAGAAAGAATCAGCTGTGAGTCAATGATGTCCTGTCTGAATACTCTTTTTTGCTTTTTCTCCTGGCCAAGAGCTGTAGTATGTGCCAACAATGTTCCCGCTTGGTCGGACACAGCCATTACATAGCAGGGGCACACTTATAAGATTATCTCAGCACAGGAACAGTTTTTAATATATGCAATCGTGGAACTTATTTTATTCAAAGATCTATTGTTTAAAATGTACTTTGTTTGTGGAAGTTTTACTCCAAAAACCCCCAATATACAGTGATCAGCAAAAGGGTCTTGAACTTTTGATTTTCAGGCTCCATATCTCACCACCCACTACTGCTTTAAACGTGAGACTACTGTCATTTTATAGACAATCATCTTAGCTCTCTCATACATAAATTTGACTATTTAGCATATGATTAGTTATGCAGATTCTTGTCATGTCACTGCATTGTTACTCTTTTGCTCCTGGTGGTGGAAAAATATTTTTCTTCCTATATACTACAAAATACAACCTGTTCTCACATTTCCTGATAGCTCAGTGCGCTATTAGTTGGATTCCCAAGCAAATGGTCTCTGGTTCAAATCGAGGAGCAGCCATGAAAAAGATTTCCAGTGAAAAGAGAAACAGCATCATCCAGGTCATCGATAGTGGTCTCTCGGTCAAGAAAATTGCCAAACTGCATCATGTGAGTGCTATAACAGTGAGAAGAATATCAAATGAAGTCCGTTCATCCATTCAAAAGCCAAGAGGTGGACGTCCAAGCAAAATATCGGCGTCAACAAGTCGGCTTATCACAAGGTCTATCAGTTCTGCGCAACAAACATGACAGTGGAGGTGGATCCATGCAAGCATCGTGCTGGAAGGGTGGCTCAAAAAAAGGTGAAGAAGTCTCGACTTCAATATTGTCATAAGAAGCATTGGTTCGAGTTTGCAAAAACGTACGAAAAGTGTACAGTAGAAAATCGGAGATGGGTGATTTGGAGTGATGAGACTAGGCTCTAATGGGTCTAAATGGGTCTGGATGACACAAGGGAAAAAGGGGCTAACGGATCAAGAAATTGAAGAAACTGTTAAGTTCGGTGCAGAAAGCCTGATGATATGGGGTTGTTTCATAGCCAAAGGATGCTTAGATGTCAAGTTAGATGCTTGACCAGGATCGATGGTGGTCTTAAACCTGAGCTATATGTGAGTATGCTACAAGATGAGTTACTTCGTACATTCGAGTACTATGGGTATAAAAAGGATGACATAGTGTTCCAGCAGGACAATGACCATAAGCATATGTCGAGATTGGGGAAGAAATGGTTCAATGACAATGAAGTAGATAGAGGTGCTGGATTGGCCTCCACAGTCACCAGACCTCAACCAAATCGAACATTTGTGGGTAGAGTTGAAGAAAGAACTGTATACATATCCAAGTGAGTTGACCAATATGCACCAATTTTGGGAATGTGTAGAAGAGACCTGGAATCAGATTTAGGTCGAGACATGTTTGAATCTGATTGAGAGCATGCCCAGAAGGATTCAGGCAGTGTTGAAAGCCAAAGATAAATTTACAAAATAATACAAATTAAAATTTTATGGTTTTTTAGGAGCAAAACAGTAACAATGCAGTGACATGACAAGTATCTGCATAACTAATCATATGCTAAATAGTTGCAAGTCAAATTTATGTATGAGACAGCTAAGATGATTGCCTACAAATTGATGGTAATCTCACATTTGAAGCAGTAGTGGATGGTGAGATATGGAGCCTGAAAGTTCAAAATATTATTACCCTTTTGCTCGTCACTGTTAATGATTTGTGTCAGAAACTGTGCCAAATAATATTATAAATTATACAATAATTAAATGTTTAGTTACAATAATTATAAATAATATGTGCCAAATTGTCTAAAAAAAGTGATGTGGTTCAAAATTCTGGTGTAAAGTGAGCCAGCCAAGATGTTTCATAAGATGGAGAATTGTCTAATATATCAAATAAATTGTGCCAGAATCACAAAATGTGTCAAAATTGCACCAAAATGGTAGCACAGAATATTGGTCTAACGTAAGTCAACCCAAAGGTGGTGTAAGAAAGAGAAGTGTCTAGCAAGATGCACCAAATATATCAAACAGCTGGAGCCACAACTTCTGCTCTCCTAGTCACATTTTAAGCAGTCAGTAATAACAAATCTCCTCCAGTTTATTAGTTTTGCCTAGAATATTCCTTTAACTGTAGTCAACCCTGAAGTTAAAGGGAATCTGTCACCCCTTTGAAGTTATCAGACTTCTAATATCGGCATACAGGTTATGGAAATGTAAATCTATACATACCTGTATGGCCCATAGTAGAGGTTTGATTGCAGAGAAATCTCTTTTTATTCAATCTGTTTTTCTAGGCTTGGCGTCCGGGGGACACCAAGAAATGCCCACCTATATGCTTAATATAAATATTCCCCCCCTCCCCTGCCCGTCACAGGGCCCTGTGACGTGCAGTCTAGAGCTGAACATCCCGCGCATGCGCAATGCACCTATAGCTGAAGGTGCTTTTTTTTTTCTCCCTGCGCTGTTTTACTTGTCTGCTCCAGTCCACAGGTGCCGGGAGTCACTGTGACTTCCGCTCCAGTGACCTCCGGCGCAACAATGAGGTTTGGTCCTCACTTCCTCTCGGATAGCAGGATGCTGGGAGGAAGTGGGGACCAAACCTCATTGTTACGCACGCCAGAGGTCACTGGATCGGAAGTCACAGTGACTCCCGTCGCCTGCGGACTGGAGCAGACAAGTAAAACAATGCAGGGAGAAAAAAAAAGTGCCTTCAGCTATAGGCTCATTGCGCATGCGCGGGATGTTCAGCTCTAGACTGCACGTCACAGGGCCCTGTGACAGGCAGGGGAGGGGGGAATATTTAAATTAAGCATATAAGGCGGGCATTTCTTGGCGTCCCCTGTCCGCCAAGCCTAGAAAAACGGATTGAATAAAAAGAGATTTCCCTGCATTCAAACCTGTAATATGGGCCATACAGGTAAATATAGATTTACATTTCTATAACCCGGATGCCCATATTAGAGGTCTGATAACTCCAAAGGGGTGACAGATTCCCTTTAAAGAATTTGGAGAAAGGTTAGCATTTATCAGATGCAATGGAAAGGAAGTACGATAGGGTTAAATGCAACGCTGCAATAAACAAAATCTGCAGGAATCCAGGCTGCATTAGGCCTAAATATGAAAAATTAAATTTTTTCTCACCTCATTTTAATAAAATATAATTATACATAAATGAAGGGGAACTGTGGACACATTTATATGAGACTTCAAAGCAAAACCTCCATCAAACAGATTATGCTGGAATACTATTTAAGTCACAAAAAATAGCTGCACGTCAATAGTAAAATAAGTCTTCTTACAACTAGTCAAACACTCCATTTATACAATACAGGCCTCTTTTCTCACTTGTCTGGGGTTGAATTCCACTGTAGAGAAATTCTGTCTACTGAGTACAGGAAACACATGGTCATGTCATTATAACAGCTTGTGCATGACAGCCGAGGCGGACTGCGCGGGGTCTGCTGTGATCAGCTGTAATCGCAAAGCTCCATGGGATTTGTAGTTTTACTCCAGAAACTGGTGAATGAATATAAGTTATATGTTGAATTAGCAATCTGTGAACTTGTAAAAAATCTGTGGAGTAGACAGGGGGTCCGCTTTGACAGCCCAAGGGACTATATCTGCCTAAGACATCTAGTAAATCATGATAAAAGCTTCACCTCTTCCTCTGTATTGCGCTTCCAGGATATCAGCTGAACTCTGCAGAATGTATTGACATCAGATTTAATCGGACAGTCCCCGATCATTATTGCCATTACTACCCAGAAAACAAGAAGCCTAAACCTAAACTAAAGGAATGTAACATGGATCCTTGTCCATCCAGGTCGGTAAAACTATGTATTAATGTATAGTGTATACAATTTTCCAAAATGTGTGATGTGGTTGAGTAGATGTCCCATCCTATCTGGATGTATGCTACCTGTCACTGTGCCGGAATTCAAGAACATGTGGAGGAAGCGAAGCCTGAGACGAAAACAGTGGAGGAAACACTCCAGAATATTTCCACTTCCTGCCCCATTTCTTTAATTCCATGCTAAACGCACCTAGGCCTTTACTTCTGACACATATGTGGTTAGCCTGAAAAAGTGCAAGGCATAAATAGTTCTTACATGAAACTTCTGAAGTAAGACCACCCCTGTCTGAACATTATTGTCTGCAGGGAAACACGCATGGCTGCTTAGTCAAACCAAATTATAATCCCATTCATTAGAATTTTTGCTGAATTTGGGTAATCAGATGTCCAGACTGACTGCTGTTTCCTCTCAAGAAAGAGAACATTAAATCCCTTGTCAATGCAGCTCTTACAGAACAGAACTTCAAGCCCCATCAATCTTTTGTAGCCATGGCTCAGGGTTCCACCTGTCGTGTGTCAAATCCTCCACCCATTTTGTGACTTTACTGAATCCATAATTTCCTGTCCGATCACAGAAGTGGGCATCAGATGGGAGAGGCAGCGTAACAGAGAAACTGTAGATGAAGAAAAGTGATGATGAAAGACCCTTTGCTTATATTTTCAAGACTTTTAATCATATTTTAAGCTTCCACCCAATTTGCCAATCTTTAGATGTAATTTCAGCTCTGAACCTCATGATAAATTGCATAGTGCTGGAACAGAATGTTAATATGGATGTAGACATGAAATTACTTTTATTTTGTTCAAAAAATCCTCAGATTTACTAGACATTGATTGAGGAAAAAGTCACAGCAGATATAATCCAATGTTGTTCAGTGGAGTGCTGAATTATATCTTGTGTAAGGGGTCCAAAGAAAATAGGTCGGTGGCAGCACTTACTGAGAGGGACGCACGTTCAGGATCTCCAAGGAACCCACTTGGAAGTATAACAGCATATAAGAAAATAGACAGCGTCCATTCCAGGGTGTTCTGTTCCAAAAATAGTGTTTATTCCGCCATCAAATGAACAACATTTCGACCCAGCGTAGGTCTTTATCAAGCATCATGATAAAAACTTTATAAAGACCTACACTGGGTCAAAACATTGTTCATTTGATGGCGGAATAAACATTATTTTTGGAACTGAGCACCCTGGAATGGATGCTGTCTATTTTCTTATATCTTTTGTAAGGGGGTCTCCTAATGGCCAACTGAGGCAGATGCTCCGGAAAAGTGGGATCATGCATGTTGAAATTCTTTGTTGCTGCTGGGAGTAATGCCATTGCCATAATATTTAAGCAACAGCTCAAGTATATGGTTGGCAGATTTTCTCAGATAATTCCCATTGTCATTGATGGTGTCAGTTACTTGCTCACATCTTTAACTCCTATACAGGTGAAATCTCCCTACATGCTCATAGAAAGATTAAGGCGGTTAAAGAACTTTAAACAATTATGGCATTTCCACAGATTATATCACTAATGTTTGATACTTCTTGAACAGAGGTCCACTGACTCCATCTCTCCCGTTCAGGAAGGTGCCAGGCTCTGATTACAGATGGGAAATGAATGGGGGTGGATGCCATGCACAAAATCAGCCAATAAAGCATGCTTAGCTGTTTCAGTAACTCATATAGAAGTGAATGTAGTGAGTCAGGCCACCTCCATTCTGGAGATTGATGCAGGACCTGTGAATATGCCATAAAGTTCTACAGTGGGAGTATCATTTTAATTTTTAAAGAAACACTCCATGAAAATGTTTAACTTTTGATCTCATTTAAGTGCATGTGGTGACAGGTGTCAATTGTATGTTCTCCCCGTGTTTGCGTGGTTTTCCTTTGGGTTCTCCGGTTTCCTCCCACACTCCTAAGACATACTGATAGGGAATTTAGATTGTGAGCCCCAATGAGGACAGTGCCCATAATGTCTGAAAAGTGCTGTGGATTTAATGGCGCTATATAAGTGAGTAAAATAAATATATATATATATAATCCAAAAAAGGAGGCAGCACATCCAAAATAGTGAAAAAGTAAGGATCCTGTATTCACCAACAATCGCTATGTTTCAGCTCTCTCTATGGAGCCTTTCTCAAACTTGGCTTGAGAAAGAATCCATAGAGGGAGCTGAAACATAACTTGTGTTTGTGAATAAAGGATCCTTACTTTTTCACTATTTTGGATGTGCTGCCTCCTTTTTTGGATTTCTATACTTTTGATAGGAAACCTTATATATATAAATTACAATGTGTGCTGTGGTCCCACCTCGATAATTCTGAAAATAAAAGCTGAGTATCCTGGTTATTAAATGTCCCACTTACTAGCTTGGTAGTCTTGAGTTCAAATTGTCCAAAAAGTGAGTGAATGAAACCGTGCTACAGAGCATCTCAACACACTCACTGACAATCCTGATGTGGGTTGCTAGTATCCATGCAAATGTAGTAGTCTGGAGTTCAAATTGTCCAAACAGTGAGTGAATGAATCCGTGCTGCAGAGTATCTCGAGATACAGATTAGCATACAAGCGTGCACATGTTGCCCCATAGCTGTAGAAAGAAGCTGTCCTTGAACACAAAAATTGTGTGTAACCACAAAGGGGATACGATAAGGTCAACAAGACTCAGGTCAAGGTTGGTCATGTCCAAAAAATATTTATCAGCATGTATCTGGTGGTCGTGGCATACATACAGTCATATGAAAAAGTTTGGGCACCCCTATTAATCTTAAGCTTAATGTTTTATAAAAATTGGTGTTTTTGCAACAGCTATTTCAGTTTGATATATGTAATAACTGTTGGATACAGTAATGTTTCTGCCTTGAAATGAGGTTTATTGTACTAACAGAAAATGTGCAGTCTGCATTCAAACAAAATTTGACAGGTGCATAAGTATGGGCACCTCACCAGAAAAGTGACATTAATATTTAGTAGATCCTCCTTTTGCAAAAATAACAGCCTCTAGTCGCTTCCTGTAGCTTTTAATGAGTTCCTGGATCCTGGATGAAGGTATTTTTGACCATTCCTCTTTACAAAACAATTCCAGTTCAGTTAAGTTTGATGGTCGCCGAGCATGGACAGCCTCTTCAAATGATCCCACAGATGTTCAATGATATTCAGGTCTGGGGACTGGGATGGCCATTCCAGAACATTGTAATTGTTCCTCTGCATGAATGCCTGAGTAGATTTGGAGCGGTGTTTTGGATCATTGTCTTGCTGAAAGATCCATCCACTGCGTAACTTCAACTTTATCACTGATTCTTGAACACTATTGCCAAGAATCTGCTGATACTGAGTGGAATCCATGCGTCTCTCAACTTTAACAAGATTCCCAGTGCCGGCATTGACCACACAGCCCCAAAGCATGATGGAACCTCCACCAAATTTTACTGTGGGTAGCAAGTGTTTTTCTTGGAATGCTGTGTTTTTTTGCCACCATGCATAACGCCTTTTTGTATGACCAAACAACTCAATCTTGGTTTCATCAGTCCACAGGACCTTCTTCCAAAAAGAAATAGGCTTCTTCAAATGTGCTTTTGCATACCTCAGCCGACTCTGTTTGTGCGTACTTGCAGAAACGGCTTCTTTCGCATCACTCTCCCATACAGCTTCTCCTTGTGCAAAGTGCGTTGTATAGTTGACCGATGCACAGTGACACCATCTGCAGCAAGTTGATGCTGCAGCTCTCTGGAGGTGGTCTGAGGATTGTCCTTGACTGATCTCACCATTCTTCTTCTCTGCCTTTCTGATGTTTTTCTTGTCCTGACACTTCTGGCCTTAACAAGAACTGTCCCTATGTTCTTCCATTTCCTTACTATGTTCCTCACAGTGGAAACTGACAGGTTAAATCTCTGAGACAGCTTTTTGTATCCTTCCCCTGAACAACTATGTTGAATAATCTTTGTTTTCAGATCATTTGACAGTTGCTTTGAGGAGCCCATGATGCCACTCTTCAGAGGAGATTCAAACAGGAGAACAACTTGCAAGTGGCCACTTTAAGTAGCTTTTCTCATGATTGCATACACCTGGCTATAAAGTTCAAAGCTCAATGAGGTTACAAAACCAAAAAAAGTGCTTTAGTAAGTCAGTAAAAAGTAGGCAGGAGTATTTAAAACAAGAAAATGATAAGGGTGCCCATACTTATGCACCAGTCAAATTTTGTTTGAATGCAGATTGCACATTTTCTGTTAGCACAATAAACCTCATTTCAAGGCAGAAACATTACTGTGTCCAACAGTTATTACATATATCAAACTGAAATAGCTGTTGCAAAAACACCAATTTTTATAAAACATTAAGCTTAAGATTAATAGGGGTGCCCAAACTTTTTCATATGACTGTATGTATAAAGGAACTCCATAGTGCAACCAGCCAAATGTTGTCCTCTAATTGTATCCCATTCATAAATCTTAAAACATCTGTGGTGTCCCAGGTAAAAGACGGGAGGGTTTCAACATATTCTTGGAGGTAGAATATAGAGATTGGTTCAGAGAGACCCACAATCTCTTAGACATTGTATATGCCTGGGAAATTTAGTGGGTATTTGTGAATTTTAAGCAGCAAGTAAAAAGGTGGCACAACTGGATGTTCCATAATAAATGCTTCCCTCATTTTCAGGTAACAATAGATTGTTCCATCATTTTCTTTGTAAGTATATCTTCAAGTTCAAGTTTGAATATTTGTAGCCGATTATTGGTTAGCCACCTATACATGAATATATCCCCAACTGTCTAAGGACTTCCACCTCATACATCCACACCGGCCACAACACCACCACCATATTCACATTCATATTGGAGGCACTATAATCTTCCTACTCACGAGTTAGTACCTTTAAATAGCTCAAGGCCTGTATTTCCACTCCAGATGTAAATTGCAGTGACTGAGATGGTTTTGAAAAGTAAATTAATAGCAAAAGTTTCCAAATCTATTCCACAAGAGAAAAAAACCCTTAGATACTATACGTATCTCTTTGAGCTCTAGTAAGATGATAATGGGAAAAGTCAATTACCTTTAGCGTTTTCTTGACTCTGTTGCACAGCCTTTCAGAACATAATTTTTTATTTTGTTGGATGGAGTTCTCTATGTTATATTTACTTTGTGTCAGTCTAGTCTTGTTAACCATGGAGTTATGATCCTCAAGAAAGCTCCCACGTATAAGAGTGATGGACAATGCTCAGTTGGCTGAGAAAACTAGACTTACACACAGGAAAGAGAAGGCCATATCTTAGCAATTGAGAAGTGCAAGAACAAAATAAAAACAAGGCCATATTTAAGAGAACATCGGCATTTTCAATAGGCTAAAAAATTACCTATTTACGGCAAGTCATATGTCCTCGTTAAATTGGAGTAAAAGTTACAAATATCCATGGGAGTGTTACCGTAAGCAAACAAGAAAAATAGTAACGTGAAGACAAGTATTTGTGCATATGTAAAAGATGACAGGGACATAATGTTTGCAACCCCTTTATTATGCAAATTGCAATTGTCCAAGAAGTCACAAAACTAATCATATATTCTTATATGTTGTTCTGCTTTCTAAGGAACTATAAGAATAGTGTTTATATCTAAGAAATGTAATTATGAGCCTTTCTAGAAGGACTGGAGTAAGTGAATATCGAGTGCAGCATTGTGGAATATTTATTGGCACAGACAAATACATGATAAATAACACAGTCAAACAACCTCGCCACTCTCACATCCATCGTGCTCAAGATCATTTCCTGTTTCTTGCTATTTCTGGCTGTGCTGATATTTTGTATATTCTCCTGAATTAGAAATATACCTTTAAATTATTCAGAACAGTTCTATTATGTGAAAAGTAAAAGTTGCTATGTCCATAAAATAATATAACTGTGCCAACAGCAAGTCAAAAAATGTAGCGAACACATTGGCAGCAAGTTAATTTTGTGGCGCCAGCTCTGAATCCATAAGGGACATAAATAGGCTGACAGCTCCAAAAGGTTGACTCAGTGTTAAACCGTGGGTAAGAATCATGTAGGAACAAAAACACAATATCACTCTGTAGACATCAAAAGCAACATTGTCATAGGATGTGATAAGATCAAAGCAGAATGCCTCCCAAACATGGCTTATAGGAAAACATGATGTGGGTAATATTGTGGCTTGAATTGTCAGCATACTTGGTCATGGCTCTCTTCTCCTTATAGATTGTGTTTCTGTATGAATATAGTTGAGACCTGTATTAAAGTTAGAGTAGTTAATACTATACCCTACCGCAAGAGGTGAAAGTGACCAATACTTTAAAAAGTGCTAGATTATGACAATTGCCACTAAGGATTATTATTTGGCCATGAATATTATATTATTGATTTGAGGAAATCAATGACATTCTGATTTACATAGTCTTTGAATTCCATGGTTTTCTGTATCAGGACTAGTGTTGAGCGAGTATGTTCTATTTACCCTTTCGCCGAGTATGCTCGGGCCGAGCTCTGAGTATTTACAGCTGCTCGGTGATAAGGATAAATCGCTCCCTGTGCATGATTTGCAACTGTTTGACAGTTTTATTACATGTGAGGAATGTCTATTTCTTACACATTCCTCACATGTAATAAAGCTGTCAAACAGTTGCAAATCATGCACACGGGAGTGATTTAACCTTATCACCGAGCAGCTGTAAATACTCGGAGCTCGGCCCGAGCATACTCGGACAGAACATACTCGCTCAACACTAATCAGGACAAATTAAAAAAACATCTAGTTCTTAGAAGGTCTTAAAATTAGATAAATACAACTACAGATGAACAACAACAGATGACAAATTACACCATGTCATTATCAATTTAACAAACCCAAGGCCAAACTGCAGAAGCGGTATATTAAAAAGTGATGTACACCCTTAGTGCTTACATAGGAATTAAGACGATAACTAATAGCCAGATGCTGATAATTTTTTGGGGCGGAATCTAGGCTTGGAATTCAGCTGCCACGTCTGAGTGCCTCTCCAATTTTGTAGCAAACATAGCAGGAGTTAGGCTACTTTCATATAGCATTTTAGCATACATTCAGTCAATGTTGGACTGGGGTGCCAAGGGCCCATCAGTAACCAACTCCAGGGCCCCACTTTTCAGCTTCATGCAAATTTTAATTTTCCTCAATCACAAATTTATATAACAATGAACCGAGGAGAAGGTTAAATTAATAAAATGCTGCTGTCTGTACATAGTGATTCAAGTGTATTGTACCAAGTACTGCTCATATAAGAGGGTGTTGGCCCACTTCTGCACAAGGGCCCACCAGAGGATTCTCCTGTGGGCCAGTCCAAGCCTGCATTCAATGGTTCTGTCAAGGATTACATCCGAAACGTGATTTGAGTGTATGCGCTGACGGTGTCACGGGTGTGTTGCCACGAAGATCGTCACGATTACACAGCCTGACTTCTCGCAGCTGACTTTTTGGTGCTTTGTGTTTTTCGGCAGTGAGGGAGTTAATTCTCTCTCTCTCTGTGCTAGACGAGGTCCTGCCTCGCCCAGCTGCAATCAATGCTGCTGTAGTGAGACTCCTTCAAATGCCTGCTGGTCTGTTAGGGAAGTGTCGGTGAAAGCATTTCATGCAGACTAACAGAGCGGATCGTGGTATTTGGAGTTTCAGAGATAAGTGTATTTGGAGTGTTTTTTCCCTTCCTCGCTTTATCATTTATCTCCTTTCCCGTTGGTGTTCCCTCTGTTGTAGTTGTGTAGTTTTTGTATGCAAGGTGGTTTTGGTTTTTCCCTTGTACTGTCTCGTTCGTCTAAGTACTGTGTGTGGGCATATTATTACTTGTCCCCTTTTGTTGTGATCGGGGTCCTTCTCAGGACTAGATTACTTAGGTGCAGGGATCCTCAGGAGGTAGGGGTTACGCTGGCGGCCTGGACCTCTGTACCTTTAACAGTACCTCCAGGTTGAGGGATTAGTCAGGGCCCCAGCTTAGGGTCAGCTTAGGCCCCCTACCTCCAGTATACAGAGACAGCGTGACATTTTCACCGACCACTTAGTTTTTCTCCAGCTACCATGGATCCAGTAGCCGGTCTAGCTCGGCAGTTGCAGAGTTTGTCCATGGAGCTGGCGGACGTTAGGTCCAAGGTTTTGTATCCTCAGGAGCAAGCCGGACCAGAACCTAAAGTAGCTCTCCCTGACAGGTTCACTGGGGGGCGGGACAAGTTTTTTGTTTTCCGGGAGGCATGCAAGTTGTACTTTCGGCTGCGGCCTCGGTCATCGGGGAGTGAAGAACAAAGGGTGGGAATTGTCATCTCGCTCCTACAAGGGGTCCCACAATCTTGGGCGTTCTCTCTTCCCCCGGGCTCCCCGGCTCTCCAGTCAGTGGATAGGTTTTTCGCTGCTCTGGGACTCGTATATGATGACCCAGATCGGATCTCCCTTGCTGAGTCTAAGTTACGTAGGATCCAGCAGGGAGATCGTCCGGCGGAGGAATTCTGTTCGGAGTTCCGTAGGTGGGCCACGGACACCCAGTGGAATGACCCGGCTCTTAGGAGCCAGTTTTGTCAAGGTTTATCCGACAAATTACAGGATGTGTTGGCACAGTATGACTCTCCCGCGTCACTGGAAGCCGCTATGGCCCTTGCTATTCGCGTTGACAGACGGCTTCGGGAGAGGTGCGGGATAACTCTACCCCCTGTGATGACTCCACCTCCTACAAGGTCCCCTCATATGGTTGTTCCCCTGGTCAGTCCAGAGGAGCCTATGCAATTAGGAGGGACATCATTTCGGGGGAGGGGACCGGTGGTGCGCCATAAGACAGGAAGGTGTTTCTTCTGCGGGAGAAAGGGACATTTTATTGGGGGGTGTCCATCCCGTCCCTTGCAGAGTGAAGAGTCGTCGGAAAACTGTTGATCCGAGGTTGTGTGGTGGACGGCAATCTGGGAGTAGGTATTTCGTCCCTATGTTCGTCTCACTTTCTCGTACCGGCGGAGGTGGTGGTGGGTACGAGAACTGAGAGGATATCTGTTCTTCTGGATAGTGGGGCCGGGGCTAATCTGGTTGATGCTCGGTTTGCCCGGGTTCAAGGTATGCGATTGAGTGAGTTGGCTAAACCCATCCCCATATTCTCGATCGATGCCAGGCCTCTCGGTCAGGGAAGTTTTTTGCAAGCTGTGCATGACGTAAAACTTCAAGTGGGGGCGATACATAAAGAACTGTTGTCTTGCTACGTGTTGGAGGGTCTTCCCACTCCTATAGTGTTGGGCCTTCCTTGGTTAACTAAGCATAACCCGGTTATTAATTGGCAAACCAGAGAGATAAGCCAATGGAGTAAATTCTGTAATAAAAACTGCATGAACACGGTCATCGGTGCGGTTACTCCTTGGGTCTTACCTCCATTTCTGGCGGACTTTGAGGATGTATTCTCGGAGAAAGGGTGTCAGGAACTACCTCCTCATCGCGAGTATGACTGTTCTGTAAAACTGCTCCCTGAGGCCAAGTTACCTAAAGCTAGGTTGTATAACCTTTCTGGTCCTGAGAGGCAGGCCATGAAGGATTATATTTCAGAAAGTCTGGCTAAGGGGCATATTAGACCTTCATCTTCACCGGTGGCTGCGGGGTTCTTCTTTGTTAAGAAGAAAGATGGAGGCCTACGCCCTTGCCTGGATTTCCGTGAACTTAATCGGATTACGGTCCGAGATCCGTATCCGCTCCCACTTATTCCCGATCTCTTTAATCAGATCGTGGGCGCCAAATGGTTTTCTAAGTTGGATCTCAGGGGGGCGTACAATCTGATTAGGATGAAGGAGGGGGATGAGTGGAAGACGGCGTTTAACACTCCGGAGGGGCATTATGAGAACCTTGTCATGCCATTCGGTCTGACTAATGCCCCGGCGGTGTTCCAACACTTTGTTAATGACATTTTTCGCCGCCTGGTGGGACAGTTTGTTGTCATATATCTGGATGATATCTTAATTTACTCGCCGGATCTGGTGTCTCATCAGGAGCACGTTAGGCAGGTGTTACAGATCTTGCGGGATAATAAACTGTATGCCAAATGGGAAAAGTGTGTGTTCGCCGTACAGGAACTCCAGTTTTTAGGCTTCCTGGTTTCAGCGTCCGGTTTTCGTATGGACCCTGGGAAAGTGCGGGCAGTTCTTGAGTGGGATCGGCCAGAGAATCTTAAGGCACTACAACGTTTCCTGGGGTTTGCTAATTATTACCGGAAGTTCATTCGTAATTTCTCGTCCATGGTTAAGCCTCTCACAGACATGACTAAAAAGGGGACGGATTTTTCTAGGTGGTCTGACAAGGCTTGTCAAGCATTCTCCTCCTTGAAAAAATGTTTTGCCTCGGCACCCATACTCATTCAACCTTATGCGTCACAGCCATTCATTGTAGAGGTAGACGCTTCCGAGGTAGGGGTGGGAGCAGTATTGTCACAAGGTTCGTCCCCTGGTAAGTGGCATCCGTGTGCCTTTTTCTCTAAAAATTGTCGTCCGCTGAGAGGAATTACGATGTCGGCAATAGGGAACTCTTGGCCATTAAGTTAGCTTTTGAGGAGTGGCGCCATTTTTTGGAGGGGGCAGTCCATCCGGTCACCGTCATCACCGATCACAAGAACCTGCTATATCTGGAGTCCGCGAAACGTCTGAATCCCAGACAAGCTAGGTGGTCATTGTTTTTTACCAGGTTTAATTTTGTCGTTACATATCGTCCTGGGTCAAAAAATGTAAAGGCGGATGCCTTATCTCGTAGTTTCCCTGGGGCCGGGAATACGGACGACCCGATTCCTATCCTTCAGGAGGGGGTGGTGGTTTCGGCAGTATGCTCTGAGCTGGAGGAGGAGGTATTGGAGGCTCAGGGGGACGCCCCTGTTGGACCTCCGGGGAGACTGTTTGTTCCAGATCAGTTGCGACAAAAGGTGATCGAGGCACACCATAACTCAGTTTTCGCAGGACACCCGGGGAGTAGAGCAACTGTGGATCTCCTCTCGCGTCGGTTTTGGTGGCCTAACTTACATAAGGAGGTGGTAACTTTTGTCGCGTCCTGTGGGGTTTGTGCGCGCTCTAAGACCTCACATACCCGTCTATCTGGGGCCCTCTTACCTTTGAAGATCCCGGAGCGTCCTTGGACTCATCTGTCTATGGACTTTATTACGGACCTCCCTCCGTCTTCGGGTAAAACGGTCATACTCGTTGTAGTGGACAGGTTCAGCAAGATGGCACATTTTATCGCTCTTCCGGCTCTCCCTAATGCTAAAACTCTTGCGCAGGTGTTCATTGGGGAGATTGTGAGGCTTCACGGGATACCCTCCGAGGTGGTGTCTGATCGGGGGTCTCAGTTTGTGTCCAAGTTCTGGAAGGCGTTTTGTGCACGGCGGGGGATGCATTTGTCGTTCTCATCGGCTTTTCATCCTCAGACCAATGGTCAGACGGAACGTATGAACCAGAGCTTGGAGACATATCGCCGGTGTTTTCTGTCAGAGAACCAGGAGGACTGGGCTTCTTTCTTACCTCTGGCAGAGTTTGCTATTAATAATAGGCGGAGCGAGTCCACTGGTAAGTCCCCGTTTTTTGGGGCATATGGTTTTCACCCCCAGTTTTGTACTTTCAGTAGGGGGGGCTCTTCGGGGGTTCCTGAGGAGGAACGATTTTCCTCATCACTCGCTTCAGTATGGAGAGGGGTGCTGAAGAATCTGAATACTATGGGGAACCGATACAAAGGTATGGCTGATAGGAGGAGAGTGTCTGGTCCGGACCTAAGTGTGAACGATCGGGTATGGTTGTCTACCAGGAATATAAAACTTAAGGTTCCCTCCTGGAAACTGGGTCCCAGGTTCATCGGGCCGTACAGAATCAATTCTATTATTAATCCGGTGGCATTCCGTCTTGACCTCCCCCCTACGTTTAAAATTCACAACGTGTTCCACAGATCGTTGCTTAAGAGGTATGTGGCGCCGGTGGTACCGTCACCTTTACCTCCCCCTCCAGTGGTGGTCAAGGGTAACTTGGAGTTCCAGGTATCGAGGGTCATCGATTCACGCTTTAATCGCCGGTCCCTTCAGTACCTGGGTCATTGGAAAGGGTATGGTCCTGAGGAGAGGATGTGGGTTCCTGCGTCGGATATTAACGCAGACCGATTAGTTCGGGCCTTCCACACGACTCACCCGGATAAACCTGGCCCTGAGGGTCCGGAGGCCCCTCGTAGAAGGGGGGGTACTGTCACGGGTGTGTCGCCACGAAGATCGTCACGATTACACAGCCTGACTTCTCGCAGCTGACTTTTTGGTGCTTTGTGTTTTTCGGCAGTGAGGGAGTTAATTCTCTCTCTCTCTGTGCTAGACGAGGTCCTGCCTCGCCCAGCTGCAATCAATGCTGCTGTAGTGAGACTCCTTCAAATGCCTGCTGGTCTGTTAGGGAAGTGTCGGTGAAAGCATTTCATGCAGACTAACAGAGCGGATCGTGGTATTTGGAGTTTCAGAGATAAGTGTATTTGGAGTGTTTTTTCCCTTCCTCGCTTTATCATTTATCTCCTTTCCCGTTGGTGTTCCCTCTGTTGTAGTTGTGTAGTTTTTGTATGCAAGGTGGTTTTGGTTTTTCCCTTGTACTGTCTCGTTCGTCTAAGTACTGTGTGTGGGCATATTATTACTTGTCCCCTTTTGTTGTGATCGGGGTCCTTCTCAGGACTAGATTACTTAGGTGCAGGGATCCTCAGGAGGTAGGGGTTATGCTGGCGGCCTGGACCTCTGTACCTTTAACAGTACCTCCAGGTTGAGGGATTAGTCAGGGCCCCAGCTTAGGGTCAGCTTAGGCCCCCTACCTCCAGTATACAGAGACAGCGTGACAGACGGGGCCAATCACTATAATGATTCAGACGGAGTTACAATGTGCTTTGTCAGACACAATTTTGGTCGTATACGCCTATTTGAGGCTGGTAGCAAAACGTAGTCAACTATGTCTTGCTGTCTGCCTGAACTAGGCACTGAAAACTGAAAACTATGTCCAACAAAGCACATTGTAACTCCGTCTGCATCATTATAATCAATGGGTCTTTCAGCGCATACACCCAAATCGCGTTTTGTGACGCATTGGACATAAGGCCCGGTGGAGACAATGAACGTATGCTAAAACGTTCTGCAAACATAGTTTTAGGCTATGTGCCCACGTTGCATTTATGAAGCAGAAAATTTCTGCTGCATAAATGCAAGTCCTCTCCCGGAAAAACGCATGCGGAATTCCGCACGCGTTTATCGCGCTTTTTTCGCGCGTTTATCACGTGTTTTCCACATGCGGAATTGCCTTGCGTTTTTTATGCATTGGACAAAGGCAATTCCGCTTGCGGAAACGCAAAATTAAATGACATGCTGCGGATTTTTGAACGCGGCATAAACGCTGCGGAAAAATCCGCAGCATGTGCATAGAAGTTGCGGAAACCCATTGGGGATCATGGGGTGCGGGTTACCAAGCATTTTACAAGCGTTTCCGCTGCGGAAATTCCGCATCAAAAACGCTTGTAAAACGCTACGTGGGCACACAGCCTTACACATTTTGTTAAGTTGTGATTTTCCTTCATCTATGATGAGTCTTTTTGATAATTGTATAGGATGACCTGTTGTTGTTTTGTTTCCTTTCTATATTGGATTTATATTTACTATATCAGCTTGTGAAATTAAATATAAACCGTTTGCTGACGAACAATTGATCTCCACTAATGCTCAGTTATCAAGCATTGAATCATCTGGCAGCAGAAACGTTAAATTGTGGTTAATGAAATGTTGCACACATCCTTAAAGTGGAGACTACTTGTGAGTTTGTTTTTAAGGAAGAGTTTTGATCACAAGGTGCATGTACCATGATTAATGTTAAGCATATATCTAAAACATGTTGGTTAATGCAGTGATTTTTTTTACAACACTTTCTATATGGATTATGTTTCCTGATTTTTAAAAATGCTGCTAAAATAAAACAGTTAATACATTTTTATCCATTTCTGCTGAACTATTCGTATGTTTCTACTGTTCACGCATATGAGGAAGCTTATAATGCTTATGACTGTAACTAAACCTCTGTAATAGGAGAGCTGGTTTTCCTTTACTGTTTCTTCTGCTAATCAAATGGCCTTGATTAATAATTGTTCATCAGCAAGTGTGACCACCTTCATAAAAGCAGAAGATTTGGTAATCTGCTGATCTGTAGCATTCAGACGATAATGGCAAGTAGAAAAGAAATCTACAATGATTTCTGGAAGAACTTCAATTTGGGAAGGCCATTGACAAAAAATCAAACTCCATCATTCTACAGTTAGAAACATTATTCACAAAACATTCAAGATGGTAGACAATCTTCCCAAGTGTGGACGTTCCAGTGAATTCACCCACAGGTCAGACCGTGCAATGTTTAGAGAAATTGCAAATAACCCAAGAGCGACAACTCATACTCTAAAGGTCACAGTTGGTTAATGTTGAACTTTATGATAGTACAATTAAAAAAAGACTGAGCAAGAATGGCTTGCTGGAAAGGATGCCAGGATAATATTTGCCCTTAATGCCCTGTACCACATTTGGCCAAAACCATAAAGCAGAAGAGAGCAGAAAGTCAATGCAGTATGATTGTCATTTTGGAAGCAATTTTCTTTACTTTTTGGAAAACGTTTCTGAATTTATATAGGGTTTGGTTTTGACTTCATTTCTATTAATATTGGGCCCCTGCGTCTATACAGGTTGCACCAATGGTGTGTCTGTCCCTGGCAGTGAAGCAGTGTGTACTGTACTTGGCTTTATTTGGCAATGCGTGTTACAACTAGTCACATATCATGGGCTCATCTCGGTATTATATGAATTATTTTACTACCTAGCGCCATAATGGCATACTGGTGGGTTAGTGGCCCCAAACCTAGTGACAGATTCCATTTAATGATAAAGGATGCTGTGGTGCACAAATTGGTGTTTATTATTCTTATATAGGAGAATTAACTCAAGGTATACTTCTCTTTTATGTTATCAGTGATGGATTTAAGGAGATAATGCCCTATGACCATTTCCAGCCCTTGCCAAGGTATGTAACAATAGAAATATTACTGGTCCACAAACATTTTCCTAAATTCGTTATTAAATATCTTTTTAATAAATCATGTACTTTTGCTTGTAGATAACTTGAAATATTTTTTACAGGAAATGACATTCAAAAATGCAGGTAGATCTGCAGGTGTATCTTCATCTAGAATTACCAATTTTGGCATTTTAGATGAAGATATGACAATTCAATGTGGCAAGTTTAAACTAATAAAAACATGAAATGCAGAATAAGGAAAATGAATGTGTTGAGCATCTGACATGATCAAACACCCCACACAATTTACCAATTTATCAATACACTTCCATCAGAAAGAAGTTATTTTTAAATCGATGTCACTTTACAAAACATTGGAACAACCTTATCTGGAATATACAATTCTCTTTTGGGTGTCAGTTCATAGAAATGATCCCCTGCAGCTAGAAAAGGTACAAAGAAGTGCCACAAAACCGATAAGAGGCATGGAAAATCTTCGTTATGGAAGAATTAAAATAATTAAAGCGCACTTGTCAGCAGGATTATTCTTAGTAAACCACATACACTGTCAGGTTGGTGC
Organism: Phyllobates terribilis; assembly: GCF_046119375.1. Classification (NCBI taxonomy): domain Eukaryota; kingdom Metazoa; phylum Chordata; class Amphibia; order Anura; family Dendrobatidae; genus Phyllobates; species Phyllobates terribilis. The sequence continues at coordinate 419,682,895 of NW_027362771.1, forward strand.
CGTTACACTAAGTAAAATGATACCTGCGGTGATGAAATCTGTGCTGTGGTTCTTTTATAATCTTTATTTTCAGTTCTGCCATAATGATATGCTCGTGCTTTGGGGCGGGACTTTGGGGAAGGGCTGTAGCTGGTGATCTCATTATGTATGCCTATCTCTGGCCTCTGACAGGTCGCTGTGCTTTCAGTCACCTGCCTACTATTTTAAATATTGCCTTTGTAATTTCTGTGCCAAAGTGAACTTTACATACAACAAAATGGCGGGCGCCATTTTCCTAGAGGAAAAATAAATTTGCCTGCAGCAATATGGCCCCCGCCGCCCACGCTTGCACAGTAGCATATCTCGGTTGCCAAGAGATGCTACTGCACATGCGCAGCGCCATATTGCTGCACCCAAATTCCGTTTGCAAAAGCAAAATGGCGCCCGTGCATGCGCCTTAGGATCTCTCAGCAACCAAAAGATGCTAGGTGCGGGCGGCGGCCATTTTGGGACATGTAAATTTCACTTTGGCACAGAAATTACAAAGGCAATATTTAAAATAGTAGGCAGGTGACTGAAAGCACAGTGACCTGTCAGAGGCCAGAGATAGGAATACATAATGAGAGCACCAGTTACAGCCCCTCCCTAAAGTCCCATCCCAGAGCACGAGCATCTCATTATGGCAGAACTGAAAATGAAGATTATAAAAGAACCACTGGACGGATTTAATCAACAAAGGTATCATTTTTCTCAGTATAACGGCGCCCACCTGGCAGTGTATGTGGTTTACTAAGCACAATCCTGCTGACAGGTGCGCTTTAAATGTATTTATTCTTGAGAAAAGATGTCTTATGGGGGACATGTACAGGTACATAAATGGCCCATAAAAAAAGTACCGTATATTCCGGCGTATAAGACGACCTGGTGTATAAGACGACCCCCCTACTTTCCTGTTAAAATATAGAGTTTAGGATATATTCACCGTATAAGACTACCCCTTTTCCAACGCATACCAAACACCGGTAAAAATTAAAAAAAAACAGATTTGAATTTAACATGGTCCTTTTTTAATTTAAATTCTTATGACATGCAGGTATATAGCAGGAAAACTGTCACTCATAAACATATTAAAATAGGGGGGACCCCACGTCATTTTTTGGGGGGGTCCCCCATTCTAATAGCTAGTAAAGGCTAGGTATTCAGCTGGGGGCTGATATTAGTAGCCTGGGAAGCTCCGTGGGTATTACCCCCTTCCCAGACTTCAAACATCTGCCCCAGCCGTCTGCTTAACCTCCGCTAGAGACTATAATGATGGGGGATCCCACGCCAATTTTCTTTTTAAAAAATCCTTTATTTTAACACTAAATGACAATTGAGGGGTTAATAAAGATGCAGTCCCTAAATTATTATTAATTTTGTAATTAATTTTTCCCAAAAATGTTGACGTGGGCTTCGCCATATTTTTGTGTCCAGCCAGGTACAGCAGGCAGGAACGGGCTGCCCCCAACCACCAGCTGCCTATTTGTACCTGGCCGGACACAACAATATAGGGAAGCCCTTTTTTTTTAAATTATTTCATGAAATAATTAAAAAAAAAAAGACGTGGGGCTTCGCCCTATTTTTGTGTCCAGCCAGGTACAACTAGGCAGCTGGGGGCTGGAATCTGCAGCGCAGGGAGGCCCAAGCTTTCTGGCCCCCCCCCGCTGCAAATTGCAGTCCGCAGCCACCCCAGAAAATGGCGCGTTCATAGAAGCGCCATCTTCTGGCGCTGTACCCAACTCATCCAGGGCCCTGGTGCGGTGGCTCACTGGGTAATAAAGGGGTTAGGGCCAGCTTGGCATTATCAGCTGGCCCTAAGCCTGAAATTCATGGGGTCACGCCAATATTAGACATGACCGCCATGAATTTCTAGTAAAGTAATTAAAAAAAACACAACACCCAGAATAAAGTCCTTTAATTGAAATAAACACACAATTCTTTATTGTTCTAAATTAAACCATACTTACAGTCACGCCCATTCCAGCTGAAGCCAACGATCTCCTGCAATAAAAGTAAAATAATAAAGCAACCTCATCCTTACCTCTCCATGGTTCCCAGGACCGGTCCAGCTCTGCTACATTCACATGACAGGCTGGACCGCAGCAGAACGCTGCCGTTCAGCTTGCCATGCGGCAGACACTGAGAAGCGCAGGCATGCTTGTGCTCCTCAGTGTCTGACTGTGACGGCATCCAGATGAGCCGACAATGAACTCGGCTCACCTCATGTACGTCACTGACAGCGTGGGAAAATTCTCCTGCTCCCCGCATGCGCAGTAGAAGTTTCCCACGCTGTCAGTGACGGACGTCCAGGAGGTGAGCTGAGTTCATTGTCGGCTCATCTGGATGCCGTCACAGTCAGACACTGAGGAGCGCAAGCATTCCTGCGCTTCTCAGTGTCTGCGGGATGACAGGCTGGATGGCAGCGTTCTGCTGCGGTCCAGCCTGTCATGTGAATGTAGCAGAGCTGGACCGGTCCTGGGAACCATGGAGAGGTAAGGATGAGGTTGCTTTATTATTTTACTTTTATTGCAGGAGATCGTTGGCTTCAGCTGGAATGGGCGTGATGGTAAGTATGGTTTAATTTAGAACAATAAAGAATTGTGTGTTTATTTCAATTAAAGGACTTTATTCTGGGTGTTTGTGTTTTTTTTAACTTTGACTATGGGGTTAGTAATGGGGGTGTCTTATAGACGCCTCTCCATTACTAACCTGGGCTTGATGTCAGCTGGCATTATAAGCTGACATCAACCCCAGCCCTATTACCCCCTGCCACCGCTACAGGGCAGCGTGGAAGAGCGAGGCTAAGTGCCAGAATTGGTGCATCCTATGGATGCGCCATTTCTGGGGCGGCTGACGGCTGGTGTTTCTAGCCTGGGAGGGGGCCAATATTCATGGCACCCTTCCTGGGCTATTAATATCAGCCCCCAGCTGTCTGCCTAGCCTTTGCTAGCTATTAAAATAGGGGGGACCCCACGTCATTTTTTTGGGATCCCCTATTTTAATAGCTAGTAAAGGCTAGGTATTCAGCTGGGGGCTGATATTAGTAGCCTGGGAAGCTCCGTGGGTATTACCCCCTTCCCAGGCTACAAACATCTGCCCCAGCCGTCTGCTTAACCTCCGCTAGAGACTAAAATTAAGGGGAACCCCACGCCAATTTTTTTTTAAATAAATCCGTTATTTTAACACTAGATGACAAGTACAGTAACCAGCACTGTCACTGTACTTCATATATATGTGACTGACATGTTTCTATCTATCTAATCTATGTGTGATGCTCTATTCTTTCTATTCTAAATTGTCGGGTACAGATGCTGAATTGCCGGCCGGCTTTTTTAAAGAGACGGTGCATGAAAACACTAATATTTGTTTTAATAAATCCTTTACACTAAATGACAAGTACAGTAAGCAACACTGTCACTGTACTTCATATATATGTGACTGACATGTTTCTATCTATCTAATCTATGTGTGATTCTCTATTCTTTCTATTCTAAATTGTCGGGTGCCGGCTTATGCCGCTGCTGAATTGCCGGCTTTTCATATATTGTCACAGAAGCGATGCGAACTTCCCTGCTCCGGACACAGCGCAGCGCTTCTTTGACAAGTGAAAGCTGTCGGCACAGAAGCCCTGCGCTGTGTCCGGAGCTGGGAATACGCAGCGATGTGTCAGTTTCAGCACAGAAGCGCTGACTGTCTGGACCTACCGCCGCCGTATTTTAACTCCCTCCACCTTATATTAATTCCGACATGGCAGGGATACGGCCACGGCAGCTTATTAACACCCCCAGAGTATCCCCGCATGTCAATTTCTGAAAGTTCAAAAGCATTACCGGCGTATAAGACGACCCCAGACTAGACAGAAGATTTTTCAGTCTTCAAAAGTCGTCTTATACGCCGGAATATACGGTATGATAAAAACCTGTTTCATGTTACACCCTCTCAAAAGACAAAGGAACACTCCCTCCATGTGGAGAAAAACATGTTCAATCTCCAGAGGAGACAAGGCTTCTTTTCCATAAGAGCTAATAATCTGTGGAATGATATACCTCAGGCATTGGTCACAGTGGGAATCTTTAATGGTTTCAAAAAGGGCTTAGATGCTATTTAAATGAAAATAACATAAATAATTATGGAAAAGTCTAAAGTTGTTTTTTGAATGTTTCATCCAGTGGATCAAAAATTGGTATCAGAAGAGAAAGAGTAGCTCATTTGGGGTGGACCGAATCATGCATTGTGTTGGTGCATGTACTCCTTCCCTTGATCATTTCTCATCCCTCAGTTGAACACGATGGACATGTTTTTTTTTTCAACTGTATTAACTATGTAAATATACAACCGATCAAAACTATACAACAGACCTTCAACGAAAATAGTGTCTATCTAATAGTGTCTATCAAGTTTTTGACAAGACTTCTGTCATTTTGATTACAAGAATAGCCCTGCATGCTGCTGACCACCTATTGGAGGCTCATTGTGCAAGTATGAGCAGTTTCCTCTTGACCCAACCATAATTGATAAAAGATGGATAGCTGCAGCTACTTCAAAGGGAATTTGCTTGCGTTAATGGGAAGCAAACATTTATATCTCTCAATCCACAGAATAAAACTTCATTCTCCATATAGGTGTAAGAAATTAAGCAGCAAAAATATTTGACTTATTCAGGAAAAATAATAGTGAGGATAAGAATAAAAATAAGGGGATATGTACTAAGGGAGACATCCCAGTTCTATTTACAGGATTTCAACATATTTATCCGGGGCGGACATATTATTTGTGAAACCTGTGCTGCTGCACAGGGGCCCAAGAGGTAAGGGGGTCCGTTTTGACCTTTAAAGCAGGTGGAATTGTGTGACCTGTTGGACTTCAAAGGACCGATACATTGTTTTTGCGCAGGGGCCTTTTCTGTCAGTGTCCGCCAGTGATATACATATTAGAGAAAACCTGACTGGATGTGAAACCAGTGGTATGGCTGTCAGGTCCTAGTAAAATAAAGAAAATGATAGGTTAGTGCCATGACTGTGAATCCAAGATTTAAACCCATGTGTAAATTAGACTTGAAGTGCATTGGGGCCATGGTGATACACTTCCATTCTAATTTAAATTTTGCTTTAAGGCTTGATTTATCAGTACTGGCAAATCTGTATAACATAGAAGACATGTCATTTTTATTGTTGCACTAGAACCTATAAACCCATACCACTAGCTTCAGAAGTAACATTAAAACATGTAAATGAGTTACCTATGTGGACACAGTGCCCTGGCAGTGCCTGCTGGGCATGCTGGATTTGCGCAGGTTGCTGATCCTTGATCATCAATCTGTATCCCGAATAAACAATATTCATTTGCTTTACTTGTATTGTGTGTTGCAGGTGGGAGTATAACCCATGGACTGCATGCTCGGTTTCTTGTGGCGGGGGCATTCAGAGACGTAGCATTGTGTGTGTAGAGGAAACGATGCATGGAGAGATTCTTCAGGTAGAGGAATGGAAGTGCATGTATGCTCCCAAGCCATCTGTCATGCAGACCTGCAACCTCTTTGATTGTCCTAAGTGGATGGCTATGGAATGGTCACAGGTAATTCGTACAGACTTAGATCTAAGACATTTCTCTTCATTCTTTCTGACATTAAGGGGCTAATTCATTATGACTAGTCTTCGTTAATCCAGTCTTGTTAGTCTTCTGATATGAGATGGATCCAATTTTTTAAGAGGTGCAGGCATCTTAATGAATGCGGGACATTTTTCAGCTGCCGTTGCACTAGAGCAAGAAATCTATACCAGCTGTGAGCTGGATTGGATTTTTGCTATAATTTACTTCACTTTCTGGCAAAAATTATAGGAATCTCTTGGGACTAATTAGGTCACAACTCTTTCTGTAAGGCCTATACTTTTTTCGAAAAAAAAAAAAAAAAAAAAGTAGAGTGCTTATAGTCATAAAAACAACAAAAGGTGAAATATTGCTTAAAAATTTTCGTAAATTTTGCCCAAATTATCTCCTGTTGCCCAAGACCACTTCTTTCACCTTTAATGTAGACTACACCTAAAAAGCTGTTCTGACTACATTTAGATACTTACATAGGAAGTCATTGAATAAATGTGAATAATCAGTATTCACTACCACACATTTTTCTGTATTTATTCAGTGCACTGTGACATGTGGGAGAGGCTTGCGTTATAGGGTCGTATTATGTAATGATCATCGTGGACAACACACTGGAGGCTGCAACCCTCAGCTGAAGCCACATATAAAGGAGGAATGCATTGTACCCGTTCCATGTTATAAACCCAGAGGTAAGACAATTTCACTTTCAATCAATGTGCCAGTCATTTTACTTGTATCTGGTTGATAAGTAACATTTCTGCCGTGCATTGAAGTGCTGCATTCTCTGTCTGCTAGAAAAGTTCCCTGTAGAAGCCAAACATCCATGGCTAAAACAAGCACAGGAACTAGAGGAGACGAGAACAGCATCAGATCAGCCAACGTAAGTAGAATTTCTATTTATCCCAGTAATCTCAGCAGGATTAGAACATTCTCCAGAAACTTTGCTTTTCTTCTGAAAATAACAATGTACAATGTGTTAGCTGCTCTGTATGCCATACCGAGCTGCCGTCTACACCCTGCGTCACTTACTGCAGCTCATTAGGTGACACCCAGGATTCTAAAAACTTCACGGTATGGGAAAAGTTATGTTGTTTTTACTCTAAACTACTTATCTAAAAAAAAATGGAAAAATATTGTGCAAATAACTGATCTTTAAAATAAGTAATAATTAAATAATTGGTGATGTGGTGATGAAGTTATCAGTAGGAAGATTTCTAATTTTTATTTTTAATAAAGATTGTGATAAGGAAATAAAAATTTCCAAATTTAAAAAAAAAAACGAAATAAATACAAAAAACCTGATTTAAACAATATGTAATTTTCTGACCGCACATTCCCTTTAAAGGATCTCTAAATATACTCTTAAGTTGCACAGTGTCGGCCATCAAGTACTAATGCGTTATAATGTACATTGGGATTCGTTAAGACTAACATTTCATATACCAGTCTTCAAAAGAATCTGACGAGATGATTTTGTTAATAAAAGTAGCATTATTGCTGTATAGGTCCTAGGAAAAAAAATGATACCTGTATTGTAGTAATCTAATGAGCCAGTGCTGAAAAATCAATCTTTAAAGCCACATGCAAAAAAACATGAAAGTACATTGGGGGTTCATCAGCAAGCTCCCAATGCACTTCAAGGCTATTTGCATATGACTTCTGCTTAAAGGGACCTGTCGCCAGATTCAAACTACCTAAATCATGGGCAGCATGAGTCAGATCCTGGCTGCACAAGTGCAGTCAATTATAAATTCATAGTGCCACAGGAGGTCAGCATTTTATTTTATTAGCAATTTATTTCACAAATATGGCATGCACCATAATTTGCATCTTTTTTTTCTGCATGAAAACTTACCTAAAGGGAACCGGTCATTTAAAAAAACACTATTAACTTGCAGATATACGGTTAATCTGCAGGTTAATAGAATTCTGTTATGACACCGTGCGGTGCCGACACTGAGAGCCCCGCTGCCGGGAGAAAATTAATTTTATTCTCCCCAGCAGTGTTTATCTTCCAGCCATTGAGGTGGTGACGGTGCAGGTTTAGCCACCTAACTAGCTAAACAGTTCTCTGCTCCTCTGTACATATTGTAGCTCGTTGTAGTCTTGGTAGAGCTGCATTATTATAGACGTGTATGGTAAGTGTTGTGTGACCATGGCACTTATATTTATTTCTATTTTATTTATTAGCAGGGTCGCCTATAAGTCTATTTCCCTGTAGTTATACAATTACTTGTTACATGGTGTCCATTGATGAAGACATGATGGTTCCTCCAGGGAAGGCTATACTTTCTTCTCTGACTTAAAGATAAGCATCCTGAACTGGGAACCTCTATCCAATAACTTAGAAATTCCTTTTAGAATATTTGGAAATGAGCTTTCCAGATAAGACCTCTCCTTTAAAATGTAGCAATCATTTTATAAAACTTTTTAGTTAGGGTACGTGCTGCAAAAAAAACCAATGGGTTTTCAGGTTCTGAGACCCTCACCAGTCAAAACACTGCTCTAAAGTGCACAGCTCTTGCATGACCTGCGTGCATAGAGCGGTGTACGGGCTCAGTAGTAAGTCTATGTGTGACATGCAGATGTAGTGCTGTTGCAGAGTGTGACATGCAGAAGTAGTGTTGTTGCAGAGTGTGACATGCAGAAGTAGTGTTGTTGCAGAGTGTGACATGCAGAAGTAGTGCTGTTGCAGAGTGTGACATGCAGAAGTAGTGCTGTTGCTTTAAAAGCATTCAGCAACTATTAGAAGTAACACAAGCACATGAGACAGGAAGTGTTGTGCTCCAGAAGTATCCAGCAACTAGAGGGGTTAACACAGTCACAGGAGAAGGGGAGTGTTTTAGCAGCGCCCCAGGGGGATTGTGGGGAAGTTGTTTACTATCTGCCTGGAGCCAAAGAGAAAGGTGGTGTGTTCTGTATCTCACAGAAGCACCCCTGCAAGTGAAAAGGATTCAAGTCAAGAGTGAAGCTTGAATCAAGTCAGGTAGAGTTCCTGAACTAGCAATGCAGAGTATTGTCAGGCAGAAAAATAAGGACTGGAAGAAATGGTGTCACAGGGATCATCTCCCCAGCAAACCCTCCCCCACTCCTCCATCTCACTGTGCTGTAAAGAATGCTGTGTTCATTAATGTGCCTTTGCATTATAACTGTGCTGTCCTGTACTACTGGGAAGACTGTGAACTGCTGTGTTGCTAAGGAAACTGTACTGTTTGTCACTGGAGCCTGTTGCTCAGAAGTCTTAACTTGCATTGGCTGTGACACTTCTTATTAAATGCTACTGTTCTACCGTTTATGAGGACTCTTGTCAAGAGTATCTGGTCAGCAAGTGAAACAACCTACGTGTCTGAGCCTGAGGGTCAATACCCCTGTGTGCCTGAGAGAAGCTGCAGCACATGGTCTATGGTCGCCCTGAGTAACGGTTCCCCCAGGATTCCAAAGAATTCATGTAACCTGTCTCGTCCCTATCTGAACCTAGCAGCGTGCATGAAACATATGGGTCCGTACAATCATTATCACAGACCTGTACGGACACATAGTTATACTATTGAGTCCATAAACCAATCAGAATGTGCTGCTCATACATGAGTTGTGTACTTCATAGTGTTTTGACTGATCGGTAGAGGTTACAGGACCCGACCCCTCTGATCACAAAAAGTATACAAAGCCTATAATATATAAAAAATTTTACAAAATTATATTTACACTTTAAGAAAGACAGATTTGGTACAACAGCCCAAGGTAGTGTAAAACTTCCAGGACCTTTCTGTATACAGTCACAGAATGCAGTTTTCAGATATTCACTTTAATTGTGTTTTCCTGTCCGGCTAAAGACCCTTCATTCCTCATTATTTCTACTGTAGCAAAGTTTCAAAGTTGCAGATAGCGGTCCATATTACAGACTCCTATGTAGACATGGCGATCCATGAGTCAACACAGCTTTGCTAACTCAGAAGGAGGGGACTGGGGATGAAAACTGAGGTCAAAGTAAGATCAGACAGAAAATGGCTGCCTTTATGGAGTAGGCCATTGTAACGGGTCTGGGAGGTGGAACCTCTGAGCAACGATACAAAGGGGCAGTCCTTGTAAGGAAGCGGGTGGCTCCCAGGGTAGGCGGGCAGGTAGTCACGGCAAGTGACGGGGGCAGTCTCTGGGTAGAAGGGCAGGCGGTCACGGCAAGTGACGGGGACAGTCTCTGGGTAGAAGGGCAGGAGGTCACGGCAAATGACGGGAACAGTCTCTTGACAGGCGGGTGGTCACGGCAAGTGATGGCTAAGCCTCCAGGTAGACTAGCAGGCAGGTAGCAGGTGGACGCTCCCAGGTGAGCGGGCAAGAGTCTCTGGACAGGCAGGTGGTCACAGCAGGTGACGGCAGAGCCTCCAGGTAGGCTAGCAGGCAGGTAGCAGGCGGACGCTCCCAGGTGAGCGGGTAAGAGTCTCTGGACAGGCAGGTGGTCACAGCACGTGACGGCAGAGCCTCCAGGTAGGCTAGCGGGCAGGTAGCAGGCGGACGCTCCCAGTTGAGCGGGTAAGAGTCTCTGGACAGGCAGGTGGTCACAGCACGTGACGGCAGAGCCTCCAGGTAGGCTAGCAGGCAGGTAGCAGATGAGCGCTCCCAGGTGAGCGGGCAATCAGATCCATAGACAGACTGGCAGGGCTGGTAGGCAGACTGTCGGACCGTAGGAATGCAAGTAGATAGACAAGTATCAGGCAGGTATCAAGCAGGAATCTGGCAGGTATCTGGTAACGGGACCTGAGGGCTGAAGCAGAGTGATAGGCTATGCAACAACATTGCTCGGGCACCTCCATTTTGGAGGAGGTGCCTTATATATGGTGAGGTCCTCCGGCCATTGGCCGGGGACTCCTTAGGACGGCGCACGCGGCCCCTTTAAGAGAGGGAGAGCGCGCGCGCGCCCTAAGCACAGCGGCCGGGAAGCAGCGCGCGCTGCCAGCAGAGCGGGAGGAGGACGCCGGGCACGGAGCGGAGAGGTGAGGGGAACAGCGTCCCTGCCTAGCAGGAGGCAGGGACGCCGACGCTACAGTACCCCCCCTTTAGGCCCCCCCCTTTTTAGGCCAGTCAGAAATTTATCAAGTATGAGAGGGGCATGGATGTTCTCCCGGGGCTCCCACGTTCTCTCCTCAGGACCAAACCCCTTCCAATCCACTAGAAAAAAGGTCTTTCCTCTTACCCTTTTGGTGGCCAGAATGTTCTCTACCTCAAACTCGTTTTCAGCGGAAACCGGAGCAGGAGGCGTACCTGTAGACTTGGAAAAAGAGTTAAGTACCACGGGTTTGAGGAGAGATACATGGAAGGAGTTAGGGATCCGCAAGTTGGCCGGGAGTTTCAATTTATAGGCCACTGGGTTGATTTGTTTGATAACTTCCAGTGGGCCGATGAACCGAGGCCCTAACTTGTAGGAAGGAATCTTGAGCCGGACATACCTGGACGAGAGCCAGACTTTATCTCCAGGACGGAATTGTGGAGGATCCAGGCGTTTTTTGTCAGCGTGTCTTTTCATCCGCTCGGACAACTGAAGGAGTGCGGATCGGGTACTCTCCCAAATGGAGGAGAATTCGCTAACGAGAGATTCCGCAGCCGGATTGTCCACCGAGGTGGAGACGGGAAATGGGATCCGAGGGTGCTGACTAAAGACTACAAAAAACGGGGATTTGGAGGAAGATTCGCTCTCGTGATTATTGTAAGAGAACTCGGCCCATGGTAGGAGATCCACCCAGTCCGAATGGTGGGCATTAACGAAGTGCCGGAGGTAACTGGTCAGGATCTGATTGATCCGCTCCACTTGACCATTGGACTGTGGGTGGTAAGCGGAGGAGAAGTCCAGGGTGACGTCCAGCAGCTTACATGTGGCTCTCCAGAAGCGTGAGGTGAACTGAACCCCACAATCCGACACGATGTGGAGGGGCAGGCCATGGAGATGGAAGATGTGGCGGATAAAGTCTTTAGCCAGCTCGGGTGCAGACGGGAGGCCCGGCATGGGAATGAAGTGAGCCATCTTGGAAAAGCGGTCAGCGACCACCCAAATGACCGTACAACCGGCAGAGACAGGGAGATCCGTTATAAAGTCCATAGCTATATGCTGCCACGGGGCAGCAGGTACTGGAAGAGGAAGGAGGCGACCGGCTGGCAGATGTCTCGGAACCTTGTTGCGGGCGCAGGACACACAGGCTGAAACAAAGTCTATTACGTCCTTGTGCAGGGTAGGCCACCAGTAATGCCGTGTAATAAGCTGGAGGGTCTTTTTCTGACTGGCGTGGCCAGCTAGCTTAGACGAGTGACCCCAGTGTAGGATCTTCTTCCGATCAGGTACTGTTACGAACGTCTTACCGGGAGGGAGACGATTTAGATTCACGGGGGCCACCTGCATTACTCTGGCGGGATCAATGATGTGCTTAGGCTCCTCCTCTAGATCAGACACCAGGAAGGATCGGGACAAGGCGTCAGCTTTGATGTTTTTTTCTGCCGGGCGAAAATGAAGAACAAAATCAAAGCGGGCAAAAAACAAGGACCACCGGGCTTGGCGCGGGTTAAGTCTCTGGGCGCTCTGGAGGTAAGCCAAGTTTTTGTGGTCCGTGTAAATAATTACCGGGTGAAGAGCCCCCTCGAGCAGGTAACGCCACTCCTCCAGTGCCAGCTTAATGGCCAATAACTCTCGGTCTCCTATAGAATAATTGCGCTCAGAAGGGGAGAAGAGTTTGGAGAAGAAGCCGCAAGTTATCATTCTTCCGGAAGACGACTTTTGGGTAAGTACCGCTCTGGCTCCAGAGGAGGAGGCGTCCACTTCCAGGAAGAATTGTTTGTTGCCGTCCGGACGATGCAGCACCGGGGCGGAAGAGAAAGCCTGTTTTAAGGAAAGAAAGGCTTCCTCTGCTTCGGGCGGCCATTCTCTGGGATTAGTGCCCTTACGGGTGAGCGCAGAGATTGGAGCAGTCCGGGAAGAGAAGTGCGGTATGAAGAGGCGGTAGTAGTTGGCGAAGCCCAGGAACCGCTGAATAGCCTTCAACCCCTCTGGTCGGGGCCACTTCTGAATGGCAGACAGTTTCTCAGGATCCATTCGTAGGCCAGTCTGAGAGATTATGTAGCCCAAGAACGGAAGCGAGGTCTGCTCAAAGAGGCACTTCTCATATTTAGCGTAGAGGTGGTTCTGCCTGAGCCTGAGCAGGACCTGACGAACATCCCTCCGGTGAGTAAGAAGATCCGGAGAGAAGACCAAGATGTCGTCCAGGTACACCACTACGCAGGAGTAGAGAAGGTCCCGGAAGATGTCATTGACCAACTCTTGAAAGACAGCGGGAGCGTTACAGAGACAGAAAGGGCATTACCAGATATTCATAGTGGCCGTCCCGGGTGTTGAATGCCGTCTTCCATTCATCCCCCTGACGGATACGGACCAGGTTATATGCCCCACGGAGGTCCAGCTTGGTGAAGATTCTAGCCCCCCTCAGACGGTCAAATAATTCCGGAATGAGCGGAAGGGGGTATTTATTCTTCACCGTGATCTGGTTAAGGCCTCTATAGTCTATACAGGGACGGAGTGAGCCGTCCTTCTTTTTGAGGAAGAAGAAGCCTGCTCCCGCCGGGGAGGTCGATTTCCGGATAAATCCCCGGGTCAGATTCTCCTCAATATATTCAGACATGGACCGGGTCTCAGCAGCGGACAAAGGGTAAATACGCCCACGGGGAGGAGTAGCGCCGGGCATCAGGTCGATTGGGCAGTCGTATGGTCTATGAGGGGGTAATGTCTCTGCCTCCTTTTTATTAAAGACATCCGCATAAGACCAATAGGGAACCGGAAGACCAGGTAGATTGGCTGGGGTAGGAGAAGGACGGACAGGATGGACGGGAATTAAACAAGTCTTATGGCAGTCCTGTCCCCAGCGAAGGACTTCTCCGGTCTGCCAATCAAGCACGGGTGCATGTTTCTGATGCCAAGGTAGGCCTAGCAAGAGGGCGTGAGAGAGTCCAGGCAGAACATGAAAGAAGATGGTCTCAGAGTGCAGCATTCCCACCTGCAGGGTTATGGATTCGGTGATGAGTTGGATGGGATGTGGTAAGAGGCCCCCATCCACGGCAGCGACAGATAAGGGTACAGCCAGAGGTTTGGTGGGAATGCGGTATTTCTCTACCAGGGACTGAGAAATGAGATTTCTGGCAGCTCCAGAGTCAAGTTGGGCTAGTTCAAAATAACGGTTCTCCCCGCAGATGACAGAGACCGACAGCAACAGAGATGGAGAGGGTTTACTCTTGTCTAGGACGACCTCTCTGAGCGATGCTAGACACAGGCGTTTCCCGACCTCTCCGGGCAGGAAAGGATCCGGTGCTCCTTACTGCCACAGTAGAAGCAGCTCCCCTCGGCTCGGCGTAACTCTTGACGGGTCTTGACCATCTTGGTCTGGTTGACCTGCATAGGCTCGGGTGAGTGCGCCTGGGGAGTAGCGGGAGAAGTGACGGATTTCTGAAAGGTAGGGGCTAGACGTGGAAACCTCCTCTCACGGGTGACCTCTTTGGCGCGTTCCTGGAACCGGATGTCAATCCGGATGGCAAGAGTTATTAAGTCGTCGAGAGTGGTAGGAATGTCCCGACCGGCGAGTTCATCTTTAATACGGCCGGACAGACCCTCCCAAAAGACAGACACCAGGGCGTCGTTATCCCAGGCCAGCTCCGAAGCAAGGGTACGGAACCGTATGGCATATTGGCCCACGGTGAGATTTCCTTGATGGAGGCGTAGCAGAGATGATGCGGATGAGGTCTTCCGTCCGGGTTCGTCGAAGACTTTCCGGAAAACCGTGAGAAAGGCTGGCAGGTTGGACACGAGGGGGTCTCCTCTCTCCCATAGAGGATTTAGCCAAGCCAGTGCCTCCCCCGTAAGATGGGACATGATGAAGGCTACTTTGGCCCGGTCAGAGATAAACTGGTGGGACAGGAGTTCAAAGTGCAGGGTGCACTGGTTTATGAAGCCCCGAGCTTGAGCGGGGTCGCCTCCGAAGCGAGGAGGTGCAGAAAGCCGGGGTCCGGGGCAGGATGCCATGGTATTGGTGGGCAGCGGCGCTGCCGGGCTGCGAGTCATGACACTAGCGGTGGTTGCTGGTGGAGCAGTCAGAGTGTCCAGGCGAGAGTTGACATTCCGCAGATGACTCAGGATGGACTCCTGTTGGGACCTCTGACGGGACAGTTCATGACATAGGTCCGAGAGCGAGGGAGCTTGGGTGCCACCGGGTTCCATGGCCCGAGCAAACTGTAACGGGTCTGGGAGGTGGAACCTCTGAGCAACGATACAAAGGGGCAGTCCTTGTAAGGAAGCGGGTGGTTCCCAGGGTAGGCGGGCAGGTAGTCACGGCAAGTGACGGGGTCAGTCTCTGGGTAGAAGGGCAGGCGGTCACGGCAAGTGACGGGGACAGTCTCTGGGTAGAAGGGCAGGAGGTCACGGCAAGTGACGGGAACAGTCTCTTGACAGGCGGGTGGTCACGGCAAGTGACGGCTAAGCCTCCAGATAGGCTACCAGGCGGGTAGCAGGTGGACGCTCCCAGGTGAGCGGGCAAGAGTCTCTGGACAGGCAGGTGGTCACAGCAAGTGATGGCTAAGCCTCCAGGTAGACTAGCAGGCAGGTAGCAGGTGGACGCTCCCAGGTGAGCGGGCAAAAGTCTCTGGACAGGCAGGTAGTCACAGCAGGTGACGGCAGAGCCTCCAGGTAGGTTAGCAGGCAGGTAGCAGGCGGACGCTCCCAGGTGAGCGGGTAAGAGTCTCTGGACAGGCAGGTGGTCACAGCACGTGACGGCAGAGCCTCCAGGTAGGCTAGCGGGCAGGTAGCAGGCGGACGCTCCCAGGTGAGCGGGTAAGAGTCTCTGGGCAGGCAGGTGGTCACAGCACGTGACGGCAGAGCCTCCAGGTAGGCTAGCAGGCAGGTAGCAGATGAGCGCTCCCAGGTGAGCGGGTAAGAGTCTCTGGACAGGCAGGAGGTCACAGCACGTGACAGCAGAGCCTCCAGGTAGGCTAGCAGGCAGGTAGCAGATGAGCGCTCCCAGGTGAGCGGGTAATCAGATCCATAGACAGACTGGCAGGGCTGGTAGGCAGGCTATCAGACCGCAGGAATGCAAGTAGATAGACAAGTATCAGGCAGGTATCAAGCAGGAATCCTGCAGGTAACTGGCAGGTATCTGGTAACGGGACCTGAGGGCTGAAGCAGAGTGATAGGCTATGCAACAACATTGCTCGGGCACCTCCATTTTGGAGGAGGTGCCTTATATATGGTGAGGTCCTCCGGCCATTGGCCTGGGACTCCTTAGGACGGCGCGCGCGGCCCCTTTAAGAGAGCGGGAGCGCGCGCGCCCTAAGCACAGTGGCCGGGAAGCAGCGCGCGCTGCCAGCAGAGCGGGAGGAGGACGCCGGGCACGGAGCGGAGAGGTGAGGGGAACAGCGTCCCTGCCTAGCAGGAGGCAGGGACGCCGACACTGCAGCCATTCTACATATATACACTGTGTTCCAAATTATTATGCAAATAATATTTTCTCCGATTTTCCCAAATTACCTATATGAATGGCAGTCATTGTAATTCTCCAGTCAAATAACTATTAGAGTACAATTGAAAGGTTTTTGTACAAACTGCCTATGAAAACAGTATATTTTTAAAAAAATAAAAAACTCTAACTGCACTCAAAATGCATGTTCCAAATTATTATGCACAGCAGAGTTTTCAACCTTTTCATTTTAATAAAGAACAAAAAAATGGTCATTTTTGAAATTATAAGCATTAGCAGGTTATTACAAACTGAAATCAAACAGTTTTCAACTCAAAACTTTATTCTAGGTGATGTTACATTTGCACATAGGACCCCTTGTTCGAAAGGAGCTTCTGAACTCTCTCGTCCATTGAATTTGTCAGGTTTTGGATGGTTTCTGCTTCAATTGTTTTGCATGAGGACAGAATACCCTCCCAGAGCTGTTGCTTAGATGTGAACTGCCTCCAGCCATCATAGACACTCCTTTTGATGATGCTCCAGAGGTTCCCAATGGGGTTGAGGTCAGGGGAGCATGGGTGCCACACCATAAGTTTGTCCCCTTTTATGTCCATAGCAGCCAGAGATGCAGATGTGTTATGTGCAGCATGAGACCGGGCATTATCATGCATGAAAATGATCTTGCTGCGGAATCCACGGTTCTTCTTCTTGAACCATGGAAGGAAGTGCTGTTTGAGAAACTCAACATACATTATGGAGTTCATCTTTACCCCTTGTTTGCTTTTGTAGCTGCTGATTGATATTGAGTACTGCTGCTCCGCTTACTGAGAACCAGAATACCCAAGTCCTTCTCCTGTTCTGTACTGTAGTCCCGAGTATATTCGCAATTAATGTATATGTAGCAAGAGATTACTCTGTCCTAGGTGCATTACTTTACATTTATTAACATTAAATCTCATTTGCCAAGTGTTTACACATTCAGATATCTTATCCAGATTGTTTTGTAATATTGTACTGTCAAGATCAGTTTTTAATATCCTAAATAGTTTGGTGTCCTCAGCAAAGACTGACACTATACTCTCAATCCCATCCACTAGGTCATTAATTAAGAGATTAAAAAGAATCAGTCCTAGCACAGATCCCTGTGGCACCCCACTGCTGACTGTATCCCATTTAGAGAATGTACAATTTACAATGACTCTTTGTTTCCTGTCTTTAGACACTTTGTTACCCATCTGCATATAGTTTCCCCCAGTCCTTGCTTTTGGAGTTTCAGTATAAGGCTGTTATGTGGCACAGTATCCAATGCTTTTGTAAAGTCCAGATAAATCACATCAGCCGCATTACCAACATCCAGATTTGCACTTACTTCCTGTAACATCCCTGGCGGCATGCTTGCATAGTGCACCACCTCCCACTATGCAAGACCGCAATCTTACCTGTCAGTCCAGCCTACAAACCTTGCTCCAGTTCATGTTGTGTGTGTTAGAACTCTCCTGTTAGGTTTTTTCTATTTTACTGGTCACATGACCTATTTAATCCTGCTCCGCCCTTCTGGCCATGCTGGACTTCATTGTAATTTCTACTCTTAAGCTAGCCAGCTGCTTTGTAACCTTTCTCAGTCAGTTTAGCTAGGTCTTTTGACCTTTATGTTCTATGTTGTGTGTTGGTCTTTTTTCTGCTACAATTTCTGCTAGGAGGTGTCCATCTTTCTCCCAGTCCCTAGTTCTTGTAGGGATCCCTCCCTCACATCTATAGGTCTTCGTTCAGACTAGCTGAGGACTTTAGCGGGTCTGATCGCAGGATCAGGTTCCCCATTACTTCGTAGGGATCTAGCTTAGTTCTATTGTAGGGACAGATCTCCTGTCTTTCCTTAGTGCTTGTAGCCTATCATAACAGTAAGTCCAGCCCAAAAATATCTCTAAGGAAAGACCTCCAGTTTCCATCATGGTGTCGGTTCAGGATTTGGCTCAACGCCTGCAGGGACTCTCTCTGGAGGTGGCCGAGCTCCAACAACACGTGAGTAGCTGTTCTGGAGCGCATTTTGTGGAGCCAAAGGTACGATTGCCTGATTTATTTTTTGGTGAACAACAAGATTTTTTGTTCCTTTAAAAATGCTTGTTTATTGTATTTTCGTTTGAGACCCAGATCCTCTGGTGACGAATCACAGTGCATAGGGTTCATAATGTCACTTTTGCGCAAAGAACCTCAGGGATGGGCCTTTTCTCTCCAACCTAGTGATCCGTGCTTTAGATCAGTGGATATTTTTTTTTCTGCTTTGGGGTTGTTATATGATGATCCTGATCGTGTCTCATCAGCTGAGACGGAATTGAGACTTTTGAGGCAGGGATCAGGTAATGTGGAAAATTATTGTACTCACTTCCGTCGGTGGTCTGCTCAGGTGGGGTGGAACGATTCAGCTCTGAAAAGTTTGTTTCTTGCTGGGCTAGGTGAAAGGGTTAAGGATCTGCTTATTGCTTATCCTACACCTGGAAACTTGCAGGAGGCAATGCAATTAGCTATACGGGTGGACAGGAGACTGCGTGCAAGGATTAATGAGAGTAAATCCTTTGCCATGTCAGCTCCTAGTCTTGAGAGGGTCTGTACTGACATTGGAGAGCCGATGGAGTTTGGGGCGATGTCACCCCGGTCTCCGGAAAAAGACCGCAGGTTTTCTGAAGGTTTGTGCTTTTATTGCGGAAAATCTGACCATTTCATTAAGAACTGTGTGCTTCGTATGAACAAAGAGAAAAAAAAAAGGTCAGTTACGCCCGTATAGCCTGTTTAAACACTAAGGGGGTATTTCTTTCTGCTACTACTGCAGCTCAGGAAGAATTAATTGAATTTCGGGTATTTGTGGATTGTGGTTCTACTCTGAATGTGATTGATGGGGGATTCTTGGAAAAACTTAAATTAAAACCCAAACCTTTGTCATCCCCTATTGCCGTGGTTTCTGTCGATGGCTCTCCCTTGAAATGTGTTGCTCACAAGGTTTTTGAATTTCCCCTCACTATTAATGGTATTCACCAAGAAAATTTGGATTTGGTAGTATTAAATAATTTGCCTTCTCCAGTAATTTTGGGGTTACCCTGGTTAAAATTGCACAATCCTGTACTGGATTGGTCTACTAATGAAATTAAGTCCTGGAGCCCTAAGTGTTATGACAAGTGTTGTAACGGGCGCATTGCTGCTGTGGATAAAGGGGAATTACCTGTACCTATTCTGGATTTTTGGAAAGTTTTTTCTGAGGAGGAGTCGCAAATTTTGCCTCCCCATAGAGACTATGATTGTACCATTGAATTTGTCCCTGGAGCGACTCTTCCTAAAAGTCGTTTATTTAATCTTACTATTCCTGAGAGAAAGGCTTTGGAGGAATACATACAGACGAGCTTGGCCGCCGGTCATATCAGACCCTCTAAGTCACCTGTGGCTTTTTAAAATTTTTTTTGTTAAAAAAAAGGACTGCTATTTACGTCCTTGTCTGGACTTTCGCGAGATTAATAAAATTACTGTACGTAATCCCTACCCACTGCCATTGATTCCTGATTTGTTTAACCAGTTAGTGGGGGCCAAGTGGTTCTCTAAAATTGATCTCCGGGGGGCATACAATTTGTTGCGCATGAAGGAGGGTGATGAATGGAAGACTGCTTTTAACACTCCTGTGGGTCATTTTGAGAATCTGGTTATGCCTTTTGGTCTTACCAATGCACCAGCATTTTTTCAGAATCTTATTAATGACATCCTTAGACCTTTGATCGGCAAAAATGTGGTTGTGTATTTGGATGACATTTTGATTTATTCGCCGGATCTGGAGTCTCATTCGCGGAGCGTACGTGAGGTATTACAGTTATTAATTGACAAATCGCTTTTTGCTAAGCTAGAGAAATGTGAGTTCGCTGTACAGAGAATTAGTTTTATGGGCTACATTATCTCCAGCGAGGGCTTTGAGAAGGACCCGGTGAAAGTTCAAGCTGTGCAGGAATGGCCTAGGCCTATTGGTTTGAAATCGATACAGAGGTTTTTGGGTTTCGCCAATTATTACAGAAAATTCATTAAAAAAAATTTCTATTATTGTTAAACCACTAACCGATCTCACCAGGAAAGGTGCTAATACAGTTCAGTGGACTACTGAGGACATTGAAGCGTTTGTGTTTCTAAAGGAGAGGTTCAGCTCTGCCCCCATCCTTATGCAGCCTGATGTGACTAAGCCGTTTTTGGTTGAGGTTGATGCTTCTTCTGTGGGGGTCGGTGCGGTGTTGTCTCAGGAAAACAAGGATGGAGTACATCCCTGTGCCTTTTTTTCAAAAAAATTTTCTGAGACTGAGCTTAATTGCGATATTGGTAATCGGGAATTGCTGGCTATTAAACTCGCATTTGAACACTGGCGTCATCTCTTGGAAGGTGCTGAATTTCCCATTCAGGTTTTCACTAATCATAAAAATCTGATCTATCTTGATGCTGCCAAGCGCTTGAATGCCCGTCAGGCTAGATGGGCACTTTTTTTTTCGCGGTTTAATTTTTCTGTTACTTACATCCCGGGTACCAAGAATGTTAAAGCTGATGCGTTGTCTCGCAGCATTTCTCCCATGGTCGGTGCTGAGGAGGAGGAGAGCATTTTACAAGAAGGTGTTGTGATTGCTGCATTGGACTCCGTTTTGGAAGATGAAATTCTTAAAGCACAGGAGAATGACCCATCTAACACTCCCCATGGGAGGTTGTTTGTGCCTAGGACCTTTAGGAGAGATTTGTTTGTTGAGTGTCATGAGTCTCGGTTGGCAGGTCATCCAGGAATTTCTGAGACCAAGAGACTTGTGGGTCGCAGTTTTTGGTGGCCTGGATGGCAGAAGGAAGTCATTAAGTGGGTGCGTCAATGTACTGTGTGTGCTAGATCTAAGTCTTCTCATACTCCTGCTGCGGGGTTGCTTTGCCCTCTGGAGGTTCCTAGTGCACCTTGGACACATCTGGCTATGGACTTTATTACTGACCTTCCCTCCTCTGAGGGTTTCATGGTCATCTGGGTGGTCGTGGACCGTTTTAGCAAGATGTGTCACTTGGTTCCCTTCATCAAACTGCCCTGCGCTAAGATGGTGTTCCTACTGACATTGTTTCTGATAGGGGACCTCAGTTCGTGGCTCGTTTTTGGCGTGCCTTTTGTGACAGGTTGGGAGTTCATTTGTCGTTTTCATCTGGATATCATCCTGAGTCTAATGGCCAGACAGAAAGGAAGAATCAGGATGTTGAGCAGTTCTTGCGTTGTTTTGTGGCAGACAATCAAGAGGGGTGGTCTGAGTTTCTGCCGCTTGCTGAATTTGCTCTTAACAACCATACATTCTCTTCTGCTGGGTGTTCGCCTTTTTTTTGTTGTTCTGGGAGACATCCGTCTTTTGGGTCATTCTCCAAATTGGTATCGGCTGTGCCTGAGGAGGAGAGTTTTTCCGGTGATTTGGAGAGAGTTTGGACGGATGTGCGTGGTAATCTTCAGGAGGCTAACAAAAAATCTAAGAGGTACTTTGACAGGAAACGTCAAGAGGTTTTGTTTACGGTTGCTGACATGGTTTGGTTGTCCTCTAAGAATCTGCGGTTGAGGATTCCTTCTAAAAAATTGGGTCCCAAGTTTGTAGGGCCCTTTAAGGTGCTTGAGGTAGTTAACCAATCTGCTGTTAGGTTGGAGGTTCCTACCTCCTGGAAGATTAATCCGGTGTTTCATGTTTCTCTATTGAAAAAAGCTGATGTATCAGATAGAGACGCCACTGCCACTGTTCCTCCGGTGCTGGAGGACGGGGAATATGAAATTTCCCGCATCCTAAATTCTAGACGGTATAGGGGGAGTTTGCAGTATCTCGTCGCTTGGAAGGGTTTCGGTCCCGAGGGCGGATGATGTTTCTGCTTCCAGACTTGTCAGAGCGTTTCACAAGAGGTTTCCTGATAAGCCTGGGCCTAGGGGATCCGGAGGATCCTCATAGAAGAGGGGGTACTGTTAGAACTCTCCTGTTAGGTTTTTTCTATTTTACTGGTCACATGACCTTTTTGCCTATTTAATCCTGCTCCGCCCTTCTGGCCATGCTGGCCTTCATTGTAATTTCTACTTCTAAGCTAGCCAGGTGCTTTGTAACCTTGATCAGTCAGTTTAGCTAGGTCTTTTGACCTTTATGTTCTATGTTGTGTGTTGGTCTTTTTACTGCTACAATTTCTACTAGGAGGTGTCCATCTTTCTCCCAGTCCCTAGTTTTTGTAGGGATCCCTCCCTCACATCTATAGGTCTTCGTTCAGACTAGCTGAGGACTTTAGCGGGTCTGATCGCAGGATCAAGTTCCCCGTTACTTCGTAGGGATCTAGCTTAGTTCTATTGTAGGGACAGATCTCCTGTCTTTCCTTAGTGCTTGTAGCCTATCATAACAGTGTGCATGTATCTTGACTGACTGCTTAGGGCGGCGACCTGGTTACTTCCTGATTCTTATAGCTGCTGTGGGCGCACCCCTAATGCATCTCCAGCCTATTGCTGTGAGTCACTGGATATTTAAACCCCCTCCACCCAGAAGGAGGGGCCTGAGCAACACCTTCACGCAGTTAGTCTTTGCTACTGAATTGCCAGGTCCTGTCCTGTTTCTAGTCTGTTTCTGCCACTCTGGGGGCTGTATACCCAGGCCTGTTACCTGTGATTTCTAGTCTGTTTCCGCCACTCTGGGGGCTGTATACCCAGGCTTTTTCTTGTATCTCATTGCAGTAGCAGTTCTTGTCTGAACTGTATCCTAGCCTGTTACCTGTTTGTCTCTATGTCCGTACCTTCCCTTTTCCTGCAGTATCTGAACCTGCACCTAACTCCAACTCATTGTCTCTGTACTTCTGTTTGTGAGTTTTGTGTCCACTCGCTACTTCATAGGAAGTACCTTGTGTGTATCTGGTTCTGCTTGTCCCTTTTCCCTTCCTCCGTATCTTCCCCCTGTGTTCTAGCCATCTTCCAGTATTTTCCAGTCTGTTCCATGTGAACAGAGCCTCCAAGATTTTGAATGCTTTTTGATTTTGTCTTATTAAACTTTGTTGTGTCCTATTTATCCATAATGGTTTATTTTTATTCCTGGACATTTTATTACCAGAGGGTATAAGTTTTCTACAGGATTCTAGTAGTGTATCTTTAAACATTTATGTTCAGTATCCCCAGTTACCAATTGAATACTACATTGAAGCTTACGATATTATGGTCGCTGCATCCCAAATGCTCCCAGACCTGTAAATCTGAAATTGTATCTGGTCTCTTTGACAGGACCAGATCCAGCAGATTACCTACTCTGGTTGGTTCATCTACCAGCTGAGAGAGGTAATTGTCTGGAATTGCAGATACGAACTTTCAGCTTTTAGCACAATCAGAAGATTCTGTCTCCCATTAAATGTCTGGATAGTTAAAATCCCCCATAATAAGGACCCTATTATTATTTGCTGCCTTTTTAATTTGTTATAGCATTTCATCCTCTGCCTGTTCAGCTATATTATGATTCTTATAGCAAATTAGCATCTTTCCATTATTGCCATCCCCATGTACATGATGGTTTTTGCAACTGCACTTGGGGACACTTCCAAAGTTATCCCAATTTTTCAGACTGACTGACCTTCATTTCTTAAAGTAATGATGGCCACTCATTTTTCTTTACTTAGCTGCTTTCTTCTTGACATAGTACAAATTCTAACAGTCTATTCAGTAGGACTATCAGCTGTGTATCCACCAGACTTCTGCACAACACAACTGATGGTCTCAACCCGATTTATAAGGCAAGAAATCCCAGTTATTAAACCTGACAGGGCACACCTGTGAAGTGAAAACCATTTCCGGTGACTACCTCTTGAAGCTCATCAAGAGAATGCCAAGAGTGTGCAAAGCAGTCATCAAAGCAAAAGGTGGCTACTTTGAAGAACCTAGAATATAAGACATATTTTCAGTTGTTCCACACTTTTTTGTAAAGTATATAATTCCACATGTGTTAATTCATAGTTTTAATGCCTTCAGTGTGAATGTACAGTTTTCATAGTCACGAAAATACAGAAAAATCTTTAAATGAGAAGGTGTGTCCAAACTTTTGGTCTGTACTGTATGTGTCTTCAAGGGGGAACGTGGGCAGTATGTCCATCTTCTTACATTTGCACAACTACCCTCCCCCCAGATCCTAGTTTAATAATCTCATTAATAATCTCATTGATAGTATGCCGAGGTATGTAGTGCTCATACTCGATACTGAATAAATTGAGATATTTAAAACATTTTGATTCCATTTTTCCATCATTTGCATCTAATTAACATATCCATTGATCCTGTGATTTCCAGAATTCCATACCTTTTTCTTCTTGTTGCATTTTCAATAGGGATGGAGGCTGCTGCTGGCACCTGGGATATAACGGTTACCCAAAAACCTAGCAACTGGGCAGCATGGTGGCTCAGTGGTTAGCACTGCAGCCTTCCAGCACTGGGGTCCTGGGTTCAAATCCCACCAAGGACAACATCTGCAAGGAGTTTATATGTCCTCCCTGTGTTTGTGTGGGTTTCCTCCCACACTCGAAAGACATACTGATAGGGAATTTAAATTGTGAGTCCCAATGGGGACAGCAATGATTATGTATGTAAAGCGCTGTAGAATATGTTAGTGCTATATAAAAATAAAGATTATTATAATTGAGCTCTATTAGTCAGTTATATCACTTTCCCGTTTATGTATCTTTTTCGGTATGGACAGCCCCTTGAATAAGTCGACTTATTTCTCTATTAATCATCTTAGTGAATTAAATTATTGTTCCTCCATCTGAATATATTCTGTCATTACTCATCTTTCTGTGTCCATATGTAACCATCTGTCAGTCTTAGAACGACATTGCCATGTAGTTGACTGTGTCATGGAGAACTGTATCTTTCAGACTTTGGGGGGAATTTCACTGCTTTTCCTCGGCATCTGCTGTAATTTCAGAACATGGATACAGTACATTACATCTGTCTAGAGCTGGTCTTGTGTGACTATAAGCAGCATAGGAATAAGTCCGGCTCTACTCCAAAGCACAGACGCAAGCATTGCCAAACCAGCCTCGTGCTAGATAAATACCTTGGCCTTTGCGGTCTACCACGGCTAGTGTCCTACATTTATATAACTGTACAACATTCAAAGAACTTTTTTTTCTGTTGGCAGAATATAATATGACTTGCTGGAAGAGCAGAGCCAAGAAAAATGTGATCCTGACCTTTTTTTGTTTTTAGATGTGGAATGTGATGACAGTTGAAACCCATCATGATTTTTTATGCTGCCCCCGGGGTCCTCTATATTACACATGGTTTCACCAACCTTGTGTATTATTGCTCAAATATTTTTTAGAACGCTGAATAATTAAATAATTTCCTAGATCCATGATAAATCATGGTAGGTGGTTGAACTGGACAGAAGGAATTGCTATGGTGCAGGTACAGTAGAATACGATGACATTGAAATAAATTCATTTTCCGTCATCACATTTGTCCCTGTCTATCATAGCGAGGTAAAAGCTACACCCCCCCATGAAATGCATCTATCATAAACCATTCAAAAATATGAAGTCATAGCTAACTTCTGTATGAAATATATACTATAATATCACTTTTTCCAGTTCACAGTGGGAAGTAAAATTAACAGTTCATTGATGGCAAATAAATGGCAACCAGCAAATTGAGGAATAGGACCCCTTTTATTACAAGTCATGGGGTGCAAAGATCATCATGCCACTGTCAAATACAGGTCATTAAAGTCAGAGAATCTGCATGACTTCCTTCACTACAAACCATAGGGTGCACAGAAAAGTCAACTACAGGTCATTAATGTCATTCCATGACTCCCTTCACTACAGGCAATGATCAGCAAAGGATTCCAATCCTCCTTTTGCTGCAGGCCATAACAAAGTACCCCCTGGCCCCTGTTTATTACCGGTTATAAGGTGCAAGGATCAACATTGCCCCCTTTGCTACAGAACACAAAATGCAAAGAATTAACATGAGTCCTTTCTCAATATAGGCTTAAGGTCTTTAGTAAAATGAGCATCTTTACACCTCACCCTTTATTGTGTCCATTATAATCAGCTAGTGGATTCAAGGACCTACCTATATTACTTGCTGTAGAGAGTGCCACAGACATTAGATTTAGTTTCTGTGCGGAGATAAAAAAAGTAATCAATTTACCTCTTAGTTACTATTTTGTACAAGACCAAACCATTTTTTTTTACATTAAATGGTTTGTCTAATTTCATAAACCTAATTAATGGAGGGACCCTCATCACATAGCCAGAATGGATATTGTCTATGGATAGTTGCTACTCATCACTTGCTCTGTTAGGCCTGTACTGGCCTGTAAGGACTGACTCTGACAAATGTATTTTCTGTCCTTATACTGCCCATACGCACTCCGGACTGCCCCATGACAGCACACCGACCAATGAAAGTCAGTGTGCTAGTGGACAAAAGCCATTTAGCACAAGACCAGAAAAAAATGGAAGCATTGCTCTATTGGTATCCGATTTTTGGATGAGCCCTTGAATTCATTGAGTGCATTGAAAAAAATAGATGCCATACTGACATCATCTGTATAACAGATACATTTCAAACATTACAGAGAAACATGAATTGGGTCTTCTATTATTTTTTATTAATGTAAAAAACTACTCCCATACGGATGTCAAAACGGACATATGCATGACATATCAATGTGACACACAGAATGGTTGAAAAATTGACATTTTTTTTTAACAAACACAGGTTTTTTATAGACCTGTCTGAACTCAGCCTTAGCCCCTTCAGCCCCCAAGCCTGTTTGCATCTTCATGACCAGGCCAAATTTTCCAATTCTGACCAGTGTCACTTTATGAGGTAATAACTCTGGAACACTTCAGTTGATCCCACTGATTCTGAGATTGTTTTTTCGTAACATATTGTACTTCATGATAGTGGTAACATTTCTTTGATATCACTTTATTTATGAAAAAAATGGAAATTTGGCAAAAATGTAGCAATTTTCAAACTTTTAATTTTTATGCCCTTAAATCAGAGAGTCATGTCAGATAAATTAGTTCAGAAATACCATTTACCACATGTCTACTTTACATCAGCACAATTTTTGAAACATAATTTTTTTGTTGTTAGGAAGCTATAAGGGTTAAAAGTTGACCAGCGATTTCTCATTTTTCCAACAAAATTTACAAAACCACTGCAAAATGCAAAAAAAACCCAACTAATTTATACAATGTGATTTTCTTGATTTTTTTTTTGGATATTCTATCTTTTCAATGTTAAAATTAACCTACCCTTAAAATTATAGACTGTTCATGTCTTTGTCAGTGGGTTAACTTACAAAAACAGCTAGGGATCAAATACTTATTTCCCCCACTGTACATTTTTACCACCAAAATTTTGTTTTAGCCCCAGATTTTAAATTTTCACTCGGGGAACTAGGTATAAATGGCACCAAAATTTGTCCCACAATTTCTGCTGAACGTGGCAATACCACATATGTGGCTGTACAGTACTGCTTAGCCATACGGCGAGACTTGGGAGGGGCGGAGCGCTGTTTGCCTCCTGGAGCACAGATTTTCCTAGAATAGTTTGCAGACTCCATATTCAGAGCCCCTAAGTGCTAGAAGAGCAAAATCCCCCCTTAAGTGACACCATTTTGGAAATCATACCCCTTTGAGAATTTATCAACAGGTGTAGTGATGATTTTGACTCCATGGGTGTTTTCCAAAATCTAACAGCAATGGATGTTTCTGAGTGAAAATTGCAAACTGCTATTGTAGTGACCAGTACGTTTTAGTTACCAGTATGTTGTAGTGACCAGTATGTTGGGCCCAGCTTCTGGAGACAATCACCCATAAATTAGGCGGGCTCTCATCGCTACAGAAATAACAAACATGTGGACGCTAAATGTGGTTTTGGCACACTGGGGCTAAGAAGGTAGGGGGGCATTTGGATTTGGAAGCTCAGAATTTGCTGGATTTCTTTTGGGGGCAAGGAGCCATTTCACTTTTCCAGAGCCTTTGTACTACCTGTAACGTGGAAACCCTCTTTATTTCCGTTAACAGATGACGGACCTGAGTGGGGGCTTTTTTTGTGGATTGAGTTGAAACTTTTGTTGGGAACATTTTACATAACATTTTGGATCACATTTATCCTGCGCTTTATGCTGAGCACTTACATATCGGGGTTTCCATCTAAATCTCCGAATTACGTGATTCAGATGAATACATTCACTATAATAAGGCAGCAGAGTTACTGTGGACTCCATTTGGCTGTTGTTCAGTGGTGTGCTTCTTTTCAGAAGTGCACAAAACTGTGGCTGACGGCACTTTAATGCACAACTAAAAAGACGGACACTGCCGGATCATAGGCCAGACGGCGTCCACAGTGTCTCCATCTGCCTCATCATAGAGAATCTTCCACCGGGGGTTCTGTCTGAATCCCGTATTTCAGAGATTTACATGGAAACCCCAGTGTAAGCACTCGACGTAGAGTGCAGAATAAATGTAAGCCGAGCCTTACTGTGGTCTTTGGGAAGCAGAATAAACAAATCAACAGCAGGTGAAGAATTGGTTTTATTTATTTGTTACGATGTTCCTTGTGCGGTTCCTTTATTCTTCGGGTCGGTGCGATTACAGCACTACCAGATTTATATCGGGTTTTTATGTTTGGCTGCTGTCACACACTAAAAGACGCTTTTTTTTGCAAAAACTAGTTTTTGCATCGCCCTACTTTGAGACCTTTAATTTTTCCATATTTCGTCTGACAGAGTCATGTGAGGGCTTATTTTTTGCAGGAGGAGTTGACGTTTTTATTGGTACCATTTTTGGGAATGTGACTTTTTTTATCGTGTTCTATTCCAATTTTTGGGAGGCAGAATGAACAAAAACCGGCAATTCAGGAATTGCTTTTTTTTTTTTTTTTCTATACTGTTTCGCATGTGGTAAAATTGATAAAGTAGCTTTATTCTTGGTGTCAGTATGATTACAGCGATACTATATTTACATATTTTTTTAAGTTTTGGCGATTTTACACAATTAAAACTGAATTATTTAATTATTTTTCTCAGGGTTAAAGTTCTGCGAGCGGTGTGGGCACCACTCCTGGCACTGAGAGCCGGGTGTCAGCTGTCAGAATCAGCTGACACTCGATGGTGTTCGCGCACGCACAGTCTCTGTGTGCGCAAAATTGCCTGGACGTTCTAAGTGCGTCCAAGGTCAGGAAGCACTTTCCAACCAGGACGTACTGAGTACTGCCAAGGTCGGTAAGGGGTTAAAGCGTTACTAACGTTTTAGTTTTTAT
The DNA here is from genome assembly GCF_046119375.1 of Phyllobates terribilis. NCBI lineage: Eukaryota > Metazoa > Chordata > Amphibia > Anura > Dendrobatidae > Phyllobates > Phyllobates terribilis. The sequence goes on from NW_027362771.1 coordinate 419,712,295, forward strand.
TTCATAAATCAATAGTACATGTGAAAATAAGCAATTTTGTAATATATCTTATCACAGATTTGCTTTTTTTCTCTGCCAGTACTGATCAGTCATTATCAAAATTCTCAATTCTGAGGTAAAATCTGTATTCAGTGAGGACAGACATTCCCATTACTGAGATAAGAGATGGCAGCTGCTACTGATAGAACTCTATGTAGATGGCTTTACCTGTAGCTTCTCCCTCCTCTCGTCTACATAGAATTGTATCCGTAGCAGCTGCCATCTCCTATCTCCGATAAGATGCATTACAAAGCTACTGATTTTCATGTGTTCTATTGATTTATGAAATAAAAATTAAAACAACGGTTATGCTTTAAACAGACAACCCTTTGATTTGACTAGACAGTGTATAAACCTTCATTTTCCTTGTGGTGCTGCAGAACAATTAGATACTTACCAGTTTTCTCCATAGATTGCAGCTGACTGCTGGGTGCCCCAGGGGGGGGACACTTTATGGCCATTTTTTTGTCAAGCGAACTTTATAACAAACAGGGATTGTTCAAAGAGGACTCATTAATTTCAGTTTACAACTGGATGGAAAATAATCAAAGGGTTGTCCCACAAAGTACATTTTAATCAAAAGATCTTGGAATTAAAATAATTATTACAATTAGATGTGTAAAGAAAAATGTCCCTGTGCTGAGATAATCTTATAAATGTACCCCTGCTGTGTACTGTGTAATGGCTGCGTCTGACTGTACAGGAACATGAACTGATCATACCACAGCTCCTGGGCGGGGGGGGAAGCAAAAGAGAATACAGACATTACAGCAGGGAATCACAGCTGATTCTTTCTGAGGTAAAACATTTATCTACATGTTTTAACTCACAGAAGGAATCATCTGCGATCTCCTGCTGTCCTGTTTGTATACTCTTTTGCTTCCTCCCCTGCTCAGGAGATGTGGTATTGACGCGCCCCTGGGCCTGTGTCGCGCTGCGTTGCGCACGCGGGAGCTTACCCGGAGCCGGATCTCTTGAGGGTTGTAGTCTCGTGGCGGCGACCCGGTCCGTGCCCAGGGAGTCAAACTGAGCGGCGATGTACTAGCAGTAGATGGTTGGTGACTACGCCACCCGTTGAATGCAGCTATGGAGCTGCCGCTGCAGGGCAGACCGCTGAGGCCGGTGGAAGGATGGTGCAGCGTGGATGGTATAACCCCCAACGGGAGGGGTATGGCCTCAGGGCAGCCGACGTGGATGATGGGGGTAGCAGGAACCACTCAGACGGTGCGGTGTAGTTCAGGGTCTTTACTGGTGACAAAGATAGACCCTCCCGGAGTACTTGCTAGTGATAGGGGCCTGGTCAGTCCTTGAGCAGATGGGATCTCCCCTGGCCAGGCGGAGTTGTAGGCCTTCCCTACTAACTGTACTCTTCTGGCTACCTTGCTAGAGGCGGGAATAAGTAGCCCACGTCCCTGAGTGTACCGTGTGGCGCTCACCCGTATGGCCGGTGACTCGGGGCCTTCTAATGGCTTCCGCTCCACGATGGCGGTGCTGGTCCCACGCGTGTGACCGTGCCTTCGGGCTTCTGGGCCAGAGGACCTGAAATCCTCTGCCGGATGGTTTCTGCTGCTGGGTAGGAGTTAGTCCCCACAGCCTCGGACTCCGGGTCCGGTAAGAAATCTTCTCAGTCAGGGCGAGCTCTGCAGCTGCCAGCCCCTGACTCGTTGTAACACTGCTCCCCACAAAGCTCCTGATGTTTCTTGCTATGCTGCTTCTCTTCTCTACTCTTGTTCTGTCTTCTTTTCTCTGGCCGTCCCCACTAGTGATCCACCCAGGTCCAGCTCCCTCGGGCCTTCTGTTGGGAGACCCTTGGCCTTGGGTTCCCTGACCCTCCACGTGGTATGCCTTCGGGGTGGATGTGGTGGGTGGCCGTGGCAGACGCTGCCCACGGCCTCCGGTCTCTGGCTAGGGTGTGCTTTTGCCCCCACCAGTTTGGGTTCCGGTACCCTGATGCCGACTCTTCACCCGGGGATTGAATTTGGGTTCTCAGAGTCCTCTCTTCTCTTTCCCCCTCTGGGTCTTTCTGGCTTTCTCCTCTCTCTCTCTGGGTCTGCTCTGCTCCTCTTCCTCTGGCTTCTCACAGACTGACTGACTGTGGCAGACTGACTGTGGCTGACTGACTGACCCTGTTCTTTGATGGTGCCCACCTTATATACACCCTCTATGTGTGAGCTCAGGCGACCAGCACCCAATGAGCTCCTATCTTTACCCAGGCTGCTCCCCCTATCTGCCCCTACACTACTTGGGATGTTCCACCCCCCTCCCACTCCAGCCAGGAACAGACTCGGTCGTACCTGCACATTTCTAAGTGGGAGTACCGTCGGTCTGCTCCTCGGAAATGGGATGTGTGTAGTGCATGCAGCCTACCGAGCTCAGTTCCACACTCCATCCTTACCCGGGAGTGGAATATCACACCTCTGGGTTGAGGTGCAATACCCCTGTAGCAGCCGAATCCTCAGGGTGCTACATTATCCCCCGGTAAATCACAGCACGTCCTCGGGCTGTAAGACATAACACCAAAAACATACAAATTTTTGCATAAACATATAAAACATATAAAACAACATATATTAGCATAAAACTTTTCATATAAAACATTCTCGTCGCCTCTGGCTCCTCCTCCGGTCACTGTGCAACGTGTGACCGGGTAAAGTGCGACAGTCTTTCTAGACAAATGGTTTTCCTATAAAACCGGTAGGGGGCGCTTTAGGACGCGCAACTATATACAAAATGTAGTGGCCGCTCTCAGTCCTCGGCCAAGTATTGGGGAGGAATGACCGCTCTCAGTCCTCGGTCAGTGGGATTAAGGGAAAAACGGGTAACAGTTCACACTTGCTGGTCCCAACGGGGACTATATTAGCAACAGCAACAGTTCACTGTGCCCCGACGGGCAACTATATACAGCTTCTGCTTCGCTGTACTTAGCGACGGCGTCCTCCTGCTCTTGCTTTATGGTTACCTCTAACTCTAGTTTCAGACCCGTCCGGGTCCTCTTGTTCTTCCTCCTCACACCGCAGCTCTTCCTCCGTCAGGCGATGCACATGGAGGGCGTAGGGATCTTTGGCACACTTGTGCCGGGTGAAGGTGACCTCGTCCCCGATGTAAAGGTCACGACCTCTGTGTCCCTCCGGTAGGTGGGACTCAACGTCTCTCCTGGTCACGAAGACGTCGCCTAGGGTGCGGTGGTCTCGGATGAAGCCCCACCCATGCTGCATGTTAAACTTTATCACAGTCCCGGTGGTGCGGGGACTATGCGCTGCACGGGGGTCTCTCCTGGCCCGGCTCTTCTGCTCCGCGCTCCTTATTTGAGCTTGCTGTTCCCGGACCCGCCTCTCTCTCCGCTCCCTCTCGAAGTCCTCGAGCTGTTGGCGGCAGCACTCAGCACGCTCCGCTGCAGCTGCCCGAGTCTCTTGAGTGAATCCCATAAGATCTTCTCCGGTGGGGTCCCACTCAAACTGCGCTTCCGCTAGCGGGGGCGAGATCCTCTTTACGGGCTTTGGAGCCGGGATCAGGGGTTCATCCAGGGGTCTCTCTCTCCGGAGTCGGGGATGGTGAAACTCCGGTGGCCATATAAATGGCTGCCCATCCGGGCACGTATGCTGGGCGTACAGGTCCTCTCCCAGATGCGGCACTCTTGGTCTTATGGGCGCGGTGGTGTTAGCGCCCGGGTTGCCCGGGCCTTGCGGCCAGGCCTGGGGTATCTGGAAGGTGAAGGGCACCGTAAGGACGGCGGCGCCCTGGGCTACTTGGCCCTGCGACCAGGCCGGGGGCTCCGCGGAGGTAGGGGGCGCTGTTGGTATTGCGGCGCCCGGGGGTACTAGGCCTTGCGACCAGGCTGGTGGTACTTCCTGCTTGGTCACGCTCGGGGTCGAGGCGTGTGACGTCACAGGGGTCGCGGCTCCCGTTTGAGGCCTAGTCTGCGGCGGTGACGTTGCAGCGACGGGCACGGCAGGATAGACTTCGGGCTCTGCGACGGGGAGCTGGGGCAGGTACGCGGTTTCCCGGTTTGGGGTATAGACGTCCCCTTTACCTGCCTCCACTCGTTCGGCTCCCTTCTCGGCGCCGTCTCCGGCCTTCAATCCTCCCGCGCCATCCTCAGAGGCGGTCTGTCTCCTCGTCTTGGGTGGCGTGCTCCGCTGACAGGTCTCGGTCTGCTGGGCCATCTCACGGCTCCACTCTGCCAACGTCTCTCGCTGCACCCGGGCCATCCTCCTTGCGAGGCCCTCCAGAGCGGTCTGTGCACACTCCCGGTCTCGGGGGAGCTGTGCTAGGACCTCCACTAGGCCTAGTGGGGTCGTTGTTTCCAGCAGGCTCCTGACCAACGGGTCGGTGCTGCTCTGCTCTCCTACAGTCGTCTCCAGCAGGCTCCTGGCCAGTGGGCCGGTGCTGCTCTGCTCTCCCTCCTCGGTTTCTAGCAGGCTCCTGGCCAACGGGCCGGTGCTGCTCTGCTTTCTCGCCATCTCCGGGTAAGCTCCTCCGATATTCTTCTCCAGGCTTCTTGCCTCCGGGTGCGCTCGCTCTAGACTGCTCCAAGCGGCACCCATCTTTGTTCTCTTCTTTCGTCTCCTCCCACCTCGAGGGCGGTCCCGGGGCCACTCGGTGATTGTCAGCTCCAGGGGCAGTTCTTTCACGCTGACAGACACCTCTAGCATCACAGTCTCTGTTGGTGGGGGCGGTTTCCACTTTTGGCGCCATTTTCGGTCCTGGCCCACGATGGGAGGCGGCCTCTCACCACCCTCTGGCACGCCCATAATGGCGTCCGCTCTTCCAAGGCGGGAAACCTTTGGAAATGGCGGGAATCGCTTCCCAGTGGCGGGAAACTCTGCAGATGGCGGGAAAACGCTGTTAATGGCGGACAACCGGCTGGAATCGACTGGTGATGGGGTCCGATGGCGGGGACCCTCCGGAACCGGCAGGAGACTTCTTTTTGAGGTAAACTCGTTCTTTTCTTCAGGCGCGCAGTACCCGGGTGTTGCGGGCACGTAATCCTGCCGACTACGCCAAAGTTGACGCGCCCCTGGGCCTGTGTCGCGCTGCGTTGCGCACGCGGGAGCTTACCCGGAGCCGGATCTCTTGAGGGTTGTAGTCTCGTGGCGGCGACCCGGTCCGTGCCCAGGGAGTCAAACTGAGCGGCGATGTACTAGCAGTAGATGGTTGGTGACTACGCCACCCGTTGAATGCAGCTATGGAGCTGCCGCTGCAGGGCAGACCGCTGAGGCCGGTGGAAGGATGGTGCAGCGTGGATGGTATAACCCCCAACGGGAGGGGTATGGCCTCAGAGCAGCCGACGTGGATGATGGGGGTAGCAGGAACCACTCAGAGACGGTGCGGTGTAGTTCAGGGTCTTTACTGGTGACAAAGATAGACCCTCCCGGAGTACTTGCTAGTGATAGGGGCCTGGTCAGTCCTTGAGCAGATGGGATCTCCCCTGGCCAGGCGGAGTTGTAGGCCTTCCCTACTAACTGTACTCTTCTGGCTACCTTGCTAGAGGCGGGAATAAGTAGCCCACGTCCCTGAGTGTACCGTGTGGCGCTCACCCGTATGGCCGGTGACTCGGGGCCTTCTAATGGCTTCCGCTCCACGATGGCGGTGCTGGTCCCACGCGTGTGACCGTGCCTTCGGGCTTCTGGGCCAGAGGACCTGAAATCCTCTGCCGGACGGTTTCTGCTGCTGGGTAGGAGTTAGTCCCCACAGCCTCGGACTCCGGGTCCGGTAAGAAATCTTCTCAGTCAGGGCGAGCTCTGCAGCTGCCAGCCCCTGACTCGTTGTAACACTGCTCCCCACAAAGCTCCTGATGTTTCTTGCTATGCTGCTTCTCTTCTCTACTCTTGTTCTGTCTTCTTTTCTCTGGCCGTCCCCACTAGTGATCCACCCAGGTCCAGCTCCCTCGGGCCTTCTGTTGGGAGACCCTTGGCCTTGGGTTCCCTGACCCTCCACGTGGTATGCCTTCGGGGTGGATGTGGTGGGTGGCCATGGCAGACGCTGCCCACGGCCTCCGGTCTCTGGCTAGGGTGTGCTTTTGCCCCCACCAGTTTGGGTTCCGGTACCCTGATGCCGACTCTTCACCCGGGGATTGAATTTGGGTTCTCAGAGTCCTCTCTTCTCTTTCCCCCTCTGGGTCTTTCTGGCTTTCTCCTCTCTCTCTCTGGGTCTGCTCTGCTCCTCTTCCTCTGGCTTCTCACAGACTGACTGACTGTGGCAGACTGACTGTGGCTGACTGACTGACCCTGTTCTTTGATGGTGCCCACCTTATATACACCCTCTATGTGTGAGCTCAGGCGACCAGCACCCAATGAGCTCCTATCTTTACCCAGGCTGCTCCCCCTATCTGCCCCTACACTACTTGGGATGTTCCACCCCCCTCCCACTCCAGCCAGGAACAGACTCGGTCGTACCTGCACATTTCTAAGTGGGAGTACCGTCGGTCTGCTCCTCGGAAATGGGATGTGTGTAGTGCATGCAGCCTACCGAGCTCAGTTCCACACTCCATCCTTACCCGGGAGTGGAATATCACACCTCTGGGTTGAGGTGCAATACCCCTGTAGCAGCCGAATCCTCAGGGTGCTACAGTATGATCAGACCATGTTCCTGTCCGGTCAGACACAGCCATTACACAGTACATAGCAGGGGCACATTTATAAGATTATCTCAGCACAGGGACATTTTTTTAATACATCCAATTGTGGAACTTATTTTTATGCCAAGATCTATTGATTAAAATGAACTTTATTCCTGGAAAAACCCATTTAACTCTTTATAGAGCAGTAAATAAACCAATAATGCAACAACTAAACTAGACTATAAACATGAATCTGCGGAGTAGAAAAGTTGTTCCTGTTGTCACGCTACTTGTAGATACATAGCTAGGTAGTAGCTCCTAGGTAGCTAGATACAAAGCTTACTATTTCACTATATGTGAACTGCAAGATGTATAATAGTGTCATCACTAATTATCTATTCTTACAGGTTCATCCCAGAAGCTTGGTCATCGTGTAGTGCCACATGTGGTCGTGGTCTGCAAGTGAGGGAAGTCAAGTGTCGTATTTTACTTACATTTACTCAGACTGAATTAGAATTGCCAGAAGAAGAATGTGAAGAGGAAAAACCCATTGTAGAAAGAGCATGCTATCTCCCACCGTGTGAGGGCGAAGCGGTGGACCAAGCAGTAGAGCTTCCCACGCAAGAGGAGGATTCAGCCGAGATGTATGACTGGGAGTATATCGGGTTCACAGCCTGCTCCAGCAGTTGTTCAGGAGGTAGAGAGATTGTTACATGCATGACCATATATAATCCATTGTTACATTGCTAACGTGTCATTTTAACGTTCTTCCCACCTGGATCTGGACCCAGTTCAGTTTTAGACCAGTGTCTGCAGAATTCCATCTTTCTCTATTATCTACAAATCTTGCCGCATCCTCTACCGTCCAGTTTGACCCTAGAGCAAACAACTTTGTGCTCTTATAGAAAGATATTAAAGTATCGGTTCACCCTTTACAATACTTGCCAATTCTTGCAGCCAAAAAATTTGTGCTTGTGGTGACTTCTCTTTTAAAGACCCCATCCCCCTCACACCCATTCATTTTGGAGAGGCACTTTGTTGTGGAATTTACCACTGAATATAGTATAGGAGGGGTACCGTCTATACAAAGAAACAGTACATTCACTTTACTTAGGATTTCCTAATACTTGTTAGGAACTAGATTACGTGTTTTACCCTTATTTTTTACTGATATGTAAAAGAAAAATCTATACTTCAAAAAAAAAACTTTCACCACTTCTCAAATGTCTATTTTAGTAAAGATTTTTTTTACCTCTTATTCCCCTTAGAAATGTATAAATAAATTGACAACCAAATTTCACCATTCCTCTAATGTTTACACACTCCTAAATTTATCAAACTATGCTGACAGTGTCAGTACTAGGGCTCGTGCAGACGACCATATCGGTCCAAGAGCGACCAATGTCAGTCTATGGGGCCATGCACATGTCTGGTTTTTTTCCTTGGACATGGACTGTCCGAGGAAAAGATCGCTGCATGTCTGAGTTTGATCTGATATTTGGATCGCGCTCGACCATGCAAGTCAATGAGTCTATGGAAACCATTGGACTGCACTCGGATGACATCTGAGCACAGTCCAATTTCCACAGACAGACACAATGGAGAACATAGAGAATGTTTTTCTTCTCCACATTCAAGAAAATAGGATCACACTATGATCACACTCTGATCAAACTTTGATCCGAGGTCCGGGGAAAAAATTGGACATGTGCACGGCCCCATAGAATAACATTGGTCCGGATTCGATCTAATGTGTTGTCGGATTGCACTGGGACCAAAAATACAGTCGTCTCCACCCGCCCTTATAACTATAAATTACTCCTCCTGAGTTCCCAATGCACAAGCTTAGTTTGGCCCAGCATACATGTGTAGTGGTTGATTGATAAAAGATTAGGATTTCATGAAAATGAGATGTCCAAGATTATTAACCATGTAGCTCTATACACATGACTAATGGGAACTGGCTGCAGTATTTACTCAAAATACAAAATTATTAGGGCTTCTTTGCTTATTGCCATCACAATGCTGCATCTCATTAAACCATTATCTATTTTAAAGAAAGAGATTTTATTTACTACTGATAAGATAATGGAGAATTCATCCAAAGATCTCAATGACGGGAATCAGAGATGTTACTATTAGAACAAGAGGTCCCAACGTTTGGAAAATGTAGAACAGATGGAATTTCCTGTACATTGCCTTTTTCCTCAATGACTGATTATATTTCCATCATATTTACTTTTGTTTTGTATCCCTTTAATCTAGGAAGACAAGAAGCCATCGCTGCCTGCCTCCATATCCAAACAAAGAGAATTACTAACAACTCACTGTGTGACAGCTCAATGCGTCCACCGGCAATGACCAGAGCCTGCAATACCAAACTGTGCCCTCCAAGGTACCGTCTGTAGGGATTAACATCCCCTTCTCTGAATGCCATGATTTATAGTTAATATATAATAGAAACTGGTACATAGATTATAGTGAAGTCTTGATTTTCCCTAATGCCCCCTTCACACGTCCATATAATACAGATACCGGAAAAACGGTACCGGTGTCATCAGTGTTTTGAATCAGTTTGTCATCAGTGTGCCATTTGTTTTTTTTCCAGTATGGTTTAATTAAAATCAATTCCAATGCTTCTCCTATACTTTGCAATGTTAAACACATACAGCACAGGCCATCTGTGTGTGTTTTACATGGACCCATAGACTTATATTGGCCCTTGTCACCCGTGCAGCTGGTAAAAAATGGACATGTGTGCAGCACCAAGGATTACAGTGGATACTTGTGGCAATTTCCCACAGCGCTCGCGCTGACTTCATTAAGGTGAATGGAGTTCATTGACTCTGAACTCCACTCACCTTTTTCCCATCACCGCGAGGCACTGAGCTGATCTAGCACGCGCAGCTCAGTGTCTCTGCCGAATGGCAGACTGAATTGTCGCATCATGCAACAATTCAGCCTGCCATCTAGATGTAGCAGAGCAAGACGCATTGCGGGGCAAATGGATTATAGCAGAAAAAAATCGCAGATGAGCAGGGACTCATAGAACATAATAACATTAGTCAGAGTGCAATCCGATTTTGTATCAGATTGCACTCGTCTGTTTTTCTCGCAAATGAGTATGAGCCCTTACAGTGTCATTATGTCAGTTGATGAGCTTTATGAAGAAGATTTGGGGTTATATAATAGAATTGTTCACTGATTATATTCTGGAAATTTGGATAAGGTATCCTTATAGTTCACACCCTTTGTAAGCTGCACAATTATAGTCGTGCTGTAAACAATTGTTAGATAAGCGAGTAATTAAAGTGATACTTTTTACAGTTAATTAAAGGATATGTGCACCTTCACGGACAACTTATTTTTACTTAAATTGAAAAAAATTGCAATTTTTTTTCGTTAAACATTTTGCATCACATTGATTTTTAAAGCTGTTTGCTTCTATGTAGAATGAGTTAACTGAGAATCCATCAGTGAGTTCATTCTGACGAGGACTTTGTAACTGTTTTATCTGTCTCTTACTAACCTCCTCTCAGCTAATTTATGACCTCAAACATCAAAGAAGAGCCGAACTGCCATGTGATCATAAATCAGCTGAAAGTTGGAGAGAAGGTAAAAAAATATACAGATATAAACGAAAATGAGAAATGAAACTTTCTGTCAAGTTGTCTATCTCATGGACTCTTAGTTAAATGATTCTTCGGCCAGCAAATGACAGTGCAACGCCAAGGGTAAAGAGCGCAGTCAGTGCCAAATTTTTTATGTAACCAAGTTGCACAAATTATTTTTAGACCAAAATACATACATTTAAGTAAAAAAAAATTGCCTCCAAAGGTGTCCTTATTTTACATTTTAAATGTACCCAATACTCTACTATTATATTACATAAGGTTATAACTATGTGCTGATACATCATCATCTGTAGAAGCAGCTTTGAGCAGACCTATACTGTACTCGTAGCCAGGGTTGGACTGGCCCACCAGAGAACCGGAGAATCCTCTGGTGGGCCCTGGCTTCTTCTTCAGGAGAATTCATAGTGCAAACCTCGCAGCTGCTATGGAGCTCTTGAGTGGGGGAGAAAAGTGGGCCCTCAGAATCAAATCCTCTGGTGGGCCCAGTGTTCTTCAGTCTGACACTGTGCGTAGCTATACTGTACTGTATATAGAGGGACACCAGGGCAGCACCTGCTGTGTGCAGGAATCTTTTTAACATGTTGTTGATTAAAAATAGTTTAGAAGGGAATTACCTTTCCAAACAGGAACCAGATATAGACAAAGCAATGAAGTGGAAACGTCTGAGAGGTGCCGGCTCGAAAGTAACATAAGATGGCTCATCATGGACCTGCACTGGAAGGAGCGGGAGGTTTGCAGTCTTTTATGCACGGAGCACAGAAATGTAAACCATGCTGTGGATATGTGCACTCCTTGTGTCTGGAGCAGATGAGTCTCCTGTTATTGAGTGTTTATGTATACCTGATCGTCGCGTTCTTCTTATTTTCATGGATTGCTCTCTGCAGATCAGGAGGAATGTAGTAAGTTCTCCGGCCTGGGAAATGGCTATTTTAATGTCTTTATGCAGTGTGCGATATAGTAGTAGTATGTATCTGTGCAGGGCTGCCAACCGTCCAGAAATTCCCAGATAGTCAGTGAAAATAGTTTTTCCACTGTCTGTAAAAAAAAGTTTGACGCATTTTTGACTATTTTTCAAGCTGGAGAAACTTGTGCAGATGATTCTGACTGTGATTATCATTTTACAGATCACAGTTAAAGGGGTTGTCCACTACTTATTATCCCCTCCCTAATGTATCCCCCCCGGGTCCCATAAGTGTTTTTGTAAATACCTTCTGTTGCAGGTTCTGCCTGTGAGCGGCGCTATCACTGGCCGCTCACAGGCATCACGTGACCCCCGGCTGCAGCCGGCTCTGACATCCGCTGACGTCACGACAAGTCCAAACTGCAGCCGACAGTCCCTCTTCTGCGTTCCACGGTGAGTAATGGGCTGTGGGCGGGGATACCCCGCATGTCACACCCGGCATCAACCGCGCGTTCTCCCTCTCCTCATTCATCGGGAAAGCGCACGGTGGATGCTGGGTGTGACGCGCGGGGAAACCCCGCCACCAACCCTGCAGCCACTGCGGGGACCATGTCACTGATGTCACGCCTCATTTGATGTGACATCAGTGGCGGGTCACGTGAGCAGCCCATGATAGCGCCGCTCACAAGCAGAACCTGCAGCAGAAGGTAATTACAAAAACACTTATGGGCCCCGGTGGGATACATTGGGGGCATAATAAAAAGTTGTGGCCAACTTCTTTAATGCAACTATTGTGCTCATATCAGAATGATGAATTATAGACATGTATCACTTGAAATCTTATTGATTTATTACAGTTCTTCAATGTGTCCATAAAAAATGTTGTCTGTGTAATTTTTTGATAAGCTGTTCAGAAAAAATAAAAAATCAAGATGGCAATTCATTCACATCATGCTGCCCTATGCACTGTCATTGAATATGCCTCATTTTGCTAGCTGCCACCTTTCTTAAGACTTTATCCACACTCATTTACTTATTTTCATATTAAAGGGAACTTGTCTGGCGACTCATGGCAGTATTAATTCCAGCCTGGTATATTACTCTCTGAATCACTGCTGCTGCACATTGACAGTTCTCTTCTTCACGTGTACATAGAGAGAGACTTGTCAATCACCTGGAGCAGAAAGGTGCCCAGCTGCTACACACACAACAGACAGGCACACACACCACTCCTAACATGCACACACACCACTACTAACATGCACACACACCACTACTAACATGCACACACACCACTACTAACTTGCACACACACCACTACTAACATGCACACACACCACTACTAACATGCACACACACCACTCCTAACATGCACACACACCACTCCTAACATGCACACACACCACTACTAACATGCACACACACCACTCCTAACATGCACACACACCACTACTAACATGCACACACAGCACTCCTAACATGCACACACACCACTCCTAACATGCACACACAACAGACAGGCACACACACCACTACTAACATGCATACACACCACTCCTAACATGCACACACACCACTCCTAACATGCACACACACCACTACTAACATGCACACACACCACTCCTAACATGCACACACACCACTACTAACATGCACACACAGCACTCCTAACATGCACACACACCACTCCTAACATGCACACACAACAGACAGGCACACACACCACTACTAACATGCACACACACCACTCCTAACATGCACACACACCACTCCTAACATGCACACACACCACTACTAACATGCACACACACCACTCCTAACATGCACACACACCACTCCTAACATGCACACACACCACTCCTAACATGCACACACACCACTACTAACATGCACACACACCACTCCTAACATGCACACACAGCACTCCTAACGTGCACACACAGCACTCCTAACATGCACACACATCACTCCTAACATGCACACACACCACTCCTAACATGCACACACACCACTCCTAACATGCACAGACAACAGACAGGCACACACACCACTACTAACATGCACACACACCACTACTAACATGCACACACACCACTACTAACATGCACACACACCACTCCTAACATGCACACACAACAGACAGGCACACACACCACTCCTAACATGCACACACAACAGACAGGCACACACACCACTCCTAACATGCACACACAACAGACAGGCACACATGCACACTCATGGAGGTACGCTTATGTATGCACACTCACTACCCACATTCAGGCGTGCACACACATTTACTACTCGTTACATACTGGCACACACACGTGCACAGGGTGCATGTGTGCGTACCAGTGTGTAACTGATTGGATGCTTCATGTAATATTTCCACCATTCATGGCTCATGAACACATGAGATAACTGGAAGAAGAACTCTCTACAAGCTGTCGCTACCGAAAGGGATTCTATAGGAATTGCCTGACCTCTGTGCAGCTACAGGGCTTTAAAAATATAAATATACTCATTATAGTGTTACTCCCTAACTTCTGCTAACCTTTCTCAGCCGCCCTCAAGTGCCTAATAAATAAGACAGCATTGATTCAGATGGAAAAGAAAAGCATCCCTATAAGATACTGCAGTTGCAAATGGCCTCATAATGCAGAAAAGGAAAATCCTTTGTAATTTTAATATGCTGTCTGAATGGTTCTTGAATCATCTGTCCAGCAATCTAGTGCATATTTAGTAATTTGATATATAACGTATATTAAGAAAGGCAACAAGAATTTAAGGGGTTGTCCAGCAAAATCAGGTTTTGACCTATTTTTTGAATAGGTGATCGGTGGGTCACCTTCTATTGGAACCCATAACCGTTGGCAGATCAGGCAACTTTTATCCTTGATACAAAATGGAGCGCAAGGTCGGACGCCCGATTCATTCTTTAAGGGGCTGAACACAGCACTCGCCAGCCAAATAGGGAATGAATGCAGCAACTTACACGTATGTGCACTGCCATTCCATTCTAACGGGGATAAAAGTTCCCCGTTCTGCTTATCAATGCAGATCCTAGTGGTCGGACCCCAACAATATCCTGTAAATACTTGATAACTTCATTTCGCCGGACATCCCCCTTTAAGCATTACAATTGAAATTTCTGTAAAGCAGAGATTTTTATTCTCTCATTGCTCTGGTGGAAGACATGGTGGTTGCCCCCTTGTCATGGTTACATTCCAGCATGTTAAAGGTCATTACATGGATCTTCCATGACCATTGCCATTAACATAGGTATAAATTTTTGTATTATGGGAAAAAAATAAGCAAATAGAGTAGGAATGTATAAACTTTCTATGGATGGTGCCTTGGTTGTAATATGACATGGAATAATATAAAAGTGTCGCATTCCCTTCCACTGTCATACCAGCCATATGCGATAGTTTAAAGTGAACCCATAAAATACAGGCACAGAATGTGTTTCTGTGAAGATAGTTATAGATGCCTAATTTTTTTTTTTTATGGTATGTATCAGTGGCATATCCGCTATAGAGGTAGAAGATGTGATGACCATGGTGCCCGTGATGCCTGCACTAACCTGCTTCCTTTATCTTGCCATGGCGCTGTCATTGTGGCTACATGAAGTTACCACTAGGGGGAGCTCACTGTATAAATCCATATACATTTAGCTCCTCCAATTGGTGGCTGCCTGCAACCAGAATTACAGATTTATCAAGTCAGAAAACAGAGTTTACAGTAAAATACATAATAAAGACGTAGTGCATTTGGAAGAAATTGGGGCCGGAGTTTTGCTATGGGAAATATGATTTTTGGTAAATATTGTCCTTTCTTGCCATGTCTACTACCAGTCATTTTGCTCAGCTGTCGATACAGTCAGTAACTATGTAGTCTATGCTCTTCCCCATCAATATCACTTACGTGATAATAATTCTTTTCATCCTAGTTCTCGCAAGACTTGTATAAAGATCTACTGATTCAAGCCAATATGAAAGATCTTTATTATCCCTCCTTTATATGAAGCTAGAGCTCAAAGACTTGAATTCTTTATTGACCCTTTTTATGTTACAGATTAATCAGCATTCCTTACACTTACTACATCTGGCAGACACATAATGAACAGGTCATAGTATTCCGATATCACAAGCCAGAAGTAGGAAATTCTAGAACAGTTGTAAAACTGCGATCAAGTGTAGAAATCCTCTTCAATATTTTCGTCTAGTTGAGCGAGACTGATGGGGCAGAAGATGTGATGACTGTCATCATTTTCAGGCTGGGAGGCATATAACAAGTTTCATGTTCCCTGCGGGTTCGGTTATTATAGAGTTTAACGTCTTGTATATAATATGGGTCTGTAACGTGTCCAAGTATCGAGGAAAGTCTCAACCATACCCTGGCAACAGACGTCTACCTCCTTCCTCAGCCAGAAGTCAAAAAGGGTTCTTTTTAATAATGATTCAGGAAATTGTTTCATATTGAACCTGAAGGAAGATTTCATGTTGGTTTCACAATCATTTCTCAGGTTTTTCCGTAGACATATTCCTTTTAAATCTTGGTAATAAACTCTGAATGTTTCCTTCTTTTATGTCTTTGCTTTGAGATCCTTGAGAAATGTGCAGTGGTTTATGACATGACAGTGAGTATCTGCGTTCTGGAGCAGAAAAATTATACAATTTTGTTATCCATTGCCATATAAAATAGCTAATGGATCTTGCTTATTCATTGACCTTCAAGTTTTTATTTTTACACAGTAGCCTTTGTAATCCATCACTTCTATGTATCTATTATAGTCATCTGCAAGAAAAATGTCCTACAGTGTAGTATTTTAGCAAATGTTGTGTAAAAATAGTATTATTTTTGCAGTGTGAACTCACTCTGTTGTTTCATACTCCATACAAAATCAGGTCTTTTTGTTGAGTTTTTTTAGAGTGGAAACTGAGCAGAAAAACCCAAGTTTTTGAGGAGTTTTGCATTTTTGAGGGGGATTTCTGTTCCAGAAACACCTAAAAAAAAAACCTCTGTGTGCACACACCCTAAATGGCCTTTTCCAAAGCATTCTTCGTGCCCTCTGAAAAAAAAAATTCCACAAGCTACACAACTTTTTAATATTATAGGGAAGAGTAAGTAAGGGTATGTGCACACAACGTCTTTGGCAAGCAGATTCCTCCTGGAATCCACCTGAAAAAGCGTTAACAATTGCCAAAAAGAATGAACATGTACACACCAATGTCAAAATAACTTACTGTGGGTATGTCCCATCTTTTGTAACTTCTTTTAACCGCTTCTGGCTTCAAAGACCGTGTTAAAAGAAGTGACCGCTCCATTCTTTTGACGACTTCCGCTTGGAAGCCGCTACCATGTTATATATGAAATTTAAAAAAAAAAGCTGGCAGTAAGGACACCGCAAAACATGTCCAAAGAAATATCAGAAAAGACTCTCCATTAAAATCACTGCCAGTCTGCAGCTGTGTCTGTTAAAAAACAGATGCTGTGTGTACATGCACTAACAGATTCAGGTCAGTCTCTTGACGCTTGAAGCATAAAACACTTCTATGCATTATTTAGACAGCTCTTATATTCAGCAGGAGCTGTGTAATGCTTCATTTTTCCCTTGATTGCCAGGAATGCAAATACTGGCCGTATCTTTGCCCTTTGGGATATTTATAACAACCCCTTAATATATATAATAACTCACTTCTCTGACCTAGTTTACCATGGATCCAAGCAATAACCCTTCTCCGGATGTTACTTTAAACCCATTACTACTCTGGTGAATGGAAATGATCGAAGCTTTTAAAATTCTAATTTACCAGGTTTTGAAAATTTTTCCCAAAATGATCGATTTGCAGTGAAGAAATTCTTGTGAATCACAGGTACTCCAATTGCCATAAAAAGGTTTCCTAGGACTGCATCTAACCCCTTTCAATCCCTTTAATGTAAACACAGCCTTAGTAATGTCAAAGTGAGATCACCATAAAAATGGATATTACCTGGTAGTAACTAACAGCCAATTAAATAACACAGTGCACTGATGGACTTTTTATGTTTTTTTTTTTCATTTAAAAACATGGTCAAAAAATTATCCCTTACAACCATTTGTGAACAGGCGGACTTTTATGGGCTGAACACTGACTCAAAATGATGTTGTTGCTGTTAGAGGTAACATCATGGTGCTATGACTGAAACAAGTGATGTGCCCTATATTCTATAATGCCCTTTGCTTCCTTCCCAATAATTTGCTTGCCAGAGGCAAAGGAGTCCAATTGTGGTCTGTGTTTATTAGTACAACTTCAATGTTTTATGGCCTTCTCTTCATATCTCTATTGCTGAGCTGTGAGCTCTGACATCCTTTCGCTATCCTAAATCACCCAAAAAGGATACTTCATTCCATTTTTCACAGGCTAGTCCCATGTGTTTGCACTATACCTTGTGATATGGCAGCTGTAAAGCTATGGGGAAGCCTGCGCAGTCGCACCTGAGATCATCTGAGATTTCAGTGACTGATGCAATCTTCTGCAGTGTGTAAAATGGTGATGGGCATATTTTTAGTGATTTATGTGAATCAAAATTGAAAATTGCTCACATTTTTTGGAATCTGTGAATTTAATAAAATTTTAATCAAATTCGATTTCGAATCGATTCGATCTCTACTGGCTAATTTTCTGACACTGTACAGTAGTATTTTTTTTTTGCTGCTGTTTCGTATTACCCAGTCCAGGTCCAGGCATAACTACACCACTCATCAAATAGAAAGGTTTGGAATATTGAATATTAATTTACAAAATGGGTCATTTGTAACAAGTGAAAGTGATGTCTATGTGATTGATCCATCACAGTTGTTTAGCATAGAACATATGAACTTTTGGCCGTAAAGAGCGTTTACTTTGTTAGTTTGCTTCAGCTAATCATGTCATTAGATAAGCACATGAAACTAATGAATAGAATGAAGCTTAGCTTTAAGACCATATCAATTCTGGAAAACTGGTACAGTATAGTAAAGTATAGCAAGTATGGGAAGCATCGTAAATACAGTAAATGCCTCCACCGTCTCTCTTGATACTTCGTAAAATAACATGCCGTCACAATAAATGGAGTCAGGAGAAACTATGCATTAAAGTGGAAATTCAACAGGACACGTATTTAGACTACAGTTCCAATTCAGTTATCGTTTTCTTCCATTTCCTATGCATTTCATACCATGTGTATGATTTATTTCAGTTTTAGTTATATTGTTACAGAATACTGTGCAGCCACAAAGGATCATTCACTACTATTTACAATGTAGTAAAACATGGACCTTGATTATTTCAAAGCAACATAGGGACGGAAGCGAAGGTTGAAATATACTGAGATATTTTATAAAAGGTAATCTAAAACAGATGGTAATACAATTACAGAAGCTAGACATGCAGAGATTCATTTAGCAGAAAGATGCACAGGTTCATTGGAAAGTTTACTAAGGCAATTCCGGAGGCCCCGGCGAGGTGCGGGAGAACATAAAGGCTTCCTCCTAGTGTCCTCGTACTGCTTGCAGGTTTTTTTTATAACTGTCGTAAATGATCTGAAAGAAAACGGAGTAAATGATCTGAGAGAAATCATACACAGTCATTGGCATCATCATCAGCACAAAACACGATAAACAGCGAGTAACAGAATTGACCAGGAACAGAAGAACCTGAACAGGTTAATAGATTGTAGTGATAATCATATTGTTATTTATTAAACCAATAATAGCATATTAAAAAGTAAAATATATCTAAAAAGCTGAAACAGAATATGCAATTTTCCATAGGATTAAAGGGGTATTCCCATCCCCGAGATCCTATCCCAATATGTAGTAGGGGTAATAATAATATTAGCAAATACCTACAATTAAAAATGTAGAATAGTTTTTTTGAATCGCTATGCCACTTGTATTGCCTGCACATGAGGTAAGTGGCATAGCGAATCAAAAATACTATACTACATTTCTAATTTAAGGTATTTGCTAATATTATTATTATTACACCTGCTACATATTGGGATAGGATCTTGGAGATGGGAATACCCCTTTAAGCTTTATTAACCTTCAAACAGAAAGTCCATGTAAAGAATATGGCCATTTTACTGAAGAGAATGCACTTTTTCTCTGTCTTGACTAAAAAGTATTTTCGCTATAGTGTTTCCTAAAACATTTTGGACTGTTATGATTCCGCAGGCTTTGTGTATGTTTCATACTATTTAGCAGACTGCAGAATGAGTTAAAAGGGGTATTCATGAGTTTGAAAGTTATCACCTATCCATGGTTTTCCATCAATGGGATTTGACCACTAGGACCCCAAGTGATCCCGAGAACTGTGGCTCAGAAGAGCCCAGTGTGAAGAAGTGGTGGTTGTTCATACACACCGCCACTCTCTTCATTCTAATGGGAGTGCCAAACACCAGACGAGCGCAGTACTCAGCAATCTCCAACAATCCCATTAAGAGTGAATGGAAGAACAGCAGGCATGATAAACCACCACATCGTGGGGCTCTTCAAAGACTGGTTCTCGGGATCACTGGGGCCTTAGCTGTCAGACCCCCAGAGACCAATGATAAGGAATACATTTCAAACTTGAGAGTGCCCCTTTAACAGTGAATTCATCAGGGAGCTTCTTGTGACAGCAGGCATTATGTCCTAAGTTACATGGAAAGGCTCTGTAAATAGTCGATATTAACTTGTAGGGTTGCTTCTTCCTATATGTGGCACCTGACACCCTGTTCTCTTCCTCTTAAAAGAGGCTATTAGCATATTTTATTCTCCAGGGGAACTATTGATAGCTTATAAATATCCTTATGGCAGTTTGCCACACGTCTTAAAGAGAAACTCCACCCCTTAGAACTTTTATTGAATGCCTCTCACCCAGCCAAAAGGTCCCTTACATTGCTCTGACGAGGAGCAAAAAGTATTTTGCTTTTGGAGAAGAATCTGGTTTAGCTTACAGTAGACCCTAAGTAATGAGGCAAGGCTCCAATTTGCATATTTTATTTCCTATAAGTATTAAACTTAACCCCTTAGAGAGCAAGTTTATAGCCATTATCACTCTTCCTCTGACTTATCTTTCACCTGCTAATAAATCAGCTTAGAACACGCATGTCAAACTCTGGCCCTCAGGGTGATTATATTTGGCCTGGAGGACTATGTGGGGCCCATTATTCTGAATGGAGGACTATGTGGGGCCATTATTCTGTATGGAGGACTATGTGGGACCATTATACTGTATGGAGCACTATGTAGGGTCCATTATACTGTATGGAGGACTATGTGGAGCCCATTATTCTGTATGGAGCACTATGTAGGGTCCATTATACTATATGGATGACTATGTGGGGCCATTATACTGTATGGAGGACTATGTGGGGCCCATTATCTGTATGGAGGACTATGTGGGGCCCATTATCTGTATGGAGGACTATGTGGTGCCCATTATTCTGTATGGAGGACTATGTGGGGCCCATTATACTGTATGGAGGACTATGTGGTGCCCATTATTCTGTATGGAAGGTTATGTGGGGCCTATTATTCTGTATGGATGACTATGTGGGGCCATTATTCTGCATGGAGGACTATGTGGGGCCTATTATTCTGCATGGAGGACTATGTGGGGCCCATTATTCTGTATGGAGGACTATGTGGGGCCATTATACTGTATGGAGGACTATGTGGGGCCCATTATACTGTATGGAGGACTATGTGGGGCCCATTATTCTGAATGGAGGACTATGTGGGGCCATTATTCTGTATGGAGGACTATGTGGGACCATTATACTGTATGGAGCACTATGTAGGGTCCATTATACTGTATGGAGGACTATGTGGAGCCCATTATTCTGTATGGAGCACTATGTAGGGTCCATTATACTATATGGATGACTATGTGGGGCCATTATACTGTATGGAGGACTATGTGGGGCCCATTATCTGTATGGAGGACTATGTGGGGCCCATTATCTGTATGGAGGACTATGTGGTGCCCATTATTCTGTATGGAGGACTATGTGGGGCCCATTATACTGTATGGAGGACTATGTGGTGCCCATTATTCTGTATGGAAGGTTATGTGGGGCCTATTATTCTGTATGGATGACTATGTGGGGCCATTATTCTGCATGGAGGACTATGTGGGGCCTATTATTCTGCATGGAGGACTATGTGGGGCCCATTATTCTGTATGGAGGACTATGTGGGGCCATTATACTGTATGGAGGACTATGTGGGGCCCATTATCTGTATGGAGGGCTGTTAATAGATATCAAGGTTGGCCCACGACTTTGTTCAAGTTTTATATTTTGGCCCTCTCTGTATTGGAGTTTGACATCCCTGGCTTAGAAGATTGTTCTTGAGAAGAAAGAAAAGGGTTACAGACAATTTCAATGAAGGATTAAACTGTTAACCCATTACTCAGTCGGCCATGTACTATAGTACCTAAATACTGTAGAAGTCAAACTTTCCAACATTTTCGATGAAACTATATTGCAAAATGCGTTTGCACAAAAATACATGCATTTAGGAAAAAAATTCCCTCAACGGTGTACATATTATGCAAATGGCCTCAATTAGCTCACCTGCCCGATATGTGGCAATTTCACTCTAATCCATAGCAATCCACAGTTTCAGCCAGCACTTTTTCCTTTAGTATAAAAAATCACCTCAGCCAAGAAGCTGAGACTAAGGACCGCTAAAGGTCAGAAATGTATTACCGGTACTTGTGTTAATCTATGCCATTTTTGCTGCCGATATTTGCATTTTTAAGCTACTTTTGAACCAACCTATCTTATTCTGGAAGACTTTTCATAACAAGAGGATAATAAAGTCTTGCTTTTTTATACTAAAGAATCAAGTGCTGTCTCAAATTGTGTGCATAAGTGCCTAAATTCTGTAGTCAAACATCCCAAAGTTTTAGATGAAACCCTCTAGAAAAATTCTTTTTTAGCCACAAACACATGCATTTAGGAAAAATAGGTGTCCATAACCTTTAAAATGTACATCCATTTATACAGAAAAACCAATATAGTGAAGGACCCAGAAAAACAACATGTTTCTAAATCAGTTTACTTAACAATTTTACTCTCGATAGCAACACATGGTCTACAATGTCTCTAAGTTTCTGTCTCCAATTCTGTAGAGTGTAATTTGATTGTACAGTTCTGGAGCTAAAACCTAAAGACTTCATGGAGTATGAGCAGCCCGTGCTGCTATTTACAGCAAAATCACTAATGAAAGTGATTTAGAAACACAAATATTGTGCAGCCTCCTGCATAACTGTAGGTATGTATGCGTTAAAAAGTTTTAGAATACCATTCCCTCCCAATTCTTCAAAGGCTGGATCTTTGCCTCAAGATCTTTATAATTATTTGTTATTAGATGTTTCCAGATTGAAATCAGAAGTTTGGAACTACTCAATGACGCCAGGCATACATCATGCTTCAGACTAAAGGAATGTAACTGTATTAATTTAGTTTATTTTGCATTTCATGGATCTGATTCACATTTTGCACGCTTTAGTTTACCTTATTAAAATAATAAGAATTAGAGAATTTCCATGATATACTATATTATTCCATATAATATCCAATAGCTCATTCCACGTGGAAAAACGTCCTAAATGTTTTTCATCTTCTTCCATTTACGAATATATGGAAATTTGGATGGACATATTCTGAGGCTTACGTGTGGTCTTGGGACTTAAAAGGAGATAGAGACAGAGTGTGCCATATATGAAAGGACAAATTAAATAAAGGATATATAAAGGATACATATATACATTTATAATCCGCCTATCTAATAGTTACATTAGTAGAACAGCCTTGAGATGTTAAAAAGCTCTTAGTTAAGAAAAAAACATAAACTTCTCCAGGCCTAAGAACAATTCCCTTAATTAGGCACCTATTTGTCTGTACAAGCTTCCCCAGTGTTGAGAGATGTCTGTCACCTGGCATGTGTATAGTTGTATGGGTATTCCCATCTTAAAGATATTTGGATGTAAGGGGACCCCAAATCCCCATCATGTTGAGGCAAACGCTTGCACGGCCCTCTCCTTTAACTTCCGTAAGAATCCTAAAAGCAGTTAAGCAAACTCGAAGCTGTTATCAGTCTGTCTTAAGTACTGCCTAGATATGTTTTACCCCAATCTGGTCCTTACCATTCTACTCTCCTCTTTGTTTGCCTCCTATTTCTGGTATTTGCCACC
Source organism: Phyllobates terribilis (assembly GCF_046119375.1). Classification (NCBI taxonomy): domain Eukaryota; kingdom Metazoa; phylum Chordata; class Amphibia; order Anura; family Dendrobatidae; genus Phyllobates; species Phyllobates terribilis. The sequence goes on from NW_027362771.1 coordinate 419,735,641, forward strand.
TATTGAAGACTTAAAGGGAATATGTCACCAGGTTTTTACTACCCCATCTAAGAGCAGCATGATGTAGGGACTTAGCCCCTATAAAACTCATGCCTGTAGAATAGATTTCACTTCTTTATTTGTACAGAAAAATGGTTTCATTTCATATACAAATTAGGGCTGCTCAGTGTATCCTTGCACCATTCCACCCCCTTAGTCGACATGCTGCCCACCTCCCCAAAACTTGATTGACAGCGCTCACTTGCCCAGAGCGAGAGCAGCCTGAATTGAATTTCCGGTTCTGCGCATGCGCACTGATACTGCAGGAGCTAAATGCACACACAGTTTCAGTGCAGGCACATTCTCACCCCTTTTTCCTGTCACGCAGCGACTACTGTTTGATCCTGCGGGTGCTGCAGAGAGGAGAAAGGAATAAGACCATGATCGCACTCACACTGTGGTTGTGCACTCGTTTGGATCCTGCAATGTCTGTGCGGACATGCTGGTTCGGGATTTCAATTCAGGCAGCGCTCGCTTACCCAGAGCCATGGTGAGGTGTGTAGCATGTACTGTATGTGTATTGTGATAAGACTGAGAATTTCATGATAACAACAGAATTTATCACAAGGAAGAATTTAACAAAAGACATATCTAGTACAATATAATTACTATACACTTACCAAGCACATAAAATATGTAAAGAAGAGGGGTAGTCTACATGTATTGCACAATAATCCAGTAGGAGATTCTTATCTGTGCCATCTATGGATTTATACATAAACTGTTCCAGTCGTTCTTTTAAAAGGCGAGAATATCTCTCAATTCTGCGGTAATCCGTCTAGACATGAATAAATTGTACGTACAGTAGTAGGAAAAAATCTTCTACAGGAAGACAGTATGACAAGTGCTATCCTTTAATTGGCTATGATATGGCTGAAGCAATGTCTGCCCAGATAAGTGACAGTGACACATTTTCTCAAAACGGAGTCATCTTTAATGTTGGAAATTAACAATATTATGGATGTGAATTATATTTGAGGACCAGTGAACATCATCTATATATTTGTGAATTTATTAAACAGGTGGCATACAGGATCCTGGAGTCGGTGCTCAGCTACATGCGGGGTTGGGATACAGACAAGAGATGTCCACTGTTCTGGTCTGATTGACTCTAGCAATAATTCTCAACAAGAATGTGAAGGTAAAAAGCCATCAGCACTGCAGCCGTGTAATCAGATCGACTGCCCCCCAGCTTGGCACGCTGAAGACTGGCAACAGGTAATACCGTAGACTTGCCAACTTGCCAATGGCGATTCATTATTCAGATTTCTAAAATTGAATGATTTTCAATATAAGCGGATGTAGCATAAAAGCCTACAGTTTTGCAGTACTAGACAATGGTAGATGTACTGTATACAGTGCTCGGCATAAATGAGTACACCCCCAACAGATGTCAGAAAATCTTATGTTTCCTTTCAGAATCACTATTTTCTACGGGAAACCATATTACAAAATACTCCTGTAAATGTGAGCCACTGATTTCAAACAAGATTTCTTATTTTTCACACCCAAAAAAGTAATTTTCTTAACAAAATCATTCAAGGTCATATTGAAAAACTAAGTATACCCCATTGAAAGTCTTAGGAACAAAACTAAAGTTTAGACTACAAAATTATCATTAACAAGAATTCAACCACAGGTAAGTCTAATTATTCATTAAACAGGCGTCCAGGAAATAGTTGAAAACAGTTGACTATAAAATGGCGTTACTTAACAAAGAAAATGCCTTCCCGTTTCATGGTGTCAGAAATGGCACCCCATGGAAGAGAAATGTGTAACGCTAATGACAGCGTTCCTGCATGTTCCCTCTCCCTTCTCCCGGCAGGGACACCAACATACTCACTGCGGCCGCTCGGCGGTGTCTCTGTCCCCTGCAGGACTTTCTGGTCCCCTGGACCTGCGCACGCCTCCTAGTGGAGTGCCTAGTATGCATGCATGCTTCCCGGTTCTTAAAGCAGCAGTGCGCGTACTTTGGAAATAGCTGAGAGGCATCAGGTCATTACGCTGAAAAAAAAGAGCATGGATCACACCTCCACAAACATACAATGATCTAATGCCTCTCGGCAAAAATATATAAAACTGAACATGAGGTTCTTAGATTAACATTCTGATCAGACTGTATGAAGCCCACTGCCATGTCACTGCAAACCTCTTAGTGGGTCCTAACGTTTTCTGCCCTAAAGGAACGCCGCCAGGTGCCAACCACCGTCGCACCGACAATGCACCAGCAGGGCGGGTGGCCTGGTGCCTCACAGCACCCATGCTGTAAGACTGAGTCCCCATGAATCCGCCCCACAAGCACAAAATCACAGCAACAATGGCCAACACACTGCACCAACACCACATGAAAGGAGCATTGTAACTCACCTTCCTCAAGCTCTCAAGAGAGAGCAAAAATAGGCTAGACCCTCTTTGCAGTCTCCTGCTAATTAAAATCACCTGTGTCAAATGGGAGGAGCGCACATCTGAAAAAAAAGGACAGATCATGCAATATGCTGAAAAAAAAGAGAATGGACAGCACCTCCAAAAACATACAATGATCTAATGCCTCTCGGAAAAAATGTATAAAACTGAACATGAGGTTCTTAGTTTAACATTCTGTTCAGACTGTATGAAGCCCATTGCCACGTCACGGCAAACCTATTAGTGGATCCTAACGTTTCCTGCCCTAAAGGAGTGGCGCCATGCGCCAACCACCGTCACAGCGACAATGCACCAGGGCTACCCTTGGAGTGGTACCTGGTGGCCACCTGCAGCTCAAGCCTAACTCCAACATCAGAAGCTCTAGCGAAAATCAGGTGGCTGCTTAGCCACGCCCCTCCAAAGGTAAACCCGGACCGTGGTACAGTGGATCCATGATCCGCATGAGTGACAAAATGTTACAAGAGCCGTTTTCAACATGATAACACCAGGTCACATGTAGCTCATGTTACAGTGAGCAGCCTATGTGGCCTAAACATTCAAGAATGGGTTCTCCAGACTTGCCTCCCATGGTACACATCTGGTGCCTAATATCACAAGAGCTACATATAGGGTCAGCCATGGACTGCCCTTTTTAGGGCAAGAGTTTTTGGTTTTCCTAGGGAAGGTATATCTCCAACAGGACAAAATGGGGTATTCATTTATCCTGATGCCCTCCCTGGTCACCACAAAGGAGATGCCATGAACTAGTGAAGGACGCTGCTGATATACTCCACACAAAAGTTGGGTGACATAAAGCTATAAAAGGTGTTGTCCAGTCCAAACTGATAAGTCTGCAGTCACTCTGTGTGAAGGGTGACTGCAAACTTAAGAATCCCCTCAGCACACGCACTGTGCGCTGCGAGGATTCACCGGTTTCTGAGCTGGGACCGGAGGGCATGTATGGGTTATACATACTCCCAGCCAGGGCCTGACTATTGACACGGCTATCCAGTGGTCATGTATGACTATAGGGCGCAGCCTCGCTTCATACAAGTGTATTGCTGGCTTGTGAAATATATACTTTCCATGGTAATAAGATTATTCCCAGTGTATATGGTAACTTTCAGTGGAATACTTATTCATCTCTAACTTTAATTCCCTCACATTGGAGAGGGTTTATTTTGTCTATTTGGTTTTGTGCTTGCTTGGTGTGTTTTAGTGTCATAGTCACAGTGGCTCTTTATAAAGTTTGATATTAAAAGTTATATTTTAATATCCTGAATTGCTGTAATTATTGTAATTAGTGAATTAGTGCTGAAGGTTTATGGTCATTGGTTATGACCTCTTTGTCTGCTTTATACTGTATATGTGCAGTTATTTCTGCATGTGACATTAATATTCTATATTTAATAAATCAAGATGTTTTGAGTTTTTTCTCTAGTTTTTTAAACATTTGCATATCATTAACCAGTTTATTAAGCCTGCGATTTTTATGATTCCATTACTTTTGTTTTTTGGTTTGGCAGTTACAGTGTTGAGGAGAGTATATGTTCTGTATGGTGCAAAAGTTTTAAGCAGGTGTGGAAAAAATGCTGCAAAGTAAGAATGCTTTCAAAAATAGAAGTGTTCATAGTTTATTTTTATCAATTAATAAAATTCAAAGTGTATGAACAAAAGAGAAATCCAAATCAAATCAAGATTTGATGTGACCACCTTTTGCCTTCAAAGCAGCATCAATTCTTCAAGGTACACTTGCACACTGTTTTTGAAGGAACTTAGCAGGGAGATTGTTTCAAACATCTTGAAGAACTAACCACAGATCTTCTGTGTATGTAGATTTGTGCAAATCCTTTTGTCTCTTCATGTAATTCCAGACAGGCTCGATGATGTTGAGATCAAGGCTCTGTTGGGACCATATAAACTCTTCAAGGACTTCTTATTCTTCAGTACACGCAAGAAAGTTCTTAATGACATTGGTTGTATGTTTGGATCCGTTGTCTTGCTGCAGAATAAATTTGGAGTCAATCAGACACATCCCTGATTGTACTGCATGATGGTTAATTATAATTATCTGCCTATGTTTCTCAGCATTGACGACACTAAGAAATGGGTGACGTTGAGCACTGTGATTTTGTTTGGAAGGGAAAGGTTAGACACACCAAATATTGATTGGATTTAAATTTCCCTTTTTTTCATTCACTTTGCATTTTGTTAATTTGTATAAATAAACTTTGAACTATTTTTGAAAGTCTTCTTAATCTGCAGTATTTTTCCACACTTGCCTAAGACGTTTTTTTTATTTTGTGTCAAGTTAATAAACATTAATGTCGAAGCACCGTTGTTCATCTATACTGACTCATGACAGCACAAGGTTATTAGGTAACAAGATGAATCTGGCTACATACCATGCAATTCCTAAAAGGTATCCGAGCATGTGACCCTGCTCTGCGTAAAGATCTTGTTCTCTGTGTTGTCCAGTTGACATGCGCCATGCAATACCCTGTGACTGAAGTGATTCTGATGGCCTGAACAATGCTGTGCTTGTGTTCTCAGTGTTCTCGGACGTGTGGAGGAGGTGTCCAAAACCGCAAAGTGAGCTGCAAACAGTTGTTGGCAGATGGGAGCTTTATGAAGCTTTCAGAAGAGCTCTGCCAGATACAAAAGCCTGCGAGTCAGAAACATTGTGGGAAATTGGATTGTCCCCTGCAGTTAAGAACAGGCGAATGGTCTAAGGTCAGTCTGGTCTAAGATCATATGTATCAGTAGTGCCATCATAAACATCATGAAGGTCAAATGTATTAGATGTTTTTTCAGGGTTCACACCTTTAAATTTAAAGTCCAGCTTAAAAAGTCCTTTTTCCCAAGGTGATACTCAAGCCGTAGTTTATATAGCAGGTGTATTCCTTCTAGATAAATTAGAATTCAAAATAGTGCCACTAACAATCGGATAATAACACCGACTCATTACCTGCATAAGGCTCATTTTTAAAACTATGTTTACTCTGAGAAGCTGCAGCACTTCAGAAAAAAAACTTGCTCTCTGTTATGAAGGAGCCTTAAAGGGTATTTCCAGGACTTTATGGAAAAACAAAAAATGTGCCGAAGCACTAACAGGCAGGCAATTGCAACTTACCTGCCTATTGTGCATGGAGCCGTTCTTCCCCGGCACAGAGTGGTCACAGACCGAATGCAGAGAGGGAAAGTTCGCGGTGTATGCCGGGCTGTGACATGCGGTGAAACGCCACCCGCAGCCATCAATCAAGGGGGTGCGCATCACTGGGTCACACCCGGCTGCAGCCAGAACTTGATGTGACATCAGCGGATGTCAGAGCCGGCTCATGTGAAGCCCAGTGAGTGGTCAGTGATAGCGCCGCTCACAGGCAAGAATGACAATTCAAGGTAATTACAAAAACAGTTATCTCCACCGTTTAATTCGATGGGGGCATTATGTGTTGTAGAGGACAACCTCTTCAACAACTGTGTGTTACCAGTTGTGGATGTCTCCCTCCATTTCTCACATTATCCAATCAGTGAGACACTGTCAGATTGTTTAGGGACACACCTTTTTGACAAGGGAAATGATTATTAGAAATACACAGGAGGACCAGCAGAGGAACAGCACAACACAGTGTTCTGTAAAAAGATGTTTCAGAATAGTTATTAACCATGAAATAAAAGTATCTACTAAAACAGATTATTAGGAAGCTCTGCGTTTGGTCCTCTTTACATAAAACCAATTGACTTTAAATCAATGGTGTCAACAAGCTGACCAAATGTTTCCGAAAGAAATATAATATAGGCTGAATCTCAAAATCAGTACAAACTAAATAATTCAATGAACTTACAAAGTACTTTTTTGTAAATATTATTTCACCTCTCCATTGTGGAGATACCAGCAATCAAAGTATTTAGCACCTAATGAGTTAGTTTTTAAGTTCAAATGGCTATTATTAGATAGTTTTCACTGTGGGCATTCACTTCTTCTCCCTGCATGATTCTTATATATCAAGAGGGTAACTAAGTTTAGCTTTGACACATTACAATCCCTTCTATCAGCTCTCCTCTTCTCATAGCACTGTCAGCTCTGTAGTACTGCCCTTCCCCCACACTGCCTATCCAGAGATGTGAGCTCAAAGTGTCAGTTTTACACTAATATCTGTTGTGCTCAACTTGTATTCACACTGCAGGTATCATTACATCTCACAAAGGAGTAGTCCAGAACAGGCAGGTTACTGTTGTCTGAAATGTATTGATAGCCCTGATCTCACTACAGAGTGATTACAAGTTACTTGAGTAAAACAGACAAAAGTGTGATTACTGACAAACTCATCATCAGGAGAGCTGATAGAAGGGTTTGTAATGTGACACAGCTAAACTCAGCTTTGCTAGCTCTCTCCCCCCCCCCCCCCCCCACACACACACAATGACTCATGCAGAATATTACAGTTTAGCAACTTGCCTATTCTGGGTTAATCGTGTGTGAGAAGTAATGACAGCCTGCTCTCACTACACACCTATTAGAAGTTGCTAGAGCACAACATTCATAAGTGTAATTGCACTCAGTAATCAGAAAAGTTGAAAGGAGGGTTTATAATGTGACAAAGCTAAACTCAGCAGTGCTCCACTCTGACTCAGGCAGGAGATTATACCGAAAGATAAGAGCTGTATCATTAAATCTTACACACTGAGAAATGTTCTCTAAACTATTGTGGGGGTGGTGTTTTTTCCTTTGAGTGTTGCTACCTGCTTATGATTAGTGCGTATCATACAGGCAGAAGTACATGCTGTTATGAATGTGACAGACTCACACACAGGTAACAGAAATAAAGAAGACCTATTACAGAGAGAAGCCACACCCACTCCTTACTGGCCCCTGTGCAGACTAGACAATCCCTAGTCACACAACTAAAAACACCACCTCGAACCAGACTCCCTAGAAGCCTGTAGAGGTGTTTCTCGTACCTCCTGAGGAGCCAGAGGGGAGGCCACTATACTCTACTAACAAGGGGAGAGGAAAGTGTGTAGGTGGACACTAAGAACCAGGGTGAGAAAGCTTAAAGCACGTTCATAAAGGGGAGAGAGGGAAGACTAAGGAGAACCAAAAATGAATGAAAAAATAACCTCCCAGAACCCTAACTGTCATCAAAGGAAAAGGTACTGGAAGGTAGACAAACAGACACTCAGCAGGAATACAAACGGTGTTTGCCTAGCAGGGAAAATCCTGTAACTGAGGGGCTAGAACTCCACCTAGAAGTATAGCCAACAAGGATGTGCAATGTAAGGTGAACATATAAAACCCCACCCAGAATGCGATAGGGCAAACCAAAAAGGGAAAATGAGAAGCACTTGGAGAGGAGCAAACCAAGAATGGAAAACAAAGACAATAGAAACCATTAGCATTTGGACAGGGAAGAAAAGGCAATAGCTGCAACAGGTCACCGGATTGAATCCCCAAACCAAGCCCGTTACACCAGCTCCCAGTGAACGCTATCTGGTAAAAAAAAATGTTTAAATGCAAGTGGGTGTTAACTCATTAGGTACCAAATACTTTGATTGCAAATATCTCCGCAGCGGAAAGGCCAATTTTAACCTAAAAAGTTTTATTCTGCTCTGCAGCCTTTTTACTTCATGTCTCCAGTTCAACATGAAAAAATTCATGAAAGGTCCTCTTTAAGGGGACTTGAAGCTTAACGCATGAAGTGAATTTTAGACTTATGGTTTTATGTTTGTGGATGTAGTGCTCTTCAAGATGTGGTGTTGGAGTCCAGAGAAGGACACTACTTTGTCAGAAGATAACAGCTAAAGGGCAAGTAGTCATTGTTAATGGGTCACTGTGTCATGGACTTCCCACCCCAGCTCTTGTCAGAATGTGTCGTGTAAGTGCATGCCACAGTAAGTATTGTAAAGCTGATTCTTCTAAATCCTGAACTTGAATTGCTGTCTGTTTTTACATAGAGAAGAATGTTCCAATAATGACTTGTAATATTTTATCCAAACCCATGGTTGCTAAAGAACTGGGATGAGAACACACCTGAGGTTCTGAAGGATGTACTTGGTAATGTCTAACTTGACCAATAATGAAACTATGTGTAATTTATCTTATAACATGAACATACACTAATATTTCTATTTTTGACCTTCTGTTAACACATATATTATGCTAATAGAAGGATATGAAATCTTTTATCTATATTTTGGATTGGTGCAGCCTTTCTTATAGATTGTAGAGCTCTACTGTTCCCAAAATGACAGTTGATGGAGACGCATGTGACCAGATCGGTCCATCAGCCCCCATCAAAAACAGTTCACATTGGAAAACTATTTTCCAGTTGGATGAGGCTGATGGAAGATTGCACTTACAAGTACAGAAGGAAAACCTGTGAAAAATATATATGTTAGTACATGCCACCAAATCATGTCCTCAACAGATTTATTAAATGACCGTATTACAGCTCTGTTTTATTACACTTTAATAGAGCTTCCATAGAATTGCATTTCATGTTGGCACGAGTTTCTTTTGTCAGATTTCATATACTCTATTTCATGCATTTGTTACCATTGGAGAATATCTTGTATGTACCCCACAGAGACTACATGGAAGCCAGGTGACTTTATTGCTCCATTTGCATAGGTTCTTGCAGGAATTACCCTTAAATATTTTCATGGCTTTTAGTGTAACTGATCATGGTCTAGATCCCAAAATGTAATCGTTTTATCTTTAAATGTGTAAGCAGTGACATAGGTTTTCTTCTCAATTTTTTTTTTGTTTTCATCCATTAATTATTTTGGAGAATATAAAGTCACTTACCAATAAATAAATCTGTTATGGTCCTAATGAGGAAAATTAACACAGGTTGGTTTTGGAGATTAATGAATACAACAATTTAATTACCAATACTTAAATTATACCTTAATGGTTTCATATTCCTTGGATTAAAAAATATTCCTTTTAGTGTTGCCATCCGACTGTTCAAGAATTAATTAATTATGATGACTATAACACTGCACTTTTTTATTCTTAGATCTGTGCCAAGAACATTCTTAGAATTCCACTGGGTTTTTAAATGTGCTGCAGTCTCTGTTAGTTGGCATTTCAGTCTGCCAGCCAGCTGTAATGAAGCACAAAATGACCTATTTGTAGGTGACAATGACTTGTTTCTACTGTGGTATAACAGTGCCCCTTGTGTGAACTCCTGGTCTTGCATTCTTATGTGTTTCCATGATGTACAGGTATGCCTGTAACACCCTTTTTCACCTTGGAAATGTTTTTAAATTGTAATATCACACAACATTTAATGGGTTGTCAGGACAAAATAAAACTATGCCCAAGATATCAAACTCTGTCATACTCACATGGATCAAGCACAGGATGCTCCATGGTCTGCACTGAGATGGTGATTTCACTGATCCACCAGTTGCTAGACCTCTGCAGCTGTTCTCATTTATCTCCGGATTGTTTCCTACAACCCTTTGCTATCTCCAATAACATCTATTACCTCTTGCTGTTCCTCCTCGTGCTCCTTCGGCCACTGGTTTCCATCAGTGCTACACCAGTATCATAAGAGGAAACAATCTAGAGATAAATGAGAACAGTCTGGGTAAGAAAGTTCAGGAGCCAGAGACTGGAATTAGACTAACAGCTAGACTCAATACTCAAGCAATGATTGAGAGATTCATGTGGCTTTAAGTAGGCACAAACAGGTAACAAGATGGATTCCACAGATTCAGAATCTGCATTCTTAGTAAAGGTTAATTTTAGAACACAACAGCAGCCTCCAGTGGTAAGGAGTGGGATTGTAGCACAATTATTAAGATGAACAATAGCAGCCACTAGTGGTCAAAAAGGACAACAGGAATCCTGACAATTATATAGCACTGTGTACTTACAATTGCTCATTTGGCCTTTCTACCCAGATAATTCTTCTCTTTTCTCTGCTGTATGTAGAAACAGGAAGTGTATTGTCCCTGCATAAATCATCATCCTCTTCAACTCCTGACCCAGCTGCTCCCTCCTCCCACCTGCCAGGGACTTTTGCAGTGACTTATGACTCACAAAGAGAAAATGTACTTTCTGTTTGTACATAGAGATTAGAAGGATTCAGCTAGTCAGTTTTTAATCATGTGAAGTCATAGACCTAATGGAAAACAGAAGAATTAGCTGGGTAGAAAGGCAAAATGAGCAATTGTAAGAACACAGTGCTATATAATACGATGATTGCAATATATTGATGATTAAAATTTTGATGGGAGGAGTGCTTCTTTAATATGAATTTATCATCATCATTAGCAATGTAACTTATAAAAAACACTAGCAAACTGGTTATGTATTAATTTATGATTCATAGTTAAAGATATTTCCTTCAGTAGGAAAAGAAAGTACACCTTTTGCTGGCATACCATTGAGGACAATGGTTAAGAACATATCTTAGGTTATTTAAGAAAACATTGACCAGGTAAAGCAGTTTTCTTTGCTTAGTGTACACAGATAAAGACTGACCTTGAGGGAACATAGCAACAAACACTCAAACTTACAGTGTCCATTTTAGGACATGATCAGATATCAAAATCAAACATCAAAATGATGTCATGTTTGAGGCTAAATACCCTGTCTGAGAACTGATTCTGACAAGTGATTTTGACGAGTGATTTTGACGGATGATTTTGATGAGTGATTCTGACGAGTGATTCTGACGAGTGATTCTGGCGAGTGATTCTGACGAATGATTCTGACGAGTGATTCTGACGAATGATTTTGACAGGTGATTCTGACGAATGATTTTGACGAGTGATTCTGACGAATGATTCTGATGAATGATTTTGACGAGTGATTTTAATGAGTGATACTGACTAGTGATTCTGACGAGTGATTCTGACGAGTGATTCTGACGAATGATTCTGACGAATGATTTTGACAAGTGATTCTGACGAATGATTCTTGTTATGTTCTGCTACCAAAGCTAAGGAAAGAGAGGAGATCTGTCCCTACTATAAGACTCAGCTGAATCCCTACGATGTAACAGGGAACCTGATCCTGCGATCAGACCTGCTAAAGTCCTAATCTAGTCTGTACGGAGACCTATAGATGTGAGGAGGGAATCCCTACAAGTACTAAGGACTGGGAGGAATATGGGACACCTCCTAACAGAAATAGTAGCAGACAGACGAACAAACAAAATAGATAGAACATAGAGGTCCGTAGACCAAGCAAACTAACAGAGTTAGATACAGAGCACAGGCTAGCTAGAAAGTAGATATACAATGAAGTCCAGCAAAGCCAGAAGGGCGGAGCAGGATTAAATAGGCCAACAAGGTCATGTGACCAGCAAAGGAAAAAAAACCTAACAGCAAGGTTCTAACAGTACCCCCCCTTCTAAGAGGATCCTCCGGATCCCCTAGGACCAGGCTTATCAGGAAATCTCCTGTGAAACGCTCTGATAAGTCTGGACGCGGAAACATCATCTGACCTCACCCAAGAGTTATCCTCGGCTCCGAAACCTTTCCAGGCCACAAGATACTGCAAACTACCTCTATACCGTCTAGAGTCAAGGATGCGAGAAATTTCATATTCCCCGTCCTCCACCACCGGAGGAACAGAGGCAGAGGCGTCACCATCCGACACAACAGCTTTTTTTAACAGAGAGACATGAAAGACCGGATTAATTCTCCAGGAGGTAGGAACCTCCAACCTAACAGCAGATTGGTTGACAACCTGAAGCACCTTAAAGGGCCCTACAAACTTGGGACCCAATTTCTTAGAAGGAATCCTCAACCGCAGATTCCTAGAGGACAACCAAACCATGTCACCAACAGCGAACAAAACCTCCTGTCGTTTCCTATCAAAGTAGTCTTTAGATTTTCTGTTGGCCTCCTGAAGATTACCACGCACATCCGTCCAAACTCTTTCCAAATCACCGGAAAAATTCTCCTCCTCAGGCACGGCAGATCCCAACTTGGAGAACGACCCAAACGACGGATGTCTCCCAGAACAACAAAAAAAAGGCGAACAACCAGCAGAAGAAGATGTATGATTGTTCAGAGCAAATTCGGCAAGTGGCAGAAACTCAGACCACCCCTCTTGATTGTCTGCCACAAAACAACGCAAGAACTGCTCAACATCCTGGTTTTTCCTTTCTGTCTGGCCATTAGATTCAGGATGATATCCGGACGAAAACGACAAATGAATTCCCAACCTGTCACAAAAGGCACGCCAAAAACGAGCCACGAACTGAGGACCCCTATCAGAAACAATGTCAGTAGGAACGCCATGAAGTCTGACAATTTCCTTGACAAAGGCCTTAGCGAGAGTTTTAGCGCAGGGCAGTTTGACGAAGGGAACCAAGTGACACATCTTGCTAAAACGGTCCACGACCACCCAGATGACAGTAAAACCCTCAGAGGAGGGAAGGTCAGTTATAAAGTCCATAGCCAAATGTGTCCAAGGAGCACTGGGGACCTCCAAAGGACAAAGCAACCCCGCAGCAGGAGTATGTGAGGACTTAGATCTAGCACATATAGTACATTGGCGCACCCACTTAATGACTTCCTTCTGCCATCCAGGCCACCAAAAACTGCGACCCACCAGTCTCTTGGTCTCAGAGATTCCGGGATGACCTGCCAACCGAGATTCGTGACACTCAACAAACAAATCTCTCCTAAAGGTCCCAGGCACAAACAACCTCCCATGAGGAGTGTTAGATGGGGCATTCTCCTGAGCTTTAAGAATCTCATCTTCCAAAACGGAGTCTAAAGCAGCTATCACAACACCTTCTTGTAAAATGTTTTCCTCTTTCTCAGCACCGACTATGGGAGAAAAACTGCGAGACAAGGCATCCGCCTTAACATTCTTAGTACCAGGGATGTAAGTAACGGAGAAATTAAACCGCGAGAAAAACAGTGCCCACCTAGCCTGACGGGCATTCAGGCGCTTGGCAGCATCAAGATATATCAGATTTTTATGATCCGTAAGAACCTGAACGGGAAATTCCGCACCTTCCAAGAAGTGGCGCCAGTGTTCAAATGCGAGTTTAATAGCCAATAATTCCCGATTACCAATATCGTAATTCAGTTCAGTCTCCGAAAAAATTTTTTTGAAAAAAAGGCACAGGGATGTAATCCATCCCCGTTATCCTGAGACAATACTGCGCCAACCCCCACAGAGGAAGCATCAACCTCAACCAAAAACGGCCTAGTAACATCAGGCTGCATAAGGATGGGAGCAGAGGTGAACCTCTCCTTGAGATACATAAAAGCTTCAATGGCCTCAGAAGACCACTGAACCGCATCAGCACCTTTCCTGGTGAGATCAGTCAGAGGTTTGACAATACTAGAAAAAATTTTTATGAATTTTCTGTAGTAATTGGCGAAACCCAAAAACCTCTGTATCGATTTCAAACCAATAGGCCTAGGCCATTCCTGCACAGCCTGAACCTTAACCGGATCCATCTCAAAACCTTTGCTGGAGATAATGTAGCCCAAAAAACTAATTCTCTGTACAGCGAATTCACATTTCTCCAGCTTAGCAAAAAGCGAATTGTCCATTAATAACTGTAATACCTCACGCACGCTCCGCCAATGAGACTCCAGATCTGGCGAATAAATCAAAATGTCATCCAAATACACAACCACATTTTTACCGATCAAAGGTCTAAGGATGTCATTAATCAGATTCTGAAAAAATGCAGGAGCATTAGTAAGACCAAAAGGCATAACCAGATTCTCAAAATGACCCACAGGAGTGTTAAAAGCAGTCTTCCATTCATCACCCTCCTTCATGCGCAACAGATTGTATGCCCCCTTAAGGTCAATTTTAGAGAACCACTTGGCCCCCAATAACTGGTTAAACAGATCAGGAATCAATGGCAGTAGGTAAGGATTGCGTACCGTAATTTTGTTAATCTCACGAAAATCCAGACAAGGACGTAAACCGCCGTCCTTTTTTTTTACAAAAAAAAATCCAACCGCCACAGGAGACTTAGAGGGCCTAATGTGACCGGCGGCCAAACTTGTCTGTATGTATTCCTCCAAAGCCTTCCTCTCAGGAATGGTAAGGTTAAATAAACGACTTTTAGGAAGAGTCGCTCCAGGGACAAATTCAATAGAACAATCATAGTCTCTATGGGGAGGCAAAACCTGCGATTCCTTCTCAGAAAAAACTCTCCAAAAATCCTGAATAGGAACAGGCAATTCTCCCCTATCCAAAGCTGCAATACGTCCGTTACAACACTTGTCATAACATTTATGGCTCCAGGATTTAATTTCACTGGTAGACCAATCCAGTACAGGATTGTGAAATTTTAACCAGGGCAAACCCAATATTACTGGAGAAGGCAAGTTATTCAACACTACCAAATCCAATTTCTCATGGTGAACACCATTAATAGTGAGAGGAAATTCACTGACCTTGAGAGTAATATTCTTCAAAGGGGAGCCATCCACAGAAACCACAGCAATGGGGGATGATAAAGGTTCAGGTTTTAAATTGAGTTTTTCCACGAATCCCCCATCAATTACATTCAGTGTAGACCCGCAATCAACAAACACCCGAAATTCCATTAATTTTTCCTGAGCAATCGTGGAAGCAGCTAAAAATATACCCTTGGAATTTAAACAGGCAATACGGGCGTGACTGACCATTTTTTTTTCTTTCTTCATACGAAGCTCACAGCCTTTAATCAAATGACCAGATTTTCCGCAATAGAAACACAAGCCTTCTGAAAAACGACGGTCTTTTTCTTGAGAGCGAGGTGCCACCGATCCAATCTCTATCGGTTCACCACTGTTAGTACACACATTATCATAACCAGAAACTGACATAGCAGAGGATTTGCTCTCATTAACCCTAGCACGCAGTCTTCTATCCACCCGTATAGCTAATTGCATAGCCTGTTGCAAATCCTCAGGTGTAGGATAAGCAATTAGCAGGTCTTTAACCCTTTCACTGAGCCCAGCAAGAAATAGACTTTTCAGAGCAGAATCGTTCCACCCTGTTTGAGTGGACCAACGACGAAAATGAGTACAATATTTTTCGACATTACCTGATCCTTGTTTTAAACGTCTCAACTCAGTCTCAGCTGATGCCACACGGTCAGGATCATCATATAATAGTCCTAAAGCAGAAAAAAAACTATCCACTGATCTGAAGCATGTATCACTAGGTTGCAAAGAAAAGGCCCACTCCTGAGGCTCTTTGCGCAAAAGTGACATTATGAACCCTACGCGCTGGGATTCATCCCCAGAGGACTTGGGTCTCAAACGAAAATACAATAAGCAAGCATTTTTAAATGAAAAAAATTCTCGATGTTCACCAAAAAATAAATCCGGCAAACATACCTTAGGCTCCAAGAAATATGCTCCAGGACAGTTACTCACGTGCTGACGGAGCTCGGCCACTTCCAGAGAGAGTCCCTGCAGGTGTTTAGCCAAATCCTGAACCGACACCATGATGGAACAAAAAAAAAAAAAAAAATCTTTCCTTAGAGAATTTGCAGGCTGGACTTACTGTTATGTTCTGCTACCAAAGCTAAGGAAAGAGAGGAGATCTGTCCCTACTATAAGACTCAGCTGAATCCCTACGATGTAACAGGGAACCTGATCCTGCGATCAGACCTGCTAAAGTCCTAATCTAGTCTGTACGGAGACCTATAGATGTGAGGAGGGAATCCCTACAAGTACTAAGGACTGGGAGGAATATGGGACACCTCCTAACAGAAATAGTAGCAGACAGACGAACAAACAAAATAGATAGAACATAGAGGTCCGTAGACCAAGCAAACTAACAGAGTTAGATACAGAGCACAGGCTAGCTAGAAAGTAGATATACAATGAAGTCCAGCAAAGCCAGAAGGGCAGAGCAGGATTAAATAGGCCAACAAGGTCATGTGACCAGCAAAGGAAAAAAAACCTAACAGCAAGATTCTAACAATTCTGACAAATGATTTTGACGAGTGATTCTGATGAATGATTCTGACTAATGATTTTGACGAGTGATTTTGATGAGTGATACTGACTAGTGATTCTGACGAGTGATTCTGACGAATGATTCTGACGAGTGATTCTGACGAGTGATTCTGACGAATGATTTTGACGAATGATTTTGACAAGTGATTCTGACGAATGATTCTGATGAATGATTTTGACGAGTGATTCTGATGAGTGATTCTGACTAATGATTTTGACGAGTGATTTTGATGAGTGATACTGACTAGTGATTCTGACGAGTGATTTTGACGAGTGATTCTGACGAATGATTCTGACGAATGATTCTGACGAGTGATTCTGACGAGTGATTCTGACGAATGATTCTGACGAATGATTTTGAGAAGTGATTCTGACGAATGATTCTGATGAATGATTTTGACGAGGATCACTCATCAGAATCAGTTCTCAGACAGGGTATTTAGCCTCAAACTGACATCATTCTGATGTTTGATTTTGATATCTGATCATGTCCTAAAATGGACACTGTACAAACTGATCGCCCACAAACCTCTGTGGATCATGGTTTATATGTGTTTCAAATGTAGAAGCCGTACATTGCAAAAAACGTGTGTGAAAATCGCAGAGGCTTGAAGAAAAACTTTGGCAGGCATGCCTTACACCACAACTACATGCATGGGTACCCTAATACTTATGGTTAATATTATGAGCATCTGTCAATTATCATAGAATTTTCTGAAATCAAATTTTATGGAAACTTTTTTTTTCTTGTAAAATTACCAAAAACAATATAATAAATGCAGAATAATATATTTATACCTCTACCTACTCCCTGCCCCTCAAGAAAACAATATCCCAACCCTCTTCACAGAAGGTGGAGAAAAAAACTCCCATTTCAAATCGCCATAAATCATGTAATCTTTTCTAGAGCATTTTAATATCCAAAAAAGTTCAACACAGCCTGTCATTTAATATAATAAGTTCCTAGTCTTTCATCTATCTGTTTGTATGTGTCTCTTTTCCTGGAATAATTTCTACTTGCAAAGAAAGAAAACATGAAGCTCAGACTACCTACCTCACAGTGTGCTCCGATTTTCTCAGATGTGGACAAGATGGAAAAAAATTCTCCATCTTTTCCATTCTATCAGTCCGTGAAAATCGGACTCCACTCGGATGTCATCCGAGTGTGGTCCGATTTTTTGTACGGACCGATTGACTTGCGTGGCCAAGTGGGATCCGATTTAGGGATGCAAATCATGCATGCTGCAATTTTTTTCATCTGACAGACTCAGTCCGATGAAAAATTCGTACATGTGCATAAACCCATAGAATAACATTGGTCCGAGTGCAATCTGATGTTTTGTCGAATCGCACTAGGACCAAAACCAAAAATATGGTCGTCTGCTTCAGCCCTTACACTGAATAACACCAAATCCCTCTTTCCCTTTGCATATACTCTTCAGTATAGGGTGCAGTATGTATTAAGCAGCTATAAGTAGACGCCATATGGCAGATACAGTTGAATATTTTATAAGGTGTCTAATGGCTTAGCACTGCAAAGAGCTATAAACATGGCACATGGTGGCCTGGGGGTCTTTGAAAACACTAAAACAAGCTACAGGTGCAATGAAATGTGGATTTAATGATTTGAGTATGAAAAGAATGTGCAAATGAAAGTGTCACAAGTTTTTGCTTTTGATGTGAAAAGTTGACAAATTAACTATGCTTAAATCCTGGGCTTGGCTGTGGACTGATTATTGTGCCTTCATATAAATTTATAGTTAGAAAAAATTGCTTGAACGGCTCCTGCATAATAAGTGACTTTCTTTGCATGGGCTTTATTTCAGATTAAAATGCCAACCGGCTGAGATTGTAGCACATTTGAAAACCCAACGGAGTTCCAGGAATGTTCTTGGCATGAGGTTACAAAAAAGCACCAAACATATCTTAGTTAATGTAATTAATTGCAGAAAGCTGAATAGCGGGGCTTTAGCTTTGAAATGTGCAATAAATGGTGGAGAGTGATTTTCAAAAACATTGGCAGTGTTGACTCAATTTACATGGAAGGGAAATTAACACACTTAGTAGGTCTTGCTGTATTAAGATTATGAAAGTGCAGCTCTTTAAGTAACACATTGTGTTTCTTTTCATCATGACTTTGGACTACACAGTAAAAACTTGTATATACATTTCATACTGGCACATTTTTCCCAGCCATTAAAGTTCCTCATTTTTATCATACAATCCAGCAATGATAAGTAAAGTTGGAAGAACATGTTGTTCTAACATGCCAATGCCAAAAGTGCACTAAAGTATGGGCCAAGGTGTTTATATGGTCTACTAGCTTGTACAAAATACGAAAAAAAAACATAGATGAGTGGATATGTCTGGGTAAAACAGTATAGTTCAGGATCATTCAGGTTCGGTCATGTATCTATTAGTATATTTTCTCAGAGTAACCCTTATACCACTTTAATAATATAATGCAAATATTACTAAGGAATTTTAAATTCCCTTATATTAGTTTTAACAGATGGATTTCTATATTTTGGCATCAAAGTGTTTTCTCCAGATAACTGGCGTAAAACACTTTGAAAAGTTGCTAAATTTTCCTCACTCCTCCTGGACCAGTCGATGACTTTTTTTTTGTTCAAATTATTGTACTTGTTGTTTGCTACGTATACCCCTTTTCACATGTAAAGCGACATGGAATCAATGGCGCTATAATAATAAAAATCTTATTTTTGCATGCCCCTCATTAAGACTGGCATACAAAATGTTGGTCTTAATGAGTCAGGGTTAAAGTCTTCCAGTGACAAGTAAAATACATTCAGACATATTTTTCATGATTTGCATTTCATGATTGTGATATGTAATTATAGAGAATGCACTGTCTACTAATTACTTGAAAATCAAGTTTCATTTTCATTTTTCATGTTTTAAAGAAAACAAACATTTGTCTAAGCAAGAAGACATCTCAGGATCTCCAGAAATTCTTGCCATTCATCGAGTCTACATTCAGACCAGACAAGAAAAACGTATTAATTTTACTATTGGGAGCAGGGCATATTTACTTCCCAAGACATCTGTGGTGATAAAGTGCCCTGTACGTCGCTTCCAGAAGTCACTCATTAAGTGGGAAAAGGATGGACAACCTTTAAGATATTCCAAAAAAGTTGGAATAACAAAATCAGGATCTTTAAAGATTCATAACCTGGAAGTTCAAGATATTGGTGTCTACAAATGCATTGCACAATCTGCTTATGAAATATTTGTTCTTAAGCTAATTGGCACTGATAATAGACTCCTCGAAGCACCAAGCTTTGAAAAGGATCCAAATGAAGCAAACAATTTGGGAGAAAAGTGGTACAAAATGAGCAAGATGTGGAAGTCATGGAATAAAAACAATAAACTGTATCGAGAAGGCAACCAGGCCCAAGATGTCATGGTCTTAAGAAATCTTGAAACTCTGGTGACTAACTCAGCAGAAATATATAGTTCGCAAGAGTTTAAAGACAGTAGGCAGGAGGCAGCCATTGTACAAGGGGCTTACAGCATGGATATTGTCCAGTTTGAAGCTTTGGTTAGAAACATGAGTGAACTCATTGAAGCTGGTGAAATAAGTGATGATTTTGCAAGTCAGATTATATCCCATGTAGTGAATGAGTTGTCTAAGCCTCAGTCACCTTTGGAAAAGTGGAAAGTACCCAATGAAGACAATATATCAAACCACAAGCTGGCTGCAAAAGAACCAGATAATGTGATGCATTTCAGTAATAAAGCCTTAGAAAAGGAAAGCAGAAGAAGGCTATTAATCATCCGTAAACAGAAGAATGGATATATATTGTCTTCTAACAAGACACTGCACCTGATCATTGGGAGTAATGGTTTTATCACTAACAAGACCCAACTGGTTACTATTCAATGTGACTTCGATGGAGAAACACAAAGTAAATTAGCTTGGAGCAAGAATGGAGAAGCTTTGAAATTCTCTAACAGGTAAGGGAACCTTAATGGCTCAGATTCATCAAAGTCTTTTCACCAAATTTTTTGCTTAAAAGTCGCAACATTTTTGCGCCACTGGATGTTGTGCAAAAATGTTGTGAATTTTGGTGTTTTTATACCAGTCCAATTCAGATTCACCAAAGTAGGTGAACATTTGGCAGGATGGAGAGTGACAAAGCCCCCCAGACAAAGGCTTTATGAGTTAGAACATATTACTTCTGCACACCCATCAATAAGACTGGCGTACGAAATGCCAGTCTTAAAGAAGTTGGCCACAACTTTTTATTATGCCCCCTATGTATGCCCCTGGGGCCCATAAGTGTCTTTGTAATTACCTTTTGTGGCAGGTTTTGCCTGTGAGCGGCGCTATCGGTGGCTGCTCACAGGCATCACGTGACCCCCCTCTGACGTCACGACAAGTGAGGCGTGACTCAGCGCTGGGGTCCCCGCCGTGGCTGCTGGGTTGTGGGCTGGGGAATAACCCCGCCCACAACCCAGCAGCCACCGGTGAAACGCAGAAGAGGGACCCTCAGCTGCAGCCTGGACTTGTCGTGACGTCAGCGGATGCCTGTGAGCGGCCAGTGATAGCGCCGCTCACAGGCAGAACCTGCAAAAGAAGGTATTTACAGAGATACTTATGGGCCCCGGGGGGATACATTGGGGAGGGGATAATAAGTAGTGGACAACCCCTTTAATGAATTGAGTTCTATATTTTTTATGATTTACGGCCTCAAAACAAAATATAGGCTATACTAAAATTCATCTGTGAATAAAACTTGAAGATGCATAGATGTGTACGTGGAGTCAGTCCTGTGTCTATGAAGAAATTCTCCATCTGATTATGATTATTTCACCATATACAGATTCAGGCACAATTTCCGGGTTTGTGGACAACATTTTCTGATTTGGAGCAAAAGTAAATATAGGTTGTTAAATCTAAGTAACTAATAAGTTGGGAAGATCACAGAATTTGTTCTCTTCTGTCAAAAGAAGAATGTGGATGCGGCCTTCCAAATTAACTTCTATATTCCAAATTAGCTTCTTTGCTTAATATCTGTGCAACCAATGGTGTTCTGCAGCTGGTTGGAACAATGTAGCTAATTCAGTCCGGCCCTTCGGGCTAGTGGAGCAATTTTAGCTTTTTTGTGGTACATCTAAAATTCTTACGAGCATGGGAGGACCACACTTTCACAAATCCTAGTTGCAAGCATGAAAAAATGTCTCTTGTGTGAGTCAGATTTTGTAATCAGTGGGTCACACATGGCTTATAGCAGGTGTTACAAGCCAATGTCTTAAAGCTCCAGGAAGAGTGCTAGTCATGTAGTGTTTCCAAGCTTTCTGATCAGTTATTTCTTCACATATGTTCATGCTCATGACAATACTTTTAACAGTTGCATTGACGTGTCTGGATCTGGTGGAATTATGGCATGTCCTGGAGGTGAAGTCGGAAGGAAAGATTTTTAGTCATTGACCGGTAATCATATAAATCAACAAGCATCAGTAATCCATGCAGACTCTCAGCCAGCATAAATACATCACTACACACATATCTACAGGATAGAAAGTATGGTTAGACATATGGTGTATTGTAGCCATATTGAGACTTCAAGATATCAAAAATGTTCCCAGACCTTTTAACAATACATTAAGCTTTACGTTTAAGTTACATGCTGAGAAAAAACTCCTTACTTCTACTTAGCATATACATAGGGATTCCTTTCACCTCACAGAGGCCAAAAGACTTCATATGCCAGTATATGGAGGTACAGTATGTCACAAAAGTGAGTACACCCCTCACATTTTTGTAAATATTTTATTATATCTTTTCATGGGACAACACTGAACATATTATACTTTGACAGAATGTAAAGTAGTCAGGGTACAGCTTGTATAGCAGTGTAAAGTTGGCTTGCCCTCTAAATAACTCAACACACAGCCATTGATATCTAAACCACTGGCAACGAAAGTGAGTACACACCTAAATGACAATTGCCAAATTGTGCCAAATTAGTCATTTCCCTCCCTGGTGTCACGTGACTCATTAGTGCTACAAGGTCTCAGGTGTGAATGGGGAGCAGGTGTGGTAAATTTGGTGTTATTGCTTTCACACTCTCTCATACTGGTCACTGGAAGTTCAACATGGCACCTCATGGCAAAGAACTCTGAGGATCTGAAAAAAAATTGTTGCTCTAAATAAAGATAGCCAAGCCTATAAGAAGATTGCCAACACCCAGAAACTGAGCTGCAGCACGGTGGCCAAGACCATACAGTGGTTTAACAAGATAGGTTCCACTCAGAACTGGACTCGCCATGGACGACCAAAGAATTTGTTTGCACGTGCATAGCATAATATCCAGAGGTTGTCTTTTCAAAATAGACATATGAGTATTGCCAGAATTACTACAGAGGTTACAGGGGCGGGGGGTCTGCTTGTCAGTGCTCAGACTAAACACCGCACACTGCATCAAATTGGTCTGCATGGCTGTGGTTCCAGAAGGAAGCCTCTTCTAAAGATGATGCACAAGAAAGCCCACAAACACTTTGCTGAAGACAAGCAAACTAAAACATAGATTACTGGAATTATGTCCTGTGGTCTGATGAAACCAAGATAAACTTATTTGGTTCAGATGGTGTCAAGCATGTGTGGTGTCAAGTAGGTGAGGAGTACAAAGACAAGTGTGTCTTGCTTACAGTCAAGCATGGTGGTGGGAGTGTCATGGTTTGGGGCTGCATGAGTGCTTCCGGCTGTGGGGAGCTACAGTTCATTGAGGGAACCATGAATGCCAACATGTATTGTGACATACTAAAGCAGAGCATGATCCTCTCCCTTCGGAAACTGGGCCATATGGCAGTATACCAACATGATAACGAACCCAAACACAACTCCTAGATGATCACAGCTTGCTAAAAAATCTGATGGTAAAGGTGCTGGACTGGCCAAGCATGTCTCCAGACCTAAAGCCTATTGAACATCTGTGGGGCATACTTAAACAGAAGGTGGAGGAGCGCAAGGTCTCTAACATCCATCAGCTCCATGATGTTGTCATAGCGTGTATATTGCTCATAAAAGTTTAGGAATCCCTGGTTTATAGACTATTGCCCTAATTCATGAAAGCTTTTATGCTATAATTGAGGTGGCGAAAAAAAATGGCGACTTTTGCCATTTTTATGCCATTTTTGGCCAGCTCCTACTAAGTGGACGGAGCTTGTGTAGAACAGGGGCATGATGAGACATGGTGACCACTGTTCGTCAAATTCATAATGAGCAGGAGTGTTCCTTACTCCAGAAATATTACTCCAGTCCTTGGCCGGACTATCAACGCCACTTCACACCTGTGTGCCTCCTAATGAATAAGGCTCCTTGAACTCCATCCTGCTCCCTCATCAAGACCGACATAAAAATGCAAGTTTTGATTAATCAGGGTCTATAATTCTCTATCACGAGGCAAAAAAAGGATTTGCACCGGAGTCTCAGCAATTTTATGCTTATAAATTTGCATACTATATATTGTATACAGACCCTTCTGTAGGAGGTATACATTAGGCAATTCTCTTGATGTACAGAACTCTGCAAAAGTTTTAGGCAGGTGTAAAAAAATTGCTGCAAAGTAAGAATGCTATCAAAAATAGAAGTGTTAATACTTCTTTACTTTTATCAATTAACAAATTAAAAAGTGAATGAGCAAAAGAGAAATCAAAATCTCATCTATATTTTGTGTGACCAGTGACCACCCTTTGACTTCAAAACAGCATCAAAGCATCAGCACTTCTTCAAAGTACTGTACACTTGCACACAGTTTTTGAAGGAATTCTGCACAGAGATTGTTCCAAACATCTTTGAGTACTAACTACGGATCTTCTGTGGATGTAGGCTTGCACAAATCCATCTGTCTCTTCATCTAATCCCAGACAGACTCAATGATGTTGAGGTCAGGGTTCTGTGGGAGTCATATCATCAGCTCCAGGACGCCTTGTTATCCTTTATGCTGAAGGTGATTCTTAATGACAATACAGGCAGATACATATCCATCACGCAATAGCATTAGGGAGGCGTATGATTGGTTCCAAATTTATTCTGCAGCAGGACAACCGCAAACATACAGTCAATGTCATTAAGAATTATTTTCAGTGTAAAGAAGAACAAGGAGTCTTAGAAGTGATGATAAGGCCCTCACAAAGCCCTGATCTCAAGATAAGCAAGTCTGTCTGCGAATACACCACTAGACAGAAGAATTTGCACAAGCCTACATTGACAGAAGATCTGGGGTTAGTTCTCCAAGATTTTTGGAACATCCTCACTGCCAAGTTTTTTCAAAAGCTGTCTGCAAGTGTACAGAGATTTCTCTTTTGATCATTCACTTTACATTTTGTTAATTGATAAAAATAAACTATTAACACTTCAATTTTTGAAAGCATTCTCACTTAGCTGCAAATTTACAATGTATCTGTTAAGGGGACGGTTGCAAACAACTTTATTAAATAATGGAAAGCAACTGAACCCGTGGTCCGCGATGCAGCCTGGAGGACTGCAGCAGAACACCTTCCGGGTGAGAAGGTAAAACAACCAACTTAAATAATAATCCCTTCCGTGTTACTACACACTGGAACGGGAATAGGGATTCGCACTGTCTCCGTTAACTGCACGAGAGATGTGCGATAAATAATGTATCTGTAGACCTGTTTACAGCACAGGGACTGCGCAGCAGGCGCTAGGATGCATGTGTGATACACGCCGGCGTATATGTGCTCCCAGCCGGCGTGCTACCGGACTGAAGGGTATCTCTCCACGTGGCTAACAGGCAGTGCCAGGAATACAGCGTCTGCAGACCGCACGGGGTGTATGGCGACCCTTTTGTCGGAGCCAGACTGTCAGACGAAGCTACCTGCCTCCCTCCATCTAAGGCTGCCTATCCCCCGCTAAACCTGCCTGACAGAAGCTAAAGCACACGTGGAGCCCAAACGACCAAGCGTCCACACAACACCATCACAGCTCAATGATCAGAGTGCGCCGCCATGTTTGTGGGCGGGCTATTTAAAGATTAAGCCCTGTCCACCATCGCACTGTTGGTGACGTCACCCGCGACCAATCAGGCGGTGCCAGGTCACCGGATCAGCTGACTCCCAAACCACCAATCACGGTCCGCCATGTCACGGGCATGCTCAGTGCAGTGAATCCTGGACTTAGGCTGTAGCAGCCCTGTTTCCCTCCGCAACCTACGCTTCATGTTGCTAGGAACAAAGACCCAAGAGACGACTTGTACATCTCGTGCACCAGCTAAGCACTGGGCCTGATGACAATGCTGAGCAGCATCAGCCCCTGCTAGACCAGAACGGGAGACCACAGAATCCACTGATGGTTCTGAACCCAGGAGAGCACCTCATTTTGTAGATTAGGGGGAACAAACGTCCTCCCCGAAGGAACCTGGTTTAAGGACACTGGAGCCACCCTCCGCATACTTCCCGAAGAAACGGTGAGCCTGGACTCATCATCGTCCTCAGCCGTATCCATGGACTGGGACAAAAGGTCTACCTGAGGGCTCTTTTTGACATAATCTGACAAGACCTGGGTCTCGGGGACAGACAGAGGATCTGTGCCGGGGGCCACATCGGTAGAAGGGTCAGAGACTACCCTCTGGGTGACTGTAACCATACATTAGACACACAATTCTCACTTCAGGAAGAAATTCTCCCCGTATTACAGTCAATGTGTGGAGTGTGACAACGTAACCATGGAAGACCCAATAATACCTCATCTAATACACCTGGAATAATAAGAAAGGAGATAACCTCCCGGTGACCCTGAGGAAATGACATAGTGAGAGAAATCGACTGGTGGGTGGTTTGCGTGTCCAGTAGTGAACCGTTGACTACCCTAATGTTCATTGGTCTTGGCAGTAACTCCATAGGGATGGCGTGCTTCTGGGCAAATGTAGATGACAAAAAATTGCCATCGGTGCCAGAATCCACCCACACCTTGGCAGTAACCATGGTTGTTCTGAAGAACAATGTCACCTTATACAATAGTTTGGAGGAAGGAGCCCCGGAATCTAACACACCTCCTCTAACGGCGGTTAGACACACTCGTTTTCCCAACTGCTTGTAACCCTTATTAATGGGGTACTCCAAGAGATGTGCAGGTCGGGAACGAGAGGGGCTAGACTCAGTCCGGGATATATCCATAGCCTCAGGCTCCGGGTCGGGAGTCACGGGTTTGGAAATGGGTCTAGAGAAGGATGGTGCCAACCGACACTGAGGTCTGGGGACCTCCAGCTCTAACTTGTGTTCTGCATGACGCAAATCTATTCAGTTAATGAGAGAGATTAACTCCTCCAGGGAGGTTGGAATCTCTCTGGTAGATAGAGCATTTTTAATATGCCCAGCCAGACCATTCCAGAACACCGGGTTTACAGACCGCTCAGACCAATCCAATTCAGCCGCTAAGGTTCTGAACTGGATGGCATAGTGGCTGGCGGTGACCGAACCCTGGACCAACACAAGAAGCTTAAGAGCCGTATCATGTGTGACCTGAGGACCTAGGAAGACATTTTTTAGGGCTGTAAGAAAGAGACCCGCATTAGCCACTACTGGGTCACTCCGCTCCCACAGGGGTGTAGCCCACTTCAAGGCCCTGTGAGAAAGTAATGAAATGACAAAACCCACTTTGGCCCTTTCAGAGGGGAACCGTGCCTCCATCATCTCCAACTGAATGGAGCACAGATTAATAAAACCTCTTCAGGATTTGCTGTCACCAGAAAATTTTTCCAGGAGAGCAAATTGGGGTAATGGGGCGGTTGCAGCTGCCGCAGCATTCACCGCAGCCGAGTTAACCAGATTGGCTGATTGAGAAGCTGCCTGGGTAGCTACTGCAGTGATATCAGCCACCGGGGCAGCTTGTTCAAGAGTCCTAAGTCTGGCCTCAAGTTGCTGTATATAGCGCTGCAGTTGCTGGTTGTCAGCCATGTTCGGCAAGACCCTGGCGCTCTGATACTGTTAAGGGGACGGTTGCAAACAACTTTAATTAATAATGGAAAGCAACCAAACCCGGGGTCCGCAATGCAGCCTGGAGGACTGCGGCCGAACACCTTCCGGGTGAGAAGGTAAAACAACCAACTTAAATAACAATCCCTTCCGTGTTACTGCACACTGGAACGGGAATAGGGATTCGCACTATTTCCGTTAACTGCACGAGAGATGTGCGATAAATAATGTATCTGTAGCCCTGTTTACAGCACAGGGACTACGCAGCAGGCGCTAGGATGCGTGTGTGATACATGCCGGCGTATACATGCTCCCAGCCGGTGTGCTACCTGACTGAGGGGTAACTCTCCACGTGGCTTACAGGCGGTGCCGGGAATACGGCGTCTGCAGACTGTTCTTGGTGTATGGTGACCCCTTTGTCGGAGCCAGACTGTCAGACGAAGCTACCTGCCTCCCTCCATCTAAGGCTGCCTATGCCTCGTTAAACCTGCCTGACAGAAGCTAAAGCACACGTGGAGCCCACACGACCAAGCGTCCACACAACAACACCATCACAGCTCAATGATCACATCGCGCCGCCATGTTTGTGGGCAGGCTATTTAAAGATTAAGCCCTGCCCACCATCGCACTATTGGTGACGTCACCCGCGACCAATCAGGCGGTGCCAGGTCACCGGATCAGCTGACTCCCAAACCACCAATCACGGACCACCATGTCACGGGCATGCTCAGTGCAGTGAATCCTGGACTTAGGCTGTAGCATCCCTGTTTCCCTCCGCAACCTACGCTTCATGTTGCTAGGAACAAAGACCTGAGATACAACTTGTACATCTCGTGCACCAGCTAGGCGTTGGGACTGATGAAGATGCCAAGCAGCATCAGCCCCAGCTGGACAGGAATGGGAGATCACAGAATCCACTGATGGTTCTGAACCCATTTCGAATCCAGCAAACGGCTGACACCTAACAATATCCTTCTACATGACCTGTTAACAGAGCAGCAACACAAATAGGAGACCTACCATGGACCCCAGACCAAAAGCTGTTAAAAAGGTCCTGTCAAAAGTTAGCAGTTTCTGTTCTTATTTAGTTCTTCGCAGTTATGGATTTTTTGGCGCGTTTCTATTCTTTTGCCTACTTCTCTATTTTACGTACTGGTTGTAACATACAATGGAGGATTCTTACACGTTGAGCTTTGTAAACGTTGCTTTAAAAACAATATTGAGATGTGGGCAAGAAAAGAATAGAAACATAAGCCAGAAATCAAACCTAAACTTTAGGCTTGGCGGCAATTAATCATAAACATGAAGCCAATGTACTGAGCCCCTGAAGGATTCCTGATGTACTTTTTACATGTTTCTTTTTATTATATTCATCCTCCTTTTCAGCCTCTTTGGTTGGAAGTATTCCCTGTTATATATCCCTTGAGCCGAGTGATTAAATGCGGAATACCAAAAACTCTATAACAAATATTTTCATAAACGGATCTTAAAAATTAGACAGGCCTTGTTGAGGCTTTTAGTGCTGGCATTATATACACATTTCTGTATTAGTGACACACTGGAGATTTTGTTCATTTCTCTCTTACTGTGCCACATGGTAGCTTTAAAATGACACACAATATGTATTTTCTGCCAGCACAGATCTCTCCGAAAGTCCCTGTGTGATGATTGACGGCTGTGTTCTGTGCTCTCTCTGTTCAATCACAGAATTAAAAGATTAGGATTTGTTGGGTTTTGGCAGTATATTGAACCCAGACATACAGGGCTCTGTGGGGATATATTACACCTCATATACAAAGAGTTAGGGCCAGTAAATGGATAGACTGGTTTCCCTTCTCAGTCTTCAGACAACAAGATTTAGTACCAGCCATTCCAGAACACTGAGAACATAAATGACAACACACTGCAGACTCAGGTTACATTGTCCAGTGTCCTCCTGATATTTCTCATATTTTTGGTAAAAAAAAACCCCTTTATTTGGTACAGTAGTCCTAATATGAAGGGGTATAGTAAAGACATGACTGTGTTTGGGTGCATTTACCTTGGCCAATTATAGTGAATGAGCGTTCCTAGGAATGCTCATTTCCCAATAATTGGTCCGTGTACACAAGCTGCCAATCACCAACGAGTGAGCAAAATCATTTCAAGTAAATGTAAACAAGACAAGCGCTGCCTAGAACAATGACAGTGTATGCACAAAATACAATCTATTACTAACTCTCTGCTGATTAGAAATGTGGTCATCCTGTCAGATGAATAATTGGAAGTAAGCAATTGGTGGTCAATTAAAGCGCAACCATCGTTTTTACTTTTTATTTAAAAAATCAATAATACACATGAAAATAAGCAACTTTGTAATATATCTTATCTGTCACGACTCTGTTGTCTGATTAACTGGGGCCAGGGGCTTCTTCCCTGTCCCTAACGCTAGGGTCGCCCTAGCTATCCCTGCTCCTCAGATTACTTCTGATGGTGAAGATGCTGGTGCCACGTATCTTGCTGGACTTCTGAATCAGCCCTTTATCTGTCCCCCTCCCCCAGCCAGGGAAGTGGGGAATAATACTGTATGTACATGCACAAACCAGACAAACAAGGAAGGACGTACAGGGATAACTGAAAATACCAAGCATACAAATATGCACTCACAGACAACAGAGAGGAACACCAGGGAGAAAAGAAAGAAAAATAAATTAGGAGAGGATGAGGATTTGCACATATCTGAAATACCTAGCAACAGTCACAGATCAACACACCAAACGCCTCTACCAGCATCCAACTCCTCCACTCAACACCAGGCAATATGAAACTAACGCTCGCAATTCAGATTGCCAGAGGCGAGTATATATAGGAGAGGGGAGTGGCCAATACTGAACAGCTGAGATCATCCAAGCAGAGACTCCAAGCTGAACAGTTTAACCCTTACACTGCTAGCAGAAACCTGCACCATTTAATATGAAGGAGAAGTGCTTCTTATCACTGCAGGAATACGTGAAATCAGACACTGCGGTCTTCTGGCTCCTCTCTGTTGCAGTAAACCTGTGACATTATCAGAGAAATCTGCTTCTTTTTCTGCCAAAATTGATCAGTCATTATTAAAATTCTCAGTTCTGAGGTAAAATCTGTATTAAGTGAAGACAGACTTTCCCATTACTGAGATAGGAGATGGCAGCTGCTACAGATACAATTCTATGTAGACGGGAGAAGGGTGGAGCTAGAAGCAGAGCTCCTCCTTCCTCCTCTCCCTACAATCTACATAGAATTGTATCAGTAGCAGCTTCCATCTCCTATCTAAGTAATGGGAAAGTCTGTCTTCACTGAATACAGATTTTACCTCCAAACTGAGAATTTTGATAATGACTGATCAAATTTGGCAGAGGAAGAAGCAACTCTCTCTGATAAGTTATATGACTAAGTAGCTTATCTTAATGTGTACTGCAATCATATAGTATAATCTAACCTTTAGGATTTAAACAATAGAAGCGATGTCCTGTAGTGATAGTCCGGTCAGGGTCAAGCTTTTATCATGACAAAAGTTAGGTTTACAGTAGGTGCCAGTGTTCAATTTTTCCGTTCCATTATAAGAACTGAAAAATGGAACTTATGTAAGTAAGGTATTTGTCACCTGACAGATGCAGAGTCCAAAGAACTATATTGACTCTAATGGATCGGCTGGGTTTCTGCCAGGTTGGCTGATATTTTAATGAAAAAAATAGTGCAGCGTGCACTCTGGTTTATCCTTTATTGAAGGGCAAGCACTCAATCAACACTGGCCTCAACCTCCACAAAGGCATCCAAAGTAGTCACCTACCACAGGTTAAACAACCATTTGATGTACAGTTGAAACCAGAAGTTTACATACACTATATAAAAAGACACATGTGCATGTTTTTCTCAATATCTGACATGAAATCAGAATAAATCTTTCCCGTTTTAGGTCAATTAGGATTACCATCATTTTTAATATTTGCCAAATGCCAGAATAATGAGAGAGAGAATGTTTTAAGGCATTTTTATGACTTACTGCAAAGTCAAAAGTTTACATACACTAAGATTACTATGCCTTTAAACAATTCTGCTTCCAAACACATGCCCATATGATGATGTCATGTGTTTGGAAGCTTCTGTTTTTTTTGGCAACATCTGAGTTAATTAGAGACACACTGCTTCTTTTTGTAGCATCATGGGACAGTCTAAAGAACTCAGCCAAGATGTCAGGCAGGGAATTGTGGACGTCCACAAGTCTGGCTCATCCTTGGGTACAATTTCAAGATACCTGAAGGTGCCTCATTCATCTGTACAAACAATTATATGCAAGTACAAACAAGATGGGAATGTCCAGCCATCATACCACTCAGGAAGGAGACGGTTTCTGTGTCCCAGAGATGAATGTGCCTTGGTCCGGCATGTGCATATCAACCCAAGGACAAAAGCAAAAGACCTTGTGAAGATGATGGCGGAAGCTGGTAAGATTGTGTCAATATCCACAGTGAAACGAGTACTGTATCAACATGGGCTGTAAGGCCATTCTGCCAGGAAGAAGCCATTACTCCAAAAGAAACATGAAAAAGCTAGATTAATGTTTACAAATGCACACAGGAACAAAGACCTTAATTTTTGGAGACATGTCCTGTGGTCTGATGAGACTAAAATGTAACTTTTGGGGTATAATGACCATCGTTACATTTGGAGGAAAAAGGGAGAAGCTTGGAAGCCTAAAAACACCATCCCGACTGTGAAACACGGGGGGTGGCTGCATCATGTTGTGGGGTTGTTTTGCTGCAGGAGGGACTGGTGCACTTCACAAAATAGATGGCATCATGAGAAAAGAAGATTATGTGGCAATACTGAAGCAACATCTCAAGACATTAGCCAGGAAGTTAAAGCTTGGGCGGAAATGGGTCTTCCAAATGGACAATGACCCGAAGCATACTGCCAAAATGGTAACAAAGTGGCTTAAGGATAACAAAGTCAATGTTTTGGAGTGGCCATCACAAAGCCCTGATCTCAATCCTATTGAAAATGTATGGCAAAGCTGAAAAGCCAGGTGCGAGCAAGGTGACCTACAAACCTGGATCAATTACACCAGCAGTTTTGTCAGGAGGAATGGGCCCAAATTCCGACCAACTATTGTGAGAAGCTTGTGGAAGGATATCCCAAACGTTTGACCCAAGTCATTCAGTTTAAGGGCAATGGTACTAAATATTAATGAAATATAAACTTTTGACTTTGCGGTAAGTAATAAAAATACCTTAAAACATTCTGGCATTTGGCAAATATTAAAAATGATGGTAATCCTAATTGACCTAAAACGGGAAAGGTTTATTCTGATTTCATGTCAGATATTGAGAAAAACATGCATACAGTCATATGAAAAAGTTTGGGCACCCCTATTAATCTTAAGCTTAATGTTTTATAAAAATTGGTGTTTTTGCAACAGCTATTTCAGTTTGATATATGTAATAACTGTTGGACACAGTAATGTTTCTGCCTTGAAATGAGGTTTATTGTGCTAACAGAAAATGTGCAATCTGCATTCAAACAAAATTTGACTGGTGCATAAGTATGGGCACCCTTATCATTTTCTTGTTTTAAATACTCCTGCCTACTTTTTACTGACTTACTAAAGCACTTTTTTTGGTTTTGTAACCTCATTGAGCTTTGAACTTTATAGCCAGGTGTATGCAATCATGAGAAAAGCTACTTAAAGTGGCCACTTGCAAGTTGTTCTCCTGTTTGAATCTCCTCTGAAGAGTGGCATCATGGGCTCCTCAAAACAACTGTCAAATGATCTGAAAACAAAGATTATTCAACATAGTTGTTCAGGGGAAGGATACAAAAAGCTGTCTCAGAGATTTAACCTGTCAGTTTCCACTGTGAGGAACATAGTAAGGAAATGGAAGAACATAGGGACAGTTCTTGTTAAGGCCAGAAGTGTCAGGACAAGAAAAACATCAGAAAGGCAGAGAAGAAGAATGGTGAGATCAGTCAAGGACAATCCTCAGACCACCTCCAGAGAGCTGCAGCATCAACTTGCTGCAGATGGTGTCACTGTGCATCGGTCAACTATACAACGCACTTTGCACAAGGAGAAGCTGTATGGGAGAGTGATGCGAAAGAAGCCGTTTCTGCAAGTACGCACAAACAGAGTCGGCTGAGGTATGCAAAAGCACATTTGAAGAAGCCTATTTCTTTTTGGAAGAAGGTCCTGTGGACTGATGAAACCAAGATTGAGTTGTTTGGTCATACAAAAAGGCGTTATGCATGGTGGCAAAAAAACACAGCATTCCAAGAAAAACACTTGCTACCCACAGTAAAATTTGGTGGAGGTTCCATCATGCTTTGGGGCTGTGTGGTCAATGCCGGCACTGGGAATCTTGTTAAAGTTGAGAGACGCATGGATTCCACTCAGTATCAGCAGATTCTTGGCAATAGTGTTCAAGAATCAGTGATAAAGTTGAAGTTACGCAGTGGATGGATCTTTCAGCAAGACAATGATCCAAAACACCGCTCCAAATCTACTCAGGCATTCATGCAGAGGAACAATTACAATGTTCTGGAATGGCCATCCCAGTCCCCAGACCTGAATATCATTGAACATCTGTGGGATCATTTGAAGAGGCTGTCCATGCTCGGCGACCATCAAACTTAACTGAACTGGAATTGTTTTGTAAAGAGGAATGGTCAAAAATACCTTCATCCAGGATCCAGGAACTCATTAAAAGCTACAGGAAGCGACTAGAGGCTGTTATTTTTGCAAAAGGAGGATCTACTAAATATTAATGTCACTTTTCTGGTGAGGTGCCCATACTTATGCACCTGTCAAATTTTGTTTGAATGCAGACTGCACATTTTCTGTTAGTACAATAAACCTCATTTCAAGGCAGAAACATTACTGTATCCAACAGTTATTACATATATCAAACTGAAATAGCTGTTGCAAAAACACCAATTTTTATAAAACATTAAGCTTAAGATTAATAGGGGTGCCCAAACTTTTTCATATGACTGTATGTGTCTTTTTATATAGTGTATGTAAACTTCTGGTTTCAACTGTATATAGGGATTTTTCAACACTCCCCTGATGGCAGTTGTTTGGGAAAAAGGCATGATAGATTGTAACATTCCCAGATAAGAGGAGTCTGTATTGAAAAAACATGGATACTCGGCTAAGCATATTGTGCACTTGTATAGGAGTCAGAAGAGATGGCTATCTGCAGAATTAGCATTTGGCCAATGGCTATTACTAGTATGGGAATTTTAAGGGGTTATTCTTATCTTTTTTCTTCAGCAGTGCACCACTCCGCAGCCTCCTAACTTACCGGTTCAGGAGGAGGCTGGCACTCCTGTTTGATTGACAATTGAAGCATTATTTGTGCTGCTGTTTGTGCTCTGATGCTGGTATATGAGGCTTTGCCTCTGCAGCATCACAAGCGCGGTGGGACCGAAGCTGACTGAGATTAGGAGCCAACAGCACAGTGCAGTTCTTACAAGCTCACTAGGGAAGAGCTTGTAAGCACTGCACATGTTCGGATACCACTGTTAGACAGTCGTGGTGGCCAATCTCCTTGGCAATGAGTATTAATAAAAATAAAACAGAGTTAGCTGGAGAACGTGGCCTTTTTAATAATATGTGAATTGCAAAGTTCCTTGTTTTTATGACTGCAATATAAATATAGGCGCCTAAAAAGATGGGAATATTAGTAACCCTGTTAGACTACAAATCACTAACATGTCTATATTTACCCTTAGGATTACCCTAGAAAGCAGTGGAACGCTGCACATACATAGACCCGGCAGAGAAGACATGGGCATGTATCAGTGTACAGCTGTAAATGAGCGAGGATCTGACGTTGAAAATTCACACCTGTATTTTGCAGGTAAATTGTGATCATGAAGTAATTCATGATTTATATATGTCCTATGAGAGATAATTGTATGACTGATTATTAAGTTTAATTTGGAGGCATAAAAAAACCACTAGAAAATTCATTCATATTTACCACCCCAAATAAAAAAACATTTCTTACCAACCAAGCATTTAGACCCCAATTCATCAAGACCGGCGTTGTTCCTGCTGATTTTTATGAGAGGACATGTTAGGGTCAGATGCTCCTGATTTATTAGGAGGCGCATTCCTCTTATGAACCAGGCATGTCTACAAAGTAGAGTGCACCTCATCACAAGTCTTACTTGGTGTCTTATTTTTGGCGAAAGGTATGCCACAGCTTGTCATGAATTGAATGAGCTATGATGTGATGCCCCTGTTTTGCCCCCATGACGCCCCAGTTCCTCCCCCAGCCCACTCCATTTCTGTCCATTTTGGCAGCGATGAGTGAAACTAGAGTGAAAACAGCAAAAGTTGCAAAATATTTTGCAACCCTGTGTTTTGCCAAAAATTTTTCAAAGCAATTACCACATTTCTGGCATAATTGCTTTGATGAATCGGGGCCTTAAGTGCATCCCATTCACATACCATCCTCATCCCACCCTCTCTCATTTGAAGTCCCTCAAGGATCTCTCGTTGGCTCACTTTTCTTCATCTATGCTTTAAGCCTTTGACAGATTCAAGTGCTATGGCTTCCAGTACCACAGCTATACCTTTGACTCTGCTCTGCCCGTCAATCCACACATCAAAGTCCTTTACACCCCCTGCCACCTCCATTTCCCTAAGGCTTTTTGCTGCCCTTTTCTCAATCTTGAAGGAACAAAAAGGTTAGCAGATGCCCTCATCATCTGGAATACTGCAACATCCTTCTCTGTGGCCTCCCATGGAACATCATTTTACACTTTCAATCCATCCTCTACTCTGCTCCTCAATCAATCCACCTCTCCCCTCACTACTCCTCTCTCTCTAATAACGATTTACTAATCCCCTCCAACCCAATCTCCTCCCCACTCATAATCTCCATTCCTCACAAGATGTTCTTCCCTTTCCATTTTTCTGTTCTTCAAACAACCATTTTAAATTTTTTTTGTGCATCCTCCATATTCTGGAATTAGCTAGCTCAGCATATTAAATTGTCTGCCACGATTGAAACCTTCAAACGTAACCTGAAAACCCATCTCTTCAAGAAAGCCTACAGCATGGAATAATCCCACTGCCACCTCACTAACACCAGAGCTGCTTTCACCTGCCTGACCTACTGTCTCCATCCTCCATACCTGGCAGATTGTAAGTCCTCATGGACATTGCTTTCTCACACTCCGTACCAGTCTGCCACTGTTAGATCAACTTTACTGTACTTGCTTAGTATTTTAGGTTTGTATTATATATATATATATATATATGTAAATCCTCTTCATATGTACAGCATTCCAAAATTAAAGGTGCTTTCAAATAATAATCTCTCTCAAGCACCAGTCTTTCCTTTTCCTATTTTATGCAGTTATTATCTTTTGTCTCTGTTACTGTAACAGCCTTCATCTCTCAAGGCTATCTTACAATTATCCTCCTGCCCTCAAATGCCAGCCAAGTGTCATTCTGTCCACCAGCTGATACTGACACTTCTTCACTTATCTACTTGTACTGCACCAGCCTCTACATTACTGTCACCAAATACTACTCATCCTCATAATCTCTTCTCTGGAACATCTCTGATGTCTCAGCTTCACTTGAATTCCCTTGCCCAAATCTCCAAACTTCCAAGTTCATGCAATTTATACATTCACATAACTTGGCTGGCTTTTACCCTAAGTGTCAGTCGTATACTAAGTGAATGTCAAATACTACCTACATTGGCTATTTTTTATCGTGTATCCACACTTTATCTGAAAGTTTGGTTGCTTTTGGGGTACACTTTGCTTTCCAATATAAGTAGTTATTTTTTATTATGCTTTGCTTATATAGCGCTTTACAGACATTATCATCATCCCCACTGGGACTCACAATATAATTTCCCTATCAGTATGTCTTTGGAGTGCGGGTGGAAACCCAGAGGAAACCCACGCAAACACGGGGAGAACATACAGGCTCCTTGCAGATGTTGTTCTTGGTGGGATTTGAACCCAGGACCCCAGCACTGCAAGGCTGCAGTGCTAACCACTGAGCCACCGTGCTGGCGTGCACCCCCTTGTTGTCTTTTCAGTTGTAATATATTTTGAGTTATAGCCATAGCTTTTATGTTTGTCAGAAATAATTTAATTTTTTATAATGTAATAAAAAAATGATGCCTCTAAACATATAAATGATACTAATGAAAGCACTGTACATCTTGGTAAATGGGATAATTCGATTTGATCTTTTTTTCATTATAGTATAATAATGATGACATGAAAGATATTTCTGGTGAAAAACAAAGGCTGGGTCTTTATCTGACATATGGCCACCATTATACAGGATTTAATTTTCTTTTGATCTTGATATCTGCTTAGATCATACCAGTCAGTCAGTAATGTATCTGCTTGGGAATATATCTGATCAAAGTCTTAATATTTAAAGGTGCTATAATATCAAATTCATGGCCAGTGAAATATAATAGAGACTGTCTACTCATCTGCATGAGAAACATCAATGTAGATAATTTGGAAATAAAATGTAATTTCTGTGTATATGGAAACTGTTCTGTTTATGAATCTTTATATTGTTAGCTTATGCCAATATCGGTACTATCAATTAATAACATAGAAAAGAATCCAGGTCTTAAAGAAGTATTTCAATCTTAGATATTTATGGCATATCCACCAGATATGTCTTAACTAGAGATGAACGCATCAATCTGCAGAGGATCGGATTTGAGTAGAAAAAAAAATAAAATAAGAGTTTAAGGCTTTGCAACTGTTTGCCTGGTCACATTTAACAATCGTAGGTGTGACAGCAATACTGCTGGCTGTTGTTTCAAATTACTTTCTGTGCATGTACTTATGTAGTTATGTAGCAACCTCTTTATTTAGGATTAAGCTTTGTTGTCAAGGGTGAGAGAATTTTAAATCAAAAATTGATTAAGTGTAAAATCTGAGCCAGTTCCTGTACCCTCTGTTTCCGCTACAGCTGTTAAGCAGCGCAACGCCTTTATTGCTGGCGACAGTCCTGTTGTATTCCTGGGACTTTTGTTGTCACTAAATCAGGAGCTATAGGGTTAATTCTTGTTGAGTTTTGATTACTCCTTTCTGGGAGCTATCAGCTATTTAAACCCCTGAAGCTCTAACTTCCACAGCCAGTCAATAAGTTGTGCTTATGTGGTCTACCACCCTATTCCTTGCTCTTGTTGTGCCTTCAGATATATTTTCTGATCTCATCTTGTATTTTGACCACCCTCTTGCTTACTGATTTTGCCTTTTGATATTGACCCAGACTGATGCTTCTTGCCTCCAGTTTGCTCCATCGGGTGGCACCTGAATCTATGGCTCCAGCCTGGTGGTCTCTGGCCAAGTTCAAACCCCTGTACACGGGTTAAATGGTGAAGGTCATGGCAAACCCCTTGGATTTGGTAAAAAGAGTGGCTTGTGCTAATACTGTCCATGGAACCTCTATTAACAGCTGCCAGGCCACCACAAACAGTGCAACTGTGACATTAAGTTTGGTTACACAGTTTATGATGTACAATAAAAATTATATTGGGGTTTCGTGTTAACCAGAAAAATTGATGTAAATAATTTTATGCCCAAAAAAGACAAAAGTATTTGTGGAGTGATACCTTTATTGGCTTAGTAGAAAATTATGTTTGCAAGGCTTCAGAGCACAGAGGCTCATTCAAACCTGCTTGATGAAGAAGTCTCTCTGAAAGCTTGCAAATACCTTTATTGGCTAGCAAAAAAAATATCACTCATAGAATACTTTTGTTTTTTTGGGCATAAAAGTATTTACATTAACAAAGTTTATAATCAAATTTAATGTTAGAATTTTTTTCCAAAATGTATGCTAAACCCAAACATGTGACATGCGACGGACGTGGTAGGGCAATTGAAAAAAAAAACAATCTCACAGATAACAATAGAGTTGTCACTAGCAGCAGCTCTAACAACATCGGTAGTGTTGGCAGCGTAGTACTAAACGCAAGTCATATTTGGCCTCCTTTGCAAACTGTGGATAACACATTAGCAGGGAGAAGGCGGAATGGAGTACAGTGGCATGTAAAAGTTTGGGCACCCCTGGTCAAAATTACTATTATTGTGAACAGTTAAGAAAGTTGAAGATGAAATGATCTCTAAAAGGCCTAAATTAAAGAGGACACATTTCCTGTGTATTTTAGGCAAAAAAAAGTACATATTTTCATCTTTTACATTTTAAAAATTACAAAAAGGAAAATGGGCTGATGCAAAAATTTGGGCGCCCTGCATGGTTAATACCTAGGAATACTTTTGCTAGTATCACAGCTTGTAAATGCTTTTTGCAGCCAGTCAAGAGTCTTTCAAATCTTGTTTGAGGGATTTTCATCCATTCTTCCTTGGAAAATTCTTTCAGTTCTGTGAGATTCCTGCCTCGTCTTGCATGCGCTGCTATTTTGAGGTCTAGCCACAGATTTTCAATGATGTTCAGATCAGGGGACTGTGACGACCACCACAATCACCTTGTGCCTTTTAAGGTAGTCTATTGTGGATTTTGATGTGTTTAGGATCATTTGTAGAAGCCATCCTCTTTTCAACTTCAGCTTTTTTAACAGATGTGTTAACAGATCTGTTATGTTACATAACAGATGTGTTATGTTTCCATCAAGAATTTGTTGCAATTTCATTGAATTCATTCTTCCTTTTATCAGTGAAATGTTCCCCGTATCATTGGCTGCAACACAACCCCAAAGCATGATTGATCCACCCCCATGCTTAATGGTTGGTGAGATGTTCTATTACTGAAATTCTGTGCCCTTTTTTCTCCACACATACCTTTGATCATTGTGGCCAGAAGTTTATTTTAATCTCCTTGGTCCACAGGACTTTAGATGTTCTTTTGCATACTTCTGATGCTGAATTTTATGGTGAAGACGCAGGAGAGGTTTTCTTCTGATGACTCTTCCATGGAGGCCATATTTGTGCAGGTGTCTATGAACAGTAGAACAATGTACCACAACACCAGAGTCTGTTAAATCTTTCTGAAGGTTTTTTTCAGTCAAGAGGGGGTTTAGATTTGCCTCTCCAGCAATTCTACAAGCAGCCCACAGCAGCCCTTACTGAAATTTTGCTCAAGACCTTATCTTGACCTCCACTGATCCTGTTAACTGCCATTTCTTAATTACATTTCGAACTGAGGAAAGGGCAACTTAAACGCTTTTCTATCTTCTTATAGCCTTCTCATGCTTTGTGGGCCTCCACCATTTTCATTTAGACAGCTGCTTAGAAGAACCCATGGCTGCTGTTTTTTGGCACAAGGTTATAGGAGGCTCAGTTTTTATAAAGCTGGGAAATTTGCATCACTGCATCACTTGACTGACAGCTGGCTGTCAGTCAATGAAAGATTGCAGCAAACAGGGACCAGGTCCACCCATGAAAGGGACTGCACTATCGGGGGCAGGACTGGTCTCTGCTCTCCCCGTTTGCTCCTTCCAATGCGCACTAACAGTGCCCTCTCTTTCCGGCTCATCACTTCTCATTAGAGCCAATGAGTTTGTGCTCTGTCACTGTGCACTGAGAAGAATATTGCACAGTGACAAGGGAAGTCCTACTGAGCATACATCGGAATTGACAACTGACACATGCTCAGTAGAGTAGGGACTAGCCCAGCCCCCGAAATGGATGTCACTAGTGATGCCATTGGCAGATACAAACAGAAAAGGGCCCCTGTGCAAGAACAGTATATAGGCCCCTTTGCAGTCCAATAGCTCATCAAAATGCAATATTCTACCTGTTTTGGTGGTTACATCAATGATATGTCTGCCCCTGGATGACACTTTTTTTCTGGGTGGGGTCAAAGGCTGTGGCACTGACACCAGCCTCTGTCTCCTGATGACAACTTATTTGAGTATCCCAGCATGCAATGGGAATTTTCAAACAAAACATCATCAAAGAGGAAATAGATAAAAAATAAAATTTGTTGCTTAGTGATTGTTGATAAATGTAAAATGAAAGGGGTTGTCCAAGTAGTGGACAACCCCTTCTAAATTACTATTATTTTACTCTGCCCAGTAAAAAAAATAACACCTATACTCACCTCTGGTGCTGATGTCGTTCCAGATTATCCTTGTAGCAATTTAGGGACTTCTTCACTCTCCCCTCATTTGGACGTAACTTACATCTAAAGGAGGTGAGAAAGCATAAGCAGCTCTCACTTTCTCGGCATGTCTGGATTTGTCCAAGAGCGAGGAGAGTTTTCATTTTAGACCCCTTTAAGCTGACTGGCTGCATCTGCGTCATGCCCTCCTTCCTCCTTCATGTACTGAATGCGTTTAGGAAGAAAAGGAGGTCAGGTCACCACTGGAGTTAATCCCTGCGCTGTGCAGGTATCTAAATAGAACAAATAGGGCGTCAGGGGGAAGGTTTGCATGTACATCCCTGGTGTGAAGGAGAGGCCCACAGCTGGCACCAGCCCATCTGGCATTTGCCAGATGGCCAGACCGGCCCTGGACACTGTCCATACTTGTAACACTTAGAGCCAAGACAAACCTCGGGGTGGGAATCAGGCTGAGTGGGTGGGCAAGGAGTGCTGGCCATTTCACACACAAAGGCATCTGTCAGCCAAATCATGGATTAAGATGATGATGATGATTCTGTGTTGGACTAAACCTGGAAACCAGACAGGCTGGCTGGTTGTGATACACAGCAAAGGCAACATGCGTCTTAACCAACGACAATGCCCGGAACATTCTGGCTGCCTTACGGTCAGGC
Organism: Phyllobates terribilis; assembly: GCF_046119375.1. Taxonomy (NCBI): domain Eukaryota; kingdom Metazoa; phylum Chordata; class Amphibia; order Anura; family Dendrobatidae; genus Phyllobates; species Phyllobates terribilis. The sequence goes on from NW_027362771.1 coordinate 419,777,755, forward strand.
AAAATAACCCACGCTTCATGGCTGCCTCATGTCCTGAATTTAATAGTGCAAGATTTCTATCGCAAATATACATGCTTGAAAAAGGTGGTGGCTATGGCCCGAACACTGTAAGCTTATTTCAGTCTTATTTCAGGTCTTATGTGGCAAAGCACGCCCTCCTGGCTTTGCAAAAAAAAAACAAAACAGGCTTTCCAGAGCACCACCTGGATTGCGATGTTGCAACCTGCTGTAATTCAATGCTTTATATGTTGCAACATTTGTACGAACAGCGTAAAGCAGTAACAGACTACATAATGAATCAAACTGGAGCGTGGCTTACTTTGAGATCCAACATTGGTAGCTAATGAGAGATGTGTGTTGCCTACTGAAGCCCTTTTAAGAGGCGACAAAATTTGATAGTAGGGACACTTGTGGAATCAGCAATATAGTTATCTTTGAAAAAACACAAGCATGTAAGAGAGGATGGAGGAAGAACACCAATTTGCACCTGTTCATCACAGCCCCGTATCTGTTGGGGACTCTCAGGAACCATGTCACATGCTTTGGGAGAGGCAGAGGAGGAGGAAGAGAAGGTGGAGGTGGAAGAGGACATAGACCTGGTTCAGGCTGGGGATGAGGCAGACAGTCAGAGCGAAAATGATGATGACTATGATGCTGGCCATGAGAACCAACCATCACAGTGGAGTTACGACAATGAAACAATGGGGCTTTCAGTCAAAATAGCAGGCATAGAAAGCTGTATGCAGCAATGCTTGTGGGAGAAAAGGCATTTTTAACATTAAGCAAAGTGATGACTATTGGATACTCATGCTTTTAAACCCTTGCTATAAAAGCAAAATGGGGGAAAATGTTTCCAGCTTCTGAAAGGAAGTCCAAGATGGCTTACTACCATTATAAGCTTTGTTATCTGCTCTGCAAAGTTTTTACTGTGCAAAAGCCTGCATCCCACAAAGCTGTCCAGCAAACCCCTCTGCAATTCATGCAGACACAACATTCTCTGCCTGTGCCAGAATTTGGGCTACAACAAGTAGCAGAGTAGCAGCAGCAACACCTATAGTATATTTGACATGATGAACTAGGTGTTTTTTCTGCCATTAGGACAAACTGGTGCACGTCAGCAAACTCAGATGCACCGTCTGGACATCCAAGTTAAGTCATACCTAGACTGTGCCCTTTCTCAGGCAGGGTTCCATGATTTGTGGGTCAACAAATTGGACCAGTGGCAAGAACTGGCCCAGTTTGCTATCGCAATAATGTTGTGTCCAGCCTCAAGTGCCATGTCAGAAAGAGTATTCAGTGTGGCCGGTGGATTTGTCACATTAAAGCAAACTAGGTTATCCGCCACAAACATGGAAAACGTAACATTTGTCAAAATGAATCAGACATAGATCAGTGCAGACTTTCATGCACCGATGATGATTAAATCGGCCATATCATTGGTCTTCCTGCCTGACTGTCCATTGACTGATGTCTACACCATTCTGACGTCACCAGTGCCGATAGATCACAATCTGGCAGGCATCTACTCCCTGTTAATCATGTAATCTATACTTTAGTACTGTTGATGCTGGGGCTGCCATTGCTGGTCATAGACTGCCAAGTTTACTTGTCTGTCCTGTTTTAACTCTCAACCATGCTGCTCTTGTTGCTGTCACTGCACAGCCATATTAGCTACACATATCACATTGCTAGACTGTACTGCTGCTGCTGGGGCTGCCATTGCTGGTCCTAAGCTGCCAAGCATCTCCTTGCTTGTCCTGTCTTAACTCTCTGCCATGCTGCTCCTTTCACTGCCACTGCACAGCCAAACTAGCCACACTCCTCCTTTCTGACCACTGTGTTCCATAGTGTATAGACTGTACAGCTACTGCCGGAGCTGCCATTGCTGGCACTAAAATGACAAGCATCTCATTGCCTGCCCCTTCTAAACTGCTGCTCCTGCCACAGCCACTGTACAGCTGCTATGCTAGCCACACACCTCCTTACTTACAGTACTGCTGAGACTGGGAAACGTACTCCCTTACTTAAGAAAAGAGGGGATACTTTTTAGACGGTTTGATAAAAAGCCTGTATAATTGCCAAATCATTTTGTGATAGCAAACCATTTGCTGGCCCCTAAAAAAGGATTTTTTAAAAAAATTTCTAGTTGAGAGGCCATTGTTTCTTCACATTCAAAATGGTACAGTACACCATTTTTATCTCCCTAATTAAAGGTATAATTTTTGGACAGCTTGTGAAAAAGCTCACACTTCTTCATTTAGCAAAGTTCAAAGCTCTTTATACTCCTCAAAGAGTGATAATTATTGCACCCAACCATATGGAAATTTGACGGTTTCTTCTGTTTGTTCCATCTGTCTATAAACAACATCAATGCATGCATCTGCCCCCCCCAAAAGGAATAACTTTTAGACCATTTACACAATTTAGGTAGCCTAAAAAGTCTGATACAGCAGTCTGTTGTTAAATACGCTGTTTATTTCCTCTGATTACCATCCACTTTCACCTAGCCAGATAGCCATTTTGATATTAAAAATGCTTTCTTTGCATTACAAAGCTCAAAACATGTTCAAATGACCCCGAGGAGAACTCACACTGTTCTACACATATTTTCCAGGCAACTATAGGCTTTTCAATGATGTGATTTGCACAAATTTATTCCCCACAAATCCAATTTGTAGTGGAAATTTGGCAAAGCCTGCAAATTTGCATTTCAGAAGGTCCACTCATCTCTAGTCATAACTATCTAACTGATGTCTACTGTACCTCTGGAACCCTTATTTGGCTCAAGAATGGGACCCCCCTATTCTCATGTATGGGAGGTGTGAAAACTGCCGAGAGGTGGGCACCATATCTATTTATAACATATCCTGAAGCCACTAATGTCTGAGAACAAATAATTATTTTAATACCGATATGGTCATGATTTAGATTTATTAGGATTAAAATGACAAATTTGTAATGATTTGAGCTTCAGCTTACTACTATGACGATCTTGTATATACTTGGTCTAGTGAATGTACTGTATAATCAGGCATGTCATGTATTACTTCACATATAATTTATTTATCTTTTTAACTTAAAGAACCTCCTATGATCCAGTCTTCCAGAAGGAACATCACCAATTTTGATGGAGACCACATTTTGGCTATTGTGGGCGACATGGTGGTAACAAGAAATGGAATAAATGTGACTCTGGAATGCCCTATAAAAGGTATTGTAGAATAATTCACCCATACTGAACAGTGAAGCATCGAATAAATTGATGTTGAGTACCTTGTGATCACAATCTGCTAATACATCACAATTATTGATAGTGAACAGTATTGTGTTGTGCGAGCCACAAGTTACAGTGACTATGACCAGACAGTGCATGGAAATCCAACCTTGCTTGATTTCTGCATGATCATGTGTAGATGTGTGTTTTTCACGTACCTGTTTTATTTTTTGCTTATTATGCATAGAACTAGTACCTTTTATATTCTGTATGGATGTTCTCTGAGTAGTCTGCAAAATAACCCTACAAGTCTATGGGCCTGTGAACATTTCGGACAGCATACAGATGCTATCTGTGTGCAATCTGTGGGCTGTCCGTTTTTAACATTGTAATGGGTAGGCTAAGCTTTGTGATTTTTTTTATTTTTAATTTTGCTTTTAGCATATGAGAATATCACTGTTGAAACACTGATGGTAAAAACTTACATACTTATCCAAATCACTGATGAAATTCGGTCTGTTTTTTGTTTATGAGATGCTGAAAAAGCCTTAAAGCTGTTGTTTAATAGCTTACCTCAGAGAAATAGCAAAACCAAAAATATTTGTGGAAAATGAATGATAAGCAGGTTATATATGATATATACAAAACCATACTGCTACCAAAAACCCAACAGCAACCCCATTGACAATCATTATATGCGAAGTCACAATGAGTGTAGCCTTCAACGGCATCATTTCACCTCTTTCTAGGGGAAAGTTAACCAGTTCTCCTGATTTTCACTGATGAGGAGCTAAAATCCTAAAACACATCTGCCAGTGGAGCTTCTGGCTTGGCTTCCTATCCTAAATCATGTGACAGCTCGCTAAAGGGTTAATATTGACTTTCCGGATTACTACTTCCAAAACAAGAGTTCTTTTGCCTGCCTGTTTCTAGAAAATTTACTGTCTGGTGTCTCATTATAAAGAGAAAATGATAAATGAAATAGAAACTGCCACTCATGGTTTATGTATCCCAGGAGCAATCAATTTTGTCCCCATATCTTCCTAATTTAGTACTATCTTGAAGGCACAACGATATGTGTCACTCTGTACCGTAAGGATCTCAAATAGGATACCACTCCATTCACAATGTAAAATATAGGATTTGGCACTCATATGATGCAAGAAGAGCCCGTAGTTTATTTAGAGCATGTTACTTATATTGGATTGCGATTCCTAAATAAATTGCTTGTTCTTCTTGCATCATATGAGTGCCAAATTCTATCTTTTACCTATTGTAATGCACACGCCCGGGCTGAGCGGCGTGTGCGTGTGATTCCACTGGACCGTGCCGGAGAGTGAATGCCTGGAGGGGCGTAACTAGGTATTCACCCGATCCGACCAGGGTCGCACGACGGCATACGACGCCAGTGCACCAAGGAGGAACCGAGCAGAGGGACCAGGTGCTACTCCAGGACAGACCCCAGACACGGCTGTTGACCCACACAGGGGAATACAGGAACAGACTGGTTAGGCTGGCACAACTGGTATGCAGGCAGGCGGGTATGCAGGCAGGGGGGTACAGGCAAGCACGGCTAGCGTGCAGACAGGAAGGCACTAGCAGGTAGGAACACAGGCGGGATAGGACCCAGTACACACTGGGACTCTGGAACAGAACCACAGATGTGGCGGACAAACACAGCAGAGTGAGGCCGCCCGGAGCGGTGAGCGAGAGCAGGGCAGGATGAGACCGCCCGGAGCGGTGAGCAAGAGCAGGGCAGGACGAGACCGCCCGGAGCAGTGAGCAAGAGCAGGGCAGGACGAGACCGCCCGGAGCGGTGAGCAAGAGCAGGGCAGGACGAGACCGCCCGGAGCAGTGAGCAAGAGCAGGGCAGGACGAGACCGCCCGGAGCGGTGAGCAAGAGCAGGTCAGGACGAGACCGCCCGGAGCGGTGAGCAAGAGCAGGGCAGGACGAGACCGCCCGGAGCGGTGAGCAAGAGCAGGTCAGGACGAGACCGCCCGGAGCGGTGAGCAAGAGCAGGGCAGGACGAGACCGCCCGGAGCGGTGAGCAAGAGCAGGGCAGGACGAGACCGCCCGGAGCGGTGAGCAAGAGCAGGGCAGGACGAGACCGCCCGGAGCGGTGAGCAAGAGCAGAGCAGGACAAGACCGCCCGGAGCGGTGAGCAAGAGCAGAGCAGGACGAGACCGCCCGGAGCGGTGAGCAAGAGCAGAGCAGGACGAGACCGCCCGGAGCGGTGAGCAAGAGCAGAGCAGGACGAGACCGCCCGGAGCGGTGAGCAAGAGCAGAGCAGGACGAGACCGCCCGGAGCGGTGAGCAAGAGCAGAGCAGGACGAGACCGCCCGGAGCGGTGAGCAAGAGCAGAGCAGGACGAGACCGCCTGGAGCGGTGAGCAAGAGCAGAGCAGGACGAGACCGCCTGGAGCGGTGAGCAAGAGCAGAGCAGGACGAGACCGCCTGGAGCGGTGAGCAAGAGCGAAGCGAGACTGCCGGAGCAGTGAGCAAAAGGGTCAGAGCGGAACAAGGCTGCCGGAGCAGCGAGCAAAAGGGTCAGAGCGGAGCAAGGCTGCCGGAGCAGCGAGCAAAAGGGTCAGACCGGAGCAAGGCTGTGGAGCAGCGAGCGAAAGGGTCAGAGCGGAGCAAGGCTGCCGGAGCAGTGAGCAAGGCAGAGCAGGCTAGAACCGCCGGAGCGGTGAGCAAGGCAGAGCAGGGGGGGACAGGGCTCTGTTCACACGGAACAGACAGGAAGGGAAAGGCAGAGCCAGATACCCACAGGGTCCTTGCAGAGAAGTAGCGAGTGGACCACAAACTCACAAACGGGAGTACAGAGACAACAAGCAGGAGTTAGGTACGAGTTCAGACTCTGCAGAAAAAGGAAAGGAACGGACATAGAGAAAAAACAGGTAAAAGATAGGAGAGAGTTCAGACTGGAACTGAGTGTACGGAGGAGACCGACACTGCAGCGGGATACAGGAGCGGGTCTGGGAATACGGCCCCCAGAGAGGCGGGACGAACAGGCAAGGAGCGTGTTCAGACAGGACAGACAAGATACAGGAGCGGGTCTAGGTAATCAGCCCCTAGAAGGCGGGAGGAACAGGCTAGGAGCGTGTTCAGACAGGACAGACAAGATACAGGAGCGGGTCTAGGTAATCGGCCCCTAGAAGGCGGGAGGAACAGGCTAGGAGCGTGTTCAGACAGGCCTGGAAATACAGCCTCCAGGATAGGCAGACAAGAGAACAAAGAACGGGACCTGGCACCTTCAGAGTGAAAGCACACACTGAAAGAAACACAATGCTCAGGCAGGGATTGATTGGGGCAGCTGGGTTAAATACCAGGTGACAGACAGCAATAGGCTGAGGACGCACAAGGGGTGTGACCCACAGCAGGTACAAAAAGCAGGAAGTGATCGGGCGCCGCCCTTAAGCAGCAGAAACAGACACAAACAGACAGCATGGAGGGAAGCCAGAGAGACATTCTGGACTGGAGATCAAGTGCGCGCTCTTGCACAGTGGGAGATGGACCACTATGCAAGTACGCCGCCAGGTATGTTACACCTATTCAGTACTAGTGCATGTGTAACGATAATAGTAGGAAAGCCCTTCTACTTTTTCTCAACCATATTCAGCCCATACAATTAGGAAACTAGGAAGACATGGACCAAGTCTGTCATGCCCCCGGATTCGATCCCTCGAGTTGGTGTTCTGTGGTCGGCTTCTCTTTCTGCCGAGCCACAGGAGACACTTTTTTTCTGAGTGTTTGGGTGTTGTTGTCTGGCTGCAGTCTGTCTGGTGTTTTCGTTTGTGTGCCTATCACCTTCTGGGTGCAGCTTTATATTCTGTTCCCCTGCTGGTGTTTACTGCTGGTGATAGATTCATTTGGATGTTCTGACATTCTATTGATGTTTGGATCCAGTCTGTAAGATTCCAGCTAAGGGTTTTCACTTTGCTGTTTCTTTGCTATACTTTGCACCTATCTTCTGTTTATCATTTGGAAGTAGTCAGTATATTTGTTAACAGTACTTGCTTTATTCTTTGTTTGGTGTTTCGTTATTTACTTTACTCACTTTGGAATCTTTCCTTTGTTCAGCACACTTCTCTTCTTGTAGGTAATTAACACTGTGTTCTCTCCTCCTGTTTTTTAGGAGGAAAGAAAAGGAACCCGTCGGCCATTTAGGTCAGAGTTTCCAACTCCTAGTATGTGGTTAGATCTATCTCTGCACCCATGGGTACCACTAGAGACTGCAGAGTCAGGATATCTAGTCTGTACAGCAAGAGGCAAGGTCAATTGCAGTTTTTAGGGTATAGCCTATTTTCACTAGTGAGTTGCTGCACAGGCATAGCTGTACAAGTAGCTGTTAGGAGCATTCAGAGTAAGCCGTCATCGAGTGGCGGCGCCATTATGTTATTTTAGGGTACGAACCTCCGCTGTTAGGTAGGGACAGACCAGGTTCAGAGTAGGGATTTTACCAGTCTGAACAGGTATCTGTCAGGTTCAGGTATTTGTCCCCCTGGTTTGTATGCTACCTGTGTGCTTGTGCTTGTACAGTCATAACAAAGTTTTCACAAGATAGAGGAGCCCATATAATGCTCTTTCTGTTGACAGCTATCCCTCCCAATTTCCCAATACACATACTCGGTTGATCGTTTGTGTTTTCTATGGGTAGAGCAGAATGAGCTGCTGACATACTCATTGAACTGTGAATTATCTGCCTGCAGAACAGAAGCATCAGGCTAATAGGTTCAAACCACCAAATCCTTCTCTCCCTCGACTTCATCCATTGGGGGCCCCTTAAACATTAGATTGTTGGTTGTTCCACCAGAAAGGTTTTGCTGACCTTTATCTGATGCACATGGGGGCCTTAAGAAATGGATGCTCAATTCTTTTTACACTAAATTTTTTGGGTATCCCTTTAAAATGTATAACATGGAAACAGGTGACTGACTGTTGCTAATGGGAAAAGTCTCCTCTAAATGCATTTAACAGATTTACCTCTAAGAAAGATAACCTTCTCCACTATACATCCTTCACCACAACATACCAATACATATTAAAACATCTATAAATCAGGATTTTCGTTCCACTTTGGAGTTTTGTAGTAACAGCATTGTGCTCGAGTACAAACTGGAGTTGTGTTGCGTGCTCACATAAAAATATGCTTACATACCTAATGTTTTCAGATGTAAAATCCCATCAACACACAGGAGCCTTGTTCAGAGTCTGGATTTACATTAGGCATGTATACACTGCTCAAAGTCATTAGGTAGAAAAGAAACACTTGGTTCCCAGATGTGTGCAGCATTATGTAACTAGTTTTATACAACAGATGGATGGCTACATGCAATACATCAATCTGTGCTATATTACAAGGCTCAAACTCATGGGGCTGAAATCCAAACCCAGGTCAAAGCGCACCACCATTCTGCTGTTAATGTTAATGGGTTATTCATCCTCAAAAAACAAGTTATCCGCTATCCCAAGAATAGAGGATAACTTGCTGATTGCTGGGGCTCCATCCTGAATTTAGAGGCCGGTCGAGGCAGCAGAGACTTGTTCTCGGGGTTCAAGAACCCCAATATTGGTATTGCCGGGGGTCCCTGTGTTCGGATCCCCAGTGATGAGAAAGTTAGGACATGTTTAAGGGAACCTGTCACCTGATTAATGCTGTCCAAAGAACGGGCCACATAAATCAGGCAAAAATAGAAGAAATACCAGTTCACCTAGACTCGGGCGTCCTGACGCATGGAACACGAGGGACCTCTCGTGATGCAAATCCAAAGGAAAAAGGGAGAATTCCAGCTTCATTGTTAGCAGAGGATTAATCCGCGTGACATCCAGAGTTTAGAACACAGAATGTAGGTTTATTCATATCCAGCATAGGCACAGCTTGGAGTCTGGTGTTACTGCAGCATGAGGAAATCAAAATACATATATAACAACAACACAGGAAGAGAAGGAGGGGTCATCCTGTCTGTGGGAGTTTTTTTTTTTTTTAACTAAACTTTGTTAACAACCTCACAATATGCACAACATATGAAACAGCACAGTAGTTGTTGCAATACACATACAGATTAATATGTATTATTCCAACACCCCCACTCAACAACTACTTATCCTCTTAGTCCCATTGTGGTTCTCAATTCTTGGAACCTAGCTCATGGCAATGGCTTTGTCATAATGTCAGCTACCATCTTATCAGTTTCACAATAGACAAACTGAATTATCCCACGATCTATCAAATCACGTAGATGATGATGTCTGATGTCAATGTGCTTGGTTCTAGCACTGATCTTTTCACTGCATGCAAGTTTAATGCATCCTTGGTTGTCCTCATAAATCACCGTCGGCTGAGTTGTCAGTTTGCCAAGATCGTCCATCAATTGTCTTAGCCAAACAACCTCCTGGCTTGCATAGGCTGCGGACACATACTCCGCTTCTGTAGATGACAAGGCAACAGACATTTGTTTCCTACTAGACCAGGAGATTGAACTTTCTCCAACTTTAAACAAGTATCCACTTGTGGATTTACGATCACGCGAATCGCCAGCCCAATCCGCATCTACATAGCCGGTAAGTTCTAGATCTCCTGCTGCAGATAGTTTTAAATTTACATCTTGCGTTTCTTTCAAATATCGGAGAAGTCTCTTAACAGCATTCCAGTCTCTTTGGCGCGGTTTTTCCACATATCTGCAAAGGATTCCAACTGTTGTTGTGATATCCGGTCGAGTCATAGTTGATATGTATAGAAGTGCCCCCACTGCCTGACGATATTTCTCATTGTTAGGCAACAGGTCATCTTCTCCTTCCAGCTTCAGGTAGGATGGTTCCATTGGGGTTGATATACCTTTGGCCTCTGACATTTTAAACTGATTCAGAATCAAATTAATTTTTGCACTTTGGTTTAGAAGAAAACTTCCATCTTCCTCTCTCTGGATTTGGATTCCTAGATAATATGTCACACTTCCAAGGTCTTTTGTTTCAAAGTGCTGATTCAGAATTTCAGTCATTTTTCCAATTTCTGCATCGTCTTGATGAACAACAATCACGTCGTCCACATATAAGAGAATATACATCAACTTTCCATCTGTATATTTTGTGTATAAGCACGGATCTGCTTGACCTCTTTTAAATCCTTCTTTCAACAAGACTTTATTCATCTTGGTGTTCCATGCTCTTGCTGATTGCTTAAGACCATAGAGAGATTTTTGTAGTTTGCAAACAAGATTCTCTTCACCTCTTTTTACATAACCTTCAGGTTGAGTCATGTATAAGTCCTCCTCAATGTCACCATTTAAAAAGGCAGTTTTTATATCCAAATGTCTGACATACATCTTTTGTACAGCAGCTACAGCTAACAAAGCTCTGAACGTTGTCTGTTTAGCGACTGGAGCAAATGTAGCATCGTAATCTTCGCCATACTTTTGAGAATATCCTTTTGCGACCAACCTTGCTTTGAATCTGTGGACTTTACCTTCAGAGTCATATTTGGTTTTGAAGACCCACTTGCACTTGATTGCCTTTTTGCCCTGTGGTAGCTTGGTGAGTTTCCAAGTTTGGAGTTGATGAAGCGATTTGATTTCCTCATTAGCGGCATCGATCCACTTTGTTCTTTCATGGACAGGTAGTGCTTGCATTTCATTCCATGACTGCGGCTCTGACTCAGGTAGTGTCTTGACAATGTAGGATAAATGTTTAGCTGGTATACCTTTATTTGATCTTGACGATCTCCTGATTTCAGATTCACCTGATTTTTCTGTTGTTCCTTCATTAGTTGAATAATCCAGCCAGACCTCTACATCCTCCTTGTTGCTGTCTTGTAATTGTGACTTCAGCTGGACTACTGGCGTGATGTCACAAAACTTGGGTGATACAAAGTTCTCATCAATCACTACATCTCTACTTATTGTGATCTTGTTTGTTTCTGGGTGTAGAATCCTATAACCTTTCTGGGTTTCGCTGTAGCCTACCAGGATACCTTCTTTAGCGTGAGATTCCCACTTAGTTCGCTTTTCTTTGGGAACATGTACAAATGCTTTACTTCCGAATATTCTTATGTTATGTAGTTTTGGCTTTCTGCTATTCCATTGCTCAAATGGAGTTTTCTCTGTAGCTTTACCTGGTAGTCTGTTCTGAAGATAGCAAGCTGTCATGATTGCTTCACCCCAATATGCTGTGGGCAGATTTGCATCAAATAACATGCTTCTTCCACTTTCACATAGTGTTCGGTTCCTTCTTTCCGCGACACCATTTTGCTCTGGGTTGTATGGTACAGTGGTCTGAAATAGGATTCCATTTTTCTTTAAAATGCTCTGTGTCTCATTACTTGTATATTCAGTCCCATTATCGGCACGTAGAATCTTTGGCATTCTTCCAAATTTATTATATACTTCAGCTAGGTATATTTCAAGTTTCTCTGGAACTTCCTTCTTGCTGTGAAGCAGGTGGACAACTGTATATCTTGAATGATCATCAATAAATGTGAGAAAATATCTCTTCTTCCCTGGAGTCAGAGTGCTCATTGGACCACAGACATCTGTGTGTATTAAATCTAGTGGCTGTGCTGTTGTACTAATTCTCTTAGGAAAAGCTTTCCTAGACATTTTCCCTTTGATGCAGCTAGTACACTTCATTGTCTGGTTACATAGATCAATTGTAATATCCTCAGCTAGTTGCTTTTGGACTAACTTTCTTATTGCTTCTGGGTCTCTGTGTGCCAGACGCCTATGCCACACATGAATACAGTTTTTATGCTCTTCTTGTTGCGCTGTATACACACACTCTTTGCATTTCTGCTGATAAAGTTCATCTGTGATGTTTCCCTCTGCTAGTGTGTGACCTTCCTTTGAGATGATGCAGCTATCATGCTTAAATGTAACTTCATTTCCTTGTTTTATGAGTTTCTTCACAGATAGTAGATTACTTTCAAGACTAGGCACATACAGCACATCCTTTACTGGGATCTTCCTGCTTTGTGTTGGTGAGATTTGACAATCAATATAACCATCTCCTATGCCTTCTGAAGTCATGTACTGACCATTAGCCATAATCACTTTCTCTGATTTACCTTGGTCAAGCTTAGAAAAGAAGTCTCTGTTATTAGTCATGTGACTAGTTGCTCCAGAGTCTATACACCATGCATGCTTTGATGTATTTCCACTGACAGTAAATGCAGTTTCAGTATTCACAGAATCATTTTCTCCAGATACAGCACTTTTAACCCTTTGATGACTGCTTTGCTTTTTCAGCTGATTCATTCTAGATTTCCAGACTCTGCAGTCAGCTTTCAAATGTCCTGATTTCTTGCAAACAAAACATTCACGTGTTTCTTTTATGTGCTTCCTGTTATCAGTTAGGTTTTGTGTCTGTAAAGCAGATTCTGTGTTGCATGTCCTACTGTTTACACCTTCTGCCTTTCGCTTATATTCATCTATGAGCTTCCCCCTGACATACTCCAGTGTAAGCTCATCATCTGGACGCGCATCTAGTGCGGTTACAAGCGTATCATAGCTCTCTGGAAGGCCACTAAGCAGTAATGCGGCCACATGAAAGTCCTTTAGATCTTCCCCAATGCCTCTCAGGCGTTCTACAATTTCCAGAACACTTCTTATGTAATCCTGCATATCCTGGCCTTTCTGTAGCTTAGACTGGTACAGCTTTCTCATGAGATAGAGCTTATTGCTTAAATTTATCCTCTCATGTACCTTTTGCAACTGCTCCCACATTTCCTTTGCAGTATTACATTTACACACATGCACAATCTGGTCATCATCTATACTGAGTGATATGGTACTTTGTGCTTTCTGATCCATCTCTGTCCACTCCTGTGGCACTTGGTCAGGTTTAGGCTCCTGTGTGTATTTACACTTACCTTCTCTTATCAGCAGCATTTTCACTTTGAATTTCCAGGATTGATAATTCTGGTTAGTGAGACTTGGCACTGTAAATTTCATGGAGCTGCTGCTGGTGGCCATCTTTGCTTCTTCTCAGTTTACTGTCTTTCTTTCTTTTCTTTCCTCTGTGTTCTGGGGATCTGTGACTCTGGGGACTCTGGTACATCTGGGCCCATAACCTGTTAGCAGAGGATTAATCCTCGTGACATCCAGAGTTGAGAACACAGAATGTAGGTTTATTCATATCCAGCATAGGCACAGCATGGAGTCTGGTGTTACTGCAGCATGAGGAAATCAAAATACATATATAACAACAACACAGGAAGAGAAGGAGGGGGCATCCTGTCTGTGGGAGTTTTTTTTTTTTTTTAACTAAACTTTGTTAACAACCTCACAATATGCACAACATATGAAACAGCACAGTAGTTGTTGCAATACACATACAGATTAATATGTATTATTCCAACATTCATAAATTAGCCAAAAATGTATTGTTTAAAAATAGATTCCATAATCAGGACAAGGGAACAACGCATTTCGAACACAACAGACCTGCGTTCTTTATCAAAGCTCACATAAATCAGAATCTGACTGCACAATTGTAGCAGGTATATTTTTTTCTGAAACACTCTGGTGACTATAGCCAGAAACAAGACTAGTCTGGCATCGCCCCCAGCTGTCTCTTCCCAGCGCTGCTATAGATGATTGACAAGTCTCGGAGATGGCAAAAGTGTAAAGCAATACATTTGATGTGAAAAATGGTGTATAAACCAAAGTAAAGCCTAGATTTTAGAAGCCATTTTCCATGTGGATGTCAGTTTATAGTTTGCCATCATGCAAAAGATCACCATTATAGCCAGGGTTGCCAATCATGCAGAGATTTCTGGAGAAACTTAACAGATGTTTATGACTGTAATTGTCATCATTTTACAATTCAAAGTGAATGCAATGCATAGTGACACAGTGAGAACATACAAATTCCTTGCAGATGTTGTCCTTGGTGGGATTTGAACCAAGGACCCTGGCAAGGCTGCAGTGCTAACCACTGAGCCACCCTGCTGCCCATCTTCTGTGAAGATCAGATCAGTCACAGGCTGAGTGTCAGGGGAGACTGATTTTCAATATATACAGCAATACTGTGGTATTGCAGTATATTGTGTAAGCGACCGGATAATTGCAGGTCCAAGTCTCAGAAAGGGACAAAGTAAAAAAAAAAAAAGTTTTTAAACAAAATATCAAAACTCTAATTCCTCTCTTTTTCCTCTTTGACAAAAACTAAATAAAAAAAATTTACTTATTTGGCATCATGGCGTCTGTAAAAGTTTGATCTATCAAAATATAAAATGAATTAACCCATACAGTAAAAAAAAATTAAAATGCCAGAATTGTGTTTTTTCAATCATTATACCTCCCTATAAAAATGCAATAAACACCAACCAAAACATTATAATAACCGCAAATTGTATTAACAGCAAATTGGTATCAATAAAATCATAAGCTTGCCACCTGAAAAACAAGTCCACATAGCTCTATTGATGGAAAAACACAAACATTAAAGTTCTCGGGAAATGTAAACACAAAGCAAGATAATTTTTTTTTTCAAACTTCAGAAATTTTTCACCATAAGAATAATCTATGTAAGTTTTGTATCGTCATAGCCATACTGACATTTAGAATTGTGTTTCGAGGTCATTTTTACTATACAATGAATGCTGTAAAAGCAAAATTCAAAAAACAATGGAGGAATTGTCTTTTTTCACTATATGGTAAAAATGTCAACCAAATATATATATACATATATATATATATATATATATATATATATATATATATACAGTTATATGAAAAAGTTTGGGCACCCCTATTAATCTTAAGCTGAATGTTTTATAAAAATTGGTGTTTTTGCAACAGCTATTTCAGTTTGATATATGTAATTACTGTTGTACACAGTAATGTTTCTGCCTTGAAATTAGGTTTATTGTACTAACAGAAAATGTGCAATCTGCATTCAAACAAAATTTGACAGGTGCATAAGTATGGGCACCCTTATCATTAACCTCCCTAGATGTGGACGGAAAAGAAAAATTGACGAGAGATTTCAACGCAAGATTGTGCGGTTGGTGGATAAAAAACCTCGGCTAACATCCAAACAAGTTCAAGCTGCCCTGCAGTCCGAGGGTACAATAGTGTCAACCCGTACTATCCGTCAGCGTCTGAATGAAAAGGGACTGTATAGTAGGATACCCAGGAAGACCCCACTTCTTACCCCGAGACATAAAAAAAACAGGCTGGAGTTTGTCAAAACTTACCTGAGAAAGCCTAAAACGTTTTGGGAGAATGTTCTCTGGTCAGATGAGACAAAAGTAGAGCTTTTTGGGAAAAAGCATCAACATAGAGTATACGGGAAAAAAAAAGAGGCATTCAAAGAAAAGAACACGGTCCCTACAGTCAAACATGGCGGAGGTTCCCTGATGTTTTGGGGTTGCTTTGCTGCCTCTGGCACTGGACTGCTTGACCGTGTGCATGGCATTATGAAGTCTGAAGACTACCAACAAATTTTGCAGCATAATGTAGGGCCCAGTGTGAGAAAGCTGGGTCTCCTTCAGAGGTCATGGGTCTTCCAGCAGGACCATGACCCAAAACACACTTCCAAAAGCACTATAAAATAGTTTTAGAGAAAGCACTGGAGACTTCTAAGGTGGCCAGCAATGAGTCCAGACCTGAATCCCATAGAACACCTGTGGAGAGATCTCAAAATGGCAGTTTGGAGAAGGCACCCTTCAAATATCAGGGACCTGGAGCAGTTTGCCAAAGAAGAATGGTCTACAATTCTAGCAGAGCATTGTAAGAAACTCATTGATGGTTACCGGAAGCGGTTGGTCGCAGTTATTTTGGCTAAAGGTTGTGCAACCAAGTATTAGGCTGAGGGTGCTAATACTTTTGTCCGGCCCTTTTTTGGAGTTTTGTGTGAAATGATCAATGATTTGATTTTTGCTTCATTCTCTTTTGTGTTTTTTCCTTGCAAGCAAATTAAATGAAGATAATACCAAAGAATTTGTGATTGCAATCATTTTCAGGAAGAAACTGAGTATTATCTGACAGAATTGCAGGGGTGCCAATACTTTTGGCCAGCACTGTATATATATATATATATATATATATATATATATATGCACTATATGGGTGGTGTCAGCCGAGTCTTCAACTCGTCCGACGAATAAACATTATCTCGTACAGCTATGTCGTCTTGAAAAATAAAAAGTTATGGCTCTTGAAACATTTGGAGGAGAAAATGCAGATTAAAAAAGGAATTTGGCTGCGAAGGCAAGGGGTTGAGGATGTAACACATGTATCCTGCAGTATACCATATACAGGTGTCAAATGCAACATGCAGTTTTTACATTTTCTTTTTTTCGGCATCAAAAAAACAAGTTATGTGGGGCGCCAAAACATCCCACCATAATAGCAGCTCATCTCTAATAATAGCTCACTTCCATATTATGAGTAATAAAAAGAATCAAGAATAAAAAAAATTGTGTCATTGCTAATATTAAAAAAGGTAAAAGATAATAATATACATAATAATAATTCTGCCAGCTGCGGAAGAAAAGGCTTTACGTACAGGGCAGAGTGTTGTGCCAGTTAGTGCAGAATCTGCTCTACAACAGTTGTGTATTTTTTTAGGACTTACCCCATAACTTAAAGAGGTTGTCTGATGGGCCGGGGTCCGAAACCTGGCACAGCCACTGATCAATCAGTGGGCGGAAGTACTCACTCGCGGAGCTGGCCGTCTTCTTGTAGCGGCCGCAGCAGGGTACTGCACATCCACCTCCTCTTCAACTCAATACGAGGCGGATGTGCAGTACCCTGCTGCGGCCACTATCAGAAGATGGCCAGCTCCATAAGTGAGAACTTTCAGCTGACACCGATAACAGCTGAACGGTGGGGGTGCCAGGTTTCGGCATCGATGAATAAGTAGTGGACAGCCTCTTTAAATCCTTAAAGGGTTTGGTTTGTTATAAAAACCCATTAGTTGAGGTAATCAAAAGGGGAAGGCAGCCTAGAATGGAAAGAAGGCAGCTACAATGAGTAATTCTCTCTCACTCTTTCTCTGGAGAACTCAGCCTCTTTGTTCATTACATAGATAGGACATTGGTTTCAATAGACACGGTGAGCTGCTTCATTTCTCGAGTGCTGGCAGGTGGCATTGACCAGATGCTGACTCCCCTACAGATTACAGCTAATGGCTTGGGTTCACAATATCACCATCATATCACCAGATGAGTTTTCTAACAAAAGTGAATTGTTCAAATTGGCCAAAATGTTAGCTTATCACTTTATTATCGAAACACTTTGCAGAAATCAACAGTACAGGCAAATATAATTTGTAATATTATTATTATTATTTATTTTTAGATCACCATTGATTCCATGGTGCTGTACATAAGAAGGGGTTACATATAAAATAAAATAAAAAATGACAGTAAACAAACTAACAATGACAGACTAGGAAAAACTGTAACATCCAAATCTTCATAAAATCACTCTTTATTGTAGAAAAATATTTAAAAAAGCACAAGAACCGACTGAATTTCAAGAAATCTCTTTTAAGACTTATGACTAAAGACAGGAGTCTGAAACGCGTTTGCTTGTAATTCAGTTGGCACGGACTTGTGACTTTTTAATAGCTTTCTACAATAAAAAAGTGATTTTATGAAGATTTGGATGCTGGAATTTTTCTTATTTCCAATTTTTGCAGCTATGCAAGTTTCCCCTGCATTGATCTACGTTATACAGGTGAGCTGACCCCCCTTTGCAATTTTGCATTCCAACAATGCAGGTTGGCACAGAAAGGAGAGGACCCTGCCCTTGCGGGCATATATTCTACAGGATAATGGGAAAGGAGACAGTACGTTGGGGGATTGCAGTAACTTCAGTGGTGGTGAGGAGGCACCGGGGTTATTACCGGCTGTAAGCTTTCTTGAAGAGATGGGTTTTTAAGCTCCGTCTGAAGATTCCGAGTGTGGCGGATAATCGGATGTGTTGTGTCACAGAATTCCAGAGTACTGGGGATACTTGTAATACGTTTTTATCAGGAAAGTCTACCTCTTTCTGCACTTATAAGTTACTTCTACACCTCTTCACAGTCTCTTGAACTTATTATTCTCTCTAAAATACAGCTAAAATCTGTCTTGGTCAAGATAAGATGGGCTGCCAGTAGAAATAAGTGGATCACCATTTCCCAGGCTGTTGAAGCATCAGAGCTAATGTCATTATGCATTGCTGAGCCGGCCTCCCCATAATGCCCTGCAGTTATGACATCTTATAGATTATCACACCATGTACAGTGGTGGTCAGTACCAGGGCCATCACAGATCTGTGGTTCCTGGTGGAGCAGTTTGTACGTCAGAGTCGTTTTCCATCTCCAGAGTCACTGGGCAAGTCTCTCTCCTGTAGAGTGTAAGCTGTTATGGTCAGTGGGGTCCTCTCTCTCTCCTCTTCCCCCACGTGTATTTTGTGAGCAATCTTTCCAATATTGACAATTGTGCAAATTTATTCCCTGCAAAGCTAATTTTTTGGGAAAATTTGGCAAAGTCAATGAATTGGAATTTCAAATCATCAGCTAATCGCCAACTGTCAGCTCACTGAGGGAACAGATTACAGCTGCCCATTGAAGTATATAGAGTGGGAAGTAGGAGGAAGTAGCAGAGAGAAGTGCAGAGATAAACAGAGATTGTGCTATGCTTTGAACTGAGCTTTTTATCTCTTTCCAGTGCTGGATTCACAGCTGTACTGTTTAGTACTCCTATATATTGTACTACATACTGCAGCTGCTTCTGAGGGTATTCTATGAAGATACAGGAGAGGAGGAATCCCTGATACATTTGTGTACTGGTGTATGGGAAATGTCATAGCAACTAATCTTCAGAAGCTTGTTCAAAAACGACTACATTTGAGAAGCAGAGTCTACAAAGGGAAAAATGCAGGATACAAACCATATAATGACCAGACATATTGTTATTCCTCATGTACACACAACAGATCATTCTGAACAGTCAATTGAAATAAAAGATACACTTTAAATAATCTTAGTAGTAACTTTAGTGTTTCACTTTGCTATTACCTGTCTGGAATTTTCTTCTAATGTCCTTGATGAGTAACTTTGGTAGTTTACCATAGGGGTGCATGATGACAAAAATACCCCACTTCTATTATTTCTATATAGTTCTGTGGAATAAGTTCTAGGAGCATTGGAGAGGCTGAGTTTATGACATTAGCACTATCCATCTTGGAAGTTTCCCATTTGACATCGGACTATATCCAGCCATACTGGACTGTGACTATATGCAGCATGAATCTTCAGAAGCAGGAGATATTTCACCTTCATTTCTGCTTAACGAGGCATTCATGTGAACTTTGCATATGCAAAATTGCTTTTAGCATTATATTCAAGGAAATTAATAATATTCCCAAATGAGAAAAACGATATATCTCCACTTTAAAGCCTGGTTGTACACTGTCTTCTCTCTTTACACTTTATCAACATCTCTTTAATCTCTCTTGCACCACGAGCTCTGCCATCTTTCACGAGTCAAGTACAAAAATATATACTCCCTTAGAGATTTTAACTTCAGTTAACTTGAGATTCTAACTTCAAAGTGCTTTTTTTTAGAGAAAAATAAGCGCTATCAAAAGTGATCACAGCATAAGAAAGCCTATGACTAGCCGAAGCGAATTACAGAGATGTTATTAACCCTGCTTGTGCCATAAAGTGCAGCCACCCTGACAACTTTTATGTTAAGATTGATGAAAGGCAGCAAACAGGCAAATCAATGAATTCCTTTAATGTTTGTTCACGGCACGTGGTGAGTGTTTTACATGAAATCAGGATGAACTTTCGGCCAAGAATTTGCCTTTTTTTCTAAACTTCTCCAGAAAAAACAGTATTCAATGTGAGACATGAGTCTATTGGCTACTAAACTGAGAAATATGTACAGGGGATATAAAAAGTCTACACACCCTTGTAAAATGCCAGGTTTTTGTCATGTGAAAAAATCAAACAGGATCTAAGATAAAAACAAAATGAATCAATCATCAATGACAGTCCATAGAGAGTGAAAACATAACTTTCTAGAACAGCACTTCAACACATAAGATGAACAACCACAGCCTGATACTAAATATATCTCAAGAAGAAAGAAGTGCGCTCATAGGTCCATGAAATAATATATCTATATTAAATATAAAATAACAAGGCAATATGAATTTAAAAAGGTGCCTCACAAAGGGACACGGCAATCAGTCTAAAGAACTATGTAGTAGTGTATATAATTTAAGTTGGAACCATGTCAGTCACACAATAGATGACACTGAATTATCCAAACAGAATTGCATAAATCACTGTCCTACATATAATAATGGCTTATGACAGGCTAAAATGGTTGATTGAGATAGAAGGTACCAGCTTTAAAATATGCCAACAGCTGGAATAAGGTCTAACACAATGTTCCTCCACCTCGACGCGCGTTTCAACCAGCTTCTTCCAAGTCTGTTTTATTTAAATTTACTATTACTATTTATTTACCTAGTACAAGGTATTTACTTTTTTTATCAAAGCAAGAAGAATAATTTCAAAACTTTTTTCACCTTTAATGACAATATAGGTGAAATACAGGTTACAAATTGGTGAAAAAAACAGACAAATTTTAAAAGGTATGGATTGTGTTGGAGGCAATTTTTTAAATTGAATGCATGCATTCATATTTGATTAAATAGCATATTTGCAATTTTCTACTCCATCCTTAACTTTGATTTGATCATGAATTAGCTTAGAAGATGGTTCAGAAAAAGAGGTGTCTGGGTTCTGGGGTATTGATTAATTAGATAAGATGTCTTAGAAGCTGCCTGTAGAAAAGTACTGGATCTTCTTGCACAGACTTGGCTAGTTCACAGACAATATCCACTGGGAAAAAAAGTATGCAAATTAACTCTTCTTCAAAAGAAAGAAAACCATGGCCCAGATTTATTAAGGCAATTATGCCAGAATTGGCGTAAATCGCTTTGAAAAGCTGCAAACTTTTTTGCAACACACAATGTTTGGTGTTTTCAGTTTTGGCCTGCTCAGCCAACATAGGTGGAACCGGGAGACACAGAAGCGTGATGGCACAGCTCGTCTAATTCATGACAAGCTGTACAATTCCTTATGCCAAAACTCCAGTCAGGTTTGCGGTGTGGTGCACGGAGGGGCATGCTACTTTTCAGACACATCAAATTTATTAAGTCTTCTGCCTCTTAATGTATCAAGAGCATCTGATTCCAATACATCTTCTCATCAAAACTGGCATGAACATCGCTGGTCTTGATGAATCAGGACCTCCCTCTTTAGTGCAATGTGTAGCTATGGTAGCTGCCCTGTGAGTTAATGTCCGACCCATTAAGGGGAGTCCTTGCTCATCATGAAGACATATAACGATCGATACATTTACATGATGGTTTACACTATCCATACCAGTGACATCGAGCAGAAATGCTCACACATACTTGAACCCACAGCAATCCACTAACACGTGTTGCTTTTTATAAATAACTTTGGAAACCCAGATTTAGTGTGAAAAATGTACCTAGCTTGAATTTCTAAGGCTAAACTCTCAGTGACCTTGGCAATATTACAGGAACATTAGGGAATAATATTTTTGTAAGGATAAACTGCTCTTTAATAATTTACTCAGTGTGTTGGGCACAAACAAGGCTTCTTTTTTCACCAAGGATATCAAATTGTCTGTTCTATTAAACTAGGTTTTTTTGATGCCACTACATAAAAGACACTCTGTCAAATTAGCTTGAAACACCTCTGTTTATGCAAGAATCCATTGAAAATGCATGAACTTTTCATAGGGAGCACTTAGGATTCATTATCGTCTTCTGACTTCATGAATTACATTTTGCCTGTTTGAAGGGGAACTCCCACACGTCTCTGAAATACGTCGCACGTGTCTATGTAATATTTTCTTGCTACATTTATCCTCTTTGAGTGCAAATCTTAAAGATTAAGCCTCCTATCAGCATCTTAGGTATATCCTATGTGTTATTTTTGGTAAAATGCCTTTTTGCCCAAACATGGCATATGATTGATAAAAATGTACAAAATTATATACTCTTCCCCATCAAAGCCAAACAAAAACGCAGAAGTGATAACTATATTAAATAAACCGACACCTTCTAAGTGTCCAAAGTACTTAAGATATATTCATGTTCAAGAGCAAAATTGGATAAATAAGCACTGACTTATCTTTTTACATTGTGGTTTTAAAAGTAAGCGACTTCTTAATCATTCTCTCACCCAAAAATGGTCCAAATATTTATTGGATTTTAGTAGTACAAGAGCCGTTTAACTTGAAGTCATTGGACAATAGTTATAATACAATACATGCTTATCTTGGAGTAACATTTGAAGAAGCATATCAGAAAATAAACTCAGCATTACTCCATCTTCCCCAGGTCCAGCACTGCCTCTCTGTTGTACCTCCTGGTGTTTGTTGACAAGCTACAGCAATGACATCATGACTAATAGCCAATTACTGGTCTCAGTGGCTTTACCAATATAGATGGCACGAGCCGCTAAGCTCAGTGATTGGCTTTAGTGGTCACATGCACTGTCAATGAAGACCAGGAGGAACAGCAGAGAGGTAGCACTGGACCTGGGGAAGGTGAGTAATGATGAATTTATTAGCTGGTATGCAGCATTCATGGCTACAGTTAATCACTTGGCTCAGCGGCTCTGCTGAGTTTGATGGCAAGACACGCTGCTTCCAGTCATTTCCCTAAGTGGTCACATCGCCACCACTGCAGCCTGTCAACAAAGACCAGGAGCAGTGACAGAAAGGCAGTGATGAAAGGGAACCAAAAAAAGACAATACTCATAGTCATGTCCACACCTATAATGTATGGAGATATTAAATACTTATGGTAAATATAACATGAACAAAATACTGGACAACCATTAAAAACTAGAGAAAAAAAATCTATCCACCATGGTATAAAATAAATGTAAGTATTCTCAGATGCAAGAAATATGATATACACTTAGAAACTAGTTTCAGATAATCAAATTATGCAAAAGACATGTCCATATAATATAACATAGAATGTCTGAAGTAGAACATGAAAGTAATAAAATAGAGGCTGAAGTATAAGATGTAATACCGATATCCAATATAATCCAGTCTAATGTACAGGGTGGAATATAACAATAGATACAATCAATATAATATAGTAATTGTAATATTGGTAAGCCTAAAGCTATAGTGAATATTCATGGAAAAATAAGATAAATATCAAATGTTAACAAAAAAATATGTCAGGAAAATATACAAAACCCATAATGTGATGTCCAAAACCTTTGGGAAAGAATCAAAAAATGAACATCAAGGAGCAAGGTTATAGTGCTGTAGGTGTAGGCGCCACGCGTATTGCTGCTAGTAGCAGCTTCATCAGGGGACTTCAGACAGGCAGTGATGGGCTTTGTGGAAGGTGCGCCATGCTGAATTTATTATTTTAAGCCGATAGGTTTTAAAAAAAAAAAAAAAATGCACAATTTAAAATATGTAGTTTCACTGTCAGTTTTTATCTATTGTTGAATATTTTTTTTTTACTTTTTAAACAATGGAGCAAAAACATCAGGAAAAAGGAAGAAAAACACCAGACGTTTGGCAGAACAAAAACAACATAAGCACAAAGAACATGTGGGCATTAAACATCCATAAGCTAACAAGTTACAGAAGAGCAGTACAAACATGCCGGCAGTTCAAGATCAAACACAAATAAATCTACGTTAGATGCAAACCAAAATATATGTAACACAATTTAGGAAGCTGTCAAACCTTAAAAAGAATAAACAATAGGGTAAGCAATCAGAGAGAGAGGAACCGAAGAGGGGAGAAAGGGAAGAGGGGAGAAGGAAGGTTAAAAAGGAGGGGGCAAAAATAAGACTCAGGAGGAAAAAAGGTAATGACATTAACGCGACTGCCTCTGATGAACTCAATTTAATCCTTTAGACTATACCAATCAATTGGCTGAATGACATTGCCAAAGACTATCCAGTAGCACTATCTGAGCCAGTATTTCTCAAATAAAGGCCTAATTCAGATGTCCGTGAGTCATGTATGTGTTCTATGTTTTTCATGGATAGAACGCATTATGGGACTGTTCACATGTGCATGTTTTTTTGTGGACTGAGTTGCAAAAAATCACACAGACAAGACCATTTTTTAGCTAAGTCATGGATCTAAATTACCTTATACAAGTCTATGGGTCTGTGAAAATCAAGGAGAGCATACAGATGCCATCAGTGTGCAGTCTGTGCGCTATCTGGGATTAACATTGTAATAGAGAAGAGATGATTTGTAAATTATGAAACATTGATGGTAAAAACCGAGCAAACACTGATGAAATTGGGATCCAAAACACTCATGAGTTTAAAGGGGTGGTCTGGCCTTAGGGTACAACACTGCGCGCTGTGAGGATTCGGCGGGAGCAGGCGGCGATGTGATCGCAAGTATGCGATTTGAATACTTCCGGCCACATTCCGACTAGACGTGCAAATCACATACTTGCAGTGCCAAAGAATGAATGCAGATTTGTTTCCAAAGGCTGGACAACCCGTTTAAGGTGATTTGTACCTTGTTCATCAGACATCTTACATGCCTTTTAAAAGGGCATTACGGGGTTTATTAGGTGTATGTAAGTCACATCCGAAAAAAAAAATTCTCATTGTCCAAAATTAATTTTGTTCAACAGGTCATAACTCATATATGAATATAGTTATGTGAGATTTTCTATTTATACCACAAAAGTATAAGAAATCCGGACAAGAAATACAGCCATCTGTGTGCCCTATAACAAGCAAAGTGGCTTGTATATCTTAGGTAATGAACCAGTGATATGTGTAGCCCAGGATGTACATGCCGGATCTCTAGCAGTACACACAATGCTTCACATTGTGCTTTTAATGCGCATCATAGTGTAGAAATATTGTACTTGGAAGTACATTCATTAAACTTATTTTACTTCTTTTTTTTTTGGATACATTGCTCTATGACGCTATAAGATCCAGTTTCAGCAAATAATTCCTTCTGTTCTTTCCTTTAATCTGATTGATTAAATTCTTAAACTTCCAGATGTGTGTTATTCATTGATAATGAGATCCATATAGTGGTGGAATTGCATGTGATCTTCAACACAATAGTAAAGAGATGACATATAAAAGCTATTATTAGGTGTTGTAAATTTGAAACTACAATCCAATTGCTTGGTAGATCTAATGGAAATACTGTGAGAAACGCAGTATAATTTTAATATTCCTTCTGATTTCTACAAATTTGAATTTTGAAGGTTTCAACATATATATTCTTACTGTATCACTGCTAACACTCAGCCATGTGCCAGCCTATTTGTATTTGCCAGTCATTTTGCTCTCGGGGTAACACACTTTACCCCATTTACTCCTGTTTTACCTCTTAAATGATAGTATGCGATTTGATGGCCAGATATGCTCTAAAGATTGAGGCAGCCAGCCAATGCGCAAGTAATGTTCTTCCTCATTGCAGAAACTCAAACAATAGGACCTGATCCAAGCCACAAAGCTGAAGAACGCTTTTATCTGAGCAGATATATTCTGTTACATTTGTAGCAAATTTGTATTATTATGCAATTCATTATTGCTAGCAGATTGTGATCCTCTAAAATTGGTCTGTTTGGAATTTGCAAGAGAGACTATAAGGAAGATGCTCTTTATGCTGTTAGAGAGTAATATACTGGACCCATATAATGTTCTTACAGCGGTTATCATCAGAAAATGACATTGTTTAAATCAGTTTTTTGTGGTACATGTATTTTTTTTTAAATAATGTTTTTTTCATATCACAATCTTGCAGTTTTCACACTTGCTACTGGGTTTTTTATAGACTCATACTTCCTTTCTGTTCAGGAAGAGTTTTCAGCAGTCTCCTTATCAGCAGAGACAGGAATACAATGAAAAGTAACACATACACAACTTAAATGCAGGATCCACCATTCACAATAAAGGATCTCACAGCTGACCCTGCTTCCCTGCTCTCACAGTGACGTTTGCACACATTCATTAGATGCTTCAATAGAAATGACAGGGTCAAAGTCTGTTCCTTGTTAATAATGTACATATATTGTTTCCTGAAATAACAGGAATTTAAAGAGAACCTGTCACCAGGTTTGACGGATATGAGATACGGCCACCACCTTTCAGGACTGATATACAGCATTCTATAATAAAGTACTGCAGTGCTTATGCGCCGGGACTCTTTGACCTTTCCCGGCGCATGCGCACTGCAATATTTGCTCTACCCTCATCAGGGCAGAGAAGTATGCATGCGCAGGAGCGTGATGCCGGGGAGACCGTGTGGATGACGCGTCCTACAAGCAAGAAGAAGGACAGCACCGAAAGAAGAAGGGAGGCGACAGATGAAGACGAGCGACACCCCTCGGACTGGACCGCCCCCCAGGTGAGTATAGTAAAAAGCTCTTTTTCTTGTCTTGCAGGTCGGATGGGGGCTTATATACAGCATTATAGAATGCTGTATATGAAGGCTGAAAGGTGGTGTCCGTATCTCATATTGGTCAAACCTGGTGACAGGTTAGCTTTAATGTCTTAAAAAGCCCCAGTGGTCAGTGTGAAAATTGCAAGAGTTGAATTTTAGATTTTTAATACAGATACTGATATGAAAAAAATAGTCAAAAAAATTAAATAAATTACATTTAATACAAAACCCTGATTAAGAAAAAATGGTAATTTCTTTTCATAATTTCTCTTTATATTGGTACAATTGGAAAGTGCTTGTAGAGATGAGCAGCTTTGCAATTTATATCAAGCATAGGGATTTTTAATTCTATAGATTATTGCTTATTGTCTAGGTTACCCGCTAGCTGTAGAGTGAATCGGAGGTCACTGGTGTCCTAGGTAAGGAGTGTGCACTCTTTGCTTTAGAGCTCTGCTCTGAGGCTGGATCGCTGGATCTGGCCAGCTTCTGTGCCCCTGTCCTCCTCCCATTCTGCAGAGGCAAATCTACCTTTGCTAGCAATATGGGAAAGCACACAGTGTGGGTCAATAATGTGACCCTACTGGCATCGCACCACCCTTGGCAAGCAAGAAGCTGGGAGGCAGAGGAAGGGTGCTCCTTTACTATCTGTATCCATCGATGCCAAAAATAACCTTTTTCATGTTATTTTATCCAGTTCTTAACAATTGCAAATATGGGTAGGATTGTACAACAACTCAGATATTCACCAATTATTCCCACAGCCAGAAGGGTCCTGTTCCCCCTGGTCAGTATGGTTTATTTTTAAGCTTGGTAGTAACATTAGTCCATTCTTATTGTAAGTCTTCGCCTGTTGGATCCATATTGCAGGAGCTGGGATATATTTACAACATTTGAGGTCTGATTTGTGCTTCATTTTTACAGCCAAATGCTTTTCAGTCAACACATGTGGTATAAATATCAACAGAGCTTCCAATCCAAGTTGCTCTTGGATAAGGTTTATAGCATTCGTAGAAAGGATCTTTTGTTTTCTATGTCAAAAAATATTTCAGAATCTGCCAGCTCATATCAAAACTTAAAGGCCAACATCTAAAATACTGTTTAATTGAAGGTTGCCTCGTCCTTCTTATAACTATGAGCTGTGAGTTTATATAACCTGTTGATGTCACGCCACCTTCAGTTAAAAAAATTCCATGTTGAATTTGCGTACGGACTACTATATGGCTTTTTGTTATATAGATATTTGGTTGTAAGTCAATAGAAACTTCAGTTGAAGGGTCTAAACACAGCTGTCAGGTATAAAAAATATCATGTTTTTACCTGTAGTTTTCCAAGATAATAGGATATTAAGGAGATAGAAGAGATTGAGGGAAAAAAAGGCATACGGAGAAGGTAGGAGTAATGTAGAAACAGTGTTTCAGGGTCATGTAGGGTCGTATGGATGAAAAGAGCATTAAAGTTATTGAGGGTGTCAAGGAACAGTAGGATCTTGAGTTTGAAGATCATTTAGAGAAGTTAGAAGAATTATGGAAGCAGGGTACCATTGGAAGAGTAGAATCTTGAAGAGAAGAGCGTGTAGAGGAGTGAATAGAATTGTGGATGGGAGGTATTAAGGAAGATTAGGATCTTGAGGAGGAAAACGTACTGAGTAGTCAGAAGTTTTGTGAACTCAGCGGTCGATGAAGAGTAGGATCTTGAGGAGGCAGAGCATAATGAGTAGTCAGAGTAATTGTGGAAGCAGTATGTCAAGATAGAGTAGAATCTTTAGTAAAAGCATATAGAAGAGTCAGAAGAATTGTGGAAGCAGAGTGTCATGTAGGAGTATGATCTTTAGAAGGAAAAGTGTATAGAGGAGGCAGAAGAATTGTGGAAACAGGGTAATGAGGAATAGAAGAAACTTAAGGAGCAAAAGTGTAGAGTAATCAGAAGAATTGTGGACGCAGGAGTCAATGGAGAGTAGGATCCTGAGGAGGAAGAGCACATAGAAGAGTCAGAATAATTGTGGAAGTAGAGTGTCCTGGGAGTCTAGGGTCTTGTGGGTATTAAAAAATGGGGTGTCCTGGAAATATTGAGTGTTGATATCAAAAGAGATATTACAGAGAATCTGTTACCATGAAAATGCAGCCCAATCTGCAGGCATCATGTTAGAGAAGGCGGAACTGATCAGGTTGATATATAGTTTTGTGAGAAGATAATCTTTATAATCTGTGTTTTATTCATATAAACCTCTGCTCTTTCTGGGATTTTTGGTCCAGTGGGCGGTCCTATCTATGACTGAAAGCTTCCTTTGTATAAGTGTCCATACAGGGATAGCTGTCAGTCAGTGATAGGACCGCCCACTGGACCGGAAATTCCAGAAAGAGAAGAGGAATAAAATATTAAAACACTGTTATACTGAATCTTGTCTCACAAAATTACACATAGATCTGCTCAAATTCCCCTGCTCTGTAACACAGTGTTTACAGATTGGACTGCATTTTCATGGTGACAGATTGTCTTTAAGGAGTCAGGATTATTGTGGAAGTAGGTTATCAAAAAAGAATAGGATCTTGATGAAAAAGAGTGTATTAGGGAGTCAGTACTATTGTGGAGGTAGGATGCTGAAGAAATGAAGGATGTTGAGGACTAAGAGGATGTTGAGGTGTCGGGAATATTGTGGAAGCGGATTGTCAAGGAAGTATAGTGTCTTGAGGACCAAGAGCATATTGAGCATGCAGAAGATCTTCACTAGGTAGAGGGTCTTTGGATGTATAATGTATTGAGAAGGCAAAAGGTAAAGTAGTGGCCTAATCTACTCAAAATCTATGAACAGAGCACTTTTTTTTTAAATTATCTAATTAAGGCTATCAGCACATTTCTTTTCTGTACACACCGATTGTGTCCATAGACCCCAAATGTCACCTCTGGTTTATGGTTGCTAATGATGGAGACACCTTTTGGAAATACAGTGTTAGGCATACTTACATACTCTCCCCGGCACTCCGAAAAAAGAAAAAACGTCCTTGACACTCAGAGGAGTTGGCGTGTGCATGGCAAAGGTGTGTAGTGCACGTGGACACGGGGACTAATCAACTCCAAAAGGGCAAGTATGATGCTAGAGGAACTTAAGGGCATAGTTTGGTTACCATTGTTATAGAGGATGTGCTCTAGATTTATGGAAGGACATTGAAGGTTTCTTCTTCCTTTAAAAGTAAATTTTATCTCTACTATTTCTTGGTTATGGGTGAAGTAGAGGATCATCAAATGTGACCATATCTAATCAATTGTTGATCTTCTTCTAACTAGGTTTGCCGTTTCCAAAACTAAATTGGCTGAAGAAAGACTTCCCAATGCCAAATAACTCATTTGTGCTTTCAAACGGATCTCTCCTGCTGACAAACATCACAGAAGAAAGTGAAGGAACCTACATGTGCATTGCAACAAATGCTCTTGGAAAAGCAGTAGCAATGTCTGCTCTGCACTTATCTGGTTCGTATCAATCTCTAACTGCATTCTTTTGTCATGAGCTAGCGTGCGGTGAAGTTTTATAATCCTATCAGTTTTTATGGCATTCCTGAGAAATAATAGCTGTAGCAAACTGTTGTGCCTTTATGTTCGAAAACCCTAATTTTAATGAAAAAAGGCAGCTTTGGAGTATTTTGGAAATTGTAACCTTTAGTCCTGCATGTGGTTTGAGAATGACGTCTGTCTGGAGCCGCTTCCAGCTCATTATCCTGGTATTGTACTGGTATTGTACTGCACTTTACATGTGCAAGGTAATGAAATGAAATGCTAACCAACGCCTTTAAAGTTTAAGGTCAACT
The DNA here is from genome assembly GCF_046119375.1 of Phyllobates terribilis. Classification (NCBI taxonomy): domain Eukaryota; kingdom Metazoa; phylum Chordata; class Amphibia; order Anura; family Dendrobatidae; genus Phyllobates; species Phyllobates terribilis. Next base: position 419,808,224 of record NW_027362771.1, read on the forward strand.
TTTTCTTTTGAGATCTGAACTTCCTCAGCAAAATTTAACCAATGTACTCTTTTCAATTGTCTGTTTCCCGGGCTTGGTTAATATCTATTTTAGCATTTTTAACAAAAAGGTCTCTGTGTTGGAATTTTGTATGTGTTGGTTTGTAGTATTGGGTAATTCAACAAATCAATGTTAATGACAAACTCTTGTAATACACTATGTCCATTGATTGTGCTTAACATTCCATACATTCTAGCTGTCGTATGAAGTCTGTTTATCAATCTCAGTCCTTCATGGATATCAACCACTACAATGCTATGTTCTTGATAAGATTTAGTGTTCCCCATAATGATGTCATGTCATGTGACTGCTGTCGTGGTAATATTTGGTCCACAGTAAAATATAGATGTAGCACTTGGCTAACAAATAGTCGTTCGATTGCAGTATTGAGGTGTAGAGCTAAAGGTATGTACTCGGGATTTGATTAAGGTTTTTGCATCTCTTGGCAGCAAAAATGCTGTGGAAAACTCACGCTTTGCTGTAATTTTGGTGAGTTTTTATGCCTTTTTTGGTACGTTTTTTGATGAGTTTTTTGATGCGTTTTTGTACAGCAATGAATGCTTTTTGGACCTAAATAAAGATATTTGAAAAAAGAAACGTGGGACATCGCTTTAACCCTTAGATTACCTTCGGACCTGGGGTGAGTATATTGGTTAATTTAAATGATTGAAGAATGTGACTGCTGCATTTCAAATAAAGTGTTTTACTCTGTGTGTGTGTTTGTTTAACTCTTTACTTACAGGTTTGTTTAGTAATGAGGGTGGCTGATTGACACCCTTTCATCACTAAACAAAGGCCTTGGTGTCAGCGACACCTAATCCCATAAACCTAATCCCATTAGCCCTAATTCCCATTCATGTCATTTCTGGGGCAGCTGAGAGCTGCTATTTTTAGCCTAGGAAGGGGCCATTAGGCCAATATGTTCCCTGGCTATTATTAACAGCTCACAGCTGTTTGGTTAGCCGCTACGTCCCCACGATCAGCAACTAGCAGGGCATAGGACGCAGCGTATTTTCACTGCATCCAAAATGCTGTGTTCTAATGCCGCACTTGTTTTGTCAGTATATGCGATTCACCGCATGTAATGACATTTCATTTGGTTAAAATCTGCAGTGGAGACTAGCGTCTCTGCTACACACTGCGGGTGAGTTTGGGTATGTGCCCATGATCAGGAAATGCTGCGGGTTTATGCAGTGTCAAACCTGCAGCGGCCAGATGTTACAGCATAGTGGATGGGATTTCTACAAATTCCATGTTCACTATGCGTGCATCTGAGGCTGCGGATCACCCGCGGGCTCTGACATGCAGCGAGTCTTTCAGGACCGCTGCATGTCAAATTCACTTGCGGAGTCGCTAGTGTCCGCAACAGAAATTGAATCACTAGAATGTATTGAATGCTATAAATCTGCATGTTTCAGTGAACACATGTGGATTTACCTGCGTTTAATGGAATGCAGCATTTTGGACTCAGCAAAAATATGCTGTGTCCAAAGCGCTGCTACGTCCGGATCATGGGCACATAGCCTAAAATTGAAAAAAAAGCGTGGGCTCCCGCATCATTTTCATAACCAGCATAGGGAAAGCTAACCACTGGGGGCTGATATTAGTAGCTGGGGAAGGGGCCATTAGCCAAAAAATGTTCCCTGGCTATTAACAACCAGCCACAGCTGTTTGCTTAGCCTTTATTGACTAGATTACAGATGGACCCCAGAAAAAATTGACATAGGGTCCCACTATAAAAATCAGTAAAGGCTAGGCAGACAGCTGTGGGCTAATATTAATAGCCAGAGAAGGGTCGATGGATCCTGGCCCCTCTCCGAGGCTAATAATATCAGCTCTCAGCGGCCCCAGAACTGGCACATCCATAAGATGCGCCTAATCTGGCGCTTAGCCTCCGCTCTTCCCACTTGCCCTAGTGTGGTGGCAAGTGGGGTAATAGGGTTGGGGTTCATGTCAGTTTTGTATTGGCAGCTGACATCAAGCCCAGGTTAGTAATGGAGGGCATTTATATGACGCCCCCATTACTAACCACGTAGTAAGGTTTTTTAAATAAAGACACGGCCAGAATAAAGTCATTTATTTTAAATAAAATTCCACACGGTTTTAATCATTTATTTAAAAATATAAAACACCATATACTCACCTAATGCCCATTACTCTAAAGCCATTGTTACCTGTAAAAAATCAAAAATCAAAAACAACCATATCCCTCACCTGTCCGCCTTGATGACATAATCCAGTGTCCCACGTCGATCTGGGTCACTTCTAGTGCAGTCACACTCTAGAGGACAGCACTGTATACACTGACAGGAGTGTAATCACTCCTGTCAAGTGTATACTGCTGCGTTTCTAGAAGTGAGGTCACCGGAGTTCAGTCAGCTGATAATCAGCTGAGAGCTCTGGTGACCTCACTTACTGCATCAGTGTTGCGTGAGAAAACCCAGGTGATCGGATCACCGTGGGACTTCGGGATTACGTCGGACAGGTGAATATAAGGTGTTTTTTTATTTTAATAGCTTTTTTCTTTTTTACACTGCCACAGACACCGGCTGAGGAGACTACTTTCCCCCTTAGCCGCACCAGCAGGAGTGGCCGTAGGATGATGGGAGGAGTAGTCTCCCGTGGGCAATTCTTTGTGCGTTTTTGCAGCGCTTTTGACTCATTGATTTGAGTTAGTCAAAGACGCCGCAAACATCCTCATCAAATCCGCAAATATTTTTATACCTGCGTTTTTGCTGGGGATTTGACTGACTCAATTGAAGTCAATGGGTGAAAAACGCTGCAAAACTGCACAAAGAATTGACATGCTGCAGATTTAAACGCAATGACAATCCTGTCAGGAAAATTCCTGATCATGTGCACAGCACTTCAGGATTGTCATTGCATTAGCTGGCACAAGGATTCCATAGTGTTTTTGGCCCATTTCCACATGGAAAAAAGGCCTCGAAAACGCACCAAAAACGCACCATATGCACATAGCCTAGCAAGCCATGTGGTTTTCACCAGGGACCAATACACAGCGGTTTGGACTTAACTATCAGAAACCTGTAGATTTCAGCTCTCTGATTTTTGGAGATGCTGCAACAGAGTCAATCCAGGTGCATGAAAAAGAAGCTGTGCTAAATTGAGATTCAAGAAAGCTTCAAAAACGCTTTGATAAAATGGCTTTTTATAAGCGATTTTATTTAGGCTGGGTAAGTGTTCTAAATTGAATACAGTACTGCGTGCTGACCCCTAGAGTGCTCCAGCACGCAGTACATCGGACTCTCCATTAGAGGGAGCTCTAACACTGGAAAAAGATGAAAAAAATGCCACGAAGCAGAACAGAGTCAATACAGGTGCTGGGACTGTCGGACATGGAAAAATTCTGCCCCATGTGCACATGCTGTTTACACTGGATTTTCTGCAGTAAAAGCAATGTTTGAAAACATTTCTTATTTCTTGTATTCATTGCTGATATTACTTGATAATAAAAGTAGAAGTCTTTTACAAGCAAAGATATTCTGAGCAAACAGTGGCTAAAGGTATGTTCACACTAGGCATTTTTTCAGCATTTTTTTTTCTGCAGCAAAACCTGACCTCTTGGAAAGAAGCTGGGCAAAAATGCAGGTTTTGGTGCATTTTTCAGGATCCCAAAGTTCAGCTTTGCTTCCACCACAGAAGCATGAACACAAGTAACCAATGCCACACATATGTGAAACCAAATTAACCAGAATTACAAATGTAACAGTGGGGGGAGGTGAATTGTTCAGGAATAGTTTACCTAAGACACTGGCAGTGCATTGAGTTTGTAGGACACTATTTACTTTCACTCTTTGGTCTGCCATTGAGTTGCTCAGGCATTGTTCAATTTCACACCTTCGTGGGCCACAGGTATTGTTCAATCTCATACCTTGGTCAGCCAATGTTTACTTTTATATGCATCACTAATTTAATTAAACTGTGCTAATCCTAACTGCCATCTCAGATGGTAAACTTAGGAAAAACACAAAAATAAATGAGTTTCACATACTGCTGTACTTGTTTTTTTTCACTTAAAATGCAGAAAAACCTGATGACTAAGCATTTTTTTTTACCACCCATTACTTTCAATGGGTGAAATACGCTGAAATAAATGCTGAAAAAACACTGAAAGAAGTGACATGCTCTTTTGTGCAAAAAACATGCAAAGCACAAAATACTGATGGCCCAAAAACCAATGTGAGTGCATGAGATTTCTGAAATCTCATAGATTTTGCTGGTACTGTAAACCGCAGCTGATAATTTGCATAAAAAAAGCATAAAAAAACGCCTAGTGTGAAAATACCCTAAAGAAGGAGGTTCCATTCAACAGCCATTTGTAGTCCTGTATAGAGCGCTAGATGTTTTTAATGGCGGTCACAGATTTTTATATGTAGTTCAGAATGTAGTTACATAAATATATGTAGATAGTGAACGTGAAAATTTTTACATGATTCAAAGAACAAATGGAATTATGATTTGCTAAACCTATATGAGGAATTATGATTTGCTAAACCTATATGAATTTTGATATTATAGGTAAGAAAATGTCTGGCTCTACAGAGGAACAGACTCGAAAAGCAAAAAGACGTGTTCTAATGGCATCAACAGTTGGAACTAGCACTGTGATTAAACTCGGTGACCTCTTACGTATTGGTAAATCTTCTTTTACTATATGATATAAATGGATATGTGACTTACTATATACAGTATATGTCAAGTTTTAGATACATTTTAAGTGCTAAAGTGGGTGCGTTTTCATGTTTCTAACCAGTAATATTCTAGACAAATTTCAATGAAAGTCTAAAAATTAGGCTGTAATTGTATTTGACGTCAGTATTCTACTCACACGTTACAGAATCCTTGCAGAAATTTCCCCAATTGATCATTTGCTCCATATATCTAAATACTGTATATGCATTTGTTTGCAGATGCATGTAATAGATTTTTAGCCACAGAAATTTCAACAATTCTATTAAGTTTTTTGTTTATATTTCTTGGTCAAAATACCATGCTACAAAATAAAACTCCCCACGTACAATTAGTTTTAGTTTGTGGCAATTGGCTGGGGTTTTCATATGGGTTGTCCGAGTGCACAGTAAGCTGGCCTAAATGCATGATCGGGATGAAAATAAGAATAGCTGCATTACTGACCGATTTACCGCACAAACACCAATTCTCACCCTCCGGTCCTTGTTGACATGGCTGTAGAAGATGACCCGAGCAGCACTAGAATTAGTGGTCATGCCATAGCAGAGAAGTTGAGACCACTATCCCCAGTGATTGACTGCAGGGGTCACAAGATGTAAATATGACTTCAGAAGAGAGCAGTGAAGTAGCAATTGGTAAGTGTTGCTGATAAGTTTATTTCCATAGAGAGCGTGCCTTTGCGTTAACTTTTTAGACAAAGGCATTTAAAAGAAAATACATTTTAAGAAGCCGACCTCTCAATAATCTCATTTAAGAGTGAGTGGTCACCACTGGTTTTCTTTCATTCAGTAGAAAAATATCAGCACTGCATGGCTCTACTATCAAAGACTGTACAGTAATTTTCAAACAACTCCCCATCATGTATAATTAGCTGTTGGCGTGACATAAGGAGTAGAGCCTAACGGCAGAAACATAGGGAGGAATTTCATATCTGCTGTGTAGCAAAAAAGTAGCATACAAAAAGCAGATTTTGGTGATTGACCCATTTGCACCAAAATGTTTGACTTTTGCCTTTTTGTGCTTTTCTGACCACTTTTCAAAAGTGCTGAGAAAAGTTTGTGGGGTTTAAAGAAGGAACAGAACTTTCTGTGGCACCAGAAATTCAGTATAATATGTTGATAGATATATTGTCTCGTGCAGTAGCTAGTGTACATGTCATTTTCTGATCCAACAGAGATGCACCAACTTTACCATGGAGTGGGTCACTTAATACAGTTGGCACATCTTACACCAGTTAAGCCAGGCGTATGTCATATCTCCAGCAAAATCCACCCCATAGATTTAGCTATGGATTTGTGGTGTAATTTATCACTATTTCCATTGAAAAACTTTCTGCTACATATGAACTTGACCTTAAAATATGTCAATAAGAACTGATGTTACATACATTATAATAAGTATTATAATACATAATGTGTAGTAATACTGCTGGTTCTCCTGCAGGTTGTCCAGTGCAGACAAGCCATCACAATACAATTCATTGGTTTCTAAGGAAACAACCAATAGAAGAAATAAAGGACTTGAAATATCGTGTTCTGGTTTCTGGACGGGTTCTAGAAATAAACTCCTTGTCTGAGCAGAGTACTGGAGAGTTCAGCTGCTGGACGTCAAATGATTCAAGGACGATGTCTGCCTGGGTGACCGTCTCTTTAGAAGGTGACTTTTATAGATATTGGAAATTTACACTAGATACCTATTATTCCAATGTGGTAGAAAATTATTATCAGCCATAGTCAGGAGAACTCAGTGCTGGACTGGGGTACGAAGGGCCCACCACTTACATAGACTGTGGGGGCACACTGTTCAGCTACCTGAACATATTACAATGCCCTCAGTCAAAAATGTACCTTTCTTCTATATAATAATAAACAGGGTAGTTTGTTAAATGAGTGATGAGATTCTGCTTCTGTCTGTACATAGTGTGCCAATGACCGCTCATCTATAAATGAGGTGGGACCAACTCCTGCACAGCGGCCCACCCGTAGATCCCCCTGTCGCCCCGTGGGCCAGTCCCAGCCTGGGATGACTGCACTGTTGCTTCAGCCTCCACACCCACTCGTTGTCAGTGATGTACAATTATATCCACAGAATGCCATATATGTTTTGTAAGGCCAGAGGCTTATCTAAGGTGCTGGTGAGGCATGTATCATAGGTGCTGGGAGATCATGAATAAGCCAGGGTTTTTATATAATAGGGCTAACACAAAAAATTGAATGTCTGCCCTTGGTGAAGAAAAGCCTAACTACAATTCTGGCTCACTGGTTAGCAATGAAATTCCAAGAATTTTTTAAATTTAAAGGTTAAATTGCAGTGGAACTGGAAGTCGATTGCATTAAACTGGCTTGACGCTACACTTTACCACTTGCCAAAGGGTAAATTATTGAGGGTTTAATTCTGTACTCAACCCTACAGGTCTGCTTTTGTGTCCATGGTGAAAAAAATATTTTTAATTCCAAGGACCTTTAAATCTAATCTAAGTCAGTGCACGCTGAAGTAAGAGTTCAAATCCTCCACCATGAGAGCAATTCACTCCGCCTCCCTCGGAGAACAAAGCGCTAACTACATACACCTCTCAACTAATGTTTGGTTTTACATTTATCAAGGCCACAGTTTTAACTGGAGTCTGGATCGACCTGTTCCAATTAGTAATAATAAACTACCAGCGTATTCTGCCATGCATATGTTTCTTGCTAAAACATTATCAACATGATTCTTGCAAATTCTTGAATGCAGAAATGACTTGGACTAATTAGTACAGAAATAGAAAAAAAATATGTATTGAAAAGAAAATATTGGAAAACAATGAATTAGGAATGGCTTCATGACTTGCAGTAATGAGGCTGTGGATACAGCTGGGAGCTATCATTTGTTGCTGGTTATTATAGAACAATCTGGCTCTTTTTACAGTGTCATAAAAACTCTGTATTACTTCATATTCAAGTGTCAAAAAAAGGATGGACACAATCACGGTCAGCCGTAGCCCCCATGCCTTGACATAGTGCACACAGCAACATACAAGTCCTATAACTAATTTAGTATAACTGAATATAACATAAAAATATTTATAAAATGGTTTAACATGTATCACACAATGAAAGAAGGAGACATATTAGTGGAAGAGGACATACCCAAACATAAGTTCAAAAGTATCAATATGGTCCAAGGACAAACTCCATTAATAAAGAAGGATTCGCCAAAACGTACGTTGGGACTTGGCGGCATCCCACCATGAGAGGTCTCCATGAGTAGGCTTAATATCATATAATCTCTGTGCAATCCATATTGATTCATCCTATACTGGCTCCACTCTTATCGTTTTATGCTTTATGTTACGGAGTCACCTCTTAGAGGTTATACTTGGCTTAATAGTACAGTAAGTCTACAAGCATTCTGCACTTTAATGCATTTTGTATTTGGTAGTGTTGAGCCACCCCCGTAGTGTTCGAGTTCGGTTCGGTTCGTCGAACACCCGTGTGTTCGCCGAACTGTTCGTCGAACTGTTCGTCGAACACCTTCGAACACCGTTAAAACCAATGGCAGGCAAACAAAAACACATAGAAACACATAGAAAACATCTTCAAAGGTGTCCAAAAGCTGACAAACTGCTCAGAAGACACAACTAACACATGGAAAAGTGACAAGTACATATAGTCATGCGAAAAGAAAAGAGGTGGAGGAGTAAAAGGAGGGGGAGACACAGATATAGGCATGTCATGCCCTTCTAAAATCCAAAAAGTGAGAAGCCGACACGTTCAGTCTGCTCCTGCCCGTGCCACCTCCGTGTCACCGGGTTTGTGCCAGAGCCGCGGTGAACCCTGACGGCCAGCCCCCCTCTCCCAATACTGGTGCCTGTCCGCTGGTGGGTCGAGCGAGCCCCCCTGTGGTGGAGGCAGCTCTAAGCTTTTTAATTTAAATTGTCTCTCTAATTTGAATGAATACACTTTAAATCCATTTACAAGGATCTATTGGAGGGCAAGTCTCATGCCAGCAGCCGCGTAATTCCAGCTCCAGTAGCGTCCACTAAAGCTGCTGCAGTTAAAAAGCTTTTATAAGGATCGAGCTCGGCTGTCCACCGCAAGGCATCCTACTGCCAGTCCCAGCCCCTATGCCTTGGGGTGCCTCCTGATGCTCTTCACTGAGTATCCCGTGGTCCCGAAGCATTTCCTTTGAAAAAATTAAGTGTCCAAACTACAGGTGGTGTAGCTTGCTTAACAGCCGGGATAATCCGCTGACTAGCAGACACTGCTACTAGGCACAAAGTATTTCCTGGGCTAGATGCAGTTAAAAATTTGTAATTAGATACTCTCGTTGGATGCTGAGAAAGCATTCCATAGAGTCTCCTGGCACGCCATATATGATTCTCTTAAAAAGCTTGGGGTAGGGGTCTAGGGGACCCTTTTATAGCCAAAATCACGGCCCTGTATCACAATACGTCACCTAGGCTGAAGATAAATGGAACTGTAGCACCCTGAGGGCTCGGTTGCTACAGAGGTATTGCACCTCACCCAGAGGTGTGATATCTCACTCTCAGGTAAGGATGGAGTGTGGATCAGGACCCGACACCTGCATGCATTACACCACATTGCCGTCGGGCAGGGCGACCAATATGCCTCTGAGATGGGCACAACAGTCCCTGTCCCTGGCTGGAGTGGGGGGAGGGAACACTGAGGAAGGGGAACCCTGTAGTGAAGGAGCAGGGAGGAAGCAGTTCCTGGGTGCATTGAGAAGGGAGTATAAAAGGTGGGCACCATCTTAGTTCAGTGCAGAGAAGTCTGAGCAGAAGTGGCAGGGAGCAGGGGCTCTGCATGAGCTCTGCTCCGGAGGCGGGCCTAGTAACAGAGGCCCAGGCCTGGATGAGGGAGAAGGAAGGAAGAGGAGCGGAGAAGGCTCCAGGAACGAGGAATGAAGGGATCCCAGGGGTGCGGACGGGCGAGTCGCCACCGCACGCCCGAATCCACCTGCGTGGAGGGGTCAGGCCAAAGGGGGAGACCGGTCCCCGAAACTAGTAGAGGCAGGAAACGACCCTCAGCTAGAAACCGGAGGCTGTGACATTTTATGTGGCGCAGCCCCTCGCTACACCCGCTAGGAAGGCACCACATAGGGTCAGGGAAACTGGCGCCAAGTTTACCAAGAGGAGGCCCGAGGCAGCCGGACAGAAGGGTTGGTAAGAAAGGCCAGACAAAGGACACACAAAGGGGGTCCTGTGAAGCACTCCAAAGTTATCTGGGAGTTGTCTGAGCCCCTCACCTGGTGAGCACAGTACGACGTGGGCAGCCGTTACCTGCAGACGTGGTCTGGATAATAAGAACTGTGAGTAAAGGCCCTGGACTGCATCACTGACTCCGTGTCGTTACTGCTGCTGCCCTGCACCATCACCCCCATCCTCCGCATACACTGCCCTGAGGCTATACTCCTCCTGTGGGGAGTTATGCTACGCTCTGCTGCACCCACAACACCAGTCTCAGCGGTCTGCCCTGCAGCGGCCGTTCACTCTGACCGCAATCCACGGGTGGCGTAGTCGGACATTTAAACATCAAAACCACATAAATAGTTCCGCCACTGGTTTGACCACCCTGAGCCACGGAACCGGGTCGCCGCCACGAAGACTACAACCACCAGCATTCACCAAAAAGGGTCCGGCTCCGGGTGTCCCAAGGCCCAGGGGGTGCATCAGAACATTTTCGTCACCTTTCACAATCACCAATGGGACAAGGAAGGGATGTCCTCTGTCCCCTCTCTTATACATCCTAGTGACGGAGCACCTGCTCTCATCAATTCGCCATAACCCCAATATTAGGTGGATTGAGGTGGGAGGCACCGAGTACAAGTGCTCTCTATTTGCTGATGATGTCCTAGTATATATCACTCAATCACATATATCCATCCATGCTGTTATGGCTGAAATAGATCACTTTGTTACATGGTCAAATTTTAAAATCAATGCAGCGAAGTCTGAGGCCCTCAATGTCTCCCTCCCCAAATCCATATAGGATTCCATCCAGTCCAACTTTCCCTTTGCCTGGCCCTCACAGGGTATCAAATACTTAGGAATTCCTATTCATAGAGACCTCTCCCATCTATGTTATCTTAATTTTGGGCCCTTTATTGAACAACTCCATACAGACCACGGTTGGCAAGTTAGAACTGTAAGAGTCACTACGTGAACCACTGGTGTTTTGTGGAAAAGCACATGTACACTGTGTTCCAAATTATTATGCAAAAAGTGTTTAGGAGTGATAAGGGAAGAATTTGTTTGTTTGTTAGTTAAACTCATTGATGGTGATGTGTGTCAGGGCTCTTTATATCACTGTAAGCAATTGCAGACACCTGTGCTAATTAGTTTGGCAGGTGTGTCCAATGAAAGGCAAGACTACTTAAGAAGGCTGTCTCACATTATTAAGCAGCCTACATTTTCTGCCAAAATGGGAAAGAAAAAGGATGTGTCGGCTGCTGAGAAGCAACAAATTGTGGAGTGTTTAGGTCAAGGCATGACTACAATCAACATTGTGCGATGATCAGGATGAAGTGTCTTGGCAATCAAGAAGTATGTAGCTGATTCACAGTACACACGTGTGCGTGCTGATAAGGGCAAATTGAGGACTCTTTCCTACAGGCAATTACGTCAGGTTAAAAGAGCAGCGGCAAAAAAGCCTTGTCATAGCAGCAGACAAGTTTTTGAAGCTGCTGGTGCCTCCAACGTCCCCCGAACAACAAGATGCAGGGTCCTTCAGAGGTTTGCAGCTGTGCATACGCCATCCTGTCGACCTCCTCTATCCACTTCACACAAGCAGAAACAGCTCCAGTGGGCCAAACATTACATGAAGACTGATTTCAAAACTGTTTTGTTCATGGATGAGTGCCGTGCAGCGCTCGATGGTCCAGATGGATGGAGTGGAGGATGGCTGGTTGATGGACACCCCACGCAAACACGGCTACAGCGCCAACAAGGAGGAGGTGGAGTAATGTTTTGGGCTGGAATCATGGGGAGAGAGAATGTCGGCCCCTTTAGGATCCCTGAAGGCGCTAAAGATGAACTCCATAATGTATGTGGATTTTCTCAAACAGCACTACCTGCCATGGTTCAAGAAGAAGAACCGTGTATTTCACAGCAAGATCATTTTTTTGCATGATAATGCACCATCTCATGCTTCACATAAAACATCTGCATCTCTGACTGATATGGGCATAAAAGGGGACAAACTTATGGTGTGACCCCCATGCTCCCCTGACCTCTACCCCATTCAGAACCTCTGGAGCATCATCAAAAGGAGTGTCTATGATGGCGGGAGGCAGTTCACATCTAAGCAACAGCTCTGGGAGGGTATTCTGTCCTCATGCAAAACAATTGAAGCAGAAACCATCCAAAACCTGACAAATTCAATGGACGAGCGAGTTCAGAAGCTCCTTTCGAACAAGGGGTCCTATGTGAAAATGTAACATCACCTAGAATAAAGTTTTGAGTTGAAAACTGTTTGATTTCAGTTTCTAATAACCTGCTAATGCTTATAATTTCAAAAATGACCATTTTTTTGGTCTTTATTAAAATGAAAAGGTTGATCGAAAAGTTTGGGGGATCTAAGAGTGTGGCACCCAGTAGTCATGATTACTTCGAATTCTGACAATATGAGGGTCATGTTGCAGGTAGTGCAGCAAGAAGGCACTTATGTGTCTTGCGCATCTCGGAGCCCCAAAATTATTTTCCGGGCTAGATGCAGCTAAAAATTATTATTAATTTTAAATCTGGTGGAGCTTAGTATAGATGGCCTAATAGGATCAGTGCTGCACACTGCTACAAAGCCCAAATTATTTTCCAGTCAAGATACAGATAAACATGATTAGTAATTTTAAATCTGGTGGAGCTTATTATAGATGGCCTAATAGAATCAGTGCTGCACACTGCTACAAAGCCCAAATTATTTTCCAGCCAAGATACAGATAAACATGATTAGTAATTTGAAAGCTTAAAACGGTTGGTAGGGTGATTTTAACCAATCATCAAGCTTTTACTCTCCCCAGGATGACACAGGGGTAGAAAAGTCGTTTCGGATCCATGATTTGTTCATCTTTATGAACGTGAGTCTGTCTACATTATCAGTGGAGAGCCGCGTGCGCTTATCTGTCAGCACACCACCAGCAGCGCTGAACACACGTTCAGACAGAACGCTGGCTGCGGGGCATGACAAGATCTCCATGGCTTAAGTGGCTAGCTCCGGCCATTTATCCAGATTGGAAGCCCAAAAAGAGCAAGGGTCCAGTGACACAGTCATGGCTTCAATGTTTACTTGGAGATACTCCTGTACCATCGTCTCTAGGCGTTGACTATGTGTCAGACTTCTTGTCTCCTGTGGCCTTGCAAAGGATGGGCTAAAAAAGTGGTGAAATGATTCCGCAAAATTGATGTTACCAGCAGATACTGTGGTTCTGTTACGGTTTGAGTGCTGAACACTTGACGGTCCCACGGTTGGCAAGTTGGAACTGTGAGATTCACTACGTGCACCACTGGTGTTTTGTGGAAAAGCACATGTAAGATTCTGCAACAGTCTCTGCTGATACTCCTGCATGTGTGCATCCCTTTCTATGGCAGGAATAATTTCTGCAAATTTACTTTTGTACCGGGGATCTAACAGTGTGGCAACCCAGTAGTCAGGATTATTTCTAATTCTCACAATTCGAGGGTCATGTTGCAGGTAGTGCAGCAAGAAGGCACTCATGTGTGTTGCGCATCCAGGAGCACCAAGTCCCTGTTGTGTTGGTGGCGAGGTAACAATCATGCTTCCTTCCTCTGTCCTCTCCCCCCAACCTCGCACAACAGAAATGTGATCAAGGTCTCCCTCATCTGATGAGTCTTCCATCAGTTCGTCCTCCACTTCTTCCTGGGCTCCTGCACCTTCCTCACTAGTTTGGCTGCTACCATGCGCCCTGGTAAAACCATCTCCCCCACCCTCACATGCCTGCCGCCTTGGTGCTGCCGACCGTCTGGACCTTGCAGATGTTAGCCCTTCCGCATACAACTCCTCCTCCTCTACTTCCTCCACCTCCTCTTGTGCCACCACCTGACTCCGAATTCTGTTTAACATGTGCTCCAGCATGTAAATCACCGGAATAGTCATGCTGATAATGGCATCGTCAGCACTAAACATCTTCGTCGCCATTTCAAAACTGTGCAGAAGGGTACATAGGTCCCTGATCTGAGACCACTCCTCCAGCGTGATTTGCCCCACCTCTGGATCTCGTTGGCCCAGGCTATACGTCAGAACGTATTGCACCAGGGCTTGTCGGTGCTGCCACAGTCGCTGCAACATGTGCAGAGTTGAATTCCACCGGGTAGGCACATCGCATTTTAGCCGGTGAAGTGGCAGGCCCAACGACTTCTGTAGAGATGTAAGTCGCTGAGCTGCGGGATGCGAACGGCGGAAGTGAGCACACAGCGACCGTGCCCTCTGCAGAAGGCCATCTAGTCTGGGATAGTGGGCTAAAAATTGCTGGACAACCAGGTTCAACACGTGAGCCATACAAGGCACGTGTGTGACATTGCCCCGGTGAAGGGCCGCACCCAGGTTTGCAGCATTGTCGCACACGGCCTTCCCTGGTTTCAGGTCCAGTGGAGACAACCATTCATGAAATTGGTTCTCCAGAGCTGACCACAACTCCTCAGCTGTGTGACTCACATTTCCCAGACATTTCAAAGTAAAAACCGCCTGATGACGTTGAGCCCTACTGCCAGCATAGTAAGGAGGTGTGCAGGATCCCTTCTGTGCAGTTAGAAAGCTTGTGGCATGACCAGACAGGCTTTGGGTGCAGGTGGAAGACCGAGAGGAGGTTGAGGAGGCAGAAGCAGTGGAGGAACTTTGACATAAAGAGGATTGACGCACAACTTGTAGGGACGGCAAGACTTGGACAGCAGCCCCTTGTCCTGCTGTCACCATAGTTACCCAGTGCCCAGTCAGCGACATGTAACGCCCCTGTCCATGCCTACTCGTCCAAGTGTCTGTGGTGAAATGCACCCTGTCACACACAGAGTTTCTCAAAGAAGCGGTGATGTTGTGTGCGACATGCTGGTGGAGCGCAGGCACACCTTTCTTTGAGAAGTAGTGCCGACTGGGCATCTGGTACTGGGGCACTGCGACAGACATAAGGTCTCGAAAATCCTCTGTGTCCACCAGGCGGAAAGGCAGCATTTCTGTAGCCAAGAGCTTGCAGATGGTGAAATTCAACCTCTTAGCTTTCTCATGGCTAGGAGGAAATGGTCTTTTACTTGTCCACATCTGAGGGACCGAGGGCTGGCTATTGTGCTTAGACGGGGTTGATAAGGGTGTCCCCGGCAAACTGCCGGTCTGTGAGGAAGATGCAGGCGGACATGTTAGGTTGCCTTGATCCAAAGGTGGTGCTATCGATGTCGGACAGCGCTCAACACCAGCTGGTGTTACCACCTCCAAAGAAAATGGTGACCTGCCAATCACGCTGGATGTTGCGGGTAAAGAGGTGGCAGGTCTGCGCCCCAAAACAGGTGTGACTGCTGTCCCCCCAGTCACAGAGGATGAAGAGGCCGCGGATGCACAAGATATGGCAGACGGTGGATGGCCCGGCCGGCTAGGCCGCATTGTAGCACACTGAGCTTCCCACTGCAACTTATGCTTCATGTCCATGTGCCGGTTCATGCATGAAGTACTCAAACTATGTATTTTTTGGCCTCTACTTAGCTTTTGCTGACAAATGTTACAGATAACACGAGTTGGGTCATCTTTATCGATCTGAAAAAATGCCCAGGCTATGCAAGGCTTAGCACCCATGTGACCTGAAGAGCCACCACGACTTGTGGTGAGAGTCAGAGTTGTGTTTGAGGATGCAGTTGTTGACGTGCTTCCAGTACTACGTCTCTGTCCAGGAAGGCTCAACCTGACCTAGTCGTCACTAGCATCTTCCTCCACCTCCTCTGCTGACCTCATCTCTTGGCTGACTGTGGGTTGACAGTAAGTGGGATCTCCAACCTCATCATCATCACCCTGTGCGTTATCACACCCGTTGTCCTCAGAGCCAACCTGTTCCTGCCCTGACAAAAAACTAAAGTTGTCACTCCAATCAGGTATTTGAGTTTCATCATCGTCTTCCTCATTGTCTCCACCAACAGGAGTTACAGTTTGGGAATGAGGGTCTACATTATGGTCAGAACCTTCTGCGTCTGGTCCTGGATCCGACTCATAAAGATTCTGGGCATCAGTGCAGATCATTTCCTCGTCTGGATTCACAGAAGCGCTGGAGTCGACCTCTGATTCCCAGGCTATAGTATGAGTAAACAGCTCTGCAGACTCAACCATCTGTTCTACCTCATACTCAGACGGGCAGCTGGAGATTTGGGAGCTGTGAGGAAGCAAGTGCGATTGGGGTGACACCTTTGAGGACTGGAGTATTTGTGATGTTGAAGTTGATGTGGAGGAGAGCCCACTTAAAGGAGCACTTGATATCCGTTGAAGCACCTGCTGTTTTTGTGCCTCATCTGGAATTTGTAGCGATTGGCGTGGCCGTAAGAAAGGGATCTTATCACATTGTCCGCTAAAAGAAGTAGACATTTTAGTTTGGCTGGAAGATGGTCTTTCTTCTGCAGATGTTACTGTTGCTTTAACACCTACCCCACGGACACAACCTTTTTTCCCCTTCCCAACACGCCTATTCCCCTTTCCACCAGCAGCAGGCCTTTTTCCACTCATTTTGGTGGTTAACTAATTCACAACTCTGGAGTTGTTTGCACAAAAAAACAATGGATGGGAACCGAGCAGAGCTGAGTGGCCAAACTGTGGTATTAGGCCAAAACTATTGGCTGGGTTAGATGCAGAAAAAAATTATATTCAATTTGCAACCTGATGGAGGTCAGTATAGATGGACTAATAGAACAAGTCCCACACACAGCTAGAAGCCCAAATATTTTTTCAGAGGTAGATGCAGAAAAAAATTGTATTCAGTTTGCAACCTGATGGAGGTCAGTATAGATGGACTAATAGAACAAGTCCTACACACAGCTAGAAGCCCAAATATTTTTTCAGAGGTAGATGCAGAAAAAAAATATATTCAGTTTGCAACCTGATGGAGGTCAGTATAGATGGACTAATAGAGAAAGTCCCACACACTGCTAGAAGGCCAAATATTTTTTCAGAGCTAGATGCAGACAAAAAATTATTTTTAATTTGCAACCTGATGGAGGTCAGTATAGATGGACTAATAGAGAAAGTCCCACACACTGCTAGAAGGCCAAATATTTTTTCAGAGCTAGATGCAGAAAAAAATTATATTCAGTTTGCAACCTGATGGAGGTCAGTATAGATGGACTAATAGAACAAGTCCCACACACAGCTAGAAGCCCAAATATTTTTTCAGAGGTAGATGCAGATAAAAATTATTTTTAATTTGCAACCTGATGGAGGTCAGTATAGATGGACTAATAGAGAAAGTCCCACACACTGCTAGAAGGCCAAATATTTTTTCAGAGCTAGATGCAGAAAAAAATTATATTCAGTTTGCAACCTGATGGAGGTCAGTATAGATGGACTAATAGAACAAGTCCCACACACAGCTAGAAGCCCAAATATTTTTTCAGAGGTAGATGCAGATAAAAATTATTTTTAATTTGCAACCTGATGGAGGTCAGTATAGATGGACTAATAGAGAAAGTCCCACACACTGCTAGAAGGCCAAATATTCTTTCAGAGCTAGATGCAGAAAAAAATTATATTCAGTTTGCAACCTGATGGAGGTCAGTATAGATGGACTAATAGAACAAGTCCCACACACAGCTAGAAGCCCAAATATTTTTTCAGAGGTAGATGCAGATAAAAAATATTTTTAATTTGCAACCTGATGGAGGTCAGTATAGATGGACTAATAGAGAAAGTCCCACACACTGCTAGAAGGCCAAATATTTTTTCAGAGCTAGATGCAGACAAAAAATTATTTTGAATTTGCAGCGTGATGGAGGTCAGTATAGATTGACTAATAGAACAAGTCCCACACACTGCTAGAAGGCCAAATATTTTTTCAGAGCTAGATGCAGAAAAAAATTATATTCAGTTTGCAACCTGATGGAGGTCAGTATAGATGGACTAATAGAACAAGTCCCACACACTGCTAGAAGCCCAAATATTTTTTCAGAGCTAGATGCAGAAAAAAATTATATTCAATTTGCAACCTGATGGAGGTCAGTATAGATGGACTAATAGAATGATGCTATGCCCAAAAGATTTTACTTCACTAGGTGCAGTAAAAAAATTGGTATTCTATACACAGGTGGTATATCTTGCAACACAGATAGGCTACTCCACTGACTAACACACTCTGCAATAGGCCAAAAAGGATTAGCTTTGCTAGATTCAGCCAAATGCTGTGAAAAAAACTTGCACAGCACTGGCACAGACTTGCCTGGCAAAAACTGATAGGAACTGATGTAACCTAGTCCTGAAAAGGACTGCAATTACAATTAGTCTTTACTCCCACAATCTATCTATTTAAGAGCACAGACCTGCCTGATAAAAGTCGTCGGAAATGCTGTAACCTAGTCCTTAAAAGGACTGCAATCACAACTATTCCCTACTCCCAAGCTATCTGTAGATTTGTGCGAAAATTGGCTTGAAATTAACAAGGTATAGCGCACACAGCAACAGCGGTGCCGTCTAACACGCAGCTGCAGCAGTGAGAAAATGGTGGCGACGGGGAAAATGGCTTGGTCTTATAGGGCAAGGACATGTGACATACACTGCCAATCACACATGCCCTTGCTTGTGTGAAAAAAAGCACTTCGCTCCGTGTGTGCGCTGCTGATAGGCTGACAGATTGCACCTCCCCACTGTAAATGCGGGAAAGAGAAAAAAAAATGGAGATCTTCATTATTCTTGCAGAGATCCATCCCCTGCCCCTCCCCCCACCCCGCTGTACACTCAAACTGCGTATTAACATTAATTTTCATCATTACTGAGAAAAAATCCAGTTATGATTTTGGTGCACGAACAGTTATCGAACATAACCTCGAACAGCCGAATTTTTCTCAAATCGTTCGTGTTCGCCGAACGGCTCGAACACCGCCCAAAACAGCTCGAATTTGAGATTGGCGAACAGTTCGAGTCGAACAACGCTCATCTCTAGTATTTGGACCATGGTTCTAGTGAAGTGTGACTACTGAAGATTGCTGATACCAATGAACAGAGATAGGCAAACCCGACTTTATGAGTTTGGCATTCATACCGGACAGTTACTGTCTGGTGCTCAACGCCGGACACGGACTTTCCCCGGAAGGTCGTAGCAATTTTCAGAGATCTGGGGTAAGTCTGTTGCAGAGAGAGAGAGAGATTTTTTTTTTCCTTTCCCAGTTCGGGTAACCTTTATCTTCAGTGGGATTCGGGTTCTTGTTGCAGTTCGGGTACTGTTTTGATACCAAAATCAAACTTTGAAATAAAGTTTGTATCGGGTACCAGAACCCGAACTTCCACCGGTTCGCCCATCCCTACTAATGAATTGATACTATTGCTACTTTTTTTGGGGTGAGATACTTTTTAACCCTTTCGATATGTTTCATGCTTATATGCCATACAGTGCAATGTATAGATAGCTAGGCACAGCACCCTGGCTATTATTACATATTTGTGATTGATGGGATCCATCTTCATTTCCATTGGATTACACATAAAGCAACAGATAGAACAGAACCCATGCAGGACATCTAGCCAACACATAAAAACCTTACAATACCCATCTCATAGCACTTTTCATGTTTAGAGGCACTGCGAAAATATTGTGACAATACCTGTCCCTTCCAGTAACATCATCAAGTAAAAATGCCATTTTCTGCTACACAAGTCACACATAGCAAAGATTGTCACTACATAGATGGTTCAGCACAAAATGCATCAGGATTACCTGGTTTTGCAAATGTCTGAGTGCAAAAATGGGCTGAAGTTATATTTATTAGGAGTATATGTAAAACGTATTATCACGAGACTGCAATCCGTTGTTACCCAAAGAAAACAGAATATACTGCATATAAGCACGTTATTTTAGTGACCTTAAATAAGTACTCCCATCAAAGATTTTATCCTTTTAATATATTGCAGTCATCATATTATACGGTATAGCACTGTGCACTTACAATTGCTCATTTTGCTCTTCTACCCAGCTAATTCTTCTCTTTTCCATTAGGTCTATGACATCCCATGATTACAAACAGACTAGCTAAATCCTTCTAAGCTCTATGTAGAAACAGGAGGTCAATTTTCCCTACATGAGTCATCATTAGAACTACAAATCTACATCACAACAGAAACTCATTAATTTCAGTGTCCACGTGACTGTCACAACTTCAGATCTACCAGTCACACTTACATTGATGACTGCACTGTACACTGTGCCTCCCACCACGCTGCCCCTAAGGGCAGGAAAAATGTCTTATAACAGATCTAGCATTGGGTTATGTACAGCCCTGCTCATCATTATTGGCACTAATAAAGTTTAAATACATGATGTGGAATATCTCCTGAAAAAAAATGAATCAATTGAAACTGTTTTTTTGTATAGAGCCCTTGTGTTAAATACAAAAGAGCAAATGATAAACAATAATTTAAAACAGAAAACAATGCGAGGGAAAAATAGAAAAACCTAAAGCTTGCTGTGTCACTGGTATTGGCACCCTTTACATTAATTTAGTATGGAAACACATTTAGACTTGTCTGTGGTAAATCACAAAAGAGATTCTCCTGTGATTAATTGTCAGTGCCTATGTGACATGAATTAGCCAATGAATGATGACTTCAGTGTTTTAAAAAGCCACATGGTAAGGCCCTGTTCCTTTGTCACGATGGTGAAGACAAGGGAGCTGTCTGAGGACATCAGAACTGCTATTATTAGCAAACACAAGACTTCCAAAGAGTATGAGGCCATCTCCAAAGACCTTGGTATCCCAGTTTCAACAGTGCACAATGTTAATAAGAAGTTTGCCAAGCATTGAACCTTCAAGAACCTCCCTGAACATGGGGGAAAGAGGAAAATTGACAAGAGATGTCTTCGAATGTTGGTGCGAATGGTTGAAAAAAGAGCACATCAAACATCCAAAGGCTTGAAGGCCAACTTGGAACAGTCTGGGGTCATGGTTTCAACAAGCACCATACGCCGCACACTAAACCAAGTAGAGCTTTATGGGCGAAGGCCAAGAAAGAAACCATTGCTGAAGAAAAGACATAAAAAGGAACGACTGATCTTTGCCCAAGAGTACCTTGACAAAACACAATCCTTCTGGGAAATGTTCTGTGGACATATGAAACAAAAATAGAGCTTTTTGGCAATGTAAAGCAACAGTTTGTTTACAGACGGCACAATGAAGCTTATAAGGAAAAGAACACCTTACCAACAGTTAAGCATGGTGGAGGAGCCATAATGCTGTGGGGTTGCTTTGCTGCATTTGGTATTGGAGGTCTTGACCGTACCTCAGAAATCATGAAATCAGAGAACTATCAATTGATTTTAGAGCGAAATGTTCTACCCAGTGTAAGAAAACTTGGTTTGAGTCAAAAATCATGGGTCATCCAGCAAGACAATGACCCAAAGCACACATCCAAAAGAACACAGGAATGGTTGAAAAAAAGAAAAAATGGACTTTTTAAAATGGCCAGCAATGAGTCCTGACTTCAATCCCATTGAAAATATTTGATTGAGCTGAAATCTGCCATCGGGAAAAAGAACCCTGCAAACATTCCAGAGCTTGAAGAAACTGCAAAGAAAGATTGGGAGAAAATTCCAGCTGAGACGTGCAAGAAGCTTATAGATGGCTACAAGAAACGTTTGGAGGCTGTCATCAATGTCAAAGGGTGTGCAACCAAGTATAAATTAGGGGTGCCTTTATTACTACGAATGCGGTTTATTCTGTTTCTTCTTTGAAATTGCAACATGGAAGTTGAAAAACAATATTTTATTGTTGTATTACTTTCAACCACTAATTAAAAAATCCCGAGGATATAACTTTTGATACATTTCCATTTATTTCTGAAGATATTGTACAGGCTATGAAAAAAATTAAGGGGTGCCAATAATGGTGAGCAGCACTGTAAGTGATGTACTTGCTTGATCATGCCTTCACATGAGCTGGGACAAAAGGGTGCCTGGAGCCAGCTTTCCCCATGCTATGTGTTCAAAGTTTCAGCTCAAGAGCAAACTTGAGAATCACTGGTGTTATACACCGAGAAACACATGCACGAGGTTAACGGCCAACTTATAGATACAGTTCAATAAAATAAACTACACACATAACGTAAAAAACTTCTCTCAGCACAGTACTACTGATAACGTATTTACACCACTATATAACTCTGCATTGCGGTACCTTTTCCCTGAAGACTGGCATATCAACTTTACAGAGTACTATTGTTTTATGCCTTAACTTCTGGTAAATTTTACACATGTCAAAGCAGTAAAAAAAATCTAAATAAGACATACAAACTTAAAGTAGTATTCTGGTTGTAAGAAGTTATCACCTATTGGATAGGTGATAACTAGTAGACCAGTTTGGGTCTAATTTGCTTAGACCCTCACTATTTGCCAGAATGGTTCACTTTTATCCAGGCTCGGTCTGGCCTGGCGGGGCGCCGGGAAATTTCCCGGTGGGCCCCGGGCCCCTTGCAGAGGGAACAGTTGAATTAAAAAAAAAAAAAAAAGTAAAGTGGTCGTGGGCCCTTTAAGGGCGTGAGCACACACTTTCACCGACGCGATGCCCAGGACAGTAGCGGGAGGGTCCTGGGAGCAGGAGAGCAGGGGCTGCACTGCAGCGTCACACTCAGCAGACAGGGCCACACGTCTGCTAAAAGTGACGTTACAGCGCGTCCTGCACTGCAGTCTCCCACATTAGAAGCGTGTCTGTACACTGTATGGGCTGGAGACAAGCCAAGGTACTGTAATATTTGTGTGTTTGTATGGATTTTTATGTATATGCTGCCTGCATGTGTGTGTGTGTACTGTGTGTGTATATGCCTGCATGTGTGTGTATATGCCTGCGTGTGTACAGTGTGTGTATATGCCTGTGTGTGTATATGCCTGAGTGTATATGCCTGTGTGTGTACAGTGTGTGTATATGCCTGTGTGTATATGCCTGTGTGTACAGTGTGTGCATATGCCTGTGTGTGTACAGTGTGTGTGTATGTGCCTGTGTGTGTATATGCCTGTGTGTGTGTATATGCCTGTGTGTGTATATGCCTGTGTGTGCCAGTGTGTGTGTACAGTGTGTGTGTACAGTGTGTGTTTATATGCCTGTGTGTGTGTTTATATGCCTGTGTGTGTGTATATGCCTGTGTGTGTGTATATATGCCTGTGTGTGTGTGTATATGCCTGTGTGTGTATATGCCTGTGCGTGCGTGTGTATATGCCTGTGCGTGCAGGTATGTGTGTGTGTATATATGCCTGTGTGTATATGCCTGTATGTGTGTGTGTGTGTGTGTGTATATTCCTGTGTGTGTGTGTATATATGCCTGTGTGTGTGTATATGCCTGTGTGTTTACATTGTGTATGCCTGTGTGTTTATGTGTCTTCACACGTGTGTGTGCGTGCTTCCCTGCGTGTCTGCATTTTTGTGTGTGTGATTGTCTGAGTGTGTCTGTGCATTTCTGTGTGTGCTTGCTGTGTGTGTATGTGTCCCCATTTCTGTGAGCATGTGTATCTGCGTGTGTATATTAGGGCTCTTCCACATGTCCTGATATTTACGGGACTGGAGATATCCATGTCCACCTGTGTGTCATCCAAGTGACATATACTGGCGCTTGGGAATCAATATACAGTTAGCGCTGTTCCCAAGAGCCGGGTGCTGAGCGCTGCTCTCATCATAGATCCCTGCAGGCGCTGTGATCAGCAGCAGCAGGGTCAATGATGAGAGTAGTAGTCCGTGTCCAACTGTAAAAATAAGAATAAAATAAAAAAATCCTTATACTCACCTCTCCTAAGTGTCACCTGCTGTAATCCGTGCGAGCGCTCACGCCGAGGAGAATGACTCCTGCAGCGAGCTTGCTCCAGAACTGCGCTTAGTGAATGACAGGGCACCGCTTGTTGAGCGCAACTCCGGAGCCCACTCGCTACAGGAGACATTCTCCTCGGCGAGAGCGCTCGCACGGATTACAGCGGGTGACACTTAGTAGAGGTTAGTATAAGGATTTTTTTATTTTATTCTTTTTACAGTTGGACACAGCGGGTATCGACTATTACTCTCATCATTGACCCTGCTGGTGCTGAACGCAGCGCCTGCAGGGATCTATGATGAGGGAAGCACTCAGCGCTCTTCCCAAGCACCGGGTGCTAACTGTCATCAGTGTGCGGGACATTTTGCGGTCTGGACAGCAGGTAAAAAACAGACATGTCAGCGTGTTTTGCCCACGGACACCACATGGTCTGTGGAAAGTGGAAACATACTGACATGTGCACATACGCATTCATGTGAATGGGTCTACGTGTGTCAGTGTCTCTGGTACGTGTGGAAACGGTCACTGCATGTACTGACGTGTGGAGGAGCTCTTAGTATGTGTCTGTGTGCGCTTTTGTGTGTGTAAGCGCGCTTCTGCATGTCTGTGTGCTCTTCCGAAGATTTATTATATTTGGAGAGAGATGGGAGAGAAATTTTAGGAGACAGAATGGGGAGATGTGTGAAGAAACAGTATGGTGAACTAGGGGAGGGGTGGGAATGGGTGCGGGAACAGAATGGGGAAGAGATGTATAAGACAGTATGGAGAGTGGGGGAATAGTGTGAGGAGACAGTATGGAGGGAGAAAAGTGTAAGGTGACACAGCACAGAGACTAGGTAGTGTAGGGGAAGGTATAGAGATGCGGCAGTATGGGGGAAACAGTGTGAGGGCACAGAAAGGAGGGAACAGTATGCTGAGGAGGGGGAGTGTGATGAAGGGGCACAGTATAGAGACTGGGCAGTATAGGGGGGACACAGTGTGAGAGGACAGTGTGAAGAGGGGGCCCAGTATGGTAAGGAGAGGACAGTGTGGAGAGCAGGTACCATAAGAGGGGTAGAGTGTATGTCATGTTTTGTGCAGGGAGCATTGTAAGAGTTAGGTTTATTCAGGGGCTCAGTGTAGATATTTTTATTCGGGAGCATTATAATGACACTGTATCTTTAAGGGCATCGTGTCGGGATGTGCTGCAGAAGACCGGAGAAGATGGAAGTCTGCAGAGACGAGCTGTGGATGAGAAAAGTCATCATGGAGACTGGACAAGAGGAAGAAAAGAAAGAGAACGACTCTAATCAGAGAAGACTTCTCAGGAAAGATACCTGGATGTAAATGTTCATTTGTGATCCTGCCTGCGTCTCATCAGTACTGTGGTTCCTGTATGGTCCGCAGTCTGATGATGACTGATAACTCCCAGTATCTCTATTGTTAATTACATACTGGGAGTTGTAGGTTTATGCGATACAAAGATATATGGGGCTGACCTGACATTACAAATGATGGTGGTTCAGATGATGTATTCATGTACTGATGTGTTTGTGCGCGTCTGCGTGTTTGTATGTGTTTACGTATCTGGAATAATATGCATTTTTGTAAGATGCGTGTATGTAAGAGTCCATTGTGGTGTGTAATAACATTCATATGCTTGGGGCACCTTTACTAAATCTATTAGGACTTGCTCACATGTGTTAGGGAATTCCATTTGTCTTTCCACATTTAGGAACAGACAAGTGAAATTTGCTAACCTTGTCATAACTGTCACCATTGGGATGTGCTTGTATGAAGCAGGTTCAGGAGCTGAGCCTGCTCCATACCGGGCAGATGTCGGCTGTGTTACATAGCCGGCGTCTGCCTGTAACAGCAGTGATCAGAGCTCGCCTTGATTGCTGCTGTTTTGAGTATTTAAGTGCCCTTGTCAATCACTGACAGCGGCATTTAGATAGCACAAAGGCCGGTGCATGCAGTCACCTGTTCCCTTCAGCCCCCTGTGACGCAGTTGCAGGTTGCTGATGGGTTGCCAGTAGTGCTGAGTGAGCGTGGTCGGACAAGGTGTTATTTCAGCATGCTCGGGTGTTATCCAGGTATCTTGTAGTGCTCTGCTAATATGCTCGAGTTCCTGCGGTAACATGTTTTGCGGCGGTAGACAGAAGCAACACATGCAGGGATTACCTAACAAACAGGCAATTCCTGCATGTGTTGCGTCTGCCTACCGCCGCAAAACATGCTACCCTGGGGACTCGAGCATATTAGCAGAGCACTACAAGATACCTGGATAACACCCGAGCATGCTGGGATCACACCTTATCCGGCCACGCTCGCTCAGCACTAGTTGCCAGGTGCTGCTGCCATGTTAGTCGTTCAATGAAGCTCAGCCTGAGGTTGGGCTCCATGGAAGTGTCACAATAAAGGTGCCGGACGTTATTGCAGCACCCTCACTTTGTAGTTCGCGGTGACTGTAATGTCTCCCTCCTTGCACCGACCCAATAACAGGAAGCGAGTGGCGGCTGGGAGAATGAAACGTAATTTTCTCCGTGTAGCCAACGCTTTTCCATTAAGCTGTCTAACCAGGCTTTAAACCCTATTTACCTGCAGATTACCCCTATATCTGCAGATAAATAGCGTTTTTCCAGGTGACAAGTTACCATTAAAGGGACTCTGGCAGTACGGAATGACTGTTCGAAGAAAGTCCTGCCACTCAGTGCTTCACAGCGCCGCCAATCATGTAACTATAGTACATTATAGAAAAACATAACAAGTAATAAAACCGTTTATGGTGGGCTGTAGTGTGGGCCCCTAGAGTCAGTTCCCCTGGTGGGCCCTAGGCACCCCAGTCCGACCCTGCTTTTATCCCTATTAGAACAGAGCAGGAGCACGAATGCCTGACCGCCACTCCGCTGCTTCACTACTCCACTTTCTCAAGCAATGCCATAGAGAATGAATGGAGCATCTGTCGAGCATGTGCAATCCTGCTCCATTGTAATAGGATTATATTCTGCTGATCACTGGGGTCCCACCAATGTAAAAGTTAAAGCTTGTAGGGCTGCAGAGTATTTTTCATTCTACCTAGTTGTCCTGCAGCAACTGTAAGCTGATCAGCGGCTGCTGTGTAGGGAAGCCTGTATTCTGCAGCGTGCCAACCGCAGCCTGTGATCTGCTGACAGCTCCTACTACCGACATTACAGGTTCTTATGGAGTGCAACACATTGTAGTAATATGATAAGTGTTATGCACAAATTAGAGGACACAATGTCACTCTCCATTTCATTTTATGGCACGACTCATTTTGTAATAAAACCTTTTGTTTGCCACAGTCTACAGGCTGGAATATGGTGAATGGAGTCCTTGCTCAGCGCCTTGTGGGAACATGGGATCTCAGTTACTGACACAACATTGTGTTAAAAAGGAAGGACACAGGGTGAACCCTTCTTTGTGTGGACATCTTGAACCATTGCTGGACAGTTTTCAGCCGTGTAACATACAAGACTGCCCTGCCAGGTAAGACAGATCAGGGAACGGAGAAATGAAAGACTTATAATTTCAGTTTTACAGTATGTGACATGTATTATCCATTTCTAGATGGGCTACGGGTTCCTGGTCTGAATGCTCGGCCTCCTGTGGCCCTGGCTACCAGCAGAGACTAGTTGGCTGCCAGCAGATCACGTCAGACGGTCGTGTAAAGGTGCTGCCTTTAAATTCTTGTGGATTTACCGATCGACCAGCCGCACGGAAGCCATGTTCTATTGATACTTGTGTGAATTGGATTCCCCAGGCATGGGGGCAGGTAAATATGAGGGTAATTCAATAATCTATAAGGATTTCAGAGGTAGCAATCTCATCCGGAGCCTAGTGTCTGATGCTGTCAACGTATGACAAAGATGGTCCGTGAGACCATTCTATGCTGGCGTTGAAGATCTTAGTCACCAGAAAAATCTGCAAATCTCTATAAGGCCTCGTTCACACATCCGTGTTGCATATGTGTGTTCTATCGATTTTTTTCACAGATACAACAAATTCCCATTATAATCTATGAGGCTATTCACAGGTTCATGTTTTTTCACAGACTGTGTAAAACTCACTGTTGTCTGGTATCAGGGATGAAAAGAGCCAATACAAGTGTAAGGGTTGGTGAAAAACGTGAACAGCACAAAGATGGCATCAGTGCATAGTCCGTGTGTTGTCCGTATTTAAAATGGCAAACGATAGGAAAAGCTTTGTAATTTATTTATTGATTTAAAAATCACTCGTGGTAAAAACGGACACACTGACCACACACTGATGGGAAAAACGGACACACTGACCACACACTGATGGGAAAAACGGACACACTGACCACACACTGATGGGAAAAACGGACACACTGACCATACACTGATGGGAAAAACGGACACACTGACCACACACTGATGGAAAAAACGGACACACTGACCACACACTGATGGGAAAAACGGACACACTGACCACACACTGATGGAAAAAATGGACACACTGACCACACACTGATGGGAAAAACGGACACACTGACCACACACTGATGGGAAAAACAGACACACTGACCACACACTGATGGAAAAAACGGACACACGAACCACACACTGTTGGGAAAAACAGACACACGGACCACACACTGGTGGGAAAAACAGACACCCGGACCACACACTGATGGGAAAAACGGACACGCGGACCATACACTGATGGAAAAAACGGACACACGCACCACACACTGATGGGAAAAACAGACACACGGACTACACACTGATAGGAAAAATGGACACACGGACCACACACTGATGGGAAAAATGGACACACTGACCACACACTGATGGGAAAAACAGACACACGGACTACACACTGATGGGAAAAACGGACGCACGGACCACACACTGATGGGAAAAACAGACACATGGACCACACACTGATGGGAAAAACGGACACACGGACAA
The DNA here is from genome assembly GCF_046119375.1 of Phyllobates terribilis. NCBI lineage: Eukaryota > Metazoa > Chordata > Amphibia > Anura > Dendrobatidae > Phyllobates > Phyllobates terribilis. Next base: position 419,836,875 of record NW_027362771.1, read on the forward strand.
CTCGCTGATGGGAAAAATGGACACACTTACCACACACTGATGGGAAAAACGGACACACTGACCACACACTGATGGGAAAAACGGATACACTTACCACACACTGATGGGAGAAACAGACACACGGACCACACACTGATGGGAAAAATGGACTCACGGACCACACACTGATGGGAAAAATGGACACACCACACACTGATGGGAAAAACGGACACACTGACCACACACTGATGGGAAAAACGGACACACGGACCACACACTGATGGGAAAAAATGGACACACCACACACTGATGGGAAAAACGGACACACTGACCACACACTGATGGGAAAAACGGACACACGGACCACACACTGATGGGAAAAAATGGACACACTGACCACACACTGATGGGAAAAACGGACACACTGACCACACACTGATGGAAAAAACAGACACACTGACCACACACTGATGGGAAAAACAGACACACGGACCACACACTGATGGGAAAAACGGACATACGGACCATACACTGATGGGAAAAATGGACACACTGACCACACACTGATGGTAAAAGCCGACACACGGACCACACACTGATGGTAAAAGCTGACACACTGACCAAACACTGATGGTAAAAACGGACACACGGACCATACTCTGAAGACAGACTGGTGGAAAACACTGATGACACCATTACAATTTTTTTATGTTCGTGTTCAAACACGGACGTGTGAATGATGTCTAATAGAGGGACCCCAAATAGGAATGACCCTTATGTGGGCAAATTTACATTTGCACCACATATACAGTGCGTTGTAAAAGTATTTGGCCCCCTCAAACTTTTCTACCTTTTGCCACATTTCTGGCTTCAAACATAAAGATATAAAATTCAAATTTTTTGGGAAGAATCAACAACAAGTGGGACACAAGCGTGAAGTGGAACGAAATTTATTGGATATTTTAAACTTTTTTAACAAATTAAAAACTAAAAAGTGGGACATGCACTATTATTCGGCCCCCTTGAGTTAATACTTTGTAGCGCCACCTTTTACTGCGATTACATCTGCAAGTCGCTTGGGGTATGTCTCTATCAGTTTTGCACATCAAGAGGCTGAAATTCTTGCCCATTCTTCCTTGCAAAACTGCTCGAACTCAGTGAGGTTGGATGGAGGGCGTTTGTGAACAGCAGTTTTCAGCTCTTTCCACAGATTCTCGATTGAATTCAGGTCTGGACTTTGACTTGGCCATTCTAACACCTAGATACGTTTATTTTTGAACCATTCAATTGTACATTTTGCTTTATGTTTGGGATCATTGCCTTGTTGGAAGATAAATCTCCATCCCAGTCTCAGGTCTTTTGCAGACTCCAACAGGTTTTCTTCCAGAATGGTCCTGTATTTGGCTCCGTCCATCTTCCCATCAATTTAACCATCTTCCTGTCCCTGCTGAAGAAAAGCAGGCCCAAACCATGATGCTGCCACCACCATGTTTGACAGTGGGGATGGTGTTTTGTGGGTGATGAGCTGTGTTGCTTTTACGCCAAACATATCATTTTGCATTGTGGCCAAAAAGTTTGATTTTGGTTTCATCTGACCAGAGCACCTTATTCCACGTTTGGTGTGTCTCCCAGGTGGCTTGTGGCTAACTTCAACCAAGACTTTTTATGGATATCTTTGAGATATGGCTTTCTTCTTGCCACTCTTCCATAAAGACCAGATTTGTTCAGTGTACGACTGATTGTTGTCCTATGGACAGACTCTCCCACCTCAGCTGTAGATCTCAGCAGTTCATCCAGAGTGATCATGGGCGTTTTGGCTGCATCTCTGATCAGTCTTCTCCTTATTCTAGATGAAAGTCTAGAGGGACGGCCGGGTCTTGGTTGATTTGGAGTGGTCTGATACTCCTTCCATTTCAATATAATCACTTGCACAGTGCTCCTTGAGATGTTTAAAACTTGGGAAATCTTTTTGTATCCAAATCCAGCTTTAAACTTCGCCACAACAGTATCTCGGACCTGCCTGGTGTGTTCCTTGGTCCTCATGGTGCTCTCTGCACTTGAAACAGAACCCTGAAACTATCACAGAGCAGGTGCATTTATACGGAGCCTTGATTACACACAGGAGGATTCTATTTATCATTACCAGTCATTTAGGACAACATTGGATCATTCAGAGATCCTTACTGAACTTCTGGAGTGAGTTTGCTGCACTGAAAGTAAAGGGGCCGAATAATATTGCACTCCCCACTTTTCATTTTTTATTTTTTTTTAAAAGTTTAAAATATCAAATAAATTTCGTTCCACTGCACGATTGTGTCCCAATTGTTGTTGATTCTTCCCCCAAAAATTAGAATTTTATATCCCTATGTTTGAAGCCAGAAATGTGGCAAAAGGTAGAAAAGTTCGAGGGGGCCAAATACTTTCACAATGCACTGTATGTAGCTTCTCATAGACCCATCACCAGTCTGTATCCAAAATATTCCATTTTTTCAGGTCATACATGGCACCTTACTAGTCGATAATCTTAGCTGTTTTTCCCATGTGCACAATGATCGTATATTAAAATCTATCACCTTTGTACATATCGCCCTAATGAAAACATCCCAGTAATATTGCTTATTCACACCTTGCAGAAAGTGGCACTTATAGGAGAACATAAAGTTGGAGCTGGAAGTATGTAGACACTATGCAATTCAGCTTCTTGTGTATGTGGAAATGTTCTCTATAAAAGTTTGATTCTAGAATTTTTTTATTATAGTCATTTTGTAGAGGGAGCGGAACCAAAACAAACATCGGCGTGTAACCGTGTTAAACCCCCCTTGGCAAAGATAGTGTAATGAGTAAGAGCGCTTGGCTTCTGTCATGCACCTCTTGTCGGAGGATGATTGGACATAATTAAAATACACAGCCCTAAGCTTTGAGCAGAAGCACCGCAGATGTGTGTAGAAAACCAATAACAATTATTAAACTCCACCGAAACATTAGTCTTTGTGAGAAAATTCATCAGTGGAATAAGGCCGTGTTGTCAGCCAAATTGCAGAATTTAACACTTTCACTGGCAAGGAACTGGAAATATAGATTTTTCTTTTTAATTAAAAATGTTACCACTGGGAAACTAGTATTTTACCTCACTGCAGCCAACTTGTTTCCATGTCTATAAAGATTGTAGATGTCACAAATTACACATTACTTAGGCCATGTAATTTATAAAATAAAAAGCAACCAATCAACTATGGCGCTATCATGTCATGTCTGCTGTAATGAATACTTATATTATCCATAAAATATCAATTTTGAAACATCAAGTCCTAATCACTGAAATCTGCACCATGCTTCATCATGGAAATGTATGACTTACAGCATACTTGCCATGGCAGGTACCTTTTCAGAATAGGCTCAAATGCGTGTGTGCAGGAGGAATAAAACCATTTCTGGCCATTATGTGACTTGTATCTGACGCGCCCCCTGGGCCGTGGGGTACTCGGCAGCCGGGCCTCTGGTTGCTGGGGGATATCACGGTAGCTGGCCCGGTCCGTGACCCAGGGCCAGGGACTTCTATTTATATGGGGTTTTTGGAATAGTGTTCGTGACGCCACCTGTGGATTGCGGCCAAAAGGGTGCCGCCGCTGTGGAGCAGTCCTCTAGAGCTGGTGTTACGGCAGCAAGGGTGGTGTGGCTCTCCACAGGTAGAGCTAGCTCCAGGGCAGTGTAAGGTGTGTAAGTTGCGCTGGGTGTTGTAGTGCCAGGAGGGAGAGATGGGGCAGATGAAAGAAGGGACGGAGGCAGTGCGGTGCACTCGTCCGAGTTTTTACTCACAGTTCTCATGACAGTTCCACTGGTGCACTGTACAGGTGTCAGCCTCCCACGTCGCGCTACTTTCACCAGGCCGGGGTTCAGCACTTCCTCAGGCAGATCAGGAGTACCTGGCAGAACCCCACTTTCTTGTGTTCCTAGCTAGACCGTCTTCACGCTGGGTCTTTCTCCCTCCTGCCCTGCGCTTCCCACTCTCAATCCCACTCAGGTGCTCTGAAGTCCCTCCTGTCTCGTCGGAGTTCCCGGACCTGCTTGACCCTCATGGGGATTAGAATGAGGCTTCGGCAACTGGCTATAGAAGCCAGAAGCCTCCGGTTTTCCCAGCCGAGACGTAGAGTAGCACGGCTGGACCAGGGGCCGGTCCCCTTCTTGCGGCCTACGATCCCTCTGTCTTCTGACAGATGCGAGACGTACGGGTGCCGTCCTGAACTCGCCGTACCCCCTAGGATCCCTTCTTAGAATGGAGCCTACTCCTCTGCTCCCCACCTGGGCCTCTAGGACTGGGCCCTACTTGTGGAGCAGAGCTCCTAAAGAGACTCTGCTCCCGAACTGACTTCACTCACTCCTCTTACTCAACTCAACTGCCACCCTAAGATGGCTTCCCCTTTATATACGTACTTCTATGGTGTTCCCCTAAACTGCTTCCTCCACCCACACCCACTACTGGTTCCCCCTACCTTTGGGTTCCCCCCACTCCAGCCAGGGACAGGGCTCAGCAGGAAAACGGGTGTTGGGGTTCCGGGCAGCACTCCCTCCTTACCTGATAGAAGGAGATACCACACCTCTGGGTGAGGTGCAGTACCCCTGTGGCGACTGAACCCTCAGGGGCGCCACATATCCTGCATTTTCACCAGTGTTTTTTACTCTGCAAGCTCTTACTCTGCTCATTCTCAGTGCTTAACTTATGGGTGTAGACTAGCTGTTATAATGTCTCCTCTACAAATCACACTGAAAGAGAAGGATTTCTGCTCTCCTTTCTCTGTAGCACACAGAGGGAAGCAGCATAGAAAACATTACACGGTAGTATTGAGCAGTGTGGCTGTGAATCCTTCTGTAAGCTGAATGTTCTGCCTGTCTCACTGTACTAAGTGCTCCTCACTCCTCCTGCCAATTCCGCTTTCCATATAATATAATAGGAGTTATAACCTGACTCATCACTGTACTGGCAACCTGGCTTGCTTTGACCTATCTGGATTTCAAAGAGGATGCTGGGTTCAGGTGGGAAAGAAGTAGCTCATAAGTGGTGAAAGAAGCAGAATTTTTTGATAAGAAATACTACAAACTTTCTTATTATCATTTATACTATTGACACAGAATAAATTCAGAGGTGCATGTGTGGTTTTGTTCTCCCAAATGGGAATCTTAGAGGGATCTCCAGATCCCAAGATGGAGTTCCCAACTTTCAGTAGAACAGTTGTCCCTTAATCGCACAACTGGAATACCCTTTTAAAAGGTACCTGTCAACAGATCAAAAGTGGGCAATTTATCTTATTTTATTTCTGCTGCTCTCCTGGAAAAAAAATCTGTCATACGGTTCCAGAGATATGGTCTTTTCTATTTATTGTGCCCAATGTGCTCACCTTTATCAAATGGTTGTTGCTCACAGGATCGTGCGGAGGCATGTCTTTAGGCTGCATAATTGCCCTGAACGACTATAAAAACTGGCATATTGGGCCATAGGGTGGATCTTTTAAAATAAAAAAAATTACAAAGGAGAGTAACTGGAATAATATAAAAGTAAAAACTGGTCACTTTTAATCTGATGTCAGGTCCTTTTTAAATCTGCAAGTTACCAATTAATTACTATTATAGACTACTACTGTAAAGCTAGCTATGTATGGAAGTTATCATGCATATCAATACATACAGAATGTAGAGCACTGTGCAAGAGCTTTAGGCAGGTGTGGAAAATGCTGCAAAGTAAGAATGCTTTCAAAAATATTAGTGTTAAAGGGGTTGTCCAGGTTTGATGCGAACCTTTGAATCCTCACAAATTGAGCGAGGCCGCGCACATCTGGTTGGAATGTGGCTGGAAGTATACATCTCCTATACTTGTGGTCAATTGTTCACCTGCTCTCGCCGCTGGCACAAGAGAATCCTGACAGCACCTTGTGAGGATTCAAAAGTCTGCAGTCACAGAAAGTGACTGCAGACTTTCATCACAAACCTGGACACCCCCTTTAATGGTTTATTTTTTATCAATTAATAAAATGCAAAGTGAATGAACAAAAGAGAATTCTAAATAAAATCAATATTAAGTGTGACCGCCCTTTGCCTTCAAAACGACATCAATTCTCCTAGGTAAACTTGTACAGAGTATTTGGAGGAACTCACAGGCAGGTTGCTTCAAACACGTCGAACAACTAACCCCAGATCTTCTGTAGATGTAGGATTGTGAAAATTCTTCTGTCTCTTCATGTAATCCCAGACAGACTCGAAGACGTTGAGATCAGGGCTCTGTGATGGCCATATCATCAATTCCAGGACTCCTTGTTGTTCTTTACATTGAAGATAGTGCTTAATGACATTGGCTGTATATTTGGCGTCATTGTCCTGCTGCAGAAGAAATTTGGAGTCAATCAGACGCCTCCCTGATGTTATTGCATGATGGATAAATAAATATTTGCCTCTATTTCTCAGCATTGAGGACACCATTAATCCTGAACATATCCCCAACTTCATTTGCTGAAATACAGCTCCAAACTTGCAAGGGCAATACTCCATACTTCACTGTTGCAGATACTCAATTTTGTACCAATTTCTAATCCTTTGGTGAACAAACTGCCTTCCGTTACAGCCAAATATTTCAAATGTCAACTCATCCAGAACACCTGCTGCTATTTCTCTTCACATCAGTTCCTATGTTTTCACACAAAGTTGAGTCTCTTGGTCTACTTTCCATGTTCATGGTATATAGCTTTTTGGCCACAGTTTTTCCATGAAGACCACTTCTCGTCAGACTTTTCCAAACAGTAGATGGATGTAGCTGGGTCCCACTGGTTATTGCCAGTTCTGAGCTGATGGCACTGCTGGACATCTTTTGATGTTGAATTGAAGTAGGCATGATGTGTCTTTTATCCGCTGTATTAAGTTTCCATGGTAGCTCACTTCATCTACAGTCTTCAACGTTGCCCATTTCTTGGTGCTTTTTTTTAAAGACTTTGAACAGCACATCTTGAAATCCCCATCTACTTTGAAATCTTTGGCAGGGAGAGACCTTGCTGATGCAGTATAACTACCTGGTGTCTTGTTTCTGGACTTAGTTTTTCCATGGTGTATGACCTGTGGCATGAGCCTGTCTTCTACATACTCACATTTGTAGCAGAGTTTGGCTGTTCCTCAGCCAGATTTTATTATTTTATTTAATGACTTTGTTTCAACCTACATATGAAACTGATGATCATTATCACCTGTTTGCTATATTTGGTTATGTGGCGCCCCTGAGGGTTCAGTCGCCACAGAGGTACTGCACCTCACCCAGAGGTGTGGCATCTCATTCTCTCAGGTAAGGATGGAGTACTGTCCGGGACCCCAACACCTGCACTCAACACTACACTACTCCAGGCCAGCTGGAAGGGCATTATGCACTTCTTTTGCTGCCCTGTCCCTGGCTGGAGTGGGGGGGAACCAAAAGTAAGGCGGAACCAGTAGTGGGTGTCGGTGGAGGACGCAGACCAGGGGAGCACTTGAATAGGAGGTGTATATAAAGGAGAGCCATCTTAGAGAGATGGTCTGTCAGAGGAGGAGAGTCAGAGGAGGAGAAGTGAGAGGAGCAGGGGCTCTGCAGGAGCTCTGCTTGGCAGGCAGGCTCGGCCTGTCATGCCCAAGGCTGAGAGAGGAGTGGGAGCAAGGGAGGAAGGCTCCAGGAACTGAAGGGATCCCAGGGGGTACGGTGAGTGCAGGACGGCACCCGTATGCCCGAATCTGCCAGGCGTCAGAGGCAGCAGGCTGCAAGAATTGAACCGGTCCCTGGACTAGCTGAGTTACTTCAAGTCTCGACTGGAAAACCGGAGGCTTCTGCACTTTCAGGGTGCAGTCGCCACATTCGCACCTAAGCCGCCGAAAAGGGCACCAAGTCAGGTCCGGGAAGTTCAAGTTGCCCAGAGGGATCTCAAGGTACCCGATCGGGACTTTGTGTGGCGGGGCGCAGGGCAGGAGGGAGAAGACCCAGCGCGGTAAGTCAGCTAAGAAAGGAACATACAGAAAGGGGGTACCGTTAAGTGCTCTTGAAATACTTGGGAGAGTGCTGAACCCCTGCCTGGTAAACACAACGCGACGTGGGAGACAGCTGTATAGTGCTACCTGAGGAACCTAAATAACTGTGAGTAAACTCGGATGACTGCACCCCACTGTTTCTGTCAGTTATTTCTACCACGTTATTGCTCCTACACTACAACGCCCAGCATCACCATCTGCACCTACACTGCCCTGGAGCTGTGCTCTGCCTGTGGAGAGCCGCACCAACCCAGCTGCCGTAACATCTGCTCCAGAGGTTTGCAGCAGCGCCGGTACCTATTACCGGGAACCACAGGTGGCGTCACGAGACAAAAACTGTTATTCATCCCTTCAAGTAACAAACCCCTTTTAAAGAGTGACCCCAGGGTGCGGGCCCGGGAGCCGACCGCCGTGACATCGCAAGAAGGTAAAGGCCCAGGTACCGAGTTTCCCCCATATCCCCCTGGGCGAGTCAGTTACTCATACACCTGACTATAATCCTACCAAATCTCTGACTTTCGAGCTAGTACAACTATCAGAATTGATACTGTTTTGAAGGCAAAGGGTGGTCACACCAAATATTGATTTTATTTAGATTTCTCTTTTATTCATTCATTTTGATTTTGCTAATTGATCCTGCAAATTTTCATGGCTAGAACATGTACTTATACTTATAGTTTATGGGGATGCGCACATGTTCATGTATCCTTGTGAACCGAGTGTCCGCACCATATCATGGAGACAAGTCTATGAGTCTGTGAATAAATCGGACATCGCTGTCTGATTTTCGCTGACTGATAGGATAAGCTTGTTTTGTTTTTTGTTTTTTTTTGCATTTGAAAAAAAAATGATAAAACTCTGATGAATAAAAGTGACACATTTACCAAAAACAATACTCTGATCCAAAACACTCATGAAAATTGGCCATTTTTTACCCATTAAGAAAATCTGAATGAGCTCTATCATTTCTATTTCTTTGTGCAGCTTTTTTTCCACACCTGCCTAAAACTTTTGCTCAGTACTGTACATTTAATTCTTTCTCTGTATTTTTCACTACTGGTTCATTTCTGGAATTCAGATGGGAAGACTCTTGGATATTTGTAACCTCATGTCACTGGAATGGTTTGTTTGGCTTCAATTTCCCCTTCAAACATCCATCCAAATGGTAGATTTATAAATGCTCCCGTTAAGTAAGAGGAGGGGATGTGAGTCTGTTCTTACAGAAATCTGTCTTTCCTTTCAGTGTTCTAATCGCTGTACCGGACAAGGAATGGGTTTACAGCATCGGTACATACTGTGTCAAGACTGGAATGGAACCACCGTGCCAGACACTCACTGTGACAGCACCAAGAGGTATGTGACCCCATCCGAACACACCAGAAGACGCCAGTAACAGATCACAGATGTCACGCTTATTGGCATGCCAGCTTTTATAGTGGAAGAAAACACAACTAATCCAAGAACCTGCGGATTGTTTTTTCTGACACTTAGTTGATCTAATGTTCTGCTGAGATCATCTGAAGCTCTTTATAGCTTTTTCCCGTTTGATAGATCTTAATATTTATTGTTTCGGCTAAATTCTGGAGAGCGGAGCACAAGATTAATGGGATATTACTACGGCTCCAAAGGGTTATGAGAGAGCCCCAGCATCAGCTCAATCTGGGATGTGTTCTTTCAACTTGTGACACATTATAAGATATTACTTCTATGTCATATAGACATTCGTGTAAGATAAACGTCTGTATACGGATTTATAAGGCTGCATTTGGATACCATTTGGGAGGTCTTCTCTGATGCCCATCTTTTATAGCTAAATATTAAAAAGGATCCCTGAAAGGGCAATAGGAAACATTGTTAATGGAAAGGTTTGAGAACCTTATTACTGTTCCCATTTCTGGTGAATAAAAACACAAAACATAGACCCACTTAAATGACATAGACTCATAGACTTGGTAGTATCCCGCTGGTGTGTGCTCGAATTTTGAACAATTGCAATATTATACACAAAGTGGAGAAATGTATGTATTGGGGTGTGAATAGCACTATGGTGTAATGCGTATTGTCAGCTCTGCAAACAGACCATTAATAATCATTAGCATTGCAGTTGCACGTAGGTCCTTATAGTCTTAGGGGACACAAGGGGCTCTGTGCAGCCTACAGGAATGCAAGGGGTTATTTTCTCTGTGCAGTTATGTTGCTGTGCACATTATCTTTGTGTAATGATGCAGTTTTTATTATTCTTGTACTGCTACATCACTTGTTCCTTAACCATTAGCTGTGACGTCACTAGGTTCTATACCATCACTGTGCACTTGTTTACATCACTGTCCACATAAATCCTTCCATATCATTTCACTGTATGTATTATCCATTACCCCCATACTGTGACATCATTGTGGGCAGTTACCCTTTCCATATGACTTCATAATGCTAGCTATTCATTTTCCTATGACATCACTGTGTGCATCTTTCTTGCATTTTGACTATCCATGACTATTATGCTCTTACTTCACTTTATTCATATCCCTATACTGTGAGACAACTAAGCTTATTATTCCTGATTAGCAAATCACTATGCTAATTGTTCGAATATTGTCCTATCCTATGAATTCACTGTGTTTAATATCCAGGTAGTGTACTGTGACATCACTGTGTGCAATACCCCCTTCATATGATTACACAGTGATAATTATCCATGTACTGTGACATCGCTGTGTGCAATAACCCCTTCATATGATTACACAGTGATAATTATCCATGTACTGTGACACCGCTGTGTGCAATAACCTCTTCATATGATTACACAGTGATAATTATCCATGTACTGTGACATTGCTGTGTGCAATAACCCCTTCATATGATTACACAGTGATAATTATCCATGTACTGTGACATCGCTGTGTGCAATAACCCCTTCATATGATTATACAGTGATAATTATCCATGTACTGTGACACCGCTGTGTGCAATAACCTCTTCATATGATTACACAGTGATAATTATCCATGTACTGTGACACCGTTGTGTGCAATAACCCCTTCATATGATTGCACAGTGATAATTATCCATGAACTGTGACACAGCTGTGTGCAATAACCTCTTCATATGATTACACATTGATAATTATCCATGTACTGTGACATCGCTGTGTGCAATAACCCCTTCATATGATTACACAGTGATAATTATCCATGTACTGTGACATCGCTGTGTGCAATAACCCCTTCATATGATTATACAGTGATAATTATCCATGTACTGTGACACCGCTGTGTGCAATAACCTCTTCATATGATTACACAGTGATAATTATCCATGTACTGTGACACCGTTGTGTGCAATAACCCCTTCATATGATTACACAGTGATAATTATCCATGTACTGTGACATCGCTGTGTGCAATAACCTCTTCATATGATTACACAGTGATAATTATCCATGTACTGTGACATCGCTGTGTGCAATAACCCCTTCATATGATTACACAGTGATAATTATCCATGTACTGTGACATCGCTGTGTGCAATAACCCCTTCATATGATTACACAGTGATAATTATCCATGTACTGTGACATCACTGTGTGCAATAACCCCTTCATATGATTACACAGTGATAATTATCCATGTACTGTGACATCGCTGTGTGCAATAACCCCTTCATATGATTACACAGTGATAATTATCCATGTACTGTGACACCGCTGTGTGCAATAACCTCTTCATATGATTACACAGTGATAATTATCCATGTACTGTGACATTGCTGTGTGCAATAACCCCTTCATATGATTACACAGTGATAATTATCCATGTACTGTGACATCGCTGTGTGCAATAACCCCTTCATATGATTATACAGTGATAATTATCCATGTACTGTGACACCGCTGTGTGCAATAACCTCTTCATATGATTACACAGTGATAATTATCCATGTACTGTGACACCGTTGTGTGCAATAACCCCTTCATATGATTGCACAGTGATAATTATCCATGAACTGTGACACAGCTGTGTGCAATAACCTCTTCATATGATTACACATTGATAATTATCCATGTACTGTGACATCGCTGTGTGCAATAACCCCTTCATATGATTACACAGTGATAATTATCCATGTACTGTGACATCGCTGTGTGCAATAACCCCTTCATATGATTATACAGTGATAATTATCCATGTACTGTGACACCGCTGTGTGCAATAACCTCTTCATATGATTACACAGTGATAATTATCCATGTACTGTGACACCGTTGTGTGCAATAACCCCTTCATATGATTACACAGTGATAATTATCCATGTACTGTGACATCGCTGTGTGCAATAACCTCTTCATATGATTACACAGTGATAATTATCCATGTACTGTGACATCGCTGTGTGCAATAACCCCTTCATATGATTACACAGTGATAATTATCCATGTACTGTGACATCGCTGTGTGCAATAACCCCTTCATATGATTACACAGTGATAATTATCCATGTACTGTGACATCACTGTGTGCAATAACCCCTTCATATGATTACACAGTGATAATTATCCATGTACTGTGACATCGCTGTGTGCAATAACCCCTTCATATGATTACACAGTGATAATTATCCATGTACTGTGACATTGCTGTGTGCAATAACCCCTTCATATGACTACAGTGATAATTATCCATGTACTGTGACATCGCTGTGTGCAATAACCCCTTCATATGATTACACAGTGATAATTATCCATGTACTGTGACATCACTGTGTGCAATAACATCTTCATATGATTACACAGTGATAATTATCCATGTATTGTGACATCGCTGTGTGCAATAACCCCTTCATATGATTACACAGTGATAATTATCCATGTACTGTGACATCGCTGTGTGCAATAACCCCTTCATATGATTACACAGTGATAATTATCCATGTACTGTGACATCGCTGTGTGCAATCACCCCTTCGTATGATTACACAATGATAATTATCCATGTACTGTGACACCGCTGTGTGCAATAACCTCTTCACATGGCTATGCAGTGAGAATTATCCATTGTAAGGCGGCGGTGTTCACACCGTGCAGTAACTGAGGCAGTGACCCAAGCAAGTGCAACAACATAAGCAGCTTTTATCCAGCAAACTCACAGGTGAAATAGAAAGTCCTCCGGTTCGCAGCCGGGTTAACACAAGTCCATAAACAACGGTTGCCGGGGGCAACGGCCGCAGCGGGCCGCTCAGAGCCTGACGGGTGCAGAGCCTTCCCAGGCGTGGGTTCAGCTACAAACAGGCCCGCCGAGCTTTCCTGCTGTGCTCCTAGCAGGTCCCAACACTGAACACCACTAATCCTTAATGCAGGGTTTTTAAAGGACCTGTGGCAAGAGCCACTGGAAAACCCGGGTTGGAGGGAGGAGGCCGCCCCACTGCCTTCCTGTAGCCTCCTCCAAGAAATGAAGGCCCTGCAGGGTTTTACTTTATGTGCCTTAGCCAGATAGCCTGACCAGGTCAATGCTCACCTTCATTCCTGCATTGCAGCCGCAGGTGAGTTTGCGACTGCAATGCACTCCAATGGATTTAATAAGTCTCTGTACACATTTTGGGGATATATAACGTCCCTCGAATACGATCCCAGTCACTGCCTCACACCATGTACTGTGACATCACTGTGTGCAATAACCGTTTACTATGATTTCACTGTGTTTAGTCTCCTACATAGAGATGTCACTATGTTTTGCATTAGGACAGCACTGTGTTCATTATACTTATACTATAAAATAACTGTAAAGCTGGCCATACACATTCAGCAATTTTTCCTGACTCCACCATACACAGAAAGACTTGGCTGAACATTCCTGTGTTCTTTATGGGGAGAGTGGAGTAAACACAAACACAATCATCTGTCAGCGACTTATCTAAGTGCATAAAAAGATCGGGTCGGTGGAATTCAATGGCCCAATCGGTTTGTCAAGAAGGCCACATACTTATTAGATGGCTAGGCGATCCTGTTACAGTGGGTTCAGAGGACTTGATTTATGCCTGTACAGTGACATCACAGTGTGCTTTTTAGGGCAGTATGTTATAAGGTGTTGATATTCGCGGTGGCCCACTTAGTCTTCTGCCACATGCTGTACGTGGATACTTATAAACTTGTAAAGTTGGGGGTCCCTGTTACAGAACTTGTATCAGGGCGCAGTATATTCCACTTAGAGTACCTCTCTGACGCTGAGCTAGAGGTGATTAAACGTCTAAGCACAGATCAGTAACACAGATTGTAATCCGATTATCACTGTGGTCGTAAAAACAAAACAACACTGCTCAAAAGACGTAGACGTGCCATTAAGCATTAGTTTTGAGTGTCTGCTGTTTTAGCATTTGGAATACATGTGAGAATTTCATCTTGAGGGAATTACTTTGTGTTGTGCTGTAATTCCCAGGCCATCTTCCAGAAGGAACTGTTCTTCAGAGATGTGCGACGTGTACTGGAGGACGGGCCCCTGGAGGCCATGCACAGCAGCCTGTGGAAACGGCTTTCAGTCTCGGAAAGTAGACTGTGTACATAGGAAGAACGGCAAAGTCTTGGCTGATCAATACTGTGTGTGGAAACGGAGGCCCTCAACTTGGCAGCACTGCAATATTACATCCTGTGGAAGTATGCAAATATTTGGCTTTTACAATTACTGACAATTATATTAAAAATAAAATCTCCTGAACAGATGTGTGTAATTGCCGATACAGAGCACTGCTCGTAACAAGACCTTCATTCATTTCAAGCGTTTCTGTAACCCGGAGGCAGCCATTGGGTTGACTGAACAAATATTAACTATCCTTTTATTAGGAGACAAAGAGGTGGCTAAAATGTGAGGCACATTGGGGTTCTCACCTCATTTGTATCATTGGATATTAACAATTAGGCTGCTTTCTTAGAGATGTAGACTTTAAAAATGGCTGCCTTTTCTTCATATAGGCTATGAGTGCTCTTTATCGCAATGTTATGTTCTACATATGTACTTTTATTCCAGCTTTCTGTTTTAATCAGATCTTTTATTTTACAGAGGGAGAATGCAAGGACACAACTCACTACTGTACATTTGTAAAACAGCTTAAGCTTTGCTTAGTAGATCTCTACAAACAAAGGTGTTGTGAATCCTGTAACGGAGCATAACTTCTCCGGAAAACCGTACTCTGCGGTAAACAGAAGCCATGGGAAGGATCCTCAGACATTTGTATAAAGGTTGTACATTTAGGTTAAATGCGTAGAGTTTAAGGACTATTCTATGGACCTCCTCGAACTGATAATAAACTCCTAGGTCACAAAAATGGACGGGGCTTCTTAGCCAGTGTTAGATAGTCTCTGATGTCTTCTGTGTGTGTGACAAGTCAAGACTGACCACAACACCTGTCCTATAGATACAACTGTCTATATATCTTCTAGTAGGGTTTATCTTATCCGAGGATCCGCTTAGTCATGGGTTTATTAATATATGCAAGATGGGTATGGTTAAAAGAGTTATTTGACGCTACATCAAAGGTTTATTTGATGGAGAGAATTTGTTATAGCAGATCATATATAGAGGAATAAAGTGCCATCAGCCACCAAAGCGGAATGTGAAGGCTTCGAACGTCCATGGCCATAGACATGCAGACAAGAGAGGGGCTGATACTCAGGGTGGCATTTACTAAGCACCGGAGTTTTGGCAGGTAATCCATAGTCCAACCATGTGGTTCATCTGCATTTAGCTTAGTAAAAGTGACCATATCCTGAAACATTTTTGTACAATACTCATAAAGAAACAAAATGATTATTCTCATTCTGTAAGAGTTTGGAAAACATATTGTCCAGCTTTAATAGGATCATGTAATTCTTTTGGGCAAGGTGTTCACTCATTAGTGGGTATACAGCCCTGCCTCCCATTCAACATCCTTTACTACCTGTATAGCAGATCCAATATGTCACCATATGCAATGTATACTATTCTATCACTACAGATAACATATCTGCTGTAGTAAACCTATATGTGAGCGTGTTTGTGTATATGTATGTAAATATATCAGCAGCAGTGTTAATTTTATAAGGTTGTCCAGGACCCCAGCACTTGCTCGGGTGTGCCGGGTGGTGACGCTGGCCCTGGCGCCATATACCAGAACAGTGGTCTGTAAAGAACAGTGATAGTGTTGTATTCAATTCAATCCATTGACTTACAACAAGCCTTTCCCAATTTTACATGGCCGAAACTAGAACCAAGATAAGACATGCCAGACTGTCTCCAATCAGGATATGAAATCCATATCTTTCTGTAGATTATCACGTAAAACAGCTAAGCCAGGAGCCTGTAACAGTATAGTGTCTCACTGACTGAAATTTTCATAAATTCATAACTTGCCTTAAAGGGGTATTCCTATCTCTAAGATCCTATCCCATTATGTAGTAGGTGTAATATTAATAATATTAGCAAATATCTGCAATTAGAAATGTAGTATAGTTCTTCTAATTCGCTATGTTGCTTACCCCATGTGCAGGGCATTGCTGTAGCTTAGGTATCCATGGTTATGACCACTCATATAGTGACAGTAAGTTAGTAGTGATGAGTGAGCATGCTCGGATATCGAGTTATCTGAGCGTGTTTGGGTTCGGATAGAGTAGCAGGCGTGCTCGAGTCAAATTCTCATGTACCTGCGGCTGCATGTATCGTGGCTGATACACAGCCGCTACACATGCGGAGAATACCCCGAGCATACCGGCTACTTTAGCCGAACCCGAGCACGCTTGGATAAATCAATATCCGAGCATGTTGCCTCATCACTATTAGTTAGTTACACAGCTCTTAGTGGTCATAACCATGGATACCTAAGCTACTGCAATACCCTGCACATGGGGTAAGCGACATAGCAAATCTGAAGAACTATACCAAATTTCTAATTGGAGGTATTTGCAAATATTATTACTATTATACCTACTACATATTGGGATAGGATCTTGGAATAATGTAGTTTTCAGCCATATTTCATCTTTAGAGGTTAACTACTAACTTTCATATGATAGAATTATTATTATTTATTATTATAGCGCCATTTATTCCATGGCGCTTTACATGTGAGAAGGGGTATACATAATAAAAACAAGTACAATAATCTTAAACAATAGAAGTCACTGACGGGTACAAGAGGAGAGAAGACCCTGCCCACGAGGGCTCACAGTCTACTAAAACTAGTCTGTATAAATAAGCCCATTCATTTTTGCTATGTTATCTGGATCTGGGATTTTTGGATATAAATACAAATTCATTTAGCTTTTTCAATCCCTTCCAATCCCAGGGCTAATGTGTTGTGAAAGATATGTACATTGTTGGCTGACTGTACAACCGGCCCATACATTTAGCAGTTAATGTTGTCAATTGAAATGTACAATCATTGCATATGTTGGGTTAAATGATTTCATTAAGTCAGATTTGACTAAAATAGACAGAGGCGACCTAAAAGTGGGTAGTCTGGTTATGAAAACCCATTCTAAAACTCAATATTAGGGGATTCTGAGTAAACACGAGTCTCCTTTCTCCAGGACCTTCACCTATTAGTCAGTATGAAGAACGGCTGCAAAGAGTTTGTTAAGGACCAAATACATCTCATTAGACAGACATCCCTTAGGAGTGAAATGGTTCACTACTCCTGTGGTGGCACCGGAGGAGGATTGAACTCTCTCTGCTGATTTTCTCCCATTTACTGTATGTTTTAGCAGTTTCCTTTTGATCAGTTAAAGTTTGAGAACCGCTCTAAAAAAGTTTTTTTCCAGAGTAAAAAAAATAAAAAATCTAGAATAATCTGTAACATTTTCTTGTTGTTGCAGTAGAGAATGGTTGTTGTATGAGATCCATTCTCAGATGTCTAATATCCATATGTGACTAGTAGTTTCTTATGAATCTTGTGAGGATTCTCCTCTGTCGGGAGTGGCGACAGGTGCGTGATTTGCATACATGCGATCATGTGCCGACTAAATTGGTGCTGCCTTGCTCAATGCAAGTGTATTGAGCGAGGTTGGACACAGTCTAGTCGGAATGTGGCCGGAAGTATGCTAAATACATACTTGCAATCACATGACTGCAATGAGCACGATGTGAGGATTCACAAATCTGCAGTCACGTAGAGTAACTACAGACTTGTAGCCTAAGGCCACACAACCACTTTAATCCAGCCCCACCACTTTCACAAAGTGAAAAAAAGTATAAATTATATACGAGACAAGTTGTTTTAGGGTAGCCCAAATCTAAGACACAAATTCTTAGAATTAAATAACATAGTACATCATGTTAGTGTTTTGCTGCCATCTTGAAAGTCTTATGAAACCTGTATCATTTCTGAACTATATGTTCTAGCATTGTCTTTTCACTGACATATTTATTTTTTTGCCAGTTTAGCTTTGCATTATACTTAAAGGGGATGTCCAATCACAACATATTGATGACTTATCCTTGAGATAGTAATGAGAAAGCAGGGCTGTGGAGTCAGTAAACCAAACCTCTAACTCTGACTCCTCAATTTCCATGACTCCGACTCCACGACTTCGACTCCAACTCCCTCATACATGGTTCATGTTTAAGTGATAAATTTACTGTAGCACAGATTCATCTCAGCTAAAAGTCTAGACCCTTAGATCAGGAATAGGACAGACATTTATAGGACATTTCATAACTTTCCCAAATTCTTATGAAAAAATATTCCCCACAAACTGCATTGAACTACTGTACCCAATTTATTATAGATTTTAGGAGTTGGAGTCGGTCCATTTTATACCAACTCCAACTCCACCAAAATGGACACCGACTCCGACTCCACAGCCCTGTGAGAAAGACCTCAGCACTCAGTACAGCTAATTTGAATATACAGTATATTTTTAATGTAGTCCAAGAAAACAACAAACGTTTCGGTCAACATGACTTTCATCAGTGTAATCCAACCGCTCTGGGTAATTAAGATTAGATGGAGGGGTGAGAAGTTCTGGAGTGGGGAACATGATATCCACCTCTGGTTCCAATTCCTGCCACAGGTCCCTGGGACCCAATCCTATCGGGTCACAGCGTCCCTTCCCCCCTCCATCTAATCTTAATTACCCACAGCGGTTGGATTACACTGATGAAGGTCATGTTGACTGAAGCGTTTGTTGTTTTCTTGGACTGCATTAAAAATATATATTCAAAGTAGCAATACTGAGTGCCAAGGTCTTTCTCATTAATAGTTTGGTATTGGAGCCTACTCGAGCACCTAAATCTGGTAGTGCTGCGGTTTTCTTTCAATTATCCTTGAGATAGGTCATCAGTCTAAGATCGGTGGGGGTCTCCCACAGATCAGCTGTTACAAGCTCCAACGGCCGTTTGATGGAGCATTTTCAATGGAGTTGGAAAGTGCAGCAACATTCAACGTGTAGTGGCCTCTGCTGGGTGCTGCAGAACAGCTCCTGCACTTTGCAGCTCTGTTCAAAGTGTTTACATCCAACCACTATGGAAGTGTTACATCCATGATAGTTGAGATGGATAGTAAAGGAGGTTAGACAACTTTTTTAAAGTCCTTTCTTGCTGCCTATTTTTATTTTGTAATATTTCAGATTTAATGTCCATTTAATCAAATCTGCTTAATGCAGGTTTTCACTGTTAAAGCATTTAAACTAAAGGGGTTGTCCAGCACATAACTGTTGTTCAAAAGGCAGAAAATATATTAAAAAAAAATAGATAACCAATGCTAACTCTTTTAAGCTGCCATTCATGTCCCTTCTTGTCTCTCTTTTCTTCTTGACTACTGCTGCCAATCACATCTAAGGTCTGTGACTGACTGCAGTGGTCACATACTTAGATGCCATATGATGAACTGCCCAAAAATAAACTCAGGTGGGGACAAGAGAGGTGGAACTGGTCCAACAGTGGTGGCTTAAAGATGCCAGTATTGGTTATTATATATTTTTTTACACATTCCCTGCCTAATGAAATATTCTGGACAAGCTCTTTAACCTGTCAGGTCTGAATATGGTTACGAGGGTATCTTCAATGGGTGGTGACGTATTGATTTGTAATGCTCCTGTATGCCCTATGTACAGCATCTACAGTACCTACAAAGGGTGTAGAGTAGCGCTTGTTAACACCATATGTCCTGGAGAGACCCAATCACATACGCCAGCCATGTATCAAAGTTCCGACTGTTTTACCAACAGCAGTCACTCTTCTAACCTTACTTACTTTTCTGCACTCATCCCAAGTTACCGTAGACTTTTTCCAATACTTTCACTTTTACTTGTCAAACCACTTTCCGATGCAAACATTCTTCGTTATGGCCTGTATCACTGAATGTTACACAGAACTACTGTATACAAGTATTCCAGTTCAGTTGTCTTTTTAATCAATAATGGGTCTTGATTGTTGCTAGAGATTTATAAATTAAGAAATAAAGTTTGTAAAATACGTTTTGTACATATTCATGGTCTGATTTCAAGTGCAATATTTTGTTCTGTACAGTGTTTAATAAAGATTTTGGGACATATATTTTCTTATTACCAAATCATTTCTTATGTTTCCTCTTTGCATTTAACAATAAAGTATGACCACTTATAGCACTTCTTGTTGGCTATGACAAATGTGTCTTTAGTGTATGCATGCAATATGGAAGCACACTTGCTAGATTTCTTATTATTAGAAGTTGACATTCCTAAAAAGCTTGTTAATCTTATAAGAAAAATGAAAAATGCTTTGTCTCATGAACAGATTTACAGTATTTTGGCAATAAAATATACTTCTTATCCTGACGCTGAGGATTTTTTTTATTTCCAAAAGCCTTTCCTGCTCCATCCGCAGATACTGTGTTTGTTTGGAGAAGTATTGTGAAGTGAAGTGATGATTAAAAACAGCGTTTAACATGGCAGCAATACGCGATTCTATATAAAAAATAATCCACAAGGTTATTAGTACTGTAATGCTAAAAATATTGCTTGGAGATAACTGCAATAGTAAAACTATTGCGTTAAGTTTTATTCCATTCATAAGAACAGATGGTTAATGAATGTGGAATATGTCACAGAACTTAAAGGGAATCTGTCACAATCTTTTACCCCCTGCCCCAAACCATTAATATCATTGGGTAGCCCTCTAAAAGATAAACCAGTCGATTCCTTTATGACTCCTAAGCTCTGCTCCAGCAGCGAGAAATTGTGTCTGGAAGTGAATGGGGCATGATGCACTTACAGCTGTATTTGCTATCTAGCGGCTCCCTCTCCTGGTTGATTGAGAGGTTGTTTGCTCTGATACATGGCTACTAACCTGTCAATCAACCAGGAGAGGGTGCTGCTAGGTAGGAAATACACCATGACACTGAGAAGGTAGAAGTGCACCGTGCCTCTCCCCTCCATGTCCTCCACACACAACTTCAACATATGATTACTCACTGGCGGAGCCACACTTTGGTGGTCATAAAGGGATCTACTGGCTTATCTTCATTTAAAGGTCTTCATAGCCATATAAATTGTTTGGGAGGAGTGCGCTGGAGGGGTAAATTTTCAGGGCTTTAGAGTAATAAGATATATTGATCTGCAGCATCGGGTGGTGGTGTTCCGTTTGGCACACTGTTTACATCTTGTTGGATTGGTGGAGGTGCCAGATGTCAGACCCCCACTGATCTGATAAGGATTACCTGTTGTGGGGAGACGTCATCAATATCCTAGTACTGGAAAACTACCTTAAGGATAGAAAAGGTGAATTGTAATTTTCCAGTAGAGTTCTTTTCTCCATTACTACTCTTCCTACTATGATTGAAGGCAGGAAGTTGAAACTAGTGCTCCACCTGGCATTGTATCGATTTAACCAATATGTAAAGAAGTTGTCAAGCTAAAAAAATTAAGTTAAATGAGGATAAATTAGTTAAGTTCTGCAACTCATTAATGTTCTTTACGCTAGAAAGGTTCCCCGATCAGCAGTCACATACTCTAGTCCTTGGCCCCTGTAGGACCTTTTCACTTTTGTGTCCAATAGCATTTCTTGAGGCAGTTTGTGACAAGTGATGTGTTGTGAAGGGGGCTGGTTGACTGCTCATTTAAATAGCTAAGCCAGTCCCTTTGCCTGCCTATGCATTGGCTATGAATGGGAAACAGGCTGGTTTAGCTATTGAAATGAGCACTTAGCCAGCCCCCTTCAGGCTCAGCTCTGGCCATGTGCTGAGACAGAAAAAAACTGCCAAGAGGGCCTACCAAGGTATTCTAATTTAAGCTCATTAATTACAATTTCTTGGAATTGGCTGACCTCTTAGATTTGAATAGGCCTTTGCCAGCACTTTAGTAAAAGCAATCTAAATCTGTATGTAGTGGGATAGTAGTTAATGAAAATTGACATGCTGTACTTCTAATAGATCACAAATCTAGTGTAATAAAAATATTACTTAAAGGGAATCTGTCAGCAAGTTTTTCTATGTAATCTGACTGCAGCATGATGTAGAGACAGAGACTCTGATGCTAGTGTATTATTTAGTTTACCGGGTGCAGCATTTATAAATGATATAGTCACAGTTTTGTCTGTTGCAGAGTTTAGAATGTTGAACCCGGTATGACCCCAATGGCAGTGGTTGGACTATGAGGCATGAGACACCTAGTCCTCCAATGATAATCTTCTGATAAAACACTGATTGTATTGAAATAGCAAAATACAGCGGAGTAACCTGGAATCAGGCTCTCTTCCCCTACATCATGGTGCTCTTAGATTATGTAGCAAAAACCTGCTGACAGATTTCCTTTAAGTAGAATAACCCTGTCCATTCTTGTAACTGCAGAAGTGAAAATCTGGCATTATATAAATGTCCTTAAGTTGTGATATATGTATGTAGGGGCACAACTCATCTTCTGGTAACAATGGGATAAGGTGCTTCAGTAAATATTGAGGAATCAATTAAACTCTTCCCTGTGACTGACACTCATCAAACACATAAGCACAGTTACTCTATACAGATGGACAGGTACCATAGGATGTATTTATTCTTTCCTGTATTTTCAATTTTTCTACTTTAAGCTTTAATAACTAGCTAGTAGAGATGAGTGAACCTTTCAATGTTCGGTTTGTTCCAGTTTGGCAAACGTCCTGATGTTCACCGAATAGTTCGCCGAATGTCCCGAACCCCATTAGATTCAATGGGAGGCAATACCAAACGCATACACAACACCTTTAAACGGGCCCAAAAGCTGCTAAAACAGCTCAAATTAGGGGCAGACACCAGGAAAGTGGCATCAATTGACCCACATTACAAGTAGTATAATTATTATTTATTATTATAGCAACATTTATTCCATGGCGCTTTAAATGTGAAAAGGGGTCACCAACTGGTACAGGAGGAGAGAGGACCCTGCCCACGAGGACTCACAGTCTACAAGGGATGGGCGAGGATACAGTAGGTGAGGGTAGAGCTGGTCGTGCAGCGGCATGATGGAGCGATGGTTACTGCAGGTTGTAGGCTTCTCGGAAGAGGTCGGTCTTCAGCTTCCTTTTGAAGGTTTCCACAGTAGGCGAGAGTCTGATGTGTTGGGGTAGAGAGTTCCACAGTAGGGTGGATGCACGGGAAAAATCTTGTATGCGATTGTGGCAAGAAGAGATAAGAGGGAAGAAGAGAAGAAGATCTTGTGAGGATGGGAGATTGCGCGCAGGTAAGTAAAGGAAGACTAGGTCACAGATGAATGGAGGAGACAGGTTTTGGATGGCTTTGTATGCCAAAGTTAGGGTTTTCAACAGGAGTCTCTGGGCAACTGGGAGCCAGCGCAGGGATTGACAGAGGGGAGAGGCTGGGCAATAGCGGGGGGACAGGTGGATTAGTTGGCCAGCAGAATTTAGGATAGATTGGAGGGGTGCGAGAGTGGTAGAAGGCAGGACACAGAGCAGGAGGTTGCAGTAGTCGAGACGGGAGATGATGAGGGCGTGCACTGGTGTTTTGGTAGATTCATGGTTGAAGAATGTGCGAATCCCGGAGGTATTTTGGAGTTGGAGTCAGCAGCAAGTGGAAAGGGCTTGAATATGACGTTTGAAGGAGAGATCAGAGTCAAGCTTGTGGGACTGGGGAAAGTGGGCAGCCATTGACTTTGATGAATAGGTCAGTTGGCGGGGATGAATGAGATGAAGGAAAGATGATGAATTCAGTTTTATCCATGTTAAGTTTTAGAAATCTAGCAGAGAAGAAAGATGAAATAGCGGACACACATTGTGGGATTCTGGTTAGTAAGGAGGTGATATCAGGTCCAGAGAGGTAGATCTGTGTGTCATCAACATAGAGGTGATACTGAAAGCAGTGAGACTCTATGAGTTGTCCCAGGGGTAGATGTAGAAGGTGTAGATGGAGAAGAGCAGGAGTCCTAGAACTGAACGTTGAGGGACTCCGACACATAGGGGCCGAGATGAGGAGGCGGTGTGTGAGTGGGAGACACTGAATGTCCTGTCTGTTAGGTACAAGGAGATCCAACAAAGGGCCAAGTCTGTAATGCCAAGAGATCAGAAAGTCTGTAGTAAGAGGGAATGGTCAACTGCGTCAAAGGCAGGTGTCAGGTCCAGGAGGAGGAAGACAAACTAGTATCGCTTGGATTTGGCGGTTAGTAGGTCGTTGGTGACTTTAGTCAGGGCAGTTTCAGTGGAATGGTGAGTCCGGAAGCCAGATTGTAAGTGGTCAAAGAAGGAGCAGTAGGAGAGGTGGGAGGACAGTTCAGAATGGACGTGTTATTCCAGTAGTTTGGAGGCATAAGGGAGAAGTGAGATGGGGTGATAGCTAGACACAGAGGATGGGTCAAAGGAGGGCTTTTTGAGGATGGGTGTAATAGAGATATGTTTGAATCATGAGGTGAAAACACCAGTTGTTAGTAACAGGTTGAAGAGGAGGGTTAGGCTTGGGATGAAGACTGTGGTAAGGTTTGAAATGAGATGGGACAGTATTGGGTCAAGTTCACAGGTGATGAGATGTGATTTGGAGAGTAAAGATATTCTTCCGTGATGGCGGAGAAGCTGGTTTTGGAGGAGGAGAGTTGAGTAGTTATGAGGAGGGGCTGTGGGGACTTTAAGCAAAAGCTTTGCCTTACGTTGTCAATCTTCTGCTTGAAGAATGAGGCAAAGTCTTCAGCTGAGATGAGAGGGAGGGGGAGCAGGTGGAAGGAGGAGAGAATTGAAAGTACTGAATAGCTGTTTAGGGTTGTGAGACAGGTATGATATGAGAGATGACAAGTAGTTTTGTTTTGATGCAGTGACAAATTGTGCAGCATTTTGACAACTTTTGTTACTGAACGGGCTACTCCACTCCCTTTCTTTGGCAGCTGCGATGCGGTACACTTTGTAGATGAGGGCCAGAAAGAACATGTGCTCCAGTAGATGGCAAGCGCTGCATCAAATGGCCTGGCTCCTCTTCCTCCACCTTAACATCACACACAGTACAGTCCTCAGAGGTGGCACCCCAATTACCCTTGTCCCTTGTGGGGGACCACAGATGGGCGAGTCTGCAGAGCTGTTCACACATTCTATTCCGGGGCATCAGAGGTCTGATCCAAAGCTTCACAGACTCAAGGGGAGGAAAGCATGTGCAGCGATGCCCAAAATTTTTTCAGTTTGAACTAGGGTCCAAGCAGAATGCAAACCCTCGTCACCAGACGTTAACCCCCAGGGGTGGAGGTGATCCTGATGAGATACTTGAGGTGCACACAGACTGTACTGTGCTGTCAGGGCAGGAAGAGGAGGAGGGTGACTCTCAGGGCGAGGAGTGGGAGAACAGAGAGAATGACGATGAGGTTGTAGATACCACTTGGTGTGAACTCAGAGGCATGCAGCTGAGTAGCTCACCAAAGGAGGTGGAGGAGGAGGAAGATGAGGAGGCTACGTTGCGGCTTCCCTCACAGACACACAGTTATGCAACCACGACAAGCACTGCATCCTCAATCCCAACTCTGGCAGTAGCCAGCAGCGTTCGCAGGTCTGCAGTTGCCTAGCCTGGGTCTTTTTTGAGACCGCAAAAAATGACACAATTCACGTTATCTGCCAACTTTGTTAAAAACGACAGAGTAGAGTAAAAAAAATGCAATAATTTGACTACTACATGCATGAACTGGCACATACGTGATCAACATGCATTAATCCGGGAATCTCATTGTGCTAAAATGCAGATTAGCCTGCCTCGCCAACCACCGGCTGCCCCATCAACCGCATCTTATGCTTCTTCCTCCTCCATCACCGTGGCAAGTGTTCTCACACAGGTCTCTGGCCGCAGTACCTCCATTTGTTTACCAGCTACAGTCGGGGTGAGTGAGAGCCCGTCAGCTGTTACGGAAGTGGACATGCCTGCTGTTTTTAACTGTTCTCAGATACCGAGCAGACCCCATCTTTCTCAATCCACATCTCCATCTGCACCTCTCTCACAGTCCAGCTGCTTGTCGTGTTCACCCTACTCCATCCTCTCTCAACACAGCAGCCAGCCCTCAATCCCACAGTTGTGGTCATGTAAAAGATTGTTTCCTCCTACACATGCCAAAGTAAAGAGCTTGAACTTCACCATCTTCAATCTGTTGGCCACAGACATGCTGCCTTTCCTCCTGGTGGATACAGATGGTTTCCGAAAGCAGATGGCTTTCGCAGTCCTCTATTACCAGTTGCCCAGTTGCCATTACTTCTCTAAGAAAGCTGTGCCTCCGCTACACCAGCATGTTGCAGACATTACCCGTTCCTTGAAAAAATCTAGGTCTGACATGGTGCATTTCACTACTGACACCTGGACAAGCAAGTATGGCCAGGGGCGTTACATCTCGCTGACTGGGCACTGGGTTACTCTAGTGACTGTGGGGGCAGGCGGGGATTGGGCTTCTCCACAAGTCTTTGAATCCCCAAAGCTTGCAGGGTGCTTGGGGATGGAGAACTAAACCACTACCCACCAGAAAATGGTGAACTAAACTACTAGACAACAGGGGATGGAGAACTAAACTACTAAACACTTAGGGTTGGAGAACGAAACAAATACACACCAGAACATGGAGAACTAAACTAATAGACAACAGGGGTGGGAAAACTAAACTACTAGAGAGCTAGGTTTGGAGAACTAAACTACTACACACCAGGGGATGGAGAACTAAACCACTAGACACCAAGGTGTCACTAGACACCAAGTCTTGGAATCCCCAAGGGTTGCGGGACATACCTCTGTATCTAACCCTTCCTCCAGTGCTTCTGCCTCCTCCACCTCCTCTAGGGCCTCCACCTGCGCCCTCAGAGAGAATCCCCCCCACCTCTGTACTGCGCCGCCAGGGCTCACCGAAATCAGGCAGTGTTTAAATTAATATGGCTTGGATATCACAGTCATACAGGTCAAGAGTTGTGGGCAGCTATCTATGCAGAGTTTGAGCAATGGCTGTCTCCACTGAACCTGGAGGGAAGGCCGTGTGTGATAACGATGCAAACCCGGTGGCGGCCCTACACTGGGGCAACCTCACACACGTGCCTTGCATGGCTCGCATCCTCAACCCCATGGTACAGCAATTTCTCCACCACTATCCCGGCCTGGATGCGCTGCTGCAGAAGCCACGGTCTCTGTGTGTTCACTTCTGCCATTCGCAACCCGCGGGTCATCGAATTGCGTCACTACAGAGATCTTTTGGCCTACTGGTTAACCGGTTGATATTCAATGTGCTGACATGGTGTAATTCAACTCTGCACATGTTACAGCGACTTTGGCAGCAGTGACGAGCCCTGACGCAGTATCTCATCTCGTATAACCTGGGCAAACGCAGTAAGGACATGATGCAAATCACATTTGCGAAGTGGACACAGATGAAGGACCTCTGCACCTTTCTGCACATTTTCTAAATGGCTACTAAGATGCTTAGTGCTGACGATGCTGTAATCAGCATCACTATTCCGGTCATCTACAAGCTGGAGCCCACTTTGAATAGTCTGTGGGAGGAGGTGGTGGTCCCAGGAAGAGTTAACAATATCTCTAAGTTCCGATCTGTCGTCTCACAGGCAGTTGCCATGGGAGAAACAAATGGAGGAGGATGAGGAGGAAGGATAATGATTCCCTCTCTGTTGTCTGTGGTTGCCAGGAGGGGATGGAGGAAGCAAGCTTGAGTGTTATCCCACCACCAACACACTATGGACTTGGACCTCATGAAATAGACCTACCCATGAGTGCCTTCTTGCAGCACTATCTGCAACATGATTGTTGCCCATATTTGTTAGGATTAGAAATAGTGCTAACTACTGGGTTGCTACTCTGTTTGATCCACGGTACAAAAGTAAATTTTGCTAGCTGCTTCCCCCCTAGAAAGGGACACACCCATGCTACAATATCAAAACATGCTTGAAGACAATCTTGAGAGTGGTTTTCCCCAAGACAGCAGTGAAGCACACAGTGTGCATTGCAGTGATAGGCTTCCAACCCCGGGACCATTGAGTCATCAAAGCAAAAAATATTAGCAGCCTTGCAGCACTGGGGTCCTGGGTTCCAACCCCACCAAGGACATCATCTACAAGGA
The DNA here is from genome assembly GCF_046119375.1 of Phyllobates terribilis. Classification (NCBI taxonomy): domain Eukaryota; kingdom Metazoa; phylum Chordata; class Amphibia; order Anura; family Dendrobatidae; genus Phyllobates; species Phyllobates terribilis. Next base: position 419,865,373 of record NW_027362771.1, read on the forward strand.
GTTTGTATGTTCTCACCATGTTTGCGAGGGTTTCCTCTGGGTAATCATTTTACTTCCCACACTCCAAAGACATACTGATAGGAAATTTAGATTGTGAGACCCAATGGGGACGGTGCCACTAATGTCTGTAAAGCACTGTGGAATTCTTGGCGCTATCTAAGTGAGTAAAATAAATAAATAGAAATTGATGCCACTTTAGTGGTATCTTCCCTTAATTATTGGAAATATTTGGTCTCCAAGTTGGGTCTTCTTCATTTGCGTTGCCTGAATTATAGCTCTCAGAGCACCAGGTCTACACCTGTCACTCATCCACCAGTTACTGATCAAACTTTAAGCTAGACAACTGCTCCAAGACCTGTCCAATGCTTAAATGTGGCATGATTTTAGGACCACGCTATTAGCTCAAAAAATTTAAGTTGTGAAATGTGGACTCCTGGCTGGAGCTCAATACTAGTACAAAATAATTAAAAGATAAAATGTGTTCTGCTTTATGTAGCACAGCAGTAACAGAAAAAAATAGATTTTTTACTGTGGAAGAGTCTTGGATACAGCAGAATCTAAGTGCAAAAGAATTACAACTTCAGATGTGGCCTACTTTTTGTAACACGGTAGTAACTGAACAAATTTATATTTTATCATGTCAACCCCTGTATGGAGAAGAATATCAGCACCAAAGAATTAAAAGCTCAAATGTGGCCTAGTTTGTGTAACACTGTAGTAGCAGCAAATATTGAGATTAAGTAATGTGAACCACTGGATGGAGAACAATATCATCACCAAAAAATTACAAGCTGCGATGTGGCGTGCTGTATCACGTTAGTAACAGAAGAAATTAGATTTTTTTACTGTGGACGAGGCCTGTATACAGCAGAATCTCAGAGCCAGAAAATTACAAGCTGAAATGTGGTCTGCTGTATGTATTATGGTAGTAAGACAACATCACATCACATATACGTTTTCATAAAATACTGCCATTTTTGGCCTCCATTCCAATTTTTTTTCACTGTGTCAGCGACATTTTTGACACCGGTTTGCTGTTCAAACAAGTTACCTACAGGCCAGGTATTTAAAACTCTGTTTTCTTCGTCACACGGATCACATATACGTTGTCAGAAAATACTGCCATTTCTGGCCTCCATTAAAAATTTCCTTTAGTGTGTCAGTGAAGCAATCCACACCAGTTTGCTGTTCAAACTACTTACCTACAGGCCAGGTATTTAAAACTCTGTTTTCTCCGTCACATGGATCACATATAAGTTCGCTTCAAACTCAGTCATTTGTAGTGAGCGTGGAAGATACTGTCCTCCAATGGCCAAGGCACGTGGCAAGGGACGGGGAACTGGACGTGATGGTGATGGTGCATGCAGAGGCCGAGGATAAGGCTGTGGGCAAGCTGAAATTGTGCGACAACAAACACCCACATCTTCTCGCCCGACCTTCATGTCCCAATTCCTAGGGGACCGCAGCACACCACTATTGAACCCAGAGCAGTGTCAAAAGGTTGTTGGTTGGATAGCGGATAATGCTTCCAGTCACTTAGCCACCACCACCACCACCCTGTCTTCCACACGGTCAAGTCTCAGTAGCTGTGAGTCTGGACCGCATATTCCTCACCCTGATCCTCCTTCCTCCCACCATGCCGAGTGCCCGGAGACAACTGATCCCACACTTGGACACTCTGAAGAGCTGTTCACTTTTCCATTTATAGATTCGGGCCTCTTGCCCGGTCCACTTGAAGCGGGAGAAGAGGAAATCGCGTGTAGCGATGCCCAAACATTTGATCAGCCAAGGTCACACGAAGGCGATGGTGGCAAAGTGCCATAATAGGTGGACGACGATGAGACACAATTGCCAGAAAGTCAGGAGGAGGACCAGGGTGCGGAAGTGGAAGACGAGGTGGTGGATGATATAGTAACTGACCCAACCTGGCAGGAGGACATGCAGAGCGAGGACAGCAGCACACAGGGGGAGGGAGGTAGAGCACCCCAACAGGCAAGAAGAAGCAGTGTGGTGGCTGCAGAAAGAAGGCAGGCAACCGCTCCCCGTAACACCAACATGAAGGAAGTTACCAGTACAACTGTTAGGTCTTCCCGAGTCTGGTTGTTTTTTAAAGACTCTGCCGATAACCCCAAAAAGGCCATTTGCACCACCTGCCAGGCCAGCATCAGCAGGGGTGGCAAAACGATCAGCCTGACCAGCACCAGCATGATCAGGCACATGGCAGCAAAGCACCCGACTTTGTGGGCCGAACCCCAGGGTCCAGGAACAGTGTCTGCAGGTGGCACCATTGCTTCTTCCGCTGTTGTGAATGCAAGCCAATCCCCTGTCCATGGTGCATGCGAAGATGCCTCCTGCCCTGCACCTGTCGTTGCGCATTCTCAAGTAGCAGCATCAGGAAGCACATCCATGTCCTTGTCCCAGCGCAGCGTTCACTTGTCCATACCCCAGTCCTTGGAACGCAAGCGCAAATATGCAGCCAATGCCCCACAGGCCACACTACTAAATTCTCACATTTCACGACTGCTTGCACTCGAAATGTTGCCTTTTAGGCTCGTAGAGACGGAAGCATTCCGCAACCTGATGGCGGCGGCCGTCCCTCGGTACTCGGTCCCCACCCGCCACTATTTCTCCTGGTGTGCCGTCTCTGCATTACACAAACACGTGTCCCAAAACATTAGCCGTTCCCTCAACAACGCAGTTACCAGGAAAGTCCACCTAACCACGGACACGTGGACAAGTGCTTGTGGGCAGGGACCGTACAGCTCGCTGACGGCACACTGGGTTAACATAGTGGAAGCCGGGACCCAGTCGGACCTTGGGACGGAACATGTCCTCCCGACGCCAAGGATTGCGGGCCCTAGGTCAATTAGGGTTGCCCCCACGGTCTACAGCTCCTGCACCTCATCCTCCTCCTCCTCTTCAGCCTCCATCTCCGAAATGACCACATCAGTCACAAGCTGGAAGCACTGCAGCACTGCCTCGGCCAACCGGCAACAGGCTGTGCTGAAGCTAATATGCTTAGGTGACAAACCTCACAATGCTGAAGAGTTGTGGACAGCTCTGAAAGAGCAGGCAGATCAGTGGCTCACACCGCTGAACCTACAGCCAGGCAAGGTCGTGTGTGACAATGGCCGGAATCTGGTGGCGGCTCTGAGGCGAGGCGAGCTCACACACGTACCATGCCTGGCCCATGTGCTTAACCTCGTGATTCAGCGGTTTCTCAAATCCTACCCGGAGCTGCCGGATCTGCTTGTTAAAGGACGCCGCCTGTGTGCCCATTTTAGAGAGTCAGATACAGCTTCCGCCGCCCTTGCCGTGTTTCAGCAGCGTTTGTAGCTTCTGGCTCACAGACTGGTGTGTGATGTCCCCACGCATGGCTGAGTATATGTTACGCTGCCTTTCCCATGACCCTCGCGTTCTCAAAATTTTGGGTGACAGTCATTACTGGTTGGTGACACTTCTAGACCCACGCTACAAGGAGAACTTAATATCTCTTATTCCTGAGGCGGACAGGTTTACAAAAATGGGGCTGTACCAGAAGGCCCTTGTTGCGGAACTATTAAAAAAATTCCCATCTGAAAACGCTGGCTGCAGAGGGCACACTTTGTTGGACAACCAAGGATTACAGGCGAGAGAGACACAACTTCAATCCAGCAGAGGCAGGGGAAAACTGTCAAAGTTCTGGGAGAGTTTTCTCAGCTAGTGTTCAGCATTCCGATACTGAAATATCGGGTATCGGCCGATATTCGCGGTATCGGAATTCCAATACTTAATTCCGATACTTTTACAATATCGAATACCGGAATCGGAAGTTCCCATAATGCCTGCGCTCTGCAGTGTCTCTGAAGGATGACAAGCTGGATGGCAGCACTCAGCTGCGATCCAGCCTGTCATCAGAATGCCATCCCAGCTTGAAAGAATTCTCCTGATTGTTTAAAAGCCGGCGGGCGGTAAAAAGCCGCTGGCTTTTAAACAATCACACAGCCCCATACTGCTTCCCCGCAGCCTCCCACCCCGATCCTCCGCTCCCCCCGCCACCTCCCATCCCGATCGTAAGTTAGGACCGGGCGGGGAGCACAGCACCAAGAAGCGGGGAGCGAAGGACCCGGGCGGGGAAGCCGGCAGTGAAAAGACTTCACCGCTGGCTTTCCCGTTCTGTGCTGCGCTTTCCCCCCGGTTATTTCAAATGAACAGCTGAGGTATTAGGTGATGCCGATCAGCTGTTCATTTGAAGTCGCCGCGGTGCCCTCAGAGGGTTCATGTGAGTTTATGCTTGACTGCACTGCATGAACTCACATGAACTTTCCCACGGCCGCACAGGTCAGCCACACCTCGCAGACCATCAGCCCGTCATGATTAGTGTGTGCGGGTGTCTGTGCGATGCCTGCGGGTGTGTGCGGGTGTGACCGGTGTCTGTGCGATGTCTGCGGGTGTGTGCGTGCAGGCAGACATAGGCCGATGTGACACTACTACTCCCATCGGCCTATGTCTGTCCCCCGTCCACTCGTGCTAGCAGGATCAGCTCGATGAAAGCAGTAGTTCCCATCAGCCTGATCCTGCTATTTAAACTGCCCCATGTGCTATTTTTGCCCCTATACACGTTTTTTTTTGTCCCCAATAAATTTTAAATACATGTCATTGGTGGCCAGTGGTTACCTACAATAAATTAGTTTATACATTACCTGTCCCCGCCGATCGCCACCTAAAATAAAGTAAAAAATAAAAAACTACACCTGTACTCACCTAGACACCTAATTCCCCGAAGCCATCGATCTCCTGTAATAAAATGTAAAATAATAAACCACAACTTTATCCTTACCCCTCCGTAGTAGTCCACGAGTGTCCCACGAAGATCTCCAGTTTAGAGCAGCCACATAGAATGTGACCGCTCTGAACCGCTGCCGCCGCTAGAATGATGGGGCCGTAAAGCAGCCCCGTCATTGCATAAGCGGGTTCGCCGGAGTTCAGGCAGCGCTGCTCCAGTTAGCTCCTTTACGGCCCCGCTGACCGTGAGAAATTCCCACGGTACAGCAGGGCCGTAAAGGAGGTCTCCGGAGCTGCGCTGCCTGAATGCACTCCGGTGACCTCAGTCAGTGGCTCCCGCTGCCGGGAGCGGACGTGTTCCCGGCAGCGTGAGCTTACAGCAGCCATGCACAGCTGTCACCATCTCCAGATGTGACAGCTGTGCATGGAAGATCAGCGCAGGAACGTGGACAGGTAACTATTTTTTTTTAGTAAACTAAGAATTAAATAAAATGGTGTGTTTTATTTCAAATAAATTATTTTTTTCTGGGTGTAGTGTGTGTTTTCTTTTTAACACTTTGTAGGTTAGTAATGGGGGTGTCTTATAGACGCCCATCATTACTAACCTGGGCTTCATGGCAGCTGGCGCTGACATGAACCCCACCACTATTAGCCCCTGCCACCGCACCAGGGCAGCGTGGAAGAGCGAGGCTAAGCACCAGAATTGGCGCATCCTATGGATGCGCCATTTCTGGGGCGGCTGACGGCTGGTGTTTCTAGCCTGGGAGGGGGCCAATATTCATGGCACCCTTCCTGGGCTATTAATATCAGCCCCCAGCTGTCTGCCTAGCCTTTGCTAGCTATTAAAATAGGGGGGACCCCAAGTCATTTCTTTGGGGGGGTCCCCCATTTTAATAGCTGGTAAAGGCTAGGTATTCAGCTGGGGGCTGATATTAGTAGCCTGGGAAGCTCCGTGGGTATTATCCCCTTCCCAGGCTTCAAACATCTGCCCCAGCCGTCTGCCTAACCTCAGCTAGAGACTAAAATTATGGGGATCCCACGCCAATTTTTTTTTTAATAAATCCTTTATTTTAACACTAAATGACACTTGAGGAGTTAATAAAGATGCAGTCCCTAAATTATTATTTATTTTTTAATTAATTTTTCCCAAAAATTTTGACGTGGGCTTTGCCATATTTTTGTATGCCGGCCAGGTACAGCATCCAGGAACGGGCTGCCCCCAACTCCCAGCTGCCTAATTGTACCTGGCCGGACATAACAATATAGGGAAGCTTATTTTTTTAATATTATTTCATGAATTTCATGAAATAAGTAAAAAAAAAAAAACTACGTGGGGCTTCGCCCTATTTTTGTGTCCAACCAGGTACAACTAAGCAGCTGGGGGCTGGAATCCACAGCGCAGGGAGGCCCAAGCTTTGTGGGCCCCCCCTGCTGCGAACTGCAGTCCGTAGCCACCCCAGAAAATGGTGCGTTCATAGAAGCGCCATCTTCTGGCGCTGTATCCAACTCATCCAGGGCCCTGGTGCGGTGGGTCACTGGGTAATAAAGGGGTTAGGGCCAGCTTTGTATTATCCGCTGGCCCTAAGCCCGAAATTCATGGGGTCACGCCAATATTAGACATGACTGCCATGAATTTCTAGTAAAGTATTTAAAAAAAACACAACACCCAGAATAAAGTCCTTTATTTGAAATAAACACACAATTCTTTAATGTTCTAAATTAAACCATACTTACCATCACGCCCATTCCAGCTGAAGCCAACGATCTCCTGCAATAAAAGTAAAATAATAAAGCAACATCATCCTTACCTTTCCATGGTTCCCAGGACAGCTTCAGCTCTGCTACATCGAGATGACAGGCTGGATCGCAGCAGAAAGCTGCCATCCAGCCTGTCATCCTGCAGACACTGAGAAGCGCATGCATGCTTGCGCTCCTCAGTGTCTGGCTGTGACGGCATCCAGATGAGCCGACAATGAACTCAGCTCACCTCATGCATGTCACTGACAGCGTGGGAGAATTCTCCTGCGCATGCGGTGAGCGTGAGAGACTCGGCTCATCTGGATGCCGTCACAGCCTGACACTGAGGAGCGCAAGCATTCAAGACTTCCATCTTCTCCGGTCTTCTGCAGCACATCCCCACACAATGCCCTTAAAGATAGCAGTGTCATTATAATGCTCCTGAATAAAAATATCTACACTGAGCCCCTGAATAAACCTAACTCTTACAATGCTCCCTGCACAAAAGATGACATACACTCTACCCCTCTTATGGTACCTGCTCTCCACACTGTCCTCTCCTTACCAAACTGGGCCCCCTGTTCACATTGTGTCCCCCCTATACTGCCCAGTGTCTATACTGTGCCCCTTCATCACACTCCCCCTCGTCAGCATACTGTTCCCTCCTTGCTGTGCCCTCACACTGTTTCCCCCATACTGCCGCATCTCTATACCTTCCCCCACATTACCTAGTCTCTGTGCTGTGTCACATCACACTTTTCTCCCTCCATACTGTCTCCTCACACTATTCCCCCACTCTCCATACTGTTTCCGCACACATCCCCCTTCCCCATTCTGTTCCTGCACTCATTCCCACCCCTCCTCTGGTTCACCATACTGTTTTTTCACACATCTCCCCATTCTGTCTCCTAAAATTTCTCTCCCATCTCTCCCCAAATATAATAAATCTTCGGAAGACCACACAGACATGCAGAAGCGCGCTTACACACACGAAAACAAGCGCACACAGACACATACTAAGGGCTCTTTCACACATCATTACATGCGGTGACAGTTTCCACACGTACCAGAGACATTGGTACACGTAGACCCATTCAAATGAATGTTTTTACCTGCTGCACCTCCCGCAAAACGTCCCGCACACTGATGACAGCGCTCTTCCTAAGCACCGGGTGCTGAACGCTGCTCTCATCATAGATCCCTGCCGGCGCTGCGATCAGCAGCAGCAGAGTCAATGATGAGAGTAGTAGTCTACTCCCGCTGTGTAGAACTGTAAAAATAGGAATAAAATAAAAAAATCCTTATACTCACCTCTCCTAAGCGTCACCCGCTGTAATCCGTGCAAGAGCTCACGCCGAGGAGAACGACTCCTGCAGCAAGTGGGCCCCGGAGCTGCACTCAACAAGGGGTGCCCTGTCAATCACTGAGTGCAGCTCCGAGGCCCACTCGCTGCAGGAGTCATTCTCCTCGGCGTGAGCGCTCACACGGATTACAGCGGGTGATGCTTAGGAGAGGTGAGTATAAGGATTCTTTTATTTTATTTCTATTTTTACAGTTGGACACGGAGGGAGTAGACTACTTCTCTCATCATTGACCCTGCTGCTGATCGCAGCACCGGCAGGGATCTATGATGAGGGCAGCGCTCAGCACCCGGTGCTTGGGAACAGCGCTAACTGTACACTGATTCCCAAGCGCCGGGACGTGTCACACGGATGACACGCAGGTGGACACGGATATCTCCAGTCCCTTAAATATCAGGACATGTGAAAGAGCCCTAATATACACACACAGATACAGATACTCACAGAAATGGGGACACGTACATACGCAGGAAAGCACACACACAAATGCACACGCAATCATGCACAGACACACTCAGACAATCACACACAAAAATGCAGACACGCAGGGAAGCACGCACACACGTGTGAAGACACATATACACGTAGACATGCAGGCACTCAAATACATACACACACACTGTAAACACGCAGGCATATACACACACACTGTACACACGCAGGCATATACACACACACTGTACACACGCAGGCATATACACACACACTGTACACACGCAGGCATATACACACACACAGGCATATACACACACACACACGCAGGCATATACACACACACACAGGCTTATACACACACATATACACACACACACAGGCATATACACACACACAGGCATATACACACACACAGGCATATACACACACACAGGTATATACACACACACACACACGCAGGCATATACACACACACACAGGCATATACACACACACATGCAGGCATATACACACACACATGCAGGCATATACACACACACACGCAGGCATATACACACACACACACGCAGGCATATACACACACACACACACACACACACACACATGCAGGCATATACACACACACACACAAACAGCCATATAACTCACCCATAAAAACGTTATTGACTATTTGGCACGGTGCTCTTGACATGAAATTGAAGCAGTGAGAGCTGTAGGCCTGCAGCCTTGTTTCCAATTCCAGGCCAGGTTGGAGAGTTGAACTGTAGAGGACGGTCACCGTCCACATATCCAGCCCCGGAGCCGGTATTAAAAAGCCCAGAGTCAGAGCAGGAGAGAAGGGGGCGGTGCCACCACCTGGTCGGGAGCCGGTATTACTACAGGGGAGCAGGCCAGAGCAGATATGGAGCCGGGATGGGACCGTATGAGAAGCCCGGGAGCAGGGAGAGCAGAGGGAGACGTCGGGTTCGGTGGCGCCGGCGTATCATAGGACGGCCCCAGAGCAGAGAGAAAGCAAAGCAGAGCGCGGCCGCGGCGTATCAGAGGCCAGAAGAGAGCGGCGTCAGCGTCAGTGTCACCTGACACCACACAACAGCCTTCCAGCCAGCGGGAAAGCAGAGCGCGGTGCGTGTCACTGCCCAGAAAGAATCCATCCTCTTAGTGTCAGAGACTCACGTGGTAAGTATGCTGCATGCACGTCACTGCAGGCCCGCTGTCTCCAATGAATGTGCCGTGCGCGCGACGCTACATTTGATTCAGCCGCGCTTTTAAAGGGCTCACACTTTTAAAGGGCCCCCGCCACCAATTTTCTCACTCTCATGTCGGGGCCCACCAGGAAATTTCCCGATTTCCCGCCAGGCCAGACCGACCCTGAGCGCAAGCATGCCTGCTCTTCTCAGTGTCCGCGGGATGACAGGCTGGATGGCAGCGTTCTGCTGCGATCCAGCCTGTCATCTCGATGTAGCAGAGCTGAAGCTGTCCTGGGAACCATGGGAAGGTAAGGATGATGTTGCTTTATTATTTTTCTCTTATTGCAGGAGATCATTGGCTTCAGCTGGAATGGGCGTGATGGTAAGTATGGTTTAATTTAGAACATTAAAGAATTGTGTCTTTATTTCAATTAAAGGACTTTATTCTGGGTGTTTGTGTGTTTTTTTAACTTTGACTATGGGGTTAGTAATGGGGGTGTCTTATAGACGCCTCTCCATTACTAACATGGGCTTGATGTCAGCTGGCATTATAAGCTGACATCAACCCCACCACTATTACCCCACTGCCACCGCTACAGGGCAGTGGGAAGAGCGAGGCTAAGTGCCAGAATTGGCGCATCCTATGGATGCGCCATTTCTGGGGCGGCTGACAGCTGGTGTTTCTAGCCTGGGAGGGGGCCAATATTCATGGCACCCTTCCTGGGCTATTAATATCAGCCCCCAGCTGTCTGCCTAGCCTTTGCTAGCTATTAAAATAGGGGAGACCCCAAGTCATTTCTTTGGGGGGGTCCCCCATTTTAATAGCTGGTAAAGGCTAGGTATTCAGCTGGGTGCTGATATTAGTAGCCTGGGAAGCTCCGTGGGTATTACCCCCTTCCCAGGCTTCAAACATCTGCCCCAGCCGTCTGCCTTAACTCAGCTAGAGACTAAAATTATGGGGATCCCACGCCAATTTTTTTTTTAATAAATCCTTTATTTTAACACTAAATGACACTTGAGGAGTTAATAAAGATGCAGTCCCTAAATTATTATTTATTTTTTAATTAATTTTTCCCAAAAATTTTGACGTGGGCTTTGCCATATTTTTGTATGCCGGCCAGGTACAGCATCCAGGAACGGGCTGCCCCCAACTCCCAGCTGCCTAATTGTACTTGGCCGGACATAACAATATAGGGAAGCCCTTTTTTTAATATTATTTCATGAATTTCATGAAATAAGTAAAAAAAAAAAAATACGTGGGGCTTCGCCCTATTTTTGTGTCCAACCAGGTACAACTAAGCAGCTGGGGGCTGGAATCCACAGCGCAGGGAGGCCCAAGCTTTGTGGGCCCCCCCTGCTGCGAACTGCAGTCCGTAGCCACCCCAGAAAATGGCGCGTTCATAGAAGCGCCATCTTCTGGCGCTGTATCCAACTCATCCAGGGCCCTGGTGCGGTGGGTCACTGGGTAATAAAGGGGTTAGGGCCAGCTTTGTATTATCCGCTGGCCCTAAGCCCGAAATTCATGGGGTCACGCCAATATTAGACATGACTGCCATGAATTTCTAGTAAAGTATTTAAAAAAAACACAACACCCAGAATAAAGTCCTTTAATTGAAATAAACACACAATTCTTTAATGTTCTAAATTAAACCATACTTACCGTCACGCCCATTCCAGCTGAAGCCAACGATCTCCTGCAATAAAAGTAAAATAATAAAGCAACATCATCCTTACCTTTCCATGGTTCCCAGGACAGCTCCAGCTCTGCTACATCGAGATGACAGGCTGGATCGCAGCAGAAAGCTGCCATCCAGCCTGTCATCACGCAGACACTGAGAAGCGCATGCATGCTTGCGCTCCTCAGTGTCTGGCTGTGACGGCATCCAGATGAGCCGACAATAAACTCAGCTCACCTCATGCATGTCACTGACAGCGTGGGAGGATTCTGCTGCGCATGCGGTGAGCGTGAGAGACTCGGCTCATCTGGATGCCATCACAGCCTGACACTGAGGAGCGCAAGCATTCAAGACTTCCATCTTCTCCGGTCTTCTGCAGCACATCCCCACACAATGCCCTTAAAGATAGCAGTGTCATTATAATGCTCCTGAATAAAAATATCTACACTGAGCCCCTGAATAAACCTAACTCTTACAATGCTCCCTGCACAAAAGATGACATACACTCTACCCCTCTTATGGTACCTGCTCTCCACAGTGTCCTCTCCTTACCAAACTGGGCCCCCTGTTCACATTGTGTCCCCCCTATACTGCCCAGTGTCTATACTGTGCCCCTTCATCACACTCCCCCTCGTCAGCATACTGTTCCCTCCTTGCTGTGCCCTCACACTGTTTCCCCCATACTGCCGCATCTCTATACCTTCCCCCACATTACCTAGTCTCTGTGCTGTGTCACATCACACTTTTCTCCATCCATACTGTCTACTCACACTATTCCCCCACTCTCCATACTGTTTCCGCACACATCCCCCTTCCCCTTTCTGTTCCTGCACTCATTCCCACCCCTCCTCTGGTTCACCATACTGTTTTTTCACACATCTCCCCATTCTGTCTCCTAAAATTTCTCTTCCATCTCTCCCCAAATATAATAAATCTTCGGAAGACCACACAGACATGCAGAAGCGCGCTTACACACACGAAAACAAGCGCACACAGACACATACTAAGGGCTCTTTCACACGTCATTACATGCGGTGACAGTTTCCACACGTACCAGAGACATTGGTACACGTAGACCCATTCAAATGAATGTTTTTACCTGCTGCACCTCCCGCAAAACGTCCCGCACACTGATGACAGCGCTCTTCCTAAGCACCGGGTGCTGAACGCTGCTCTCATCATAGATCCCTGCCGGCGCTGCGATCAGCAGCAGCAGAGTCAATGATGAGAGTAGTAGTCTACTCCCGCTGTGTAGAACTGTAAAAATAGGAATAAAATAAAAAAATCCTTATACTCACCTCTCCTAAGCGTCACCCGCTGTAATCCGTGCAAGCGCTCACGCCGAGGAGAACGACTCCTGCAGCGAGTGGGCCCCGGAGCTGCACTCAACAAGGGGTGCCCTGTCAATCACTGAGTGCAGCTCCGAGGCCCACTCGCTGCAGGAGTCATTCTCCTCGGCGTGAGCGCTCACACGGATTACAGCGGGTGATGCTTAGGAGAGGTGAGTATAAGGATTCTTTTATTTTATTTCTATTTTTACAGTTGGACACGGAGGGAGTAGACTACTACTCTCATCATTGACCCTGCTGCTGATCGCAGCACCGGCAGGGATCTATGATGAGGGCAGCGCTCGGCACCCGGTGCTTGGGAACAGCGCTAACTGTACACTGATTCCCAAGCGCCGGGACGTGTCACACGGATGACACGCAGGTGGACATGGATATCTCCAGTCCCTTAAATATCAGGACATGTGAAAGAGCCCTAATATACACACACAGATACAGATACTCACAGAAATGGGGACACGTACATACGCAGGAAAGCACACACACAAATGCACACGCAATCATGCACAGACACACTCAGACAATCACACACAAAAATGCAGACACGCAGGGAAGCATGCACACACGTGTGAAGACACATATACACGTAGACATGCAGGCACTCAAATACATACACACACACTGTACACACGCAGGCATATACACACACACTGTACACACGCAGGCATATACACACACACTGTACACACGCAGGCATATACACACACACAGGCATATACACACACACACACGCAGGCATATACACACACACACAGGCTTATACACACACATATACACACACACACAGGCATATACACACACACACAGGCATATACACACACACAGGTATATACACACACACACACACGCAGGCATATGCACACACACACAGGCATATACACACACACATGCAGGCATATACACACACACATGCAGGCATATACACACACACACACACGCAGGCATATACACACACACACACGCAGGCATATACACACACACACACACATGCAGGCATATACACACACACACAAACAGCCATATAACTCACCCATAAAAACGTTATTGACTATTTGGCACGGTGCTCTTGACATGAAATTGAAGCAGTGAGAGCTGTAGGCCTGCAGCCTTGTTTCCAATTCCAGGCCAGGTTGGAGAGTTGAACTGTAGAGGACGGTCACCGTCCACATATCCAGCCCCGGAGCCGGTATTAAAAAGCCCAGAGTCAGAGCAGGAGAGAAGGGGGCGGTGCCACCACCTGGTCGGGAGCCGGTATTACTACAGGGGAGCAGGCCAGAGCAGATATGGAGCCGGGATGGGACCGTATGAGAAGCCCGGGAGCAGGGATAGCAGAGCGAGACGTCGGGTTCGGTGGCGCCGGCGTATCATAGGACGGCCCCAGAGCAGAGAGAAAGCAAAGCAGAGCGCGGCCGCGGCGTATCAGAGGCCAGAAGAGAGCGGCGTCAGTGTCACCTGACACCACACCACAGTCTTCCAGCCAGCGGGAAAGCAGAGCGCGGTGCGTGTCACCGCCCAGAAAGAATCCATCCTCTTAGTGTCAGAGACTCACGTGGTAAGTATGCTGCATGCACGTCACTGCAGGCCCGCTGTCACCAATGAATGTGCCGTGCGCGCGACGCTACATTTGATTCAGCCGCGCTTTTAAAGGGCTCACACTTTTAAAGGGCCCCCGCCACCAATTTTCTCACTCTCATGTCGGGGCCCACCAGGAAATTTCCTGATTTCCCGCCAGGCCAGACCGACCCTGAGCGCAAGCATGCCTGCTCTTCTCAGTGTCCGCGGGATGACAGGCTGGATGGCAGCGTTCTGCTGCGATCCAGCCTGTCATCTCGATGTAGCAGAGCTGAAGCTGTCCTGGGAACCATGGGAAGGTAAGGATGATGTTGCTTTATTATTTTTCTTTTATTGCAGGAGATCATTGGCTTCAGCTGGAATGGGCGTGATGGTAAGTATGGTTTAATTTAGAACATTAAAGAATTGTGTCTTTATTTCAATTAAAGGACTTTATTCTGGGTGTTTGTGTGTTTTTTTAACTTTGACTATGGGGTTAGTAATGGGGGTGTCTTATAGACGCCTCTCCATTACTAACATGGGCTTGATGTCAGCTGGCATTATAAGCTGACATCAACCCCACCACTATTACCCCACTGCCACCGCTACAGGGCAGTGGGAAGAGCGAGGCTAAGCGCCAGAATTGGCGCATCCTATGGATGCGCCATTTCTGGGGCGGCTGACGGCTGGTGTTTCTAGCCTGGGAGGGGGCCAATATTCATGGCACCCTTCCTGGGCTATTAATATCAGCCCCCAGCTGTCTGCCTAGCCTTTGCTAGCTATTAAAATAGGGGGGACCCCATGTCATTTTTAGGGGAGTCCCCCATTTTAATAGCTAGTAAAGGCTAGGTATTCAGCCGGGGGCTGATATTAGTAGCCTGGGGAGCTCTGTGGGTATTACCCCCTTCCCAGGCTTCAAACATCTGCCCCAGCTGTCTGCTTAACCTCCGCTAGAGACTAAAATTACGGGGATCCCCACGCCAATTTTTTTTTTAATAAATCCTTTATTTTAACACTAAATGACAAGTACAGTAATCAACACTGTCACTGTACTTCATATATATGTGACTGACATGTTTCTATCTATCTAATCTATGCGTGATTCTCTATTCTTTCTATTCTAAATTGTCGGGTACAGATGCTGAATTGCCGGACGGCTTTTTTAAAGAGACGGTGCATGAAAACACTAATATTTTTTTAAATAAATCCTTTACACTAAATGACAAGTACAGTAAGCAACACTGTCACTGTACTTATTATATATGTGACTGACATGTTTCTATCTATCTAATCTATGTGTGATTCTCTATTCTTTCTATTCTAAATTGTCGGGTACAGATGCTGAATTGCCCGCCGGCTTTTTTAAAGAGACGGTGCATGAAAACACTAATATTTTTTTTAATAAATCCTTTACACTAAATGACAAGTACAGTAAGCAACACTGTCACTGTACTTCATATATACGTGACTGACATGTTTCTATCTATCTAATCTATGTGTGAAGCTCTATTCTTTCTGTTATAAATTGTCGGGTACCGGTGTATGCCGCTGCTGAATTGCCGGCTTTTCATGTTTCACTGTGAGCACTGTTCCCATCGATTTGGGCTACCACCTCCCCCAATACATTCTACATTGTTGTTAGTTGTTTTCCTTCATGTAGAATTAACCTACAAGGAAAGAAAGGGTTTATTTTCATTCCGATATTTGTGTCCCATTGACTTGCATTGGTTTCCGGTATCGGAATCGGCGATATCCGATACTTTTTGGGTATCGGCCCGATCCAATCCGATCCGATATTTCCTGATATCGGAAGGTATCGCTCAACACTATTCTCAGCCCCTCCGATCGCACAGGCCCTGAGGCGCGGGGTACTCTCACAAGGAGTGCAAAATTTGGGAAGATGCTGAGGGAGTACCTTGCCGACCGTACCAACGTCCTCCGTGATTCCTCTGTGCCTTATAATTATTGGGTATCCAAGCTGGATACGTGGAATGAACTGGCTCTCTATGCCTTGGAGGTCCTGGCCTGCCCTGCCGCCAGCATTTTATCAGAGTGGGTTTTTAGTGCCGCTGGTGGAATTATAACTGATAAGTGCATCTGCCTGTCAATTGAAAATGTTGACAGGCTGATGTGGCGCCCCTGAGGGTTCGGTCACCACAGAGTTATTGCATCTCATCCAGAGATGTGGTACCTCACTCTCAGGTAAGGAAGGAGTATGGCTCAGGACCCTAACACTACATCCACTACACCACATTTCCGGGGGACAGGGCGAGATTGCTCCTACGGGAGAGCACAGTCCCTGATCCCTGGCTGGAGTGAGGAGGAACCACCTAGAGAGGGGGAACTATGTAGTGGATGGGTGGAGGACGTAGATCCTGGGAGCGCTGGAGTAGGAGTATAAGAGGGAGGAACCATCTTAGTGCAGTGAGTAGTAGTTCAGTTCAGGCTGAGCAGAAGTGTCAGGGAGCAGAGGCTCTGCATGAGCTCTGCTCCACAGGCGGGCCTAGTCAGGAGGCCTGAGCCTGGAAGGAGAAGAGAGGAGAGGGAGCAGGAAGGCTCCAGGAACCGAAGGGACCCTAGGGGTATGGGCCGTGCAGCAAGCCACCCGTACGCCCGCCACTACTAGAAGAGTAGGGGGGTCAGGCCAGAAAAGGGGAACCAGTCCCCCAACTAGCACAGAGCTACAAGGCCCATCTAGGAAACCGGAGGCTGCAGCATTTCAAGTACTGCAGGCCACAAGTCCACACCAGTACACTAAGAAGGTGGCCGCATAGGACCCAGGGGACGGAACATACGTCGCCCGCCAAGTCCCGGGGACACCGGATAGAAGTGCTGCTTGGTGTGAGGTGCAGGGAGAAGGCCAGAGAGAGGACACACAGAAGGGGGTCCTGTAATATGCTCCGGAGTTACCTGAGGGTCGACCGAGCCCCTCACTGCGTGAACACAGGACGCCGTGGGCCCTTACACTGGCCCTGTATCTGGAACTGCTATAATCATGAGTAAAAGGCCTGGGACTGCACCATCTGACTCTGTGTCATTACTGACTACCTGCACCATAACCACCATCATCCATACACGCTGCCCTGAAGCTCCACTCTTCCTGTGGGGAGTTACATCACCTTGCTGCATATACCACCAGCTTCAGCGGACTGCTCCGCAGCGGCGGTTCCCAATAACCGCATTCCACAGGTGGCGTAGTCGGACTATATATAACAGACACACATAGACTACCCTGGTTTGACCGCCCTGGGTCACGGACCGGGTCACTGTCACGGTGACTACAGCCCCCAGCATCCACAAGGCCCGGCTCCGGGTATCCCCCCACGGCCCAGGGGGCGTGTCACTGACTCTTATTAAAATGAACAAGGGCTGGATTGGGCCAGACTTCTCAACACCACCGAATGATGGCAGCGTAACATAAACTCAAATTCAGTGTCTTTTCTTGGGAGGTGTATTCCCATGCACCTTTTCACACCCAGACATGGGTATACGCTTTCTGATTTTGTCTATTTGTTCTTGTCCTCCTCCTTCTCCTCATCCTCCACCACCATATCACCAGGGTGACCGTGGTCCGTGATGCAACACCCACATAATTTTTTTAAAGGGTGTTTATGATGCCCGTAAAAAAAAATAATTATGCAGTATGTTCATGTATAACCTCCAGGGGTAAATGTTTGTCAGCCCATACACTTAGTGCATGGGCATTACAAGTATAGGAGGCCCGCTCCTTTCTAATGGGAACATTTTTTTATGAGGCCCTCCTCCATGTCTCTTCCAAGGGGCATTGAAGTGCCTCCAAATTTTTAGCAGCCCTTGCATTCACTGCATAGGCCGACACTATGGGAGACTCTCTCCTTTTTAATGGGAATTTGTCGTTACTGTGGCCCTGCTCTATGTCTCTTTAAATTGTTAGTGGGGTTTTTCCTAAATTTGGTCAGCCGTTGGACTCACTGCATACCCTATAACTGTATAGCAGACTCTCTCCTTTCTAATGGGAATTTGTCGTTACTGTGGCCCTGCTCTATGTGTCTTTAATTTCTTAGTGGGGTTTTTCCTAAATTTGTCAGCCGTTGGACTCACTGCATACCCTATAACTGTATAGCAGACTCTCTCCTTTCTAATGGGAATTTGTCGTTACTGTGGCCCTGCTCTATGTGTCTTTAATTTCTTAGTGGGGTTTTTCCTAAATTTGGTCCGCCGTTAGACTCACTGCATACCCTATAACTGTATAGCAAACTCTCCCCTTTCTAATGGGAACATGTCGTACTCGTTACTGTGGCCCTGCTCTAGGTGTCTTTCAGAGTCCCTCCATCATCAATGAAACAGGATGTGTCTGATGATGTGTCACACACCACATTGCCAGATAAGTTTGTAAAGTGTTAAAATGACATTTCCCGGTGAATGCGTTTGCCTTAAAAAATAACGTAAAAAAAAAATAAACAGTAGGATCTTTCTTTAGTATAAAAACAGAGTCGCCAATGTAACCTCAATGTAATCACATTGTTCAGCTCCTGCACCTCCTCTTCCATCTCCGAAATGACCACATCAGTCACAAGCTGAAAGCACTGCAGCACTGCCTTGGCCAAGCGGCAACAGGCTGTGCTGAAGATAACATGATAATGTTTAGGTGACAAATCGCCCAGTGCTGCAGAGTTGTTGAAAGCTGTAAAACAGCAGCTTGATCTGTGGCTCTCACTGCTGAACATACAGCCAGGCATGGTCGTGTGTGACAATGGGCGGAACCTGGTGACGGAGAAATGACAGCCAGAGTATATACGGTTTCCCTCTATGCCAGTCCTTTCACTGAGCTAAAAAATATGGCTGTGGTGAAATACAACTCCCACTGAGAAGCTGTTTCAGACTGAAAAACATTGTGCCCACCAGAGGATTTGATTCTGAGAGCTCACCTTTCTCCCCCGCTCAAGAGCCCCATAGCAGCTGCAAAGTTAGCGCTATCATGAACTCTCCTGATGTAGAAGCCAGGGCACACCATAGGATTCTCTGGTGGGACCGTCCAACCCTGCCGAGAAGCAGTCCTGGCTAAGAAAAGTCTGTGGGAAGGTTCCCGGACACTCTACGGCTGCTTTTTTACTGAGGTGGAAACCAACGCAAACATGGGGAGAACATACAAAGTCCTTGTAGATGTTGTCCTTGCTTGAACCCAGGATCCCGGCGCTACAAGGCTTCAGTTCTAACTAGTGATGAGCGAGCACTAAAATGCTCGGGTACTCGTTGCTCGGGTCGAACAAATTGGAATACTCGGGTGCTCGACCCGAGCAATGAGCCCAATGTAAGTCTATGGGAAACTCGAGCATTTTTCAGTCGGCTCCCCCCGGCGGTCTGCAGAGGGCCTAAAAATTGCCTAAATCGATGAGAACAGTGCTCAAATGACATGAGAACAGCATGGTGAAGACCCCTGGAAGCATCTCTGACTCCCAGATCACTGCTGTCAGCAACGTGGTCAGAGTATTACACCACTTTTACGGACTCACAATGAAACATATAAAAACGAAACCAAAATGGATTTTCCTGGGAAATATGTTAAGGAACATCCTTTCCAGGGTAATGACTTGTACATAAGGCAAAATAAATAACCAAAAACTAAAGTACTCCTCCACAACTTGGGCTATGTTCACACGTACCGCTTTTGATGCGTTTTTGCACTTTTGAATTGCTTTCAACCAAGACAAATGCATTCACTGGGAAATGTCATTTTAACATTTTACAACCTTATCTGGCCATGTGGTGTGTGACACATCATCAGACACATGCATACAGTGCTGAAAAGACATGGGAACAGCATGGGGAAGACCTCTGGAAGCATCTCTGACTCCCAGGTCACTGCCTAAAAGTGTGCCCATCATAAGTGATCCTTGGTGCATGCGAAGATGCCTCCCGCCATGCACCTGTCGTTGCAGACTTGCAACAATCACCGTCCACGTCCTTGTCCCAGTGCAGTGTTCAGTTGTCCCTACCCCATTCCTTGGAATGCAAGCGCAAGTATGCAGGCAGCCACTCACCCACCCACAGGCTGCAATACTATACTGCCAAATTTTTGACAGCTGCTTGCACTTGAAATGTGGCCATTTAGGCTCGTGGAGGCGGAAGCTTTTCACAACCTCATGCCAGCGGCGGCCGAGTGTCCATACTCGGTCCCCAGCTGCCACTATATTTCCCGGTATCGCCTCCGCCTTCCACAAGCACTGGTCCCACAACATTACCCGTGCCCTCCCCAGTGCACTTACTGGGAAGGACCGCCTAACCACAAACACGTGGACAGTTGAATGTGGCCAGGGACGGTACGGAGCCAGTCCACAGCTTTTTTTGATGAGAGTTGTATTTAGCTCGGTGAAAGGACTGGCATAGAGGGAAACCGTATCTACCCTGCGTGTCATTTCTCCCAGGAAGTCCTGTAATTGAGCTTGATGCAGAAGCAATGGCAGCCCGTCCAACATCAACTTGCACTTGTCGGTGGTGCTTTGACACACACACACATCTTTCATTGCGCATTTAATTTCTTGAATACAGAGTTGGACAATGGCCTGATCTGTAATGCGTTTTGAGAAATAACATGCATAAGCATGGCTGATCCACATTAAAAAAGCAGCCATAGAGTGTCCGGGAACCTTCCCCCACACTTTTCTTAGCTAGGGCAGCTTTTCGGCAGGGTTGGACGGGCCCACCAGAGAACCGGAGACTCCTCTGGCGGGCCCTGGCTTCTCCTTCAGGAGAGTTCATAGTGCCGAGGTGAGGCCATGATGATGATAGAGGCCACCATCTGCTTAGTTTTCTGTTACTTGGAATGCAAGTGCAAGTATGCAGCTAGCCACCCACCCACCCACAGGCCGCAACACTAAACTGCCAGGTTTCTGGGCAGCTCTTTGCACTTGAAATATGGCCTTTTAAGCTCGTGAAGGCAGAGGCTTTTCACAATCTCATGCCGGCGGCCAGGTCTCCATACTCGGTCCCCAGCCGCCACTATATTTCCCGGTATCGCCTCCGCGTTCCACAAGCATGGGTCCCACAACATTACCTGTGCCCTCCCCAGTGCACTTACTGGGAAGGACCGTCCAACCACAAACACGTGGACAGGTGAATGTGGCCAGGGACGGTACGGAGCCAGTCCACAACTTTTTTGGCTGAGAGTTGTATTTAGCTCGGTGAAAGGACTAGCATAGAGGGAAACCGTATCTACCCTGCATGTCATTTCTCCCAGGAAGTCCTCTAAAGCTGCTTGCACTTGAAATGTGGCCTGAAGATTACTGCTGGTACTTTTCTGTGGGAATATGCTTGCCTCCTACCAGCCTGGAATATTTCCAGCAAACTATGGTACGACGCCATGGTATTAGCACTGCCCCCAGTACCAGTAGCAAAGCCTTCCCCAATTTCCTTCTCAGGAATTTTATTTGGTAGACTGAGTGGCTGCCCAAATACATTTTCTAACAAAGGAGCTGAAGATAGAGTGGCAGTAGGTGCAAGTTTCTCCAGCCTGTTAGATATTGGAGGGTGAACGGCAGCACATTGGATCAGTGGTTAGCACTGAAGCCTTGCAGCGCTGGGATCCTGGGTTCAAATCCCAGCAAGGACAACATCTGCAAGGATATTGTATGTTCTCCCCGTGTTTGCATGTGTTTCCTCCTCAGTAAAAAAGCAGCCATAGAGTGTCCGGGAACATTCCCACACACTTTTCTTAGCCAGGACTGCTTCTCAGCAGAGTTGGACGGTCCCACCAGAGAATCCTATGGCGAGCCTTGGCTTCTACCTCAGAAGAGTTCATGATAGCGCTAACTTTGCAGCTGCTATGGGGCTCTTGAGCGGGTGAGAAAGGTTAGCCCTCAGAATCAAATCCTCTGATGGGCACAATGTTTTTCAATCTGAAACAGCTTCTCAGTGGGAGTTGTATTTCACCACAGCCATATTCTTTAGCTCGGTGAAAGGACTGACATAGAGGGAAACCGTATCTACCCCGGCTATCATTTCTCCGTCACCAGGTTCCGCCCATTGTCACACACGACCATGCCTGGCTGTATGTTCAGCGGTGAAAGCCACAGATCAGGCTACTGTGTTACAGCTTTCAACAACTCTGCAGTGCTGGGTGGTTTGTCAATTAAGCATTAAGCATGTTATCTTCAGCATAGCCTGTTGCTGCTTGGCCAAGGCAGTGCTGCAGTGCTGTCAGCTTGTGACTGATGTGATAATTTCGGAGATGGAGGAGGAGGTGCATGAGCTGAACAATATGATTACATTGAGGTTAAATTGGTGACGCTGTTTTTATACAAAAGAAAGATCCTATTGTTTTGGTTTTTTTACGTTATTTTTTAAGACAAATGCATTCACCGGGAAATGTCATTTTAACATTTTACAACTTTATCTGGCAATGTGGTGTGTGACACATCATCAGACACATCCTTTTTTATTTATGATGGAGGGACTCTGAAAGTCATAAAGCCTATTTTTACAGGGACATCAGACGGCCCTTACTATTTTTAAACGGCAGCAGTCGGCCGTAGCTATTGTAAGAGAGCCATCAGCCGGCTATGCTTTGTTGTTCCCATTATTACCAAGTGGGTCTCCTATACTGTTATTGCGTATCCAGTGACTGCAAGGGCTGCCAAAAATTTGGACGCAACCCAATACCCCTTTGAAGAGACATAGAGGAGGGTCTCAGTAAAAAAAATGTTTCCATTATAAAGGAGCGGGACTCCTATAGTGGTAATGCCCATGCTGTGACTGCAAGGGCTGCCAAAATTTGGGAAAAACCCCACTAAGAATTTAAAGACACATAGAGCAGGGCCACATTAACAAGTACGACATGTTCCCATTAGAAAGGAGAGGGTCTGCTATACAGTTATAGGGTATGCAGTGAGTCCAACGGCTGACCAATTTTAGGAAAAACCCCACTAAGAATTTAAAGACACACAGAGCAGGGCCACAGTAACAAGGTACGACATGTTCCCATTAGAAAGGAGAGGGTCTGCTATACAGTTATAGGGTATGCAGTGAGTCCAACGGCTGACCAATTTTAGGAAAAACCCCACTAAGAATTTAAAGACACACGGAGCAGGGCCACAGTAACAAGCTACGACATGTTCCCATTAGAAAGGAGAGAGTCTGCTATACAGTTATAGGGTATGCAGTGAGTCCAACGGCTGACCAATTTTAGGAAAAACCCCACTAAGAATTTAAAGACACACAGAGCAGGGCCACAGTAACAAGTGCGACATGTTCCCATTAGAAAGGAGAGAGTCTGCTATACAGTTATAGGGTATGCAGTGAGTCCAACGGCTGACCAATTTTAGGAAAAACCCCACTAAGAATTTAAAGACACACAGAGCAGGGCCACAGTAACAACAAATTCCCATTAGAAAGGAGAGAATCTCCCATAGTGTTGGCCTATGCAGTGAATGCAAGGTCTGCCAAAAATTTGGAGGCACTTCAACGCCCCTTGGAAGAGACGTGGAGGAGGGCCTCATAAAAAAATGTTCCCATTCGAAAGGAGCGGGCCTCCTATACTTGTAAAATGCCCATGCACTAAGTGTATGGGCTGACAAACATTTACCCCTGGGGGGTATACATGAACATACTGTATAAAAAAAAATTTTCACGGGCATCATAAACACGCTTTAAAAAAATTATGTGGGTGTTGTATCACGGACCACGGTCACCCTGGTGATATGGTGGTGGAGGATGAGGAGAAGGAGGAGGACAAGAGCAAATAGACAAAATCAGGAAGCGTATACCCATGTCTGGGTGTGAAAAGGTGCATGGGAATACACGTCCCAGGAAAAGACACTGGATTTGAGTTTATGTTACTCTGCTATCATTCGGTGGTGTTGAGAAGTCTGGCCCAATCCAACCCTTGTTCATTTTTATAAGAGTCAGCCTGTCAGCATTTTCAGTTGACAGGCAGATGCGCTTATCAGTTATAGTTCCACCAGCGGCACTAAAAACCCGCTCTGATAAAACGCTGGCTTCAGGGCAGACCAGGACCTAAAAGGCATAAAGAGCCAGTTCATTCCACGTATCCAGCTTGGATACCAAATAATTATAAGGCACAGAGGAATCACGGAGGACGTTGGTACGGTCGGCAAGGTACTCCCTCAGCATCTTCCCAAACTTTGCACTCCTTGTGAGAGTACCCCGCGCCTCAGGGCCTGTGCGATGGGAGGGGCTGAGAAAACTCTCCCTGAACTTTGACAGTGTTCCCCTGCCTCTGCTGGATTGAAGTTGTGTCTCTCTCCCCTGTACTCCTTGCTTGTCCAACGAAGTGTGCCCTCTGCCGCCAGCGTTTTCAGATGGGAATTTTTTTAATAGTTCCACAACAAGGGCCTTCTGGTACAGCCCCATTTTTGTAGACCTGTCCGCCTCATGAATAAGAGATATAAAGTTCTCCTTGTAGCGTGGGTCTAGAAGTGTCACCAACCAGTAATGACTGTCACCCAAAATTTTGAGAACGCGAGGGTCATGGGAAAGGCAGCGTAACATAAACTCAGCCATGCATGCCAGACTACTAACAGGCAAGACTTCTGTGTCCTCACCAAGAGGATGACTGACCATGTTCTCCTCCTCCTCCTCCTCATCTCTGTCCTCTGGCCATCCACGCTGAACAGATGGTATGACAGCTGTGCAGGTAGTACCGTCTATAGTGCATGAAACTAGCTTCTGTCCTTCCTCCTCCTCCTCCTCTTCCTCATTGTCACCCAATCCACGTTGGGATGACATGAGGCTTGGCTGTGTGTAATCACCCTGTATGGTTCCTTGCTCCATCTCATCGTGCTCCGCCTGCAATGCATCCTCTTTGATTGTGAGCAGAGAGCGTTTCAGAAGACAGAGAAGCGGGATGGTGACGCTAATTATTGCGTCATCGCCGCTCACCATCTTGGAGGAGTCCTCAAAGCTTTGGAGGATGGTACATATGGCTGACATCCATGTCCACCCCTGAGGTCTTATGTGTGGAGTCTGAACTGAATACCGACGGCCTTGTTGAGGCTGGTACTCAACAACTGCCCTCTTCTGCTCACAAATCCTTCCCAACATCTGCAGTGTAGAGTTCCAATGCGTGGGGACATCACACACCAGTCTGTGAGCCGGAAGCTGCAAACGCTGCTGAAACACTGCAAGGGCGGCGGAAGCTGTAGCTGACTTTCTAAAATGGGCACACAGGCGGCGTTCTTTAACAAGCAGATCCGGCAGCTCCGGGTTGGATTTGAGAAACCGCTGAACCACGAGGTTAAGCACATGGGCCAGGCATGGTACGTGGTTGTGAGCTCGCCTCGCCTCAGAGCCGCCACCAGGTTCCGGCCATTGTCACACACGACCATGCCTGGCTGTAGGTTCAGCGGTGTGAGCCACAGATCTGCCTGCTCTTTCAGAGATGTCCACAACTCTTCAGCATTGTGCAGTTTTTCAGCTAAGCATATTATCTTCAGCACAGCCTGTTGCTGCTTGGCCGAGGCAGTGCTGCAGTGCTTCCAGCTTGTGACTGATGTGGTCATTTCGGAGATGGAGGCTGAAGAGGAGGAGGTGGCTGAGGAGGATGAGGTGCAGGAGCTGCAGACCGTGGGGGCAACCCTGATTGACCTAGGGCCCACAATCCTTGGCGTCGGGAGGACGTATTCCGTCCCACAGTCCGACTAGGTCCCGGCTTCCAATATGTTAACCCAGTGTGCCGTCAGCGAGATGTACCATCCCTGCCCACAAGCACTTCTCCACGTGTCCGTGGTTAGGTGGACTTTACTGGTAACTGCGTTGTTGAGAGCACGGCTAATGTTTTGGGACACGTGCTTGTGTAATGCGGGGACGGCACACCGGGAGAAATAGTGGCGGCTGGGGACCGAGTACTGAGGGACAGCCGCCGCCATCAGGTTGCGGAATGCTTCCGTCTCCACGAGCCTAAAAGGCAACATTTCGAGCACAAACAGTCGTGAAATGTGAGAATTTAGTAGTGTGGCCTGTGGGGCGTGGGCTGCATATTTGCGCTTGCGTTCCAAGGACTGGGGTATGGACAATTGAACGCTGCGCTGGGACAAGGACATGGACGTGCTTTCTGATGCTGCTACTTGAGAGTGTGCAATGACAGGTGCAGGGCAGGAGGCGTCTTCGCATGCACCATGGGGATTGGCTTGCATGCACAACAGCGGAAGAAGCAATGGTGCCACCCGCAGACACTGTTCCTGGACCCTGGGGTTCGGCCCACAAAGTCGGGTGCTTTGCTGCCATGCTGATCATGCTGGTGGTGGTCAGGCTGGTTGTTTTGCCACCCCTGCTGATGCTGGCCTGGCAGGTGGTGCAAATGGCCTTTTTGGGGTTATCGGCAGAGTCTTTAAAAAACAACCAGACTCGGGAAGACCTAACAGTTGTACTGGCAACTTCCTTCGTGTTGGTGTTACGGGGAGAGGTTGCCTGCCTTCTGTCTGCGGCCACCACACTGCTTCTTCCTGCCTGTTGGGGTGCTTTGCCTTTCTCCTCCTGTGTGCTGCTGTCCTCGCTCTGCATGCACTCCTGCCAGGTTGGGTCAGTTACTATATCATCCACCACCTCGTCTTCCACTTCCTCACCCTGGTCCTCCTCCTGACTTTCTGGCAATTGTGTCTCATCATCGTCCACCTCTTGAGACACTTTCCCACCGTCGCCTTCGTGTGACCGTGGCTGCTCAAATATTTGGGCATCGCTACACGCGATCTCCTCTTGCCCCACTTCAAGTGGACTGGGCGAGAGGCGCGAATCTATAAATGGAAAAGTGAACAGCTCTTCAGAGTGTCCAAGTGTGGGATCAGTTGTCTATGGGTCCTCAGCATGGTGGGAGGAAGGAGGATCAGGGTGAGGAATATGCGGTCCAGACTCACGGCTACTGAGACTTGACCGTGTGGAAGACAGGGTGGTGGGGGTGGTGGTGGCTAAGTGACTGGAAGCATTATCCGCTATCCAACCAACAACCTTTTGACACTGCTCTGGGTTCAATAGTGGTGTGCTGCGGTCCCCTAGAAATTGGGACAGGAAGGTCAGGCGAGAAGATGTGGGTGTTTGTTGTGGCACAATTTCGGCTTGCCCACGGCCTTATCCTTGGCCTCTGCATGCACCATTACCATCACGTCCAGTGCCACGTGCCTTGCCCATTTTAAATGAAGGACAGTATCTTCCACGCTCACTACAAATGACTGAGTTTGTAGCGAACTTATATGTGATCCGTTAGACGGAGAAAACACAGTTTTAAATACCTGGCCTGTAGGTAAGTAGTTTGAACAGCAAACTGCGGTGAATTGCTTCAATGACACACTAAAGGAAATTTTTAATGGAGGCCAGAAATAGCATTTTTTTCTGACAATTATATGTGATCCGTGTGACGGAGAAAACAGAGTTTTAAATACCTGGCCTGTAGGTAAGTAGTTTGAACAGCAAACTCGTGTGAATTGCTTCAATGACACACTAAAGGAAATTTTTAATGGAAGCCAGAAATGGTAGTATTTTCTGACAATGTATATGTGATCCGTGTGACGGAGAAAACACAGTTTTAAATAGCTTGATTTCTAGCGCTCTAATATGGAAAGGACCTGGCTGTATTCTGCAGTGCCAACAAGCAAATGGCGCAGGAAAAATGGTGTCCTCTGGATTGCTTTTTAAGCAAATAATGAGGATTAAGATCCAAAGAAAAGTATTCCTGGCCCCTGAGACCTGGGCCTTTGTATAGAAATATCTAATAGCAGCAGAAGGCAGAATTGGAATGGAGCCTCTTGTGCTATATGCACTGCAGTCTGCTATATACCCTGTCTGCCTGCCTATATACACTGCCTGCCTGATATCTCTGCAGATGGATTAGTCCTCAGAAGGACTGTTTGTTAAGATGGATATGTGTAATGTACGGTTTTTCTCCCTACGCTACCTAATACGCAATCAAATCTCTCCCTGACACAGCAGCAGCTCTCCCTACACTGTCTGATCCGGAGTGACTGTGACGAGCATGGTGGCGCCAGGTCTGATACAGACCTGATGACACTGTGCGGCTAGCCAATCACTGTAATGCCCACAATCAACATGGCTACGGCATTACAGTGCATGGCAGGCAATCCCTGCATGTTCATTGACTCTCTAAAGAGCGCCAAACAGGCAGGGAGGGGACCCAAGTTCCCGCCCGAGCAACCCGGTAATACTCGGCGAGTGCCGAGCATCTCGAGCAGTGAGGTGCTCGGGCGAGCACCGAGCAGTAGCGAGCATGCTCGTTCATCACTAGTTCTAACTAGTGTTGAGCCACCCCCGCAGTGTTCGAGTTCGGTTCGGTTCGTCGAACACCCGTGTGTTCGCCGAACAGTTCGTCGAACTGTTCGTCGAACACCTTCGAACACCGTTAAAACCAATGGCAGGCAAACAAAAACACATAGAAACACATAGAAAACACCTTCAAAGGTGTCCAAAAGCTGACAAACTGCTCAGAAGACACAACTAACACATGGAAAAGTGACAAGTACATATAGTCATGCGAAAAGAAAAGAGGTGGAGGAGTAAAAGGAGGGGGAGACACAGATATAGGCATGTCATGCCCTTCTAAAATCCAAAAAGTGAGAAGCCGAGACGGCCAGTCCGCTCCTGCCCGTGCCACCTCCGTGTCGCCGGGTTTGTGCCAGAGCCGCGGTGAACCCTGACGGCCAGCCCCCCTCTCCCAATACTGGTGCCTGTCCGCTGGTGGGTCGAGAGAGCCCCCCTGTGGTGGAGGCAGCTCTAAGCTTTTTAATTTAAATTGTCCCTCTAATTTGAATGAATACACTTTAAATCCATTTACAAGGATCTATTGGAGGGCAAGTCTCATGCCAGCAGCCGCGTAATTCCAGCTCCAGTAGCGTCCACTAAAGCTGCTGCAGTTAAAAAGCTTTTATAAGGATCGAGCTCGGCTGTCCACCGCAAGGCATCCTAGTGCCAGTCCCAGCCCCTATGCCTTGGGGTGCCTCCTGATGCTCTTCACTAAGTATCCCGTGGTCCCGAAGCATTTCCTTTGAAAAAATTAAGTGTCCAAACTACAGGTGGTGTAGCTTGCTTAACAGCCGGGATAATCCGCTGACTAGCAGACACTGCTACTAGGCACAAAGTATTTCCTGGGCTAGATGCAGTTAAAAATTTGTAAGTAGATACTCTCGTTGGATGCTGAGAAAGCATTCCATAGAGTCTCCTGGCACGCCATATATGATTCTCTTAAAAAGCTTGGGGTAGGGGTCTAGGGGACCCTTTTATAGCAAAAATCACGGCCCTGTATCGCAATACGTCACCTAGGCTGAAGATAAATGGAACTGTAGCACCGAGGGCTCGGTTGCTACAGACGTATTGCACCTCACCCAGAGGTGTGATATCTCACTCTCAGATAAGGATGGAGTGTGGATCAGGACCCGACACCTGCATGCATTACACCACATTGCCGTGGGGCAGGGCGACCAATATGCCCCTGAGATGGGCACGACAGTCCCTGTCCCTGGCTGGAGTGGGGGGAGGGAACACTGAGGAAGGGGAACCCTGCAGTGCAGGAGCAGGGAGGAAGCAGTTCCTGGGTGCATTGAGAAGGGAGTATAAAAGGTGGGCACCATCTTAGTTCAGTGCAGAGAAGTCTGAGCAGAAGTGGCAGGGAGCAGGGGCTCTGCATGAGCTCTGCTCCGGAGGCGGGCCTAGTAACAGAGGCCCAGGCCTGCAAGAGGGAGAAGGAAGGAAGAGGAGCGGAGAAGGCTCCAGGAACGAGGAATGAAGGGATCCCAGGGGTGCGGACGGGCGAGTCGCCACCGCACGCCCGAATCCACCTGCGTGGAGGGGTCAGGCCAAAGGGGGAGACCAGTCCCCGAACTAGTGGAGGCAGGAAACGACCCTCAGCTAGAAACCGGAGGCTCTGACATTTTATGTGGCGCAGCCCCTTGCTCCACCCGCTAGGAAGGCACCACATAGGGTCAGGGAAACTGGCGCCAAGTTTACCAAGAGGAGGCCCGAGGCAGCCGGACAGAAGTGTTGGTAAGAAAGGCCAGACAAAGGACACACAAAGGGGGTCCTGTGAAGCGCTCCAAAGTTATCTGGGAGTTGTCTGAGCCCCTCACCTGGTGAGCACAGTACGACGTGGGCAGCCGTTACCTGCAGACGTGGTCTGGATAATAAGAACTGTGAGTAAAGGCCCTGAACTGCATCACTGACTCCGTGTCGTTACTGCTGCTGCCCTGCACCATCACCCCCATCCTCCGCATACACTGCCCTGAGGCTATACTCCTCCCGTGGGGAGTTATGCTACGCTCTGCTGCACCCACAACACCAGCCTTAGCGGTCTGCCCTGTAGCGGCGGTTCACTCTGACCGCAATCCACGGGTGGCGTAGTCGGACATTTAAACATCAAAACCACATAAATAGTTCCGCCACTGGTTTGACCGCCCTGAGCCACGGAACCGGATCGCCGCCACGAAGACTACAACCACCAGCATCCACCAAAAAGGGTCCGGCTCCGGGTGTCCCAAGGCCCAGGGGGTGCGTCAGAACATTTTCATCACCTTTCACAATCACCAATGGGACAAGGCAGGGATGTCCTCTGTCCCCTCTCTTATACATCCTAGTGACGGAGCACCTGCTCTCATCAATTCGCCATAACCCCAATATTAGGTGGATTGAGGTGGGAGGCACCGAGTACAAGTGCTCTCTATTTGCTGATGATGTCCTAGTATATATCACTCAATCACATATATCCATCCCTGCTGTTATGGCTGAAATAGATCACTTTGTTACATGGTAAAATTTTAAAATCAATGCAGCGAAGTCTGAGGCCCTCGATGTCTCCCTCCCTAAATCCATATAGGATTCCATCCAGTCCAACTTTCCCTTTGCCTGGCCCTCACAGGGTATCAAATACTTAGGAATTCCTATTCATAGAGACCTCTCCCATCTATGTTATCTTAATTTTGGGCCCTTTATTGAACAATTCCATACAGACCACGGTTGGCAAGTTAGAACTGTAAGATTCACTACGTGAACCACTGGTGTTTTGTGGAAAAGCACATGTACACCGCGTTCCAAATTATTATGCAAAAAGTGTTTAGGAGTGATAAGGGAAGAATTTGTTTGTTTGTCAGTTAAACTCATTGATGGTGATGTGTGTCAGGGCTCTTTATATCACTGTAAGCAATTGCAGACACCTGTGCTAATTAGTTTGGCAGGTGTGTCCAATAAAGGCAAGACTACTTAAGAAGGCTCTCTCACATTATTAAGCAGCCTACATTTTCTGCCAAAATGGGAAAGAAAAAGGATGTGTCGGCTGCTGAGAAGCAACAAATTGTGGAGTGTTTAGGTCAAGGCATGACTACAATCAACATTGTGCGATGATCAGGATGAAGTGTCTTGGCAATCAAGAAGTATGTAGCTGATTCACAGTACACACGTGTGCGTGCTGATAAGGGCAAATTGAGGACTCTTTCCTACAGGCAATTACGTCAGGTTGAAAGAGCAGCGGCAAAAAAGCCTTGTCATAGCAGCAGACAAGTTTTTGAAGCTGCTTGTGCCTCCAACGTCCCCCGAACAACAAGATGCAGGGTCCTTCAGAGGTTTGCAGCTGTGCATACGCCATCCTGTCGACCTCCTCTATCCACTTCACACAAGCAGAAACGGCTCCAGTGGGCCAAACATTACATGAAGACTGATTTCAAAACTGTTTTGTTCACGGATGAGTGCCGTGCAGCGCTCGATGGTCCAGATGAATGGAGTGGAGGATGGCTGGTTGATGGACACCCCACGCAAACACGGCTACAGCGCCAACAAGGAGGAGGTGGAGTAATGTTTTGGGCTGGAATCATGGGGAGAGAGATTGTCGGCCCCTTTAGGATCCCTGAAGGCGCTAAAGATGAACTCCATAATGTATGTGGATTTTCTCAAACAGCACTTCCTGCCATGGTTCAAGAAGAAGAACCGTGTATTTCACAGCAAGATCATTTTTCTGCATGATAATGCACCATCTCATGCTGCACATAAAACATCTGCATCTCTGGCTGATATGGGCATAAAAGGGGACAAACTTATGGTGTGACCCCCATGCTCCCCTGACCTCTACCCCATTCAGAACCTTTGGAGCATCATTAAAAGGAGTGTCTATGATGGCGGGAGGCAGTTCACATCTAAGCAACAGCTCTGGGAGGGTATTCTGTCCTCATGCAAAACAATTGAAGCAGAAACCATCCAAAACCTGACAAATTCAATGGACGAGAGAGTTCAGAAGCTCCTTTCGAACAAGGGGTCCTATGTGAAAATGTAACATCACCTAGAATAAAGTTTTGAGTTGAAAACTGTTTGATTTCAGTTTCTAACAACCTGCTAATGCTTATAATTTCAAAAATGACCATTTTTTTGGTCTTTATTAAAATGAAAAGGTTGATCGAAAAGTTTGGGGGATCTAAGAGTGTGGCAACCCAGTAGTCATGATTACTTCGAATTCTGACAATATGAGGGTCATGCTGCAGGTAGTGCAGCAAGAAGGCACTTATGTGTCTTGCGCATCTCGGAGCCTCAAAATTATTTTCCGGGCTAGATGCAGCTAAAAATTATTTTTAATTTTAAATCTGGTGAAGCTTATTATAGATGGCCTAATAGGATCAGTGCTGCACACTGCTACAAAGCCCAAATTATTTTCCAGTCAAGATACAGATAAACATGATTAGTAATTTGAAAGCTTAAAACGGTTGGTAGGGTGATTTTAACCAATCATCAAGCTTTTACTCTCCCCAGGATGACACAGGGGTAGAAAAGTCGTTTCGGATCCATGATTTGTTCATCTTTATGAACGTGAGTCTGTCTACATTATCAGTGGAGAGCCGCGTGCGCTTATCTGTCAGCACACCACCAGCAGCGCTGAACACACGTTCAGACAGAACGCTGGCTGCGGGGCATGACAAGATCTCCAAGGCGTAAGTGGCTAGCTCCGGCCATTTATCCAGATTGGAAGCCCAAAAAGAGCAAGGGTCCAGTGACACAGTCGTGGCTTCAATGTTTACTTGGAGATACTCCTGTACCATCGTCTCTAGGCGTTGACTATGTGTCAGACTTCTTGTCTCCTGTGGCCTTGCAAAGGATGGGCTAAAAAAGTGGTGAAATGATTCCGCAAAATTGATGTTACCAGCAGATACTGTGGTTCTGTTATGGTTTGAGTGCTGAACACTTGACGGTCCCACGGTTGGCAAGTTGGAACTGTGAGATTCACTACGTGCACCACTGGTATTTTGTGGAAAAGCACATGTAAGATTCTGCAACAGTCTCTGCTGATACTCCTGCATGCGTGCATCCCTTTCTATGGCAGGAATAATTTCTGCAAATTTACTTTTGTACCGGGGATCTAACAGTGTGGCAACCCAGTAGTCAGGATTATTTCTAATTCTCACAATTCGAGGGTCATGTTGCAGGTAGTGCAGCAAGAAGGCACTCATGTGTGTTGCGCATCCAGGAGCACCAAGTCCCTGTTGTGTTGGTGGCGAGGTAACAATCATGCTTCCTTCCTCTGTCCTCTCCCCCCAACCTCGCACAACAGAAATGTGATCAAGGTCTCCCTCATCTGATGAGTCTTCCATCAGTTCGTCCTCCACTTCTTCCTGGGCTCCTGCACCTTCCTCACTAGTTTGGCTGCTACCATGCGCCCTGGTTAAACCATCTCCCCCACCCTCACATGCCTGCCGCCTTGGTGCTGCCGACCGTCTGGACCTTGCAGATGTTAGCCCTTCCGCATACAACTCCTCCTCCTCTACTTCCTCCACCTCCTCTTGTGCCACCACCTGACTCCGAATTCTGTTTAACATGTGCTCCAGCATGTAAATCACCGGAATAGTCATGCTGATAATGGCATCGTCAGCACTAAACATCTTCGTCGCCATTTCAAAACTGTGCAGAAGGGTGCATAGGTCCCTGATCTGAGACCACTCCTCCAGCGTGATTTGCCCCACCTCTGAATCTCGTTGGCCCAGGCTATACGTCAGAACGTATTGCACCAGGGCTTGTCGGTGCTGCCACAGTCGCTGCAACATGTGCAGAGTTGAATTCCACCGGGTAGGCACATCGCATTTTAGCCGGTGAAGTGGCAGGCCCAACGACTTCTGTAGAGATGTAAGTCGCTGAGCTGCGGGATGCGAACGGCGGAAGTGAGCACACAGCGACCGTGCCCTCTGCAGAAGGCCATCTAGTCTGGGATAGTGGGCTAAAAATTGCTGGACAACCAGGTTCAACACGTGAGCCATACAAGGCACGTGTGTGACATTGCCCCGGCGAAGGGCCGCACCCAGGTTTGCAGCATTGTCGCACACGGCCTTCCCTGGTTTCAGGTCCAGTGGAGACAACCATTCATGAAATTGGTTCTCCAGAGCTGACCACAACTCCTCAGCTGTGTGACTCACATTTCCCAGACATTTCAATGTAAAAACCGCCTGATGACGTTGAGCCCTACTGCCAGCATAGTAAGGAGGTGTGCAGGATCCCTTCTGCGCAGTTAGAAAGCTTGTGGCATGACCAGACAGGCTTTGGGTGCAGGTGGAAGACCGAGAGGAGGTTGAGGAGGCAGAAGCAGTGGAGGAAAAATGACATAAAGAGGATTGACGCACAACTCGTGGGGACGGCAAGACTTGGACAGCAGCCCCTTGTCCTGCTGTCACCATAGTTACCCAGTGCCCAGTCAGCGACATGTAACGCCCCTGTCCATGCCTACTCGTCCAAGTGTCTGTGGTGAAATGCACCCTGTCACACACAGAGTTTCTCAAAGAAGCGGTGATGTTGTGTGCGACATGCTGGTGGAGCGCAGGCACACCTTTCTTTGAGAAGTAGTGCCGACTGGGCATCTGGTACTGGGGCACTGCGACGGACATAAGGTCTCGAAAATCCTCTGTGTCCACCAGGCGGAAAGGCAGCATTTCTGTAGCCAAGAGCTTGCAGATGGTGAAATTCAACCTCTTAGCTTTCTCATGGCTAGGAGGAAATGGTCTTTTACTTGTCCACATCTGAGGGACCGAGGGCTGGCTATTGTGCTTAGACGGGGTTGATAAGGGTGTCCCCGGCAAACTGCCGGTCTGTGAGGAAGATGCAGGCGGACATGTTAGGTTGCCTTGATCCAAAGGTGGTGCTATCGATGTCGGACAGCGCTCAAGACCAGCTGGTGTTACCACCTCCAAAGAAAATGATGACCTGCCAATCACGCTGGCTGTTGCGGGTAAAGAGGTGGCAGGTCTGCGCCCCAAAACAGGTGTGACTGCTGTCCCCCCAGTCACAGAGGATGAAGAGGCCGCGGATGCACAAGATATGGCAGACGGTGGTTGGCCCGGCCGGCTAGACCGCATTGTAGCACACTGAGCTTCCCACTGCAACTTATGCTTCATGTCCATGTGCCGGTTCATGCATGAAGTACTCAAACTATGTATTTTTTGGCCTCTACTTAGCTTTTGCTGACAAATGTTACAGATAACACGAGTTGGGTCATCTTTATCGATCTGAAAAAATGCCCAGGCTATGCAAGGCTTAGCACCCATGCGACCTGAAGAGCCACCACGACTTGTGGTGAGAGGCAGAGTTGTGTTTGAGGATGCAGTTGTTGACGTGCTTCCAGTACTACGTCTCTGTCCAGGAAGGCGCAACCTGACCTCGTCGTCACTAGCATCTTCCTCCACCTCCTCTGCTGACCTCATCTCTTGGCTGACTGTGGGTTGACAGTAAGTGGGATCTCCGACCTCATCATCATCACCCTGTGCGTTATCACACCCGTCGTCCTCAGAGCCAACCTGTTCCTGCCCTGACAAAAAACTAAAGTTGTCGCTCCAATCAGGTATTTGAGTCTTATCATCGTCTTCCTCATTGTCTCCACCAACAGGAGTTACAGTTTGGGAATGAGGGTCTACATTATGGTCAGAACCTTCTGCGTCTGGTCCTGGATCCGACTCATAAAGATTCTGGGCATCAGTGCAGATCATTTCCTCGTCTGGATTCACAGAAGCGCTGGAGTCGACCTCTGATTCCCAGGCTATAGTATGAGTAAACAGCTCTGCAGACTCAACCATCTGTTCTACCTCATACTCAGACGGGCAGCTGGAGATTTGGGAGCTGTGAGGAAGCAAGTGCGATTTGGGTGACACCTTTGAGGACTGGAGTATTTGTGATGTTGAAGTTGATGTGGAGGAGAGCCCACTTAAAGGAGCACTTGATATCCGTTGAAGCACCTGCTGTTTTTGTGCCTCATCTGGAATTTGTAGCGATTGGCGTGGCCGTAAGAAAGGGATCTTATCACATTGTCCGCTAAAAGAAGTAGACATTTTAGTTTGGCTGGAAGATGGTCTTTCTTCTGCACCTACCCCACGGACACAACCTTTTTTCCCCTTCCCAACACGCCTATTCCCCTTTCCACCAGCAGCAGGCCTTTTTCCACTCATTTTGGTGGTTAACTAATTCACAACTCTGGAGTTGTTTGCACAAAAAAACAATGGATGGTAACCGAGCAGAGCTGAGTGGCCAAACTGTGGTATTAGGCCAAAACTATTGGCTGGGTTAGATGCAGAAAAAAATTATTTTTAATTTGCAACCTGATGGAGGTCAGTATAGATGGACTAATAGACCAAGTCCCACACACCGCTAGAAGCCCAAATATTTTTTCAGAGCTAGATGCAGAAAATTTTTTTATTCAATTTGCAACCTGATGGAGGTCAGTATAGATGGACTAATAGACCAAGTCCCACACACTGCTAGAAGCCCAAATATTTTTTCAGAGCTAGATGCAGAAAAAAAATATTTTTAATTTGCAACCTGATGGAGGTCAGTATAGATGGACTAATAGACCAAGTCCCACACACCGCTAGAAGCCCAAATATTTTTCAGAGCTAGATGCAGAAAATTTTTTTATTCAATTTGCAACCTGATGGAGGTCAGTATAGATGGACTAATAGACCAAGTCCCACACACTGCTAGAAGCCCAAATATTTTTTCAGAGCTAGATGCAGAAAAAAATTATTTTTAATTTGCAACCTGATGGAGGTCAGTATAGATGGACTAATAGACCAAGTCCCACACACTGCTAGAAGCCCAAATATTTTTTCAGAGCTAGATGCAGAAAAAAATTATTTTTAATTTGCAACCTGATGGAGGTCAGTATAGATGGACTAATAGACCAAGTCCCACACACTGCTAGAAGCCCAAATATTTTTTCAGAGCTAGATGCAGAAAAAAATTATTTTTAATTTGCAACCTGATGGAGGTCAGTATAGATGGACTAATAGACCAAGTCCCACACACCGCTAGAAGCCCAAATATTTTTTCAGAGCTAGATGCAGAAAAAAATTATATTCAATTTGCAACCTGCTGGACATCAGTATAGAAGGACTAATAGAACAAGTCCCACACACTGCTAGAAGCCCAAATATTTTTTCAGAGCTAAATGAAGAAAAAAATTATTTTTAATTTGCAACCTGATGGAGGTCAGTATAGATGGACTAATAGACCAAGTCCCACACACTGCTAGAAGCCCAAATATTTTTTCAGAGCTAGATGCAGAAAAAAATTATTTTTAATTTGCAACCTGATGGAGGTCAGTATAGATGGACTAATATAACAAGTCCCACACGCTGCTAGAAGCCCAAATATTTTTTCAGAGCTAAATGAAGAAAAAAATTATTTTTAATTTGCAACCTGATGGAGGTCAGTATAGATGGACTAATAGACCAAGTCCCACACACTGCTAGAAGCCCAAATATTTTTTCAGAGCTAGATGCAGAAAAAAATTATTTTTAATTTGCAACCTGATGGAGGTCAGTATAGATGGACTAATAGACCAAGTCCCACACACCGCTAGAAGCCCAAATATTTTTTCAGAGCTAGATGCAGAAAAAAATTATATTCAGTTTGCAACCTGATGGAGGTCAGTATAGATGGACTAATAGAATGATGCTATGCCCAAAAGATTTTACTTCACTAGGTGCAGTAAAAAAATTGGTATTCTATACACAGGTGGTATATCTTGCAACACAGATAGGCTACTCCACTGACTAACACACTCTGCAATAGGCCAAAAAGGATTAGCTTTGCTAGATTCAGCCAAATGCTGTGAAAAAAACTTGCACAGCACTGGCACAGACCTGCCTGGCAAAAACTGATAGGAACTGATGTAACCTAGTCCTGAAAAGGACTCCAATTACAATTAGTCTTTACTCCCACAATCTATCTATTTAAGAGCACAGACCTGCCTGATAAAAGTCGTAGGAAATGCTGTAACCTAGTCCTTAAAAGGACTGCAATCACAACTATTCCCTACTCCCAAGCTATCTGTATATTTGTGCGAAAATTGGCTTGAAATTAACAAGGTATAGCGCACACAGCAACAGCGGTGCCGTCTAGCACGCAGCTGCAGCAGTGAGAAAATGGTGGCGACGGGGAAAATGGCTTGGTCTTATAGGGCAAGGACATGTGACATACACTGCCAATCACACATGCCCTTGCTTGTGTGAAAAAAAGCACTTCGCTCCGTGTGTGCGCTGCTGATAGGCTGACAGATTGCACCTCCCCACTGCAAATGCGGGAAAGAGAAAAAAAAATGGAGATCTTCATTGTTCCTGCAGAGATCCATCCCCTGCCCCTCCCCCCGCCCCGCTGTACACTCAAACTGCGTATTAACATTAATTTTCATCATTACTGAGAAAAAATCCAGTTATGATTTTGGTGCACGAACAGTTATCGAACATAACCTCGAACAGCCGAATTTTTCTCAAATTGTTCGTGTTCGCCGACCGGCTCGAACACCGCCCAAAACAGCTCGAATTTGAGATTGGCGAACAGTTCGAGTAGAACAACGCTCATCTCTAGTTCTAACCACTGTTCCAATGTGCTGCCGTTCACCCTCTAATATCTAACAGGCTGGAGAAACTTGCACCTACTGCCACTCTATCTTCAGCTCCTTTGTTAGAAAATAATGTATTTGGGCAGCCACTCAGTCTACCAAATACAATTCCTGAGAAGGAAAATGGGGATGGCTTCGCTTTTGTTACTGGGGGCAGTGCTAATACCATAACGTCATACCACAGTTTGCTGGAAATATTCCAGGCTGGTAGGAGGCAAGCAAATTCCCACAGAAAAGTACCAGCAGTAATGTTCAGGGACCCGCGCTTGTAGATGGTGGAGATAACACCGGGAGAAATAGTGACGGATGGGGACCGAGTATGGACACGAGGCATGAGGCATGAGGTTGTGAAAAGCTTCCATCTCCACGAGCCTAAAAGCCACATTTCAAGTGCAAGCAGCTGCCCAGAAATCTGGCAGCTTAGTATTGCAGCCTGTGGGTGGGTGGCTGGCTGAATACTTGCGCTTGCATTCCAAGTAACAGAAAACTAAGCAGATGGTGGTCTCTATCATCATCATGGCCTCTCCTCGGCATTATGAACTCTCCTGAAGGAGAAGCCACGGCCCACCGAAGGAGTCTCTGGTTTTCTGGTGGATCCGTCCAACCCTGCCGAGAAGCAGCCCTGGCTAAGAAAAGTGTGGGGGAAGGTTCCCGGACACTCTATGGCTGTTTTTTTTTTATGTGGATCGGACGTGCTTATGCATGTTATTTCTCAAACCAGATTGCAGATCAGGCCATTGCCCAACTCTGTAGTCATGAAATTAAATGCGCAAAGAAAGATGTTTGTGTGTCAAAGCACCACCGAGAAGTGCGAGTTGATGTTGGGCGGGCTGCCATTGTGTTACACACACGCCCGGGCAGACTAGCGTGAGTGTGATTAGTGATCCCACTGTACCATGAACCGAGGAGTGCCTGGAAGGGCGTAACTAAGTATCAACCCGATCCGACCAAGGTCACACGGCGGCTCAGTCGACTCCGTGAACCAGGGAGGAACCGAGCAGAGGGACCAGGTGCTACTCCAGGTCAGACCCCGGTCACAGCTGTTGACCCACACTGGGGAATGCAGGAACAGACAGGTTAAACTGGCATATTGACTGGTGAGTACTGGCAGGCACGGCTGGTATGCAGACAGGTGGATATTGACAGGCACAGCTGGTATGCAGACAGGTGGGCACAGGGAGGCACGGCTGACATGCAGACAGACGGGAACTGGCAAGTAGGAACGTAGGCAGGATAGGGACCAGTACAGACTGGGATACAGGAACAGAGCCTCAGGTGCGGTAGACAAGCAGAGTGGAGCAAAACCCGCAGATGCGGTGAACAAGGAAAGCAGAGCAAAACCTGCAGATGCGGTGAACAAGCAAAGCAGAGCAAAACCCGCAGCTGTGGTGAACAAGCAAAGCAGAGCAAAACCGCAGATGTGGTGAACAAGCAAAGCAGAGCAAAACCCGCAGATGCGGTGAACAAGCAAAGCAGAGCAAAACCGCAGATGTGGTGAACAAGCAAAGCAGAGCAAAACATGCAGATGCGGTGAACAAGCAAAGCAGAGCAAAACCCGCAGATGCGGTGAACTAGTAAAGCAGAGCAAAACCCGCAGATGCGATGAACAAGCAAAGCAGAGCAAAACTGCAGATGCGGTGAACAAGCAAAGCAGAGCAAAATCCGCAGACGCGGTGAACTAGCAAAGCAGAGCAAGAACCGCAGATGCGGTGAACAAGCAAAGCAGAACAAAACACGCAGATGCGGTGAACAAGCAAAGCAGAGCAAAACCCGCAGATGCGGTGAACTAGCAAAGCAGAGCAAAACCCGCAGATGCGATGAACAAGCAAAGCAGAGCAAAACCCGCAGAAGAGGTGAACAAGCAAAGCAGAGCAAAACCCGCAAATGCGGTGAACAAGCAAAGCAGAGCAAAACCGCAGATGCGGTGAACAAGCAAAGCAGAGCAAAACCCGCAGATGCGGTGAACAAGCAAAGCAGAGCAAAACCCGCAGATGGGGTGAACAAGCAAAGCAGAGCAAAACCGCAGATGTGGTGAACTAGCAAAGCAGAGCAAAACACGCAGATGCGGTGAACAAGCAAAGCAGAGCAAAACCGCAGGTGCGGTGAGCAAGCAAAGCAAAGCAAAACCCGCAGATGCGGTAGACAGGACAGGGCTCTGTTCACAAGGAACAGACTGGAAAACACAAGAAGATAGCTAGAACACAGGAGTTAGATACAGAGGGAGGGAAACAGAATGAGCAGAACCAGATACACACAAGGTACTTACAATGAAGTAGCGAGTGGACACAAAACTCACAAACAGAAGTACAGAGACAACAAGTTGGAGTTAGGTGCAGGTTCAGATACTGCAGGAAAGAGGGAAGATACAGACATAGAGACAAACAAGTAACGGACAAGGACACTGTTCAGACAGGATTTGAACCAGGAACAAGATACAGGAGCGAGCCTGGGAACTCAGCCCCCAGGGTGGCAAAAACTGACTAGAAGTCACAGGTACAGGTAGAGGCCCTGGGTACTCAGCCCCCAGGGTGGCGGACAGACTAGAGTCAGGACAGGACCTGGCAACTCACAGTTGCACAGAACAGACTGTATGAAAGTGTTGCTCAGGCACCTCCTACTGGGTGGAGGAGGTTTAAGTATCTAGTGACTCACAGCAATAGGCTGGGGACAGATTAGGACTGCGCACACTGTAGTTTTAAGAATCAGAAAGCAATAGCGCCGACGCCCTAAGCCAGCAGACAAGAGACATACAAACAGCAGGTACTGGAGCAAAAGTGTGCATCCTGGCCTGAAAGGTAAGATTGCGGTCTTGCATGGTGAGAGATGGTAAGCCATGCAAGCCCGCCGCCAGGGATGTTACAGTACCCCCCCTTTACGCCCCCTCTTCTTCAAGTCAGCAAGGATTTCCTGCAGAGAATTTGGAGGCCGATCCTTCTCTTCGAGAAGATTACCTCTTCTGTCCACTAGAGGGAACGAAACTGGTCTCACCATCTTGGTGACTAGGATGCTTCCTCCCATCGAGCCATCCTCAGCAACAGAGGAAGTGGGTGAAGTACCAGGAACAGAACACAGGAAAGTCTCTCTCCACTTGTTAATATCGGGTAGTACCCCAAAAGATTCACGGGACAACTGGAGGTCCTCCACCAAGTTGGAGGGGTGCAGAGACTCAGGGTTAACCACCCCTTTGACGTACACTTTGCCCAGCTTACTGGATGAAGTGGGCGAAGAACCAGGCACAGGGTGCAGAAAAGTCTCTCTCCATTTGTTATCAGGGAGCACCCCGGGGGTTTCAGGAGACAACTGGAAGTCCTCCGCCTGGTTGGAGGGGTGCAGAGACTCGGGGGTAACCACCGCCGTGACGTACACTTTGCCAAGCTGCTGGATGAAGTGGTCGAAGTACCAGGTACAAGGTGCAAAAAAGTCTCTCTCCATTCGTTATCAGGTAGCACCCCGGGGGATTCAGGAGACAACTGAAAGTCCTCCGCCTGGTTGGAGGGGTGCAGAGACTCGGGGGTAACCACCTACTTGACGTACACTTTGCCAAGCTTACTGAATGAAGTGGGCGGAGTACCAGGTACAGAGTTCAGAAAAGTCTCTCTCCATTTGTTATCAGATAGCACCCTGGAGGATTCAGGAGGCAACTGGAGGTCCTCCGCCTGGTTGGAGGGGTGCAGAGACTTGGAGGTAGCCACTGCCTTGATGGACTTATTGCCAGATTTGTTAGAGATCGAGGATCCTTGCTTAGGGACCAACTTCAGTCTGGTTTCTGAGATGACACGTCTGCAAGGCGGGGCGGTGCTTAAAGCCAGATCATTGATACAATCGTCGAGACTGTGTGGGGACAATGCCTCCGCTTCCTCTCCTTCGGAGACTTCAGCACACAGCGTGTCAGCGACTAGCAGATCTAGTGAAGAAGAAGAAGAAACTGCTGACTGTCCTGAAGATATGGGGACTGGACACCCCTTGCACCTTAGCAATCCCCCAGGAAACACCATGCAGGATCTCCAGACCAGAGCGGGCACTAGATCTCTCGGCTCTGGACGACCTGTGGGTAAACCAGACAGCACCTGGAATGTGAACTTCTTCATGTGTAATGCTCCAATCTGGAGCTTAATTTGTACAGACATATTTTGACTGTTTCTGTGTAGGGCTCGTCCTTCCGCTGACAATGCCCAAACCGGCTTCTGGAGTTGTCGGACGGGAATCAGACACCGACTCTTCAAGGCTTTAAGCCCGAAACTTCCGGTTAATCCGAGGCCTTCACTTGCCACAGAGACAGTCATGGTCATCTGTGGAGAGGAAACACTAACGCCAAGGGCAGCCTCTCCTACAGGCCTAATGTTTTGGGATTCTCCAACCTTCGCTGTACAAAGACCGTCAGAGGATCCCAAACAACCGCAGCGGGACCGCAATCCGATTTTGTGACTGAGTTCTGGCCTCTGCTTTCCCTGACGAACATTGTCATCCTTCATGGATTCTGTGCGGACAGCTGCCTCTACAGGCCGTGGAACAGAAGGTCTTTGGGAGGACAGAACCTGGCGTGACGGTTTACCTCTACGCCTTGCACGTCTGGACTGCCTCTTGAGGTTGGGAAGGGAAGTATTCTGTAGAGCATTGTCATCCTGTGTAGATTCTGTGTGGGCAGCAGTCTCTTCAGGCTGGAGAACTGGTAGGCTACCTACACACATCACCCATCGGGGCTGCTCCAGGATATTGGGAAGGGAAGCTTTAGCAGAAGCTTCATGATTAGGGTCATAGAAGACCATTAGAAAGGCCACCAGGAAGGCCTGCAGGTCAGAGACGATAGGATCCCATGCTTCCCATAGGGGGGTGATCCATTTCAAGGCATCACCCGCTAGGTAGGACATCATGAATGCTACTTTAACCCGATCCGTATGAAAATAGTGAGCATAGAATTTGAAATGCAGCATGCATTGCTCCACAAATGCACGGCTTCGTTTTGGATCCCCATAGTACCGTGGTGGATCCGCAGGAACCAGTGCTGATAGATCCATTTGGGCTGATGCGTAAATCGCCTGGGCCTCAGCTTGCGAAATTTTTTTTCCTTAGTGCACGTATTCGCCAGACAAGGATTCAAATATCTCTGAGGGCGAAGGGCCGTGGGGCTCAATGGGAACCATGGCCTGAGCAAACCGTTACGCACACGCCCGGGCAAACTA
This sequence comes from Phyllobates terribilis, assembly GCF_046119375.1. NCBI lineage: Eukaryota > Metazoa > Chordata > Amphibia > Anura > Dendrobatidae > Phyllobates > Phyllobates terribilis. The sequence goes on from NW_027362771.1 coordinate 419,909,451, forward strand.
GCGTGAGCGTGATTAGTGATCCCACTGTAGCATGGACAGAGGAGTGCCCGGAGGGGCGTAACTAAGTATCAACCCGATCCGACCAAGGTCACACGGCGGCTCAGTCGACTCCGTGAACCAGGGAGGAACCGAGTAGAGGGACCAGGTGCTACTCCAGGTCAGACCCCGGTCACAGCTGTTGACCCACACCGGGGAATGCAGGAACAGACAGGTTAAATTGGCATATTGACTGGTGAGTACTGGCAGGCACGGCTGGTATGCAGACAGGTGGATATTGACAGGCACAGCTGGTATGCAGACAGGTGGGCACAGGGAGGCACGGCTGACATGCAGACAGGCGGGTACTGGCAAGTAGGAACGTAGGCAGGATAGGGACCAGTACAGACTGGGATACAGGAACAGAGCTGCAGGTGCGGTAGACAAGCAGAGCGGCGCAAAACCCGCAGATGCGGTGAACAAGCAAAGCAGAGCAAAACCGCAGATGCAGTGAACAAGCAAAGCAGAGCAAAACCGCAGATGCGGTGAACAAGCAAAGCAGAGCAAAACCGCAAATGCGGTGAACAAGCAAAGCAGAGCAAAGCCCGCAGATGCGGTGAACAAGCAAAGCAGAGCAAAACCCGCAGATGCGGTGAACAAGCAAAACAGAGCAAAACCCGCAGATGTGGTGAACAAGCAAAGCAGAGCAAAACCCGTAGATGCGGTGAACAAGCAAAGCAGAGCAAAACCGCAGATGCGGTGAAATAGCAAAGCAGAGCAAAACCCGCAGATGCGGTGAACAAGCAAAGCAGAGCAAAACCGCAGATGGGGTGAACAAGCAAAGCAGAGCAAAACCCGCAGATGCAGTGAACAAGCAAAGCAGAGCAAAACTGCAGGTGCGGTGAGCAAGCAAAGCAAAACCCGCAGATGCGGTAGACAGGACAGGGCTCTGTTCACAAGGAACAGACTGGAAAACACAAGAAGATAGCTAGAACACAGGAGTTAGATACAGAGGGAGGGAAACAGAATGAGCAGAACCAGATACACACAAGGTACTTACAATGAAGTAGCGAGTGGACACAAAACTCACAAACAGAAGTACAGAGACAACAAGTTGGAGTTAGGTGCAGGTTCAGATACTGCAGGAAAGAGGGAAGATACAGACATAGAGACAAACAAGTAACGGACTAGGACACTGTTCAGACAGGATCTGAACCAGGAACAAGATACAGGAACGAGCCTGGGAACTCAGCCCCCAGGGTGGCAGAAACTGACTAGAAGTCACAGGTACAGGTAGAGGCCCTGGGTACTCAGCCCCCAGGGTGGCGGACAGACTAGAGTCAAGACAGGACCTGGCAACTCACAGTTGCACAGAACAGACTGTAAGAAAGTGTTGCTCAGGCACCTCCTACTGGGTGGAGGAGGTTTAAGTATCTAGTGACTCACAGCAATAGGCTGGGGACGCATTAGGACTGCGCACACTGTAGCTTTAAGAATCAGAAAGCAACAGCGCTGACGCCCTAAGCCAGCAGACAAGAGACATACAAACAGCAGGTACTGGAGCAAAAGTGTGCAGCCTGGTCTGAAAGGTAAGATTGCGGTATTGCATGGTGGGAGATGGCAAGCCATGCAAGCACGCCACCAGGGATGTTACACTTTGCTTCTGCAAAAGCTGCTTTAGAGGACTTCCTGGGAGAAATGACACCCAGAGTAGATACGGTTTCCCTCTATGCCAGTCCTTTCACCGAGCTAAAGTATATGGCTGTGGCGAAATACAACTCTCAGCAAAAAAAAGCTGTGGACTGACTCCATACTGTCCGTGGCCACATTCACCTGTCCACGTGTTTGTGGTTAGGCGGTCCTCCCCAGTAAGTGCACTGGGGAGGACACGGGTAATGTTGTGGGACCAGTGCTTGTGGAAGGCGGAGATGACACCGGGAGAAACAGTGGCGGCTGGGGACCGAGTATGGATACCCTGTCGCCGCCACCATAAGATTGTGGACAGCTTCCGCCTCCACGAGCCTAAAAGGCCACATTTCAAGTGCAAGCAGCTGTCAAAAATTTGGTAGTATTGCAGCCTGTGGGTTGGTGGCTGGCTGGCTGCATACTTGCGCTTGCATTCCATGGAATGGGGTTGGGACAACTGAACGCTGCACTGGTACAAGGACGTGGACGGTGATTGTTGCAAGTCTGCAACGACAGGTGCATGGCGGGAGGCATCTTCGCATGCGCCAAGGATCACTTATGATGGGCACACTTTTAGGCAGTGACCTGGGAGTCAGAGATGCTTCCAGAGGTCTTCCCCATGCTGTTCCCATGTCTTTTCAGCACTGTATGCATGTGTCTGATGATGTGTCACACACCACATGGCCAGATAAGGTTGTAAAATGTTAAAATGACATTTCCTGGTGAATGCATTTGTCTTGGTTGAAAGCAATGCAAAAGTGCAAAAACGCATCAAAAACGCTACATGTGAACATAGCCCAAGATGTGGAGGAGTATTTTCGTTTTTGGTTATTTATTTTGCCTTATATACAAGTCATTACCCTGGAAAGGATGTTCCTTAACATATTTCCCAGGAAAATCCATTTTGGTTTTGTTTTTGTATGTTTTATTGTAAGTCCGTAAAAGTGGCGTAATACTCTGACAACGTTGTTGACAGCAGTGATCTGGGAGTCAGAGATGCTTCCAGGGGTCTTCCCCATGCTGTTCCCATGTCATTTGAGCACTGCTCCCATCGATTTGGCGGCTCCCCCCTGTGCAGACCGCCGGGTGGAGCCGCCTGAAAAATGCTCGAGTTTCCCATAGACTTACATTTGGCTTGTTGCTCGGGTCGAGCACCCGAGTATTCCAATGTGCTTGACCCGAGCAACGAGTACCCGAGCATTTTAGTGCTCGCTCATCACTAGTTAGTAACAGAAGATTTTTTTTTTTTTACTGTTGATGACGCCTGTATTAAATAGAATATATGATCCAAACAATTTCAAACTGAAATCTGGCCTTCTGTATCACGTTAGTAACAGAAAAAATATTATTTTTTACTGTGGATGAGGCCTGTATTAAATAGAATATATGCTCCAAACAATTTCAAACTGAAATCTGGCCTACTGTATCACGTTAGTAACAGAAAAAATATTATTTTTTACTGTGGATGAGGCCTGTATAACATAGGTTATATGCTCCAAACAATTTCAAGCTGAGATCTGGCCTACTGTATCACATTAGTAACAGAAAAAATAGTTTTACTCTGAACGAGCTCTGCATACAGCTGAATTTCACAGCCACAAAATGACAATCTGAGATAGGGCCTGCTGTATCACATCAGTAACAGAAAAAAATAGATTTTTTTTACTCTGCACGAGCTCTGCATACAGCTGAATTTCACTGCCACAAAATGACAAGCTGAGATGTGTCGCGCTGTATCTTGTCAGTAACAGGCAAAATTAGATTTTTAAAGGTGTACTTGTGCATGGAGCACAATAGAATCAGTGCACAACAGAGTTATATGTTGAAATGTGCCCTGCTGTCTTTGTCTGGACCTCACTAATGGCACAAAAAAAATCTGCTGGAAGGTCGATTTCACAGCCACACAGGACCCTATCTATCTAATCTGGCTTAGAAGCAACCGCCTAGCTAACTATCTAAAATCGCTCAGTATCCAGTAGACCAGGAGCAGCCTCTCTTTCCTGTTATACTCACAAAATGGCTCTAAAACAACATAGCTGCTCTTTATATAGAGTGGGGCATGTGATTTCAGCAACCAATGGCACAAGGCCTTGTGTCTGGACATTGTGGATGGTTCCTGTGCCCTGATTGGCTAGCCACAATTTGCACACATAAAGTTAGGGAAAAAAAATTATATTACAAGCACGCCGCTCCTCTGACCTCCCCCCCCTCATCAAACACGTCTCCCCCCGCTCATCATACACCACCACTATTCTAGCCAAAGTGAAAAAATACTGTAGTGAAAACTCAATCATTTCCCGCACTTTTACTGAATTTTGCTGACTTTAAGTAAAAATGCTTGTGTGTCCAATCACAAATCCAAATGTGCAACGTCCATGCCGAATTTGAAATTGGCAAACGTTTTTGGAACATGTTCGCTCATCTCTACTAGCTAGATGTCTTCTATGTCTGTTTAGACATGTGAAATATTCACATCTAAGGCTAAGTGGCTATGACCAAAGATACCAAAAAGCATCTAAGATAACTGTCAGCCAGCAGATAACTTGTCCAATCCCCCCAAACACGAATATTTAGTTCTGCTTTTATTTTCAGTAGGAAAAAAATAAGTAGATGCCACACACTTTTAGCAGTAGCTTAACTCTAAGAAGAATCAAAGGATCAGGTGTTGAAACTATCCCCTTTCTTCTCTATCGGAGGAGAGTCAGGAGGACCCCATGTACATTACTATTAGATGGTTGTCCAGTTCTGCCTAAAAAGGTGCGTTATTTTTTATCTTATGTTTCTGACTGTACAACACCAACGAGCAGAAGTATATTTTACCAATTGTGTATAACAGTGTACAGGGCTCAATACAATACAAAAACCAAATGAGTAATCTAAAAGAAGGCCCATGTAAATGTATACAAGGAAACGCGTAGGGAACTAGAATGACTGAGGGACAAATATGGAGTCTATTATAATAAGGACAGTTGGGTTAGCTCTTTTAAGGACTGGAGTCTATTGATGGGACGACCAGAGTGAGAAATAGTAATGATAGGGTGCAATAGATAAAGTGACCAAGGTTTCCCTGCACTGGGGGTGGAGATCCCTGACTCCTGTCCTATTTGCTTTACGCCAAACACCCGGTGACATCATTACAAAACTCCATATATAGTTTATATATATTGAGAGTAATGCCATTAATATAAATCGTAATGAGGGTTAATATGACACAGTGTACCTTTTGGAAGCTGCTTTGGATGTATTTGTGCTTGCACCTCTGGTTCACATTCTGTTTTTGATTTAGTCTTTGTTGTGGAGCTTCTTTTCATTTGTAGAAATAAGTTCCATTTAATGTTACTCATTTGCTGATTTTCTATATTGATGGGGGCCTGAACATTTAAAGGTCCATTACCAAGAGAACCATGACTCTGAGCATTGTTTCTTATCAAGCTCCAAATAAAACATAGAGCGTTACTTAAAGGGATTGTCTCATAAGAGACATTAGTTTGATAGGTGTGGTCCTACTTTATTTGCTCTGGTGTATTTGGATCTTCTACAGTAATGAATATAAAAAGTCAGCACACGTGTCGCCACCTCTTTACTCACAGGTGGTGGGATGTCAGTGAAACAGTGAATTGGGCCAGTCACATAATTCAAATGGGGGTCCATTCTAATTACAGGACAAGACAGACTGCAGACCGAAGAAATACAGCTACAGAGACTTTTGTCTCAACTGACAGAAGAGCTGTATTGTAAGCACACATAATGGAGCTCCCAGAGAAGGGTTGCGAGAGGAGAAGAAATAAATCTTCCCCTAGCCTAACTGTGATAAGAGGACTGATGCTAGAGAAAAAAAATATTTGTGTTCAGTCAACTGAGAAGATTTATTTCTTCTCCTGTCACAGCCAATCTCCAGCGATTCACCGGTATGTGTGTTTAGGATACAGCTCCTCTGTCAGTGGAAACGCAGGTTTCGGGAGAATTGTTTCTTCAGTCTGCAGCCTGTCCTGACACCTGACAAGTACAATCTGCCGTTTGAATTACGTGACAGGGGCCATTTTATTACTTTCTTGGAGAACATCTTTAAGAAGGGCAACTATTGCTATAAATTAATTCATTTTCCTCCTGTTTCACACCCTTAAGAAAATATAGCTTTGTGTTGCATTCTGTTATTATGTGGAGGCCACATTTATATTTTTTCTCTCTGGCCACTGTTAAAGAGAAGGCAATGACAGTTGTGTTATGTTTGGCTGAGATTAGAAGTTTTACATTGGGTCCGTTGTCTTTGGTTCCATATCCTTCATTTCCTAGTACATGACTCTGACACAGACTAACGACTCACATAGCAAATCTAATAAAAGTATGTCAGTGTCTGGATATCCTTCTCTGTTCAGCCACACTTAATCCTAATTTAGCTTCTTCCGAATGGAAACGGTCAGTGAAAATAATTTTTAAACTGGAAAAAAAAAAGAAGTGCCGAAGGTAAAATTTATTCATGTATATGCAAAACAATCATCTGGAATTACAACTGTTGGACAAAGTGATTTATTTGTTCTAAACTCTGTTAGGATACACAAGTGAGATACATAATGCTTTGCTTTAATCAAATCAAATATTCATGCTATGATTCATCACATAAATCCAAAAAATGTTCCCCAAATTTCATGAACAAATTGAAGTATAATTCCAGAAAAGGAGAGAGAATTTCATTTTGTCTAATGTTGTCTATAAAAATATCAAAGTCATATCCTCTGTATTCAATATCCTCTGTATTCACAATTAATCTAGACAATGATATGGAATTATACGTCTTTTTTAGCATTAAACAGCAAAAACTAAAATATTAAAATGCTGTCCCCAACACTGCAAGTCCACAGGCAAGGAGATAACATACTTCTCAGTGGGGGTCTGACAGCTAGGATCCCCTCCAATCTTGAGAATGGGGCTCCTCCTAAATGTCCTGTAGGAATGAAGCAATTGAATGCAGATCACCGCTCCATTCATTGTCTATGGGACTATACCTGATCTTCAGCAATTCCACAGACAAAGAATAGAGCATTTTGGAAAGGTGATAAGTAATAACTCATTAAAGCTAAATAAAAAATCCAAGAGCGCAAATTCATAGTAAACTTTTAAAAGTATATCCCTGAAATATATTAGTAGTCAGAATCCATTGTCTTTGCGACATACATGTTATCATTTTGTATATTTTTAGTAGACATGATTACCGTATATAATACTTTTTATCCAAGACTATAAAAATAGCACATTACAATGAAGAAGATTTTCTTAAAGATTTTATAGCATGCCTGAATTATATGACAGCTATTGCCTTTGCAAGGATTTTCTCATTTGTACTGGAAAAATAATTTTTTTCCGGAGTAAGAATCTCCCTAAACATTTTGTGGCCTCGGCTATCGACGCTCTCGAAGACATAACCTGGTGGCAATGGGTAATTTGCAGGGCAAATTTCATTCTTCTTGGGTGTATAATCCGAGCGATATAAGGTTCCACTTTCAAATGGGACCGAGTTTCGAACTGCGGTATTGGAAGGCTTACAGCTTTCAGTTGGATGGATTTCATGCGGAAGATAGTGAGACTTGAAGGTTGTTAACCCATCAAATTTTCCAGAAGGCTTTGGAATCTGTTGGTCTTTCTTGATCATTTCTTGACGTCTAGCTTCCCAGGCCCTAAAATCTTCCTTCATTGTAGAATTTCCTTGGAAAGGAACATTGGTTCTCCTTCCATGAGACACTGGTCGAATTGGGGCAACATAATTCAGCTGGTGTGGCACATAATCTAGATGAGTTGTGGTGTTTAGCTCCATGTGAGTAGTAGGTGGATTATAGTCCAGAGATTTTTGGACATGGTGTGGAGGAACTTGCCATGGCTGATAGCTATCACGGAACTCAGTGCTGCCATCAAATCGGGCATTGCTACCAACTTTATTATGATCGGGCTTACAGCTTTTTGTTATTTCACCAAGGGCACCTTTGAAATTGATGCGATGAGTGGTGAGATCTTCAAATGGTTGACTGCTGGGCTTATACTCCTGCTTTTGTCTTGCAGCCCTTGGTTCTATGTCATAAGGAATATATGAAGTGCGATGACTTGTAGTACCATCGAAAGGCACGTCACTGTGTTTTGCTATGCCAGGTGGCTTGAAACTTTCTCTTGCCATTATTTCCTTAGGGAAAAAGTCATCCTGGAAAGTAGTTGCATTTCCAAATTTCACATTTGGGTGTTGGTAGGAATGTTCTGGCTTTGCGAGTTCTCTTTTTTGGATGTCCCATGGTCTATAATCATCTTTAAAGAAAAAAACAAAGTGAAAAACTTTCCCACAACCCAACTGTTTATCTTCTCACAGGGAATATAGAACTCTAAAATAATATGGTAATTTTATGACATACACAGGGAATATAGAACTGTTAAATAATATGGTAATTATATGACATACATGGGGAATATAGAACTCTTAAATAATATGATAATTATATGACATACACGGGGAATATAGAACTCTAAAATAAAATGACCATATTATGACATACACGGGGAATATAGAACTCTGAAATAATATGGTAATTATATGACATACATGGGGAATATAGAACTCTTAAATAATATGATAATTATATGACATACACGGGGAATATAGAACTCTAAAATAAAATGACCATATTATGACATACACGGGGAATATAGAACTCTTAAATAATATGGTAATTTTAGGACATACACTAAGGGTCCAATTCATGAAAGATTTTAGCCAGAAAAGTGTCATAAAACTATGAAAAGTCACAAAATGTGTGTGCAAAGTGAAGTTGTGCAAACATTTTGCAACTCTTGGGAATTTTCACGCCAGTTTGAACCAGCTCTGCCAAACTGGGTGAAGCTGTGGAAGAACCGGCGCGGAACATCAAATGTTCCGGCAAGACTGACATAGCGTGAGAGTGCGCTGCGCCAGTCTTGATGAATCGGTTCCTAAGTGTTTTTATAACTATAGAGTAGATTGATAATTCTCAAATTTAACTAGTCAAATCTCCCGGGCTTACAACAAAATCTGTGTACGAAGGGGATGTCATGGGTGGTGATTAAAGATGAGCAGATCTTTTGATATTTAAATTCGCCACATTCTCCAAATTTTCCACAAGAATTCGATTCGTTCTCTGCAAATTGCAATAGTGAAAAACCACTAATTGCCTGAAGAGAGACAGAGGAAAAGAGAGAGGAGAGGAAAGAGGAGACGGACAGGAGGGGAGAAGAACGAGGAGAAGAGAACACCACTCCCATTTTCAATGTTTTTGGGCACTGCACTAATATACCACAATCAGATTAGGCCTTTTCCTGAGTTGTGTGCTCTCTCCGCTATCCTTAAACTCTACAAGCATACAGTGGAGCCCCTTGGCAGGCCGCCATGTTTTACACTGGCTGTGATAGTCCCCCTGATTGGCTGTGCTACAACCATGTGATGCCATAGTTGCGTGCATTATTTAGTAGACAGTGCAAAATATCATTAGAGCGTGTGAAATGGAGCCAGGTCTTTTTTTTGCAATCCTTGCAAATGAAATCATAAAGTGTTCAAATCTTTGGGAACCTGCGAATTTCAGGAAACGTGATTTGAAGTTGATCCTCTGCGGATTGATCCGCTTATCTCTAGTGCTTAAGTCACACAAGCTTAAATGAATATAGCTTTTTCTTTTAGAGATCTCGAGTTAATCAGCTGCTGTCAATTTTGCAAAAATAGTTGCGTCAAATGAGCAGCAGATTAGATAAAGTATAAGACCGCGAGAGATCGTTACAACTCAGCAAAGTCGCCACAATACAAATGGCTCCCAGCCTGTTTGGACTTTTGACCCGACTGGAGATCTCATTTCCCCAATCACTCCGATGTGTAGAAAAGAACAACCCCATTGGGTGCCACATAGAGGAAACAAGTGAGTTATAAGGATATGCTACTGTTAGGATAGCTTTATATAGCATAATCTGATGGTGCAGACGAATGGAAAAGGAATTACTCATAGAAAGCGCATAACCACAAAGGCTAAAATATATCATCTGAAGAGACTTAAAGGTTAATCTGCGTCTTCTGAATTATAGATTTACCTTTATATGTAGGATTTGCATTAAAGGTTTCCAGGTTCGCTTGCCTTTTTTCCACTGGTCGTGCGGGAATCATTGGCTCTACCTTATAAGGGTTGAAGTCTTGTTTATAGGTTGTTCCGAGGTCAATCTGACCAGGCTTTGGTTGATACTCATGGTGAGGACGTACTGGACGATTAGTTACTTCATATGGAATATAATCAGACCTAAACAGAAAAAACAAAACTGTTTAGACAGCATTCTGAGGAAATGCAGCCTAATTACTGACAATACAAAGTATTCCAAATTTACACATATATGTCCATCGTATACAAGAAGATTGTGTGATGGACCTATATGATGTTGTGTAATTGCCTCAGAAACTAGACTGCCATCAGTTTTCTACTTCTAGTGGCGGTCACCATCACTGTAGCTGCACTTTAACCCCTTAACAACTAGACCTAATTTGGCCTTAAAGGGAATTTGTCAGCAGGTTATTGAGAGCAGCATGATGTAGGCAAAGAGAAGCTGAATTCAACAATGTATCACTTAGATTACTGGGTGCAGCCGTTCTGACACAATCAGAGTTTTTAGATTTAGCTATGAAGCAGAGCTGAGGAAGCTAACCCCGCCCACACCAGGCTCTGTATATACAATGGCTACAAACAGTGAGGTGCCTATCACAGGAGGGGGAGGAGTCCCTTCAAAGTCCACCAATTTTTTTTTTGTTATTTTTTCATTGTTGCATTTCAGGAGCCATCTTTTTTTTTTCTGGCAACATAGCTGCATGAGGACTCTATGGACAAAAAAAAACAGAAAACAGCAATTCTGCTGTTATTTATTGACATTTTTAATTTTATGCTTTTCATTTCCTGCACAAATGAAATGTTAACTTTACGACATTATGGTGAAACCAAAATATGTCGTTTTATTTCTGTTTTATTAATTTTATACAATAAATACACTGAAGAAAAAAACATTTGTTTTTTGTGTCATCATATTCTGAGAGTCATAAATTAAACAAGCTGTATTTTTCACTAGTCCCATTTTGGGGTACATATGACTTTTAGATCATGTTTTGTTAGAAGGTGGAATTAACAAAATGAATAGTAAGGGACCCCAAACAGCTCTTGCAGATGGCTGTACCTTGGTCTTCAGCCCTGATGATTCTCTCTTTTTACAGTAGTAGTGGGGGAATATTTGTATCACAAATGAGTAACATAGTAATATAGATTAGCAAATCTAAGACACCCACATAGTTGGGCAACTGAATCTACAAAGCAGTCACATTTCACATAAATCTACAACTTTACGATGGAAACTATGGCCCTGATTCATCAAAGCTTTTATGCCAGACTGGAGTAACTGGTGTAAAACGCAATGAAAAGTTGCAATATTTACACACAAATATGTTATAACTTTTGGTGTTTTCCCACCAGCTTTGGACAGCTCCACAAAAATGTTTGGAGCTGGGGAAGAGCCAGGGTGGGAGAAGGGCGTTGCTACGACCGTCTGACAAATAAATAGTGGCAGTGTATATTACTCCAGAAATGTTACTCCAGTCCCTGAATGGAGTAACGTTTCTGGCGAAGTGCAAGATAAGATGCCCCAGATTCATTAAATGGCATGTGCCTCATTGAATTTGATGCATGTTATTCCTGCACGCCCCTCAGTAAGAAAAAAGACAATCTTATTAAATCGGGGCTTATGTTCTGACACCACGCTGCTGCCTATAGAAGCCCCCAATAAGTAACATTGGTAATGTAATTTAACACGTTTACTTAAAGGTTGTTATTCCTTCCATCTTTCCGCGGTTTCCCTGGTATTCCGGCTTTGGTTTCATGCTGTTTGGTGGTTGAATGTTATCATATTGAGGGTATTTTTCCACATATTCAGTCAAGACGCAAGGCTGCCCAGATTTATCAAAAATTTTAGTTGGCATGTGCGGACAACGATGACGCCTGTCAAAATAAAGCAAAAAAACAAAACACAAGCATAAGCATCAAAGGCTTACATCTATATACTTACTCAGGATAAACGAGGTATCGAATGATCCATACAGGCAGATAGGGCAGATTGATGGAATAACCCATACAGTGCAATTAAAGGTGAGCTGGATCATCTTACTAGAACAGTACCACGTGTGAATGGCGCTCTATGGTCTCCGATATAGGACAATTCCTAGAATAAACATAATACCGCTAGAACTAACAGTGAATGTCCGACCTCGGAGCCTGGGCAGTGAGCAGCTCCATTACCCTGTCCCGACAAGGTTAGAAAAGCTGCTTCTGTTAGCGCACAGTGTGTATTATGTGCAATAAAACATTTCAAAAAATAGTTTTAATATTTTATTTACCATTTGGGTGTAAATTGCTCAATTCTGTTCACTCTCAATCCCAACAGCTCGGCCTCCTGCCTCTCTCTTTTTGTTTTATTGACTTGAGCTTAAAGGGGGTGTCCACTACAGGACACTATTGAACAACCCCCTCTTCACAGCTTCAATGTTCATCGTAAAATAAAAAAAAAACTGCATAATTACCTCCCGGACCCTCGGATTGCAGCGCAGTGTCCCCAGTGGTAACGTGACATTGTTATGTCACTTCACCACTGCAGTTGGTCTGCGGCCTCTGATTGGCTGAAGCCTGTGATGTTTTGTCAGATTGGACTTCAGAGTAGTGGAAGACCCCTTTAAGTACATTACGCAACTGACTAATAACAAGTTAGCAATTTTTATTTATCATTAATTTTGATACATTAATAAAGGGGTATTAACATCTCATACATTTATGGCATATTTGCAGGACATGCTATAACTGTTAAACAGATGTGTGTCCCATCAATGTGACCTGAATCTATATACTGTCAGTGGAGATGTGGTCAATATTACCATACAAATAAATGTGAATTTTGACCACCTCTACACTCTTCATCTTGGCCATATTCATTAGATAAACGTGGGTCTTCTCAGTGGGGACCATCATCTACTATGCATTTATGGCACATCCCATGGATATACTATCAATGTACAAGATGGGTAGACCCCTTTAGGACCATATACAGTGAGACACGACCAATGCACGGCAGAATGAAAATGCACACGGCTGTTTGCGCTTACAGGCTTGTTACAGAAGACAGAGCTTGTGGTGACCTCTACTGGACAGTGTGGGGATGACAGATCTTACAGCTGCACAGAAAAATAGACTGTATTTTTCCTTCTTGAGACCAGGACTGTACAGAATAAACTGTAGTACATTAGTTAATTAAGCCATTTATTAGCTAATGTTTTGGACACCCCTAGATGTTCACGGCCTTCAAGTAAAAGAACATTAATCAGGGTTTTTGTCAACATCATAAATGGTTAAAATTGCAAAATGCTTGAAAAAACAAGCAACTTTACAATTAACTTGTCATTAAAAATTCTCAAGAGCGGAGGTATTTTTAATACTACTGTATTCTGCTAGTTGTATAATTTACCTCCACCTCTGCCCTCTACAGTCAATCAGCAGTGGCCGATCTCTTAGGCAAGGATTTGAGCACTTACAACCTCTTTTCAATAGAGCTTGTAAGCGATGCTCTGAAGCTGCCTGGATCACTGTATCTGACCAGCATTGGTGCCCTTGCCCTTGGTAAAGCTGCCCCTGCTTGCAGCACCGTAGAGAGCACAGTTCAGGCCAGCGGCTCAACCATGCTAGTGGTCCGAACTGTCAATCAGTCAGGAGTACACCCCCCACCCCCTGCAAATTAGGAAACCGGGAGGATGGGGAGCTGTGTACTCTAGAAAAATGACGAATAGAACAACTCTTTAATGACAGTAAATATAAATGGACACACACCAAGGACTGATATCATAGGTAACAAACAAGAAAAAACATAAATTGGGAGCCCCCCGCACTGACTGACAACCAGCCCTAATGCTAAGCTGCTGTCAGTCAGTGCAGGGAGCAGGCTTATAGCTCCATTCTGTATGCACAGAGCTGTGACTGAAATCACGCCGGCGCCACCGCTATGACTGACACCGGAACACTGCCGGGAGGAATAAATTACATTTCCTCCCGGCAGCGGGCAGGTTCAGAACACTATTAACCTGCAGATTAATCCCATATCTGCTGCATTTTTTTCACATGACAGGTTCCCTTTAAACTGTTTGCTGATCAAATATTATCTTGTAAAGTTCAAGTTATAATTCACAGTGCTCAGCATAAATGAGTACACCCCCTTTAAAAAGCATGTTTTTAATCAATATCTCACTGAACACAAGAACAATTTCCAATATTTTGACAAAACAGAGTTTCAGGGAACATTTTTTTTAACCCATAACATGATAGTAATAGAAGTTACAACTAGTGTAGCCGCCGTAAGTAAAGGTTAGTGTAGTTGGAGACACCTATATAAGTCCGGCACACGACCACAATGTATATAGTCATAACATATCCTTTATTAGGTATGAAGTAGACTGGACAGAAAAGTATAACCATAAAGGTCACAACTAGTGATGAGCGAGTATGTTCGGTTAACCCTTTCGGCGAGTATGCTCGGGCGAGTACCGAGTATCTTCAGCGTAGTCACAATATAGACAAAATTAAAAAATGGAGGTAGAGTTGTGCAGCGCACCAAAAACAACACTATGTACAAGTTGAACAAATATAAATCATTAAGAATGGCCTAAAAATTAGAACATGATTACAACTCATTGATTAATGATTGTCAGTAAAGTGCAAAATTGCACACAAATTATTGTATGAATGGATAAATATCTATATAAGAATCAATAAAGTGCTAGGGCATAATAAATACTATAGTGATCAATCCATAATACAATAATAAATTAGATATCAATTCATAATACAAGAGGACCACACCGATATAATGATAATGATGACATAATACAGTCTGTGACTGGAGTAAGATTTGTGGCACACATGGAGGCGGACGCTACTTTTCAGATATAGAAAAACCAGGGAAAACAGGGAGTTTTAAAGGTTAAAAATGTTGACAAATCTTTATTAAACACATATAGTACACATACATGAACAGTTTAAAGAACAGTTTAAAGACCGGTTAAAAGACAGTATGCAAGGTAGGGAGCTGATCCAGTATAAAACCTCCAGCACAAGACAGAAAGCAGTTACCAAATGGTCCTGCAATTTAGATGGGGAAAAGCCAAGAACGCTCTACACGAAACGCGCATTGGGAAGCGGGGGAACATCCACTAATACTTCCTTTGGTGCCTTCTAGCTGGTGGGGTAAGTGGCCACCATGGCTTATTACTGTTATGATCTTTATACGCTTGTTTAGACCTAAGGTGTAGGTTCCTTACTGGCAATTTTCTCTTATTGCGGCATTGCCTGCAGCACATATTTAGACCACATGGTCAATATGCTAATTTTTGCCCGCTACCTACATACTCAGGCCTTCACTCTTTTACCCCATCTAAATTGTAGGACCATTTGGTAACTGCTTTCCATCTTGTGCTGGAGGTTTTATACTGGATCAGCTCCCTATCTCGCATACGGTCTTTTAACTCGTATATGTGTATTACTTGTGTTTAATAAAGATTTGTCACCATTTTTAAAACATCCTGTGTCTCCTGGTTCTTTGATGGTTCACTGAGTGTTTTTCTTGTGCGTTTTGATGTGTCTGCCGCTATTTTTAATTTGGGAATTTTGTCATTAATACTTTTCAGATATGCTGGATTCATTATAGAAGCACTCCTCCTCCCATCAAAGTTTTTATCCTTTAAATATATTGCAGTCATCATATTATATAGCACTGTGTACTTACAAATCTACATTTTGCATTTCTACCCAGCTAATTCTTTTCTTTTCTCTGCTTTATGTAGAAACAGAAAGTCTCTTTTTCTAGCAAAAATCATTCCCTTCTTCAACTCCTGACCCAGCTGCTCCCTCCACCCCCTGCCAACTGCTTAAGATAACCTTAGGCATTTTATCCAGTCAATAATAGAAATTAAAGAACTTTCATAGGATCTGTGAGAAAACGGAGATGAATCTTATAAAGTAAGGAAAGGATAGAAAAATATATCCAAAGATAGAAAAATGTCATTCAGTTCTGTTGATATTTTTGTCAGCCCCGCTCAGTTTTATCCTCCAGCGCCTTTCACTTTTCAAGAAGTTGGCTGGGAGAGGCGTAAAAAGTGCGCAAAAATTTTGCAATACTTTTACACCAGAATTCATCAAACAGATTTTTGCAGAATCGGGGCCAATGGTTTTATAGGAGTCAAAAAAGCCCTAGAAAAGAAGAGCATCGCCCCTACTGTGATGTATAAGGCGGATCTCTGCTGTTTAGCTAAATTAACCCTTTAGTGGCCACAGAAGATGGCAGTGAAGATTCAGGCTTAGCTATCACAGTTCCTTGACCTGAATATCATCAAGCAATTTGGGAAAACGAAAAGGATCAACAGATAATATGGAGGATTTGTGCTGAGAAGAATGTACAGATGTTTGACATGGGAAAATAAGTGGTCTCATTCACAACTATCATATAGCCTGTAAGGTGTCACTAATGGAAAAGGAGGCAATGCGAGTTATTAAAGGGGTTATCCAGCCAATCAGCTGGCTGAAGGGGCTGCAGTGTTATGGATCTTTTATTTATTCCCTCTCCTAGGAATATACAATCAATTTTATTTTTCAGTTTTGTGCTAGAAGTTGTAAAGCCATAGCGCTACATGCAGAAGCAAAATCGTACGGACAGACTAATCTTTAAAGGGAATCTGTCACCAGGCTTTTGCTGCCTCATCTGAAAGCAGCATAATGTAGGAAAAGAGACCCTGATTCAAATGGTGTATCACTTAGATTACTGGGTGCAGCAGTTCTAATACAATCAGAGGTCTTAGAAGTAGCATGAAGCAGAGCTGAGAAAGCTAGCCCCACCCACACCACAGCTAACCATCCCCATACCACAGCTAACCATCCCCACACCACAACTAACCATCCCCACACCACAGCTAACACATCCCCACACCACAGCTAACCCCACCCACACCACAGCTAACCCCACCCACACCACAGCTAACCATCCCCACACCACAGCTAACCATCTCCACAGCACAGCTAACCATCCCCACACCACAGCTAACTCCACCCACACCACAGCTAACCATCCCCACACCACAGCTAACACCACCCACACCACAGCTAACCCGATCCACACTACAGCTAACCCCACCCACACCACAGCTAACCCCACCCACACCACAGGTAACCGTTCCCACACCACAGCTAACCATCCCCACACCACAGCTAACCTCACCCACACCACAGCTAACCATCCCCACACCACAGCTAACTCCACCCACACCACAGCTAACCATCCCCACACCACAGCTAACACCACCCACACCACAGCTAACACCACCCACACCACAGCTAACCCGACCCACACCACAGCTAACCCCACCCACACCACAGCTAACCATTCCCACACCACAGCTAACCATCCCCACACCACAGCTAACCTCACCCACACCACAGCTAACCTCACCCACACCACAGCTAACCCCACACCACAGCTAACCATCCCCACACCACAGCTAACCCCACCCACACCATAGCTAACCCCACCCATACCACAGCTAACCATCCCAACACCACAGCTAACCCCACCCACACCACAGCTAACCTCACCCACACCATACCTAACCACACCCACACCACAGCTAACCATCCCCACACCACAGCTAACCCCACCCACACAGCTAAACCCACCCACACCACAGCTAACCATTCCCACACCACAGCTAACCCCACACAAACCACAGCTAACCCTGCCCACAGCACAGCCAACCCTACCCCACAGCTTTCTGTGTACATTGTACATTGACAGTAACCGCTTATCAGAGGAGCGGGTGTGGTCGGACTACTGGTCACCTGCACACCAGTCATGGCAGTGATTTTGCCCTGTGATAAAACTTTTATTGCAAATAAACAACAGCACACAGTCACATCATTGAATTCGGAGTCTCAGCCTCAATCTCCTGCTGTCTTCTGATTACATAGCAAAAACTTGCTGACAGATTCCCTTTAAGATTCTAAGTGAAGTGTGTAAAGTAAGTAAATTTCAACACACTTGAAGCCACAAGTGATCTTACTTGGACAATAAGCAGCAGTGTCTTCCAGTAAGTGCGATGCTAGTAAGTATTGCTAATGATACTTAGAAGGATGTGATGACAACTGGTGTCTGTCCGTAGATATGTTTTCCTTAGTGACTGTGTACAGGACATCAGACACACCCGGGAAACACTCCTAGCAACTACGCAACATACAGGGACCATTCCAGCACTACACAAGTCACGTGCTTAGATACTAATCCTGTTGTGTGGACATGACACCTATTCCTCTCCATTATTAACACCCAGTACCTCTACTTATAGTCTACAGTACATTACAGAGTACACTCTGCTACTACCAGTGTACACACAATCTTTGGAAATAACCCAAAAAAGTGACAAAATCCATCAGGACAAACACTTTATCATCTCAGAACCTAAGAATCAGAGGATTCCTAGTCCTCGTCCTCAGGAGGTCAAGAACAAAGCTGGGAGAAAAAGTGTCAGTGTTAGGAAGACCTGTACATGTAACTTTTTGCTATATGCATTTTATTTATTTGCCAGAAAGAGCGGTATTATGTCCAGTTATAATATAATACTGGCTGTACTATTCCACTAGCATAGGAGCATAGTCACCAGAGATGGTGCCTGATTGGATATCGGGGATCTGCTTGGTTATCGGACCATAAGAATAAGAGATTACAACCAAGCAGCACAGAAGGACCCTCTAAACCATACATGTCAAACTATGTCCCATGGAACAAAACTGGCCCACGACACCAGAATCACAACCCTATGTGGGGCCTATTATTCTGTATGGAGCACTATGTGGGGCCCATTATTCTGTATGGAGGACTATGTGGGGCCTATTATTCTGTATGGAGGACTATGTGGGGCCCATTATTCTATATGGAGGACTATGTGGGGCCCATTATTCTGTATGGGGCACTTTGTGGGGCCCATTATTCTATATGGAGGACTATGTGGAGCCCATTATTCTGTATGGATGACTACGTGGGGCCTATTATTCTGTATGGAGGATTATGTGGGACCATTATACTGTATAGAGCACTATGTGGAGCCATTATACTGTATGGAGGACTATGTGGGGCCCATTATTCTGTATGGAGGACTATGTCGGGCCTATTATTCTGTATGGAGCACTATGTGGGGCCCATTATTCTGTATGGAGGACTATGTGGGGCCTATTATTCTGTATGGAGCACTATGTGGGGCCCATTATTCTGTATGGAGGACTATGTGGGGCCTATTATTCTGTATGGAGCACTATGTGGGGCCCATTATTCTGTATGGAGGACTATGTGGGGCCTATTATTCTGTATGGAGCACTATGTGGAGCCCATTATTCTGTATGGAGGACTATGTGGGGCCCATTATTATATATGGAGGACTATGTGGGGCCCATTATTCTGTATGGAGGACTATGTGGGGCCCATTATTCTGTATGGATGACTACGTGGGGCCTATTATTCTGTATGGAGCACTATGTGGGGCCCATTATTCTGTATGGAGGACTATGTGGGGCTCATTATTCTATATGGAGGACTATGTGGGGCCCATTATTCTATATGGAGGACTATGTGGGGCCCATTATTCTGTATGGATGACTACGTGGGGCCTATTATTCTGTATGGAGCACTATGTGGGGCCCATTATTCTGTATGGAAGACTATGTGGGGCCCATTATTCTATATGGAGGAATATGTGGGGCCCATTATTCTATATGGAGGACTATGTGAGGCCCATTATTCTGTATGGAGGACTATGTGGAGCCCATTATTCTGTATGGAGGACTATGAAGTGCTCATTATTCTGTATGGAGGACTATGTAGTGCCCATTATTCTGTATGGAGGACTATGTGGGGCCAATTATTGTGTATGGAGGACTATGTGGGGCCCATTGTTCTGTATGGAGGACTATGTGGGGCCCATTGTTCTGTATGGAGGACTATGTGGAGCCCATTATTCTGTATGGAGGACTATGAAGTGCTCATTATTCTGTATGGAGGACTATGTGGGGACCATTATTCTGTATGGAGGACTATGTGAGGCCCATTATTCTGTATGGAGGACTATGTGGAGCCCATTATTGTGTATGGAGGACTATGTGGGGCCCATTATTGTGTATGGAGGACTATGTGGGGCCCATTATTGTGTATGGAGGTCTATGTGGGGCCCATTGTTCTGTATGGAGGACTATGAGGTGCCCATTAATCTGTATGGAGGAACATGTGGGGCCATCATTCTGCATGGAGGACTATGTGAACGACAGCTCTGCCGCCCTATGGGATCGACGGCAATTAGGATTGTGAGTGACAGCTCTACCAAGCAATCTGAGGTATACAATAGGTGTTTGGCTATTGCTTGACAGTTCAGCCGTCCTTTCTGGCTGGGTCTGTGGGATCTCCTGCAGGTGTCATCCATTCTGGGTGATTACAGGGCTATTTAGCACTCTGTCAATTGTCAGACCTTTGCCAATTGTAGCTTTGCTCAAGTGGTGTGTGTTTGTTCTGTACTCTGAGTTGTAGTCTGATCTCCATTGCCGATCTGAGATTTACCTTTTTGAACTTCCGTCTGACTTACCCCTTTGTATTTTTTCGCTACCTTCTTGATACTTTGATCTCGGACTGTTACCTGACTATGCTTTTGTCTCACCCCTATGTTTATTACGAGCCCTTTTAGTACTGACCCCGGACCTCTATCCTTCCTCATGGTAGGTCTGTGAGTAGTGACAAGCGTCACAGTCATCCTGTGGATACATGATAACTTGTCAAGTTGGGACAACCCCATTAAGCAGCTTATAAATATTTTCAAAATTCCATTCAGGACATCATTGGCGATTTCTTTTTCATCACTATATTCGGTCATTTTAAGCAATATGTACAATGGTGGCCTAAAGTATTGGCACCCCTGCAATTCTGTCAGATAATACTCAGTTTCTTCCTGAAAATGATTGCAATCACAAATTCTTTGGTATTATTATCTTCATTTAATTTGTCTTCAATGAAAAAACACAAAAAGAATTGTCCTAAAGCCAAATTGGATATAGTGCCACACCAAACCTAAAAAAGGGGGTGGACAAAAGTATTGGCACTGTTTGAAAAATCATGTGATGCTTCTCTAATTTGTGTAATTAACAGCACCTGTAACTTACCTGTGGCACCTAACAGGTGTTGGCAATAACTAAATCACACTTGCAGCCAGTTAACATGGATTAAAGTTGACTCAACCTCTGTCCTGTGTCCTTGTGTGTACCACATTGAGCATGGAGAAAAGAAAGAAGACCAAAGAACTGTCTGAGGACTTGAGAAACCAAATTGTGAGGAAGCATGAGCAATCTCAAGGCTACAAGTCCATCTCCAAAGACCTGAATGTTCCTGTGTCTTCCGTGTGCAGTGTCATCAAGAAGTTTAAAGCCCATGGCACTGTGGCTAACCTCCCTAGATGTGGACGGAAAAGAAAAATTGACGAGAGATTTCAACGCAAGATTGTGCGGATGGTGGATAAAGAACCTCGACTAACATCCAAACAAGTTCAAGCTGCCCTGCAGTCTGAGGGTACAACAGTGTGAACCCGTACTATCCGTCGGCGTCTGAATGAAAAGGGACTGTATGGTAGGATACCCAGGAAGACCCCACTTCTTACCCCGAGACATAAAAAAGCCAGGCTGGAGTTTGCCAAAACTTACCTGAGAAAGCCTAAAACGTTATGGAAGAATGTTCTCTGGTCAGATGAGACAAAAGTGGAGCTTTTTGGCAAAAAGCATCAACATAGAGTGTACAGGAAAAAAAAAGAGGCATTCAAAGAAAAGAACACGGTCCCTACAGTCAAACATGGCGGAGGTTCCCTGATGTTTTGGGGTTGCTTTGCTGCCTCTGGCACTGGGCTGCTTGACCGCATGCATGGCATTATCAAGTCTGAAGACTACCAACAAATTTTGCAGCATAATGTATGGCCCAGTGTGAGAAAGCTGGGTCTCCCTCAGAGGTCATGGGTCTTCCAGTAGGACAATGACCCAAAACACACTTCCAAATGCACTATAAAATGGTTTGAGAGAAAGCACTGGAGACTTCTAAGGTGGCCAGCAATGAGTCCAGACCTGAATCCCATAGAACACCTGTGGAGAGATCTCAAAATGGCAGTTTGGAGAAGGCACCCTTCAAATATCAGGGACCTGGAGCAGTTCGCCAAAGAAGAATGGTCTACAATTCCAGCAGAGCATTGTAAGAAACTCATTGATGGTTACCGGAAGCGGTTGTTCGTAGTTATTTTGGCTAAAGGTTGTGCAACCAAGTATTAGGCTGAGGGTGCCAATACTTTTGTCTGGCCCATTTTTGGAGTTGTGTGTGAAATGATCAATGATGATTTTTGCTTCATTCTCTTTTGTGTTTTTTCCTTGCAAGCAAATTAAATGAAGATAATACCAAAGAATTTGTGATTGCAATCATTTTCAGGAAGAAACTGAGTATTATCTGACAGAATTGCAGGGGTGCCAATACTTTTGGCCACCACTGTATATTTTCCTCCATAGAGTACTAAGAAACTCGCTTGCAAATCTCTTAAAAATTACTCACAAATGCTCACATTACTCTACAGAAAAAATGTGGGATAACAGATCCTCATAGACTCCAGGCCAGGACGACTAGGGCTGGGATGGGTTCTAGATCATGACAAATCCTAAATTCTTAGTTGTTAATTTAAAGGAACTCTGTCAGTAAGATCTTCACCCCCCACCACTCCAAACCCATATTATGGGGATGCAGGTCTATGAAATGTAAATCCATGGATACTTTTATATCTTTTATCTCTTGCTGCATTAATGAGTAGCTAGAGTTTTAATTGAAATGCAAATTAGGCATTAAATGCTCTGGGTGTGACAGAGCACTTAAGAAACCTTTGTTTCCCCACCCTGCGCCAGCCTCTTTAGAGTGATTGACACCTCGCTGTCTGATTCCTTTGCCTACCACCTGACATCACGTAGACAGTCACCAGGTTGGTAATGGGCTGGGAAACAAGCCTGGAGACAGCAGCTCCTTAAGTGCTCTACTATGCCCAGAGCACTTAATGCCTCATTTTCATATAAATGAAAACACTAATTACTCAGGAATACAGCAACGAGAGATGAGTGTCAATGGACACTCAATTACATTTCAAGGACCTGTACACCCATATACACGGTTGGGGAATGGGGGTTATCTTGCTGACTGATTCCCTATAGGATCCTCTACTGTTCCTGGTACGTTGGCTTTTCCTATGAAATCCATTCAGAGCATACGCAGGATCACTGCACAAAGATAGTGATGGCAGTGACAATATGTCACAATCACAAGTTGTGATGAAATTGCCCAGTGAATGTGACCCTATTATCATTGATGGGAAACACGGCTGTGGAGGGCTCAACTAAACCATCCAAACCAGGGTGACATTTTGCTAAAATTGCATATTTGTCCATATTCCTCAATTTCTACAAGGAAACATTTAGTGTAGGAGTAATGCAGCAATTTTACCAGGACTGGTGGTCCCAGACGTCCAGTGACGATCTAACACGGCACAGACAGCCACTATAATAATAAGAAGGGACTGATGACCAGATTGTGACACCAGTGATCCACAATGCACAGTGCACATATTGCTGATGTGTTACTATCACGCTGGAGCAGTTGCCAATAGCAACCAGTGGTGGATCTGTGATCTGATTGGTTACTGTAGGTACCAGCTGTCATTTTCACCAGTTTCTACACGTCTCCTCCACAGAGATAGGAAGCGATCTGCTGTAGAATGAGCAGGAAATAAGGACGTACAAGACACAATCTGCTCCATACAATCTACGTACAATCTGCTCCATATAATCTAATACGTGCAATCTGCTCCATACAATCTAATATGTACAATCTGCTCCATACAATCTAATATGTACAATCTGCTCCATACAATCTAATATGTGCAATCTGCTCCATACAATCTAATATGTGCAATCTGCTCCATACAATCTAATATGTGCAGTCTGCTCCATACAATCTAATACGTGCAATCTGCTCCATACAATCTAATACGTGCAATCTGCTCCATATAATCTAATATGTACAATCTGCTCCATACAATCTAATATGTACAATCTGCTCCATACAATCTAATATGTACAATCTGCTCCATACAATCTAATACGTGCAATCTGCTCCATACAATCTAATATGTGCAATCTGCTCCATATAATCTAATATGTGCAATCAGCTCCATACAATCTAATATGTACCATCTGCTCCATACAATCTAATATGTGCAATCTGCTCCATACAATCTAATATGTGCAATCTGCTCCATACAATCTAATATGTGCAATCTGCTCCATACAATCTAACATGTGCAATCTGCTCCATACAATCTAATATGTGCAATCAGCTCCATACAATCTAATATGTGCAATCTGCTCCATACAATCTAGTACGTGCAATCTGCTCCATACAATCTAACATGTGCAATCTGCTCCATACAATCTAATACGTGCAATCTGCTCCATACAATCTAACATGTGCAATCTGCTCCATACAATCTAATATGTGCAATCTGCTCCATAAAATCTAATATGTGCAATCTGCTCCATACAATCTAATACGTGCAATCTGCTCCATACAATCTAATATGTACAATCAGCTCTAATATGTGCAATCTGCTCCATACAATCTAATATGTGCAATCTGCTCCATACAATCTAATATGTGCAATCAGCTCTAATATGTGCAATCTGCTCCATACAATCTAATATGTGCAATCCGCTCCATACAATCTAATATGTGCAATCTGCTCCATATAATCTAATATGTGCAATCAGCTCCATACAATCTAATATGTACAATCTGCTCCATACAATCTAATATGTACAATCTGCTCCATACAATCGAATATGTACAATCTGCTCCAGACAATCTAATACGCGCAATCTGCTCCATACAATCTAGTACGCAAAATCTGCTCCATACAATCTAATATGTGCAATCTGCTCCACACAATCTAATATATGCAATCTGCTCCATACAATCTAATATGTACAATCTGCAACAAGGTATAAATCTGATGTATACAATCTTTTACATTTAACATACTATATTCAATCTGTGTATATCTATCCCTGATTTACATAAACTGGAAAAGTACAGTCCAGAATGACACCCCTTATGTGCTGTAGGTGTATAGTATGTGTCACCGCACTATGCAGTGGTGTAGTATGGTTTGCCAACACCCGGGGCAAAGCGAGTATTTTGTGCCCGTTAATTCGTTGTCTGTTAGAAAATGTTATATTGCTATACATTCTTATATTTTGACTTTTTATTACATGCTTAAGTTGTGTAATGAAACTATTTTATTACCCTAGCCATAAACCTAACCATATCCCTGAAGCTAGCACTATCCCTCAACCCTAGCCCGGATTAGATAAAAGTACGTTTTGGGGCGCAGTCAGACGGCCGAACAACATGGACGGTCATATAGCAGCGCATGGACTGGCCGGCGGCTCTCCTGACAGCTGCATAGATATATATGCTGTCACACTTGGGTCAGGAGAGCCGCTGGCCAGTCCGTGCACTGCTATGACTGTGCCCTAAAACTCAAAGTTTTCTTCTAGGGGACACATATTTACATATGTGACAGCTTTCCCAGCAGGCCTCTGTCGCTCCTCTCACAAAATCACAATTGAGAGGAGAGGTAGAAAGCTGTGTGAGAGATGTTATTATCTCCATCACCGGATATGCAGAGTGCTGCAGTCAAAGATACGTTTGTCATCGGCTGCTGCGCTTTGCATAGGTAGTGACCAGAAAGACAAAGCTCACTTCATACTGAAAGCTTTGACATTTTGGTTGCTGCCTATGCAGAGCGCTGAAGCTGATGCCAAACACATTTTGACTGCTGCACTCTACATAGGAACCAGCTGCATAGTGGCACTAATGTTAAAGCAGCTCCTGATTGTCTACTTGTCATATGGCAAGTTAAATGAGTAAAGCAATCACTTCGCCCCTGTGCCGCTCCAAGAAGCTGCAGTAAGGGTGGGGGGTTGTTATTTTGCCTCCCCATAGAATTTGAAGCTCGGGGCAAAGGCCCTTGTCCCCTCCACCCCCCCACTCACAAACTAACCCACTGTCCCTATAAGAACAACAGCTTCCAGTATAAGGATTCTTGCTTTTTTAAAGGGAATCTGTTATCTGATTCATGCTGCACAAATAACTTGCAGCATTAGTTAAAGCCCGGCTGCACGATTGCAGCTAAGTGTATTGTTCTTGGAATTGCTCCAGTATTTCAGAGAAAATATTCTTTAAATGGGTTGTCCGATCTTAAGCTACAAGTCTGCAGTTACTCTATGTGACTGCAGACTTGTGAATCCTCACATTGCATGCACTGCGCACTGTGAGGATTCTCTGGCACTGGAACTGGGCGATCATGTGACTATAAGCAGGGCTGTGGAGTCGGTGTCCATTTTGGTGAAGTTGGAGTCGGTATAAAATGGACCAACTCCGACTCCTAAAATATATAATAAATTGGGTACAGTAGTTCAATGCAGTTTGTGGGGAATATTTTTTCAGAAGAATTTGGGAAAGTTATGAAATGTCCTATAAGTGTCTGTCCTATTCCTGATCTAAGGGTCTAGACTTTTAGCTCAGATGAATCTGTGCTACAGTAAATTTATCACTTAAACATGAGCCATGTATGAGGGAGTCGTGGAGTCAGAGTTGGAGTCGTGGAAATTGAGGAGTCGAAGCTGGAGGTTTGGCTTACCGACTCCACAGCCCTGACTATATATATGCAATATACATACTCCCGGCCACGTTCGGACCAGATGGGCGCAGCCTCACTCAATGTAAGTGTATTGAGCGAGGCCGGAAACAGTCTAGTTGGAATGTGGCCATGTATGCATATCGCAAACTTGCAGTTACATGACCGCCCGCTCCCAACGCCGGAGAATCCTCACAGCGCACAGTGCACTCAATGTGAGGATTTACAAGCCTGCAGTCACGTAGAGTAGCTGCAGACTTGTAGCCTAAGACTGGACAACCTCTTTAAACCTTCAGTAGGGGGCGGCACTGGGCTAGTCTCGTCTCTGGTTATAGTCCCTGGCTGATTTCTCCCAGGTGACTGACAGGTGTCTCGCTATGGGAGTGACCTGTCAGTCACCTGCAGCAGCACTGGACGCACCTTAGCTCCAGCTGCAGTTCCTGGCCAGATCGGTAAAGTATGTTTTCTGTGAAATGCTGGAGTTTCAGAGACGAGTACACCTAGCAGCAACCTGCGGTTGGGGCAGAAGCAATCAGGTGACAGGTTTCCTTTAAACTTGATTGCTATTTTACCTAAGCGCGGTATGATGACTGCCGAGGTTTTAAAAAGATGCAAACGCGTTTCAGACCAAAAGTCCTTCACAACTGGAAATGGAGAAGTCAACAATCCAGATGCGGGAAGTTGTTCTAATGTGTCTGGTCTTGCTCCACTACGACCCCAGAACTAGACCGGTACCGATCAGCATCAGGGGGCAGCAATAGTCACTACAGGCAGAATCCGGCCACCAACCCGAGGAGGAGAAGGAATCTGTTACCAGCCTGTAGATGGGGATCACCCCACACATAGGATAGATGAGGCTACACATGGGATATTGATACATAGCTAGATGATAGACAGATAGATGACAGGCAGACATGTCAGGGGGCTCCAGCAGCTGCCCCTCTGCTCCCCACCCCTCCCCCACTGTCGCCCCGTTCCTACCCGCAGGTACATATGTCGCAGATACACTTGCGCCTCATGTCGCCGGGGCTGCTGTGCGGTCACTCGGAGCCGGTCAGAGCTGCTGCAGACACGTTCAGTACGAGCTCGGTAACCAGGCAAGCAGGAGGTCGCCTAGCAACACCTGAGCGTCTTATCAACAGCGCTTCAGCTGCGCGATGACGTCACACGCAGGGACAGGCCGGAGGACGTGGTTTGCTGAGGGACTTCCGGGTGTGGCTGCACATGGGGCTGTGCTGCTGTCAGTGACGGTAAGTGGCAGGTGATGACTACTACCTGTGCGGGCTCCGGGCCTCTTCGCAGTGTGGCCATGGGAGACCAATGGGCGCTGCATTGTAAACGTTAGAGCATGTGTAGTGTGCGACATGCTGCTGGCTCACAGCCTCATCCCCATGCCGGCTACTAATGGTGTCTGCTGCAGTGGTGGCCAACTACAAGTCCCAGCATGCCATGTCAGACTGCTGTCAGGAGATGGAGGCGCCCATGGGGGGCAGTGAGGCTCTGTCATTGTTTACTGTGGCCTCTGCTCAGCAGATCTGAGGTTAGCGCTGTACCCAGGGCCAAAAAGGACGACAACCACAGTCATATTTATCAAAATAGAAACCCCTGTATTAAATACACTATACAGAATGAATGAAAACAGATGTGCTGGACAAAAGCATCTTTTAAAAACAAATACATCCGCATTGCAGTGGGACCCCCAGATCACAGATAGTACAGACATAGTGTTATATGCTCGGATCAGAGGTAGATGTAAGTCAATAGCTCACGTAGCCATATAAGTGAGGCACATATCTATGGTGAAAGAGTCAAAGATAGGTATACATAGAGGCTCCTGAATGTATATAGCCCATTATATAAAAACTAAAGCAATCAACGAACAGGACCGCCGTGCTATGCACGTCCCCAACGCGCCTTTCGGTGTAAGCCTTTCTCGAGGGGGGAGGGGACATGATTTATTTTTTATATAATGGGCTATATACATTCAGGAGCCTCTATGTATACCTATCTTTGACTCTTTCACCATAGATATGTGCCTCACTTATATGGCTACGTGAGCTATTGGCTTACATCTACCTTTGATACCAGTACTTTAGGAGCATATAACACATATATGTCTGTACGATCTGGGGGTCTCACTGCAATGCGGATGTATTTGTTTTTAAGAGATGCTTTTGTCCAGCACATCTGTTTTCGTTCATTCTGTATAGTGTATTTAATAAAGTGGTTTCTATTTTGATAAATATTGTCAGCACAGAATCACTGTTCATGCCTAGTACAGGCGCTCGGTGCATCATGGTGGGGCCAATCATTTCTATACACCTTCTCTGGCTCTATAAATCCAGAGCTGTCAATCAAAGAAGAAGAAGGAGGTGGAGATAGAGGGAAGACAAGCAGGTGGGAAGATGTATATAAATGATTGGCCCCACCATGAAGCACCGAGTGCCTGTATTTTGGTTTGACAGTCCCTTTAAGTCTTATATAGTAAGTCACTTTGAGAAGACACCTTCGCCAAAGCTGGAATAAAAGCAAAACGAAAAACAAAGCACACTACAAAATAAAAAGCTGTGTATTGTACATTTAATTTTGCACTATAAACTTCAAAGTAACATCTGGCAACAGAAAAACAAAAAACATGACTAACGCTGCAGTCACACATACAGGTTTTGATGCAGTTTTCTACACAAAAGCCAGAAGTAGATTTAAAAATAATGTGAATGTAAAGGAAGGATTTAACCATGGATACCTAAGGTCCTGCAATGCCCTGCACATGGGGTAAGCGACTCAGCAAATCAGGAGAACTATACTACATTTCTAATTGGAGGTATATACCAATATTATTATTATTATTATTATACCTACTACATATTGGGATAGGATCTTGGAGATGGGAATACCCCTTTAATATTCCACAGAAAGTCATAACTTACAGCTTGAGGGTAGGCTGACACTTCACATTGCTTTGCCCTTTATAAACCATGGTTATTACTTTTCTGTTATTTTATTACTGTCTTCAGGTGCGGCACCATGGGGCTGGTAAGTTTGGAGAAGATAATTGCACTACAAAAGAAGGCTGCTAATATCCGCAATATCTGTATATTGGCTCACGTGGATCATGGTAAGTGACTTCTTGCGTAGAGCGGTTAGTGGCCCCGCCAGGGAAGCTGCTGCTTCTGGTGCCGCTGTCCTTACATTACCAAGTCATGATTTCTGTCTGTTATATATAATCTTTACACCTCTGTATATTCTCATTCTCACATCACTAGATTTTAGGATCAGTTTAGTTGTGAAGGTTTTTTCCTTCAATGTATTGAACATCAAAGCAGAATTATTAAAGTGCTATTCACCATAGAAAGTGATGGTATATTGCTGGTCTCCGCTGTCACTTGTCTGAATGAAGGGGCCCCGCTATGTGAAGCACTGCAACCTTTTTAATTTTTTTACAGCTATCCAGTCACTGTTATGTTCTGAAGCTCAGCCCTATTAACTTAATGTAGACATTTTTTGTTAACTTAGAGTAACCGTTGTTTTAATTTTTTTCATAAATCAGTAGTGCACATGAAAATAAGCAACTTTGTAATATATCTTATCAGAGAAATCGGCTTCTTTCTCCTCCAGGACTGATCAGTCGTTATCAAACTTCTCAATTCACTGGTAAAATCTGCATTCGGTGAAGACAGATTGTTACATTACTGAGATAGGAGATGGCAGTTGGTGCTGATAACATTCTATCTAGAAGGGAGGAGCTCTGCCTCTAGCTCCTCCCCCTTCTCTCTACATAGAATATTATCAGTAGCAGCTGCCATCTCCTATCTCAGTAATGGGAATGTCTGTCCTCACTGAATACAGATTTTACCCAGGAATTGAGAATTTTGATAACGACTGATCAGTCCTGGAGGAGAAAGAAGCTGATTTCTCAGATAAGATATATTACGAAGTGGCTTATTTTCATGTTTACTATTGATTTATGAAATAAAAAATTAAAACAACGGTTACACCTTAAATGCATTTTTTTATTTGCTATATGGTTTACTTAAAAATGTAGCATCAGCATCTACCTGTTGATAACACTACAGAATGAGTTTACTGTGAAACTATTAGCGAGCTCGCTCTGATGACAGGTCTGTAACCTTTTATATTTCTTCCTACCATTTTTCTGATGCGGTCTTGAATCAGCTTTGAGGAAGATTCACACAAAGAAATGTAAGGTTATGTTCACACAGGTTGGATTTGCTGCCTATTTTCTGGATGGAAAATGAATTTCTTATATTACCAGCGTTGTGGATGAGATTTATCCACTCACAGTGTAAATTGAAGAGATATAAAGGGCTAAGGAGAAATAAATAGCCCAAAAAATAGGGTCTTATCGTGTGATCATTATCAGAGATGGCATCGATATATGCTGACCTGATCCCAGGTTATGCGGCTGCTGCAGATCCACAGGTGATTTCACCAGAAATTATGGAAAAAAATGGAAATTTTGTGTTCTCTATTGAATCAAAGATCAGTGGCGGCCCCATGAGTAAATGACCTGCACCACCGTCAGCGTGCGAATCAGGGCAAACCAAATAAAAATACCTCTTCCTCACATGAGTAATGAAATAGCGGAAAGACACGTTTTTGAAACAGTACATTTATTATAATAATAATAATAATCTTTTTATTTATATAGCGCCAACATATTCCGCAGCGCTTTACAATTCAGACAATTTACAGACATTATGGGTACTGTCCTCACTGGGGCTCACAATCTAGATTCTCTATCAGTATGTCTTTGGAGTTTTGTGTATATTTTATGATATGTTATGCCTCCATTTCTGCATGTTCCATCTGTTTATTCATTTGTTCTTTCATTAATATATCTTTTTCTCTCATATCTGCCGCCTGCCTCTGAGCTCTGACACACCACACGCTGCCATGTGTCTCGGCGCCTTTTTTCAAAATGTTTCTCTATAAACCTTTGTAAACTGCATATGGTTTTTGTTTCCTGAAGAAGTGGGTTACACTTCGAAACACGTAGAATATTATTTTATATTTCTTCTGGCGTTTGACCTTTTCTTCATCAGCTGGCAGCGCAGATAGAGACCACAAACTTTCCATTTTTTTTCAGTGTAAATTGAGAGGTGCACTGACTTATTATCATTATTATTATTATTATTATTTATATAGCACCATTGATTCCATCCGCCAAATAGAATTATTATACTGTACCAACCAATACCTATTGACAGACATGAAAATTCTATGTAAACACTTTAAATATACCCTAAGAAGGGTGAAGCGTAAACTGTGGTATGGGTCATAGTATGACCGCCCCTATGGACTTCCGCTAATTACCTCCCATATGGTGGTGTGTAACCTGTTGCCTCCTTTGAGCATTTTGCTAGCTTGCTAGTTGTCATTTTAATTTAGTGGTCATTATTCTTCTTTTTCTCAGTGTGTGTATGTGTGGGATAGTTAATTTTTCTCTCTTGTTAGGGTATATTTTTTTTTAAAGGGGGTATTCTCAAGATCTTTATTTTCATGTTGTCTACCTAATTTAAACAAGTTTTCAATTGACTTGTTTTTTTTCTATCTGACGCCATTCTCCTGCAATGAGAGATTTTATCTGTTACAGTGTACAGCTGGTTTCCATGGAGTTTAACCACTAGTGCCTGCCCAGTCCCTGGCACACAGTGTGCAGTATGGAGGAGGGTTAACTCCTAACATACCAGTCAGCTCTCTTCAATCCACTGATTTCTATACAGAAGTTATCTGCACACCTCACTCCTCCTCCCACTTATCTTCTGAAGATATGCAGTGAGGCTGAGTTCACACGATGCGTATTTAATGCGTTTCCGCGGCGTTTTTGCAGTTGCGTAAACGCCGTGGAAACGCATTAAAAACGCATGGTAGAAGGGCAGCAATGATCCCCAATTGAAATCCGCATGTGCTGTGCCCATGATGCGGATTTTTCCGCAGCGTAAACGCTGCGCTCAAAAGTCCGCAGCATGTCAATTAATTTTGCGTAAACACGGCGTTTTCGCCGCCATTGACTTGCATTAGAACGCGCCAATTCCGCAAGACTGCATTTGTACTTGCGTTATTGGCGCGTTCTAATGTGCGGATGGTACCCGGGTGTGGAGGAGAGGAGAGTGTCATCCACACCCAGGTACCATTAAAAAGCAGTAAAACAAGAATAAAATAAAAAATATATATATATATACTTACCATCTGTCGGCCCGCGCACCGCTCCTGCTTGGTTCCCGGCACTTGCAGTGAGTTGTAGGACCTGCGCTGACGTCAGAGTCATGTGACGGGTCACGTGACGCTGACGTCGGCAGGTCTTTCAATTCAAAGTTGCCGGCGAGGGAGAATGGATTGAGCAGGACAGCGCGGGCCATCAGAGGTAAGTATATACATTCTCTCAGGTCACACTATATAAATCCATGCCGGTTGCATGGATTTATATAGTGTGACCTAGTTGTCAAGCACTTTCCAAGTGATGCTAAAATCGCCTGGAAAGAGCTTGTCAATCCACATGCGGAAACACATGTGGAAACGCATGTGAATCCGCATGTATTCCACAGGAAAAACGCATGCACAATCTGCATGCGTTTTTCTGCCAGGGAGATGCAGAAATGATGCAGAAATTTTCTGCTTCATTTCTGCATCGTGTGCACATACCCTGATAGAGCACGCCCTGCGGCTTTCACAGGAAGTCTCCTAATCACGGCTCTCTGTTCTCCTTCTTGAGCTCTGTGCCATATTCTCTGTGTAAATATAGTGATGGCAGTGTAGACTCCAGGACAAACCACTGACAGCTGAATGTGTTATAGCAGACCTTGTGCTGAGCTTTATAGTTCTTATAATACTACAGTTCTATTCACCCGAACTGTCACTCAAGGAGGAGAGCCCCCCACCCCCAGACACCAGGAAGTAAGAAGACTGTAAGGAAACGGCATAGCTCCGATCTACTCGAAAAACAATTCGAGAATACCTCTTTATGTGTATTCATACATTATTCATGTCCGTGTTTAATATCTATTAATTTATTATTTTGGATAATAAAGATTCTATTTTACAAATCCTAGATTTTCTGTGGCACGTGTATATCTTGATGTATATTGGGCAATGTTCACATGATGTTTTAGCCTACAGTCAGTGGCTCCGTCGAGGCTCACGTTTGTAGCCCTGGAAAGCTGAATAGGAGTGTATGTGCTGATGGGGCCCTTGACTGTAATGATGCAGATGGGGTCAGTGTGCTTTGTCTGACATCCTTATCGTCCGTCCATGCATATTTGAGGTGTACAGCAAAACTTTGTGTCAGCCGTTCCTCCCTTCATGCTTGTGACTTTCATATTTGCAGAATGCTAAGTTACGCTGCAGACATTCATTACAGATTTCACTCTACATAATGCAAAAAGTGCAGTGTTTCTGCAATGCAACTTGATTTTGCTATCCACATCATTTAGTGCAGAATTTGTCCTGGCAGATTTGTTGCCGAAATTCTGCACCAGACAAGTCTTGTGTGGACGTTCTTTAAAGTGGTTGTCTGGGACTGAGCGATTGTTGACCTATCTGTGGGAAAGGTCTTCAATACAAGATTGTTGGGGGTGCCGGCTATCGGACCAGCTAAAAATCCACTCCAGCAGTGGCCAAATGTAGGCAATGTATGTGATGGATCACAGCAGCCCCGTACATTGCTTTATGGCTGCTGTTGAGTACTGATGTTCCAGATGATGGGAGATAAAGCTAAGTACTCTGTTACAACCACTTACAATGTATGGCATACACCATTTACTTCTGCCCACTGACGTCGCCGCTTTCAGCTGATCGGTGGGTGTATTGATGGCCATTTAGCAGATAGTGTATCAATAGCTCAGTCCCAAACAGCCCATCTAAGGGCTCGTTCACACGACAGTATTTTTGAACCTAGTGCTGTTCCTGAAAAACTGACTCACTGATTGATTTACAGTAAACTCCTCCTGGTAGTTTTATATCACTTGCCCTGTGAGAGATAAGTGGGAGAAGCAGGTGAAGATGGTCTCCACCCGGCAGCCTCTTTATTGCTGTGTGAATATCCATTAGGAATTTTTTGTTGAAAAATCTCTGCTTTGAATTTGGTTACATTACTTAATAAACTGTAATAATTTTCTATATTTTTTTAATAGGATTTTTTTCTTTCTTTTTCTTTAGGGAAAACCACTTTAGCAGACTGTCTGATATCCAGCAATGGGATAATCTCCAATAGATTAGCAGGCAAGGTATAAGATATATATTTTTTCTTTTTTTCATTTAAAAGAGAATCTTTATTTCGGCTGCACATCATAACTTGTGGCTATCATTGCAGTTACGGTACATGGACAGTCGAGAAGATGAGCAGATACGAGGAATAACTATGAAATCCAGCGCCATATCCCTGGAGCACAGAGATGGTAGGAGCCCGTCCTGTATATACGGTGCATTCTCCCCGTGTACTGACTGATGTACAGGATTGGTATTGTCTCCCTTTATTGCTTCTGTACTGCTCCATGCAATGAAAGGTGGTGCTCTATTGATTAGTCATAGTTTATTCACCTCCTGCTGATTATATTACTATGTATTGTCTGACTATTGATATTTATACTCTAAATTATTGCTTGACGAAGGCCATAATTAAGGTGCCCTGCCTGTTCAGTTCCTCTCCCCCCATACACAGCCTCGCTCTGCTTGGCCAAGCATGAATGGGAGTAAGTCGCTGCCAGACATCTCTCCCATGACATCCCCTATTTCCTCCAACATTTAACATAAAGGTAAATTCACATTAGCCAGTCGAACTGTCTTGTCACAGATCGGTGGCCACCTTTTAGAATTGTTTTAATTAAATTCTGCTGAGCATCACCGTGTGTAGTTTTGGGCACCAGGATCCAAGAAAGACAGCTTGGGTGGGTTCCGAGGCAAGCAGCCATAGGAAGACACATTAATTGGGTAGACCACAATGCCCAAAAATTTTATTATAATTAGCATTATTTAGTTTAGAATAAAGATGGCTGAGGGGTGATCTAATGGAATATAACAGCTACTATAACTATGGCAAAGGTCAGTACAGAGATCTGCCCCATAATCTATTTATACCCAGGACTATAGTTATAACACTGGGGCATCCTGTAAGTTTGGAGGAAAAGGGTATCTCTCAACCTAGAAGGTGGTGCTTTACTGTAAAAGCATTGAGACTATAGACCAGCTATGTAATAGTAAACTAATTGAAACCCTTCAAGAGGTGCCTAGACTCTTAGGCCACGGCCCCACTATCAGTATTTGGTCAGTATTTTTTCTCAGGAGTGGGAGCCAAAACCAGGAGTGGGTGATAAATGCAGAATTGGGGACTTGTTTCTATTATACCTTTTCTATGATTGTTCCTCACCTGGTTTTGGCTCCCACTCCTGAGGAAAAATACTGACCAAATACTGATAGTGGGGCCGAGGTCTTAGTAGAATTGTGAGTACTGGATTACTGGTGATGGGTTTTTGATACAGCGATTTCTTCTGAACCACCGGGGCTTTTCCCTGATGTGGATGGAATTACAATCTATGTATGATCTTCTATTTTCAGGAGATGAAGAGTATCTAGTCAACCTCATAGATTCTCCAGGACACGTTGATTTCTCCTCTGAGGTCTCGACCGCTGTCCGTCTCTGTGATGGAGCCATCGTTGTGGTCGATGCTGTAGAAGGTGTTTGTCCTCAGGTAAATACTTATGTAAGGTAGACTTGGATCGCTGAAAATGTATGTACACTAGTAACACATTTGATGACCAAGACACATGAATTGTCTTTTCCTCTTTGGTGGAAATGCTGCAAAAGCTGCCAGCGCATCCCCCAATGAGAGGATAGGCCTCCATTCTCCAGGCCGATGACAGAATAGTGTCCTTTTGGCTTAACTGTGTGTACAATGTATGGAGACTTACCCGTTTTTTGGTGAAGAGCAGTAGTCAACACTTTCCTATATAGCGGGCCAGTGCAATAATGTATACTGCCCAAGAGGTCATGTGATGACATTCTGCCTGATGGAGCTGTCAGGGTTCAGGTGTGGCAATATATAGGAAGGGATCGTCCATCCGTCCTGTCTGTCCAATCATATTGCCAATCTGAGATGTACAGTGCCTTACTAAAAGAAGGCATATGTTAGGTTTTATGTTTTGCACGGCGGGGCTGTGGGTTTATAGATGAACAGTGATGTACCCCATATACTTTCATTAAGGCTGATTATCCGCTTTTATAGATGAAGTGTCACATGCTACTTATTTTCACAATGCTTTCTGTCTAGAATTTATTTTCTTCATGTGAACAGGGTTTGCATAAACCTCATTTACTTTGAAGGTATGCAGATTTTTTTTTATATCAAAGTTAACTAAGCCCCTAAATCCGTGTCAACCCCAATAAACAGACCCTACAGTGAAATCTAATATCCACAAAATGATCTCAGGTCGTTAAGATTAAATAGAAACTAATAGAATCGAGACCTGTTCATCTCCCATTACTAGATGTCTGGGACAGCAGACCGGTGACATGGAGAGCCCCTTTGAATGGGCGCACGTGTAGATCACTTTGTATCTCTGCATGTGTTTGGCTATTAGAGCTTTGTACATTGGACCTTTACACATGAGCATATTGTATATACAGATCTCCTGGCCAGCGTGCATGGCCATGATTCTCCTCTCAGGACACGTCTTCTGTGTCTTTCATTCCTTGACTTCTCCTCATGCCTCCTTCTGCAGACACAAGCCGTGTTACGCCAGGCCTGGCTGGAGAACATACAACCGGTTCTAGTGATCAATAAGATTGATAGATTAATAGTGGAGCTGAAGCTTTCCTCCCAAGAAGCATATGCACATCTCCAGAAAATCCTGGAGCAGGTAACTGCCTGACACTAAGGTGAAACATCAGGTTGTGATTTCTTAGCGGTTCCTTATTGTCTACTGCCATCTTCTAGGTGAACGCTGTGACCGGGAGCCTCTTTACCTCCAAGGTCCTGGAAGAGAGGGCTGAAAAAGACACCACGACTGAGACCACAGATGGAGAGCAGCTGTATGACTGGAGTGCAGGCTTGGATGAGACGGATGATTCACATCTGTATTTCTCTCCCGATCAGGGCAACGTGGTGTTCGCTAGCGCCATAGATGGCTGGGGCTTTACGTAAGCAGCTTTTAAAAAAACTTTATTTTAGTGTTTTCCAAAAGTTTTATTTAAAGGAGATATCTTCACTAGAGAGCCCCTTTTTCTGCTTGCTTTGTCCCTCACCCTACCCCTACAAAGTTGTTCCAGGTTACACAAGATGATGCCGGTTAGAGTATACATAGCTAGTTGTTCAAGGTACCTCTCCGATGGGAAGAAGGTTCAGTACCTCTCCGATGGGAAGAAGGTTGTCCAAACTTTGAAACCCTCTTGAAGTTTTTTGTCAAATAGTTTTTCAAACAACTACTACTACATCTGCTGTGCTGTGAAAGTTATAAACATTCTTATTTCTGCTGGATGAGTAAACCTTTCGGACATGGCCCCACCAGGCTCACAAGTGGGACATCTCTAACATTTTGAGAGGGTGTGCACTAAATGTCTGTTAGATGTGGGGTACTACTGAAAAGATCCACATTTATCTTGAGAATGGGGCCCTGTGATCAGGAATGGAGAGGTGGCTGTGCCTCCTCGGCTTTCACTATCCATTTCTTTTCTAGAGCTGAAATATCGCAAAAATTCCCGATGGTACCTAATGTGCCTCCTTCCCAAATTAAGCCCCTCATACACTTTTGATTTCACCTGACTCTCCCATACAGAGGAGCACTCTCCTCCCAGCGCTCCTGTGCTCTCTATTAGAGCTGCTGCCAATCATCTCTGGTGGCGACTTATCTCTTAGAGACTGAAAGGATCAACAGTCCGAAATCAGACATGCTGAATCCTAATCTCCCCTGACATCCTGTATCAGGGAGAGTTGGGAAGTTCCCGCACTCATTACACTGTCTTCTGAACCAGTCCATGTCAGTGGGTTCAGCTGACATTAGTCTAATGTGTATGGGAGCCTATAGATGCTGGTCCTATCAGTGGTATCTATTTGTCATACATGTCCCACATGGGACTACCCTTTACTAGTGATGAGCGAGTAGAGTATGTTCTGTTAACCCTTTCGCCGAGTATGCTCGGGCCAAGCTTTATTACACATGTCTATTTCTTACACATTCCTCACATGTAATAAAGCTGTCAAACAGTCGCAAATCATGCACACGGGAGCGATTCAACCATATCACTGAGCAGCTGTAAATACTCGGAGCTCGGCCGAGCATACTCGGCGAAAGGGTTAACAGAACATACTCGCTCATCACTACCCTTTACAAATTGAATACATGCTTCTTATAGAGAGATGAAGGATTGTCACGGTAAATTCCTATGGATGCCTTAGTTTATTAGGCTTTGTGTCTTGTTTACTTTTTATTAGGGTTGCTTTTCTGATGTCAGTTAGATCTGGCAATGATAAAAGTCACATCTGTATCTGGACCACTGCTGGTTTAGAAAAAATGTGAGCATACAGGAAAAGATAGCATTCTTTTCTGTTAAAAGGAATGCTCAGTAACGTCTACAATGGGGCCCTGTTCTGGGATTAGTAGTGCACCCAGTCATTTATAACTCTCCACATTGGCTGCACAGTGTCTTGCACCATCTATTAGCATTGGGTAGATTGTTTGGCAATACTCGTTATTGGGCACTAGATGGCGCTGTGGTTCTGCAGCAGCGCCTCCTGTAGGTTCAGTTTAGGTGATTTTCCAGCTCACTGTTCCTGTTCTTTATACGTCTACAGATTTATAAATGATGTGTATATTCCTATATAAAACAGGTGTGTTTCTGCTATCGCATCATTTTTCTCTTTATGATGAAAGCAGTAGTATTCTAGTTAATGGAAGAGTCTGCAAGACTATTTATTCCTAACTGTGAGTGCGTTTTCTGGGCTATTAAATCATGAGAAATATTACAGTGTGCATTGTAAAGAACAGAAATCGCTTCAGTGGAGCTGATCACGTACCGTGTAGACAGTTTTTACCTACTGCCGATCAGTTGGGAAAGGTTAATTGATTGTATTGGCACATAGCAAGTAAATAGGGGCTTTCATTATGAAGAACGAGGGACTTTCACTTATAATTGTGGTTTACATTTATTCTGGGTATAAAGGCAGAAAGTAGTAGAGATAGTAATTGGGATTATTTAAGCTCTGATGTCATGGCTTCTGTTTTACAGAATCCATAGCACCTTTGTTAAGATCCATATCCAGGGCCATTGACTTTTAAGGGTACCTGCACTTTTTTTCATTTATAACGTGACAGCATGAAATGCACTGCAGATCTGAGGGGGTCTGTGTCCTGACACCCCCAACAATCCCCTAAAACACTGCTCACATGTGCGCTGCTCTGGAAGCACCGATCCTTCCGGGCCTCCGGAGCAGGTCGCCCCCGGGCCTCCGGAGCAGGTCGCCTCCGGAGCAGGTCGCCCCCGGGCCTCCGGAGCAGGTCGCCCCCGGGCCTCCGGAGCAGGTCGCCCCCCGGGCCTCCGGAGCAGGTCGCCCCCCGGGCCTCCGGAGCAGAGAGCATCTGCAAAGACTTTCTCTTGTTTTGGAGGACCCGTTACATAAACAGCCCATTGATTTCACTGACCACTTTTTGATGCTTCTTTTTTCCTGTGGTGGTGTCACTTATTGCTGGGCTCCTCTGTAACTTACGGCAAATCTTGTCCCAGCAGCAGACCACCCTATGATCAGTTTATTGCACCTCTGTGATTAAGTTCCCACAATGAGTATGTGATAAGGTTTTGACGCTGCATTTTTTTTTTTTTGCGTAAAAAACTCAGCATCTTACAGTTCCAGATAAGTGGATGGGATTTATAGAAATCTCCTGCCCACTGTGCTCTTTTTTGCGATGCAGAAACTGACCTGCGGTGCTTTTTTTTTTTTTTAATCCATAACTTCACAGCCTCTCTTCCGGTAAATATGCGTTTTATTTGTAGATTTTCTTCATAAAATTAAGAAAATCCACAGGTAAAAAGTGCACTGAAAGCACATGTAATCTGCACATGACTTTATCAATAAGCGACAGGGAGGATCCAGAACAAAGCTGCTTTATTTAAAACCTGACTTCCCAAAAAGAGACAAAACAGCAGCTCAAGGAACACAACGAAAAAACAAGTGACCTACTGGAGAATCTGCAGCATCCGAAGCCCAGCAAGTACTTATCGTGGGAACTAGGCCTTAGAAAAGGTATGAAGTAACTAACAGATTATTTAATAACTTATGTTTTTTTTCCTTTTTTTGTATTTATGTGTAGAATCGATCACTTTGCCCAGCTGTATAGTCAGAAACTCGGTGTTAAGCCCACCGTGCTGCTAAAGACCCTCTGGGGAGATTACTATCTCAATTCTAAGGCCAAGAAGATCATGAAGGGGGCTCAGGTAATACTCCGCACACTCACTGCATAGATTTGTCTCTTCAGATGGCTTTAATCATGAGAATGTAATATTTAGGAAATGTATTTATGACACAGGGGTATTTACATGGTCGCTCCGCTCCATTACTGCATTTATTAACCACTACACGGCACCATGACATATATTTACGTCATGAGTTCTGTACAGGTGTAGGGGACTAGCTCTGATTGCTGCTGTTTTAACCATTTAGATGCCGCTGTCCATTTCTGACTGCGACATTTCTATGGTTTTAACAGGCGCTCACATTGCCTTCCATCCACACGGAGATCGCAGGGGTCTTTCTGTAGTCCCTCGCCGCCATCCTCTTTGTATTCCCTTGAAGCTTAGTCACAGACTGGGCTTCATAAGAGATTGGCATTTTTACTATATACTGAAATGCTGAAGCGTTGCAGTATATAGTACAAGAGATTCAATGATCACAGGTCCTAAAGGGGACTAAAAAGTCAGTTAAATAGTAGTGTAATAAAATGTTTTTAAAAATAGTAAAAAAAAAATCTAAAAGTTTGTATCGACCCCATATACCCATCCAAAACGAAAGAAATAAAAAAAAAATAACATATTTGGTAGCACCACATCCATAAAAGTCCACTCTATAATAGTATACAATTAGATAACCCAAATGGTAATCAGCGTGAAGAAAGTAAAAATTGAGGATTGCTGTTTTTTGGAGACTGCACCTCCACCAAAATTTTTTTGAAAAATTTATCAAAATGCGTCCAATAAAATGCCAGCTTTTTATTATTTTTTTACTCGTTTTATTGAAGATTATACAACATAACAAGGTTACATCATAGAACAAATCGCATTTCTCATTTACCCTGCCCTTAACACACCATGAGTCTAATATATAAACCAAAACTATGACACCCCCTTGTCAGGCACCAAATATCATACACTTTATCATGGGAAAATGCCCCTCATCACCTGGGGACTACTGGGAGTCAAAGGGGAATCACCAAGGCTTCCATCCCTCATCAAGTGTTTCAGGACAGGGATTATTTTCTGTATAGCACCCTGTCATAGGAAGCTGCAGTATTTTTCCATACTGACCCAGTGTGAAATCGGCGGGGGTCTTCTATCCATTCATCTCATGGCGATAGCCTTGCGAGCCAAAGTTTCCCTGAGAGGCGTGCGAGGGTGGTGAGGCCGGGTCTCCTCAGGACTGAGCTCTTTATGGTTCTGAAATCAGAAGTGATTACAGGTTAAAGCGCTTGTTCCCTTTCATGAAAGTGTGATCCTTGACTGCGGACTGTAATAAAGAAGCCTTCCCCGGATCCACTGGCGAGTCTGCGGTGCTGATGAGGTCAGCGTGTTACCATACCATATAGATGCTATGCCCCGCTCAGATCCGAACAATATACTGATTGGCTGCAGTCCTGACATCATTGCTGCAGCCAGAGCCAGACACTGGGAGCAGCAGTGAGACTTGATAGTGGACCCTCTGAAGGTGAGTAGAGCACGGTTTATTTATAATGGCTTGCTGCTAGGTAATAACTTTTAATGAAAGGGAACAACCTCTTGAGGAGGGGGTAAGAGATTTTTGGTACCTTAACTTCCTTTCATCGGACAATCCCTTTATCACCGATCCACAGGACAGGTGATAACATATTGATGGGGAGGTCCGGCCACTGACGCTCTTACCCATAGGCAGCATGGCGCACTTTTATCCCCATTGGGATGCACTGGCATTGCCCATGCTCGAGCGCTGCTCCATTCATTCCCTATGGGGTTGCAGAGCGCGGTGCTCCGCTTTTCCTGCAGCACCATAATGAATGGAGCGTCAGTCAGCTATCAGACCCGCCACTCCATTTTGTAAATGG
Organism: Phyllobates terribilis; assembly: GCF_046119375.1. NCBI lineage: Eukaryota > Metazoa > Chordata > Amphibia > Anura > Dendrobatidae > Phyllobates > Phyllobates terribilis. The sequence continues at coordinate 419,952,319 of NW_027362771.1, forward strand.
GAATAAAAATTACTCTGTCATGGATGAAAATTCCCTGTTCTGCCCAACAGCTCAGATCCAAGCCCCCACTGACATAATAAGTTAGCGTCCATCCTATCACTGGACAGTCCCTCTAAGTTTTGATGATTTGTGATATGTGCATGTAGATGTATAAGTGACATATGTGGGCCCTGCATGTGACACACCACTATTTTTGGGGTTGCTGTGAGTCTCAGGCTCTACGTGAGTCTGGCTTTCACCCTCAAAAATGTTTTTTCTTTTTTTTTTATATGATTGTACATGAATTGCGTGAATGAGTGCACTGCCATTTATACACTGCCAAGTGTCTACTTTTATAAAAATGTAAAAAATTCTGTTTTCTAAATCTGAAATAATTATTCTTTTTTCTTTGCTTTTGGCTTGTGAGCTTGCGCTCTAATTACACACTCTTTCCCTTGTTGTAGGAGTTTTTATTTCTCATTATATTATGTAGCTTTCGTGTTGTAAGGAATTTCTCATTGATGCTGGTGGGTGAATGTGCTTCCGAATTGCTCTTCTTTCCTCTGTCCTTACTAATGGTTTCTTAGTACCAACCATATCTAATAATACCTGCAAGCTAAATATGTGGTGATTGATGACTCCTGTAAATGGCCTCTATCACTGTACTGGTAAAAATAGCAAAGCTGATGTTTTCCAAGGAGATTCTTCATTTCTGTGGCCTGCAGCTTGTTTTTAGATCTGCAGAGAAAGCCACAATGAACACATACTACGCACATTGATACTCTGGATTACTGGGGCAGAGACTTTTACTTATTGTCTAAGGGTATGTGCACACGGTGCGGATTTGCTGCGGTTTTGTTTCGCTTTTTATATGCAGTTTTGCCGCATGCGTTTTTCATGTTGAAATTAGAGAATAGTTTTTTTTAAAACTAAACTTTATTGATCATCATGTAGCGTTTGTGTGCGTTTCTGCTGTGGAAACTCACACAGAACACAAATTCGGTTTTTACGCATGCAGATTTTCCTCATCTAATGCAAGTCTATGGGGAAAATCCGCATGCGTTTCCGCAAGAGAAATAGACATGCTGCGGATCTGAAAAACGCACCTCATGTCAGTTTCCGCAGGTGCACAAAAGCGCATAGTGGGCATGGGATTTCTAGAAATCCCATCCACTAAGCTGTAACATCTGGCCACTGCGGTTTTGACGCTGCATAAAACCAAAGCAAATCCGCACCATGTGCCCATACCCTAATGCTATGTGCACACGTTGAGTATTTGACTGCAGATATTTCTGCAAGGTTTCTGCATCTCTTGGCAGCAAAAACGTGGCGAAAAAAATCGTGCATTTTTGGTATGTATTTTTGTACAGCAATAAATACTTTTTGGAGCGAAATAAAGATATTGGAAAAAAGATACGTGGGACATCACTTTAACCCTTAGATTACTGTCGGACTGGGGGTGCGTATATTGGTTAATTTAAATGATTGTCTGTTTTATTTCAAATAAAGTGTTTTATTCTCAGTGTGTGTGTGTGTTTATTTAACTCTTTACTTACAGGTTTAGTAATGAGGGTGTCTGGCTGACACCTCTTCATTACTAAACCTAGAGCTTGGTGTCAGGGACACCTAATCCCATTATCCCTAATCTCATTCAAATATGACATGCCATTTCTGGGGCAGCTGAGGGGTGCTATTTTTAGCCTAGGACGGGGCAATTAGAATAACAGGTTCCCTGGTTATTAATAACAGCTCACAGCAGTTTGGTTAGTCTTTAGGGTACGTCCCCATGATGAGGAACCAGCAGTTCTTTGGATGTAGCGTATTTTTGCTACCTCTTAAAGCTCATGAAGAGAATGCCAAGAGTGTGCAGAGCAGTCACCAAAGCAAAAGGTGGCTACTTTGAAGAACCTAGAATATAAGACATATTTTCAGTTGTTTCACACTTTTTTGTTAAGTATATAATTCCACATGTGTTAATTCATAGTTATGATGCCTTCAGTGTGAATGTACAATTTCCATAGTCAAGAAAATACAGAAAAATCTTTAAATGAGAAGGTGTGTCCAAACTTTTGGTCTGTACTGTATGTGTGTATACAGGGCTGTGGAGTCGGTAAGCCAAACCTCCGACTCCCCAGTTTCCATGACATCAACTCCACGACTCCCTCATACACGGCTCATGCTTAAGTGATAAATTTACTATAGCACAGATTCATGTCCGCTAAAAGTCTAGACCCTTAGATCAGGAATAGGACAGACATTTATAGGACATTTCATAACTTTCCCAAATTCTTATGAAAAAATATTCCCCACAAACTGCATTGAACTACTGTACCCAATTTATTATATATTTTAGGAGTCGGTCCAGTTTTTACAGACTCCGATTCAGACTCCACCAAAATGGACACAGACTCCAACTACACAACTCCGACTCCACAGCCCTGTGTGTTTGTGTTTGTGTGTGTGTGTATATGTATATATATATATGTATGTGTGTGTGTGTCTATATATGTGCTCAAAAAAATAAAGGGAACACTCAAATAACACATCCTAGATCTGAATGAATGAAATATTCTCATTGAATACTTTGTTCTGTTCCTCCTTGCGCAAAGGTTGAGGTAGCAGAGAAAGCATTGGTACTGAGATGTGGTCTGTAGTCCCCACCTGCCGAACCACTCCTTTATTGAGGGTGTCTTGATAATTACCAATAATTCCACCTATTATCTATTCCATTTGCACAGCAGCATGTGAAATTGATTGTCAATCAGTGTTGCTTCCTAAGTGGACAGTTTGATTTCACAGAAGTTTGATTTAATATATATATATATATATATATATATATATATATATATATATATATATATATATATAATTGTCTTATCCCGTCTGTCTGTCTGTCCAGGAAATCCCGCGTCGCTCATTGGTCCGGCCGCTGTCTGTCCAGGAAATCCCGCGTCGCTCATTGGTCCGGCCGCTGTCTGTCCAGGAAATCCTGCGTCGCTCATTGGTCCGGCCGCGGCCAATCAGCGACGTGGGATTTCAGAAAAAAGATGGCGGCCGTTAGCGTCTCATCTGCCAGACGGAGTTCAGCGGCGATGCAGCGGGGAGATGAGCGGCGCTAGCAGCAGAACTACCCCGACCGGCGCCGCTGACCTCCATGCGGCTAACGTCGGAAGATCAGCGGCTGGAGCCGCTGATCTCCCGATGGCAAGTGTGAACGGAGGACTGGGAAGCGGCGCCGTCGGTTGGGATGCTTCTGCTGCGAGCAGCCGCTCATCTCCCAGCTGCTCGCAGCGGAAGTACCCGTACAGGCAGTGCCTCTCCCTGGCCCACACTAATACGACGCTGATTGGCCGGCGACCGATCAGCAGAGCGGTGTTTCAATTTGCCGCCAATATCGCTGATTGGTCGCCGGCCGCGACCAATCAGCATTATTGGCACCAAATTTAAACCCTGCTCTGCTGATTGGTCGCGGCCGGCCACCGCGACCAATCAGCATTATTGGCACCAAATTTAAACACCGCTCTACTGATTGGTAGCCGGCTGCGACCGCTCTGCTGATTGGTCGCGGCCGGCTACCAATCAGCGATTTTAGGGCCAAATTTAAACAAGCTCTCTCCGGTCCTCACACAGTTCGCCGATTGGTCGTGGCCGCCACCCGTGACCAATCACCGATATTGCCGCCAAATTTAAACACCTTTTTGCTGATTGGTCGCGGTTGCTGGCCGCGATCAATCAGCAATTTTGGCGCCAAATTTAAACAACGCTCTGCTGATTGCGCCCGGTCGGCCGCATACGTATTCTAGAATACCTGATGCGTTAGAATCGGGCCACCATCTAGTACTTACATACTCACCCATATACATACAGTTGTGCTCAAAAGTTTACATACCCCGGCACAGAATTTTTAATTTTTCCTTTCTTAGCCTAGAATATGAATGACGATTAAAAAAAACTTTTTCTCCACTCATGGTTATTGGTTGGGTGAAATAATTTGTCAAACTACTGTGTTTTCTCTTTTTAAACCTTAATGTCAACCAAAAACATCCAAATGGCCCTGATCAAAAGTTCACATACCCCAGTTCTTAATACCGTGTATTGCCCCCTCTAACATCAACGACAGCTTGAAGTCTTTTGTGGTAGTTGTGGATGAGGTTCTTTATTTTCTCAGATAGTAAAGCTGCCGATTCTTCTTGGCAAAAAGCCTCCAGTTCCTGTAAATTCCTGGGCTGTCTAGCATGAACTGCTCTCTTGAGATCTCCCCAGAGTGGCTCAATGATATTGAGGTCAGGAGACTGAGATGGCCACTCCAGAACTTTCACTTTGTTCTGCTGTAGCCAATGACAGGTCGACTTGGCCATGTGTTTTGGATCGTTGTCATGTTGGAACGTCCAAGTATGTTCCATGTGCAGCTTCCGGACTAATGAGTGCAAATTTGCCTCCAGTATTTGCTGATAACGTGCTGCATTCATCTTTCCTTCAACTTTCACCAAGTTTCCTGTGCCTTTGTAGCTCACACATCCCCAAAACATCAGTGATCCACCTCCGTGCTTTAATGTAGGAATGGTGTTCCTTTCATCATAGGCCTTGTTGACCTCTCTCGAAATGTAACGTTTATGGTTGTGGCCAAAAAGTTAAATTTTGGTCTCATCACTCCAAATTACCTTGTACCAGATGTTTTGAGGCTTGTCTCTGTGCTGCGTATTGTAGGCGAGATACTTTGTAGCATTTGCGCAGTAATGGCTTTCTTCTGGCGACTCGACCATGCAGCCCATTTTTCTTCAAGTGCCTCCTTATTGTGGATCTTGAAACAGCCACACCGCTAGTTTTCAGAGAGTTCTGAATTTCAGTTGATGTAATTTGTGGGTTTTTCTTTGCATCCCGAACAATTTTCCTGGCAGTTGTGGCTGAAATTTTTGTTGGTCTAATTGACCGTGGTTTGGTTTTTACAGAGCCCCTGTTTTTCCATTTGTTAATCAAAGTTTGAACGCTGCTGACTGGCATTATCAATTCCTTGGATATTTTTTGGTATCCCTTTCCTGTGTTATACAGTTCAACTACCTTTTCCCGTAGATCCGTTGACAATTCTTTTGCTTTCCCCATGACTCACAATCCAGAAATGTCAGTGGCTGGATGAAAGTTTAAAAAGTCTGTCTCGATCCCAGAAACTCACTTGGCTTTTATGCACACACACTGAATACAAGTAAATAGGTCTCAGGTGAGGATGTTACCTTTAGTAGCCATTGAAACCCATTTGTGTCAAATTCTGTGCATGTTATCAGGCCAAAATCACCAGGGTATGTGAACTTTTGATCAGGGTCATTTGGATGTTTTTGGTTGTCACTAAGATTTAAAAAGAGTAGTTTGACAATAAATGGCTTCACCCAACCAATAACCATGAGTGGAGAATAAGTTTTTTTCTTATCATTCATATTCTCTGAAACAAGCCAAGAAAGGAAAAAATTCTGCCGGGGTATGTAAACTTTTGAGCACAACTGTTTCAGCGCTGGCCGGTCTCCTAGGCAAGTAGCTGAGCGCTTACAAGCTGTTTGCTGATTGTCTTACACGTCGCCCATCGGCTGTCTTTTAATGGCCAGTCTACATGGGCCCGTGCTTCCATGAATGAGGGTGATATTTGCCAAGATAAACTTTTGTCCCCCTTCTTATAGAGAAGCTGCGCTCTCCTAGGTGTGATCACGTTCCTGGTGACTGAGCACGTCTCATTAGTTTATAATTTCTTCTTCCTCAGTGTTCGCTCCTGGATTTTCCGCTTGGTTTATTACCCTATAGTACATCTCCGTGTAACAACACGACAGCTGCATTAGTGCTAATGATTGTAATAATGGGGAATTAGCTACTGGACTGGGCAGTCAAATTACCCATGCTTAAGAAAATGTAATAAGTTTCTGTGAAATAATAATTTAATACCTAGGTGTACCGGCTGACCAATGAAGGAGTATTAGAACAGGTGGCTCAGATTGGATAATCCTTTTTTTTTTTTTCTTCTCCTGCAAGTTTTTTTTTATTATTTTTTTAATATGAGAAGAGTAAGGCTAAGTTCACATTTCTGTTGATCTTCTGTTTTAGGAACAGACAGACTAATTATTTTAGGGTAACTTTTACACATGAATTCAAAGTGAACCTAACATCTAATAAATGCTGCCAAATGCGCAGGCAACAATTATCAGGCACTGGCTGTATGAAGTCAGCCAGGTATGATTGACTCTGAAACACTGCGGCATTTCAGAGAGTAACGTACCTTAATAGCCACCGGGAACTGAAAACGCGCTGTAGACAAGTTGGGAGGTCCCCAGCGCCTTCTCCCCGCCCGCTGTACTGGATTGACATGTCTCTGCCTACATGAATGTATAGAATGTAAGACGTGTTCTTACAAATGTTTGGCCCTATACATTGTCATTTTTATTTCCAGCACATTTCCTGTTTACCAAAAGGAGTGTACTGCCAACAAAGATGGTTAAGCCAATTATCTTTTTGTTCTTCTAAAAGCACTTTTAGGGGCTCCTTATCTTTACCATACCATAATTTGCATCCAGTTCACATCACGTTGTGTGTGTATATATTATATTTATATATATATTTTTTTGTCTCCCGTAGTTGTGCACAGATGTAAAATATTAAACCGTGATATACTCATCCTCAAGTCCAGCTCTGAGTCTCCATCGCTGCTCCAGTCTTAGTTGATTGGCTGCAGCGGTAAAGTCACATGTGCAGCACAAATCACTGTTGCAGCCAATTTTTGAAATCTTGTTGTCTACTTTGGTAGAGCCACTGATATCAGTGATTGACTGCCGCATTAAAGTGCACTGTAGATATGATTTCAGCACTGCAGTCAATCAGACCAGGGGAGAGTGAGTACATCCCTGTTTATGTTACACCTGTGTACACCTATGGACCCAAAAGAATAACCCCTTTATGTATAATATATATTGTCAATGGTATTCCTTTTGCTAGGTGAAACAATTCTGCCTTTACTCATCAGAGATGATGTCCTGCAGCGTTTCCTTGCCGTTTTATCTTGCGCTGCCATTACATCGGTATAGAGTTTGCAGCTCTCCTTTGTCATTATGGCTTCCTTCTGGTATAATATGTATAATGTTTTTCTGCTGTTTGTCAGTTCCCTGGGTGCATTCGGCTATGGCTTATTTAAAGGAGCATTTCTCTTTATTTTACAGAGCAAGGGAAAGAAACCTTTATTTGTGCAACTCATCTTGGACAACATGTGGAGCCTTTACGACGCTGTTATGAAAAGGTCAGCGAGGCCCCGAGCTATAAGTCTGTGTATACGAGAGTCTTGGTGTTTCTACACTACTAGTATGGATTGTGTTTTGTTTCCTAGGGAGAAAGAGAAAATTGACAAAATCGTTTCTTCCTTGGGATTGAAAATCAGTGCTCGAGAATCCCGGCACTCAGACCCAAAGGTTCACGTGAACGCAATATGCAATCAGTGGCTTCCTATATCACAGGCTGTGCTCAGTATCCTTCATAGTTACTCCAGTGTGTGATCAGGCCGGTACAACGCCATCATTATGGTGTACGCCAGTGCAGCACCAGGAGACCCCCCTTATTTATTAAGGGGCATGATATGTTCACTTCTGTAGTAACTCTCTCTAGTCATACCTGCCCAGGTCATATTGATTTTTTTCTGCACAAGTCTTTTTTTTTTACCTGGATCAAAATATATTCATTTCATACACTGCTCAAAAAAATAAAGGGAACACTCAAATAACACATCCTAGATCTGAATGAATGAAATATTCTCATTGAATACTTTGTTCTGTGCAAAGTTGAATGTGCTGACAACAAAATCACACAAAAATCATCAATGGAAATCAAATTTATTAACCAATGGAGGCCTGGGTTTGGAGTCACCCCCCAAAATTAAAGTGGAAAAACACACTACAGGCTGATCCAACTTTGATGTAATGTCCTTAAAACAAGTCAAAATGAGGCTCAGTATTGTGTGTGGCCTCCACGTGCCTGTATGACCTCCCTACAACGCCTGGGCATGCTCCTGACGAGGTTGCGGATGGTCTCCTGTGGGATCTCCTCCCAGACCTGGACTAAAGCATCCGCCAACAGTCTGTGGTGCAACGTGACGTTGGTGGATGGAGCGAGACGTGATGTCCCAGATGTGCTCAGTCGGATTCAGGTCTGGGGAACAGGCGGGCCAGTCCATAGCTTCAATGCCTTCATGTTGCAGGAACTGCTGACTAGAGATGAGCGTTGTTCTACTCGAACTGTTCGCCAATCTCAAATTCGAGCTGTTTTGGGCGGTGTTCGAGCCGGTCGGCGAACACGAACAATTTGAGAAAAATTCGGCTGTTCGAGGTTATGTTCGATAACTGTTCGTGCACCAAAATCATAACTGGATTTTTTCTCAGTAATGATGAAAATTAATGTTAATACGCAGTTTGAGTGTACAGCGGGGCGGGGGGAGGGGCAGGGGATGGATCTCTGCAGGAACAATGAAGATCTCCATTTTTTTTTCTCTTTCCCGCATTTGCAGTGGGGAGGTGCAGTCTGTCAGCCTATCAGCAGCGCACACACGGAGCGAAGTGCTTTTTTTCACACAAGCAAGGGCATGTGTCATTGGCAGTGTATGTCACATGTCCTTGCCCTATAAGACCAAGCCATTTTCCCCGTCGCCACCATTTTCTCACTGCTGCAGCTGCGTGTTAGACGGCACCGCTGTTGCTGTGTGCGCTATACCTTGTTAATTTCAAGCCAATTTTCGCACAAATATACAGATAGCTTGGGAGTAGGGAATAGTTGTGATTGCAGTCCTTTTAAGGACTAGGTTACAGCATTTCCTACGACTTTTATCAGGCAGGTCTGTGCTCTTAAATAGATAGATTGTGGGAGTAAAGACTAATTGTAATTGGAGTCCTTTTCAGGACTAGGTTACATCAGTTCCTATCAGTTTTTGCCAGGCAGGTCTGTGCCAGTGCTGTGCAAGTTTTTTTCACAGCATTTGGCTGAATCTAGCAAAGCTAATCCTTTTTGGCCTATTGCAGAGTGTGTTAGTCAGTGGAGTAGCCTATCTGTGTTGCAAGATATACCACCTGTGTATAGAATACCAATTTTTTTACTGCACTTAGTGAAGTAAAATCTTTTGGGCATAGCATCATTCTATTAGTCCATCTATACTGACCTCCATCAGGTTGCAAACTGAATATAATTTTTTTCTGCATCTAGCTCTGAAAAAATATTTGGGCTTCTAGCGGTGTGTGGGACTTGGTCTATTAGTCCATCTATACTGACCTCCATCAGGTTGCAAATTAAAAATAATTTTTTTCTGCATCTAGCTCTGAAAAAATATTTGGGCTTCTAGCAGCGTGTGGGACTTGTTCTATTAGTCCATCTATACTGACCTCCATCAGGTTGCAAATTAAAAATAATTTTTTTCTTCATTTATCTCTGAAAAAATATTTGGGCTTCTAGCAGCGTGTGGGACTTGTTCTATTAGTCCATCTATACTGACCTCCATCAGGTTGCAAATTAAAAATAATTTTTTTCTTCATTTATCTCTGAAAAAATAGTTGGGCTTCTAGCAGTGTGTGGGACTTGGTCTATTAGTCCATCTATACTGACCTCCATCAGGTTGCAAATTAAAAATAATTTTTTTCTGCATCTAGCTCTGAAAAAATATTTGGGCTTCTAGCAGCGTGTGGGACTTGGTCTATTAGTCCATCTATACTGACCTCCATCAGGTTGCAAATTAAAAATAATTTTTTGCTGCATCTAGCTCTGAAAAAATATTTGGGCTTCTAGCAGTGTGTGGGACTTGGTCTATTAGTCCATCTATACTGACCTCCATCAGGTTGCAAATTGAATAAAAAAATTTTCTGCATCTAGCTCTGAAAAAATATTTGGGCTTCTAGCGGTGTGTGGGACTTGGTCTATTAGTCCATCTATACTGACCTCCATCAGGTTGCAAATTAAAAATAATTTTTTTCTGCATCTAGCTCTGAAAAAATATTTGGGCTTCTAGCAGTGTGTGGGACTTGGTCTATTAGTCCATCTATACTGACCTCCATCAGGTTGCAAATTAAAAATAATTTTTTTCTGCATCTAGCTCTGAAAAAATATTTGGGCTTCTAGCAGTGTGTGGGACTTGGTCTATTAGTCCATCTATACTGACCTCCATCAGGTTGCAAATTAAAAATATTTTTTTTCTGCATCTAACCCAGCCAATAGTTTTGGCCTAATACCACAGTTTGGCCACTCAGCTCTGCTCGGTTACCATCCATTGTTTTTTTGTGCAAACAACTCCAGAGTTGTGAATTAGTTAACCACCAAAATGAGTGGAAAAAGGCCTGCTGCTGGTGGAAAGGGGAATAGGCGTGTTGGGAAGGGGAAAAAAGGTTGTGTCCGTGGGGTAGGTGCAGAAGAAAGACCATCTTCCAGCCAAACTAAAATGTCTACTTCTTTTAGCGGACAATGTGATAAGATCCCTTTCTTATGGCCACGCCAATCGCTACAAATTCCAGATGAGGCACAAAAACAGCAGGTGCTTCAACGGATATCAAGTGCTCCTTTAAGTGGGCTCTCCTCCACATCAACTTCAACATCACAAATACTCCAGTCCTCAAAGGTGTCACCCAAATCGCACTTGCTTCCTCACAGCTCCCAAATCACCAGCTGCCCGTCTGAGTATGAGGTAGAACAGATGGTTGAGTCTGCAGAGCTGTTTACTCATACTATAGCCTGGGAATCAGAGGTCGACTCCAGCGCTTCTGTGAATCCAGACGAGGAAATGATCTGCACTGATGCCCAGAATCTTTATGAGTCGGATCCAGGACCAGACGCAGAAGGTTCTGACCATAATGTAGACCCTCATTCCCAAACTGTAACTCCTGTTGGTGGAGACAATGAGGAAGACGATGATAAGACTCAAATACCTGATTGGAGCGACAACTTTAGTTTTTTGTCAGGGCAGGAACAGGTTGGCTCTGAGGACGACGGGTGTGATAACGCACAGGGTGATGATGATGAGGTCGGAGATCCCACTTACTGTCAACCCACAGTCAGCCAAGAGATGAGGTCAGCAGAGGAGGTGGAGGAAGATGCTAGTGACGACGAGGTCAGGTTGCGCCTTCCTGGACAGAGACGTAGTACTGGAAGCACGTCAACAACTGCATCCTCAAACACAACTCTGCCTCTCACCACAAGTCGTGGTGGCTCTTCAGGTCGCATGGGTGCTAAGCCTTGCATAGCCTGGGCATTTTTTCAGATCGATAAAGATGACCCAACTCGTGTTATCTGTAACATTTGTCAGCAAAAGCTAAGTAGAGGCCAAAAAATACATAGTTTGAGTACTTCATGCATGAACCGGCACATGGACATGAAGCATAAGTTGCAGTGGGAAGCTCAGTGTGCTACAATGCGGTCTAGCCGGCCGGGCCAACCACCGTCTGCCATATCTTGTGCATCCGCGGCCTCTTCATCCTCTGTGACTGGGGGGACAGCAGTCACACCTGTTTTGGGGCGCAGACCTGCCACCTCTTTACCCGCAACAGCCAGCGTGATTGGCAGGTCATCATTTTCTTTGGAGGTGGTAACACCAGCTGGTCTTGAGCGCTGTCCGACATCGATAGCACCACCTTTGGATCAAGGCAACCTAACATGTCCGCCTGCATCTTCCTCACAGACCGGCAGTTTGCCGGGGACACCCTTATCAACCCCGTCTAAGCACAATAGCCAGCCCTCGGTCCCTCATATTTGGACAAGTAAAAGACCATTTCCTCCTAGCCATGAGAAAGCTAAGAGGTTGAATTTCACCATCTGCAAGCTCTTGGCTACAGAAATGCTGCCTTTCCGCCTGGTGGACACAGAGGATTTTCGAGACCTTATGTCCGTCGCAGTGCCCCAGTACCAGATGCCCAGTCGGCACTACTTCTCAAAGAAAGGTGTGCCTGCGCTCCACCAGCATGTCGCACACAACATCACCGCTTCTTTGAGAAACTCTGTGTGTGACAGGGTGCATTTCACCACAGACACTTGGACGAGTAGGCATGGACAGGGGCGTTACATGTCGCTGACTGGGCACTGGGTAACTATGGTGACAGCAGGACAAGGGGCTGCTGTCCAAGTCTTGCCGTCCCCACGAGTTGTGCGTCAATCCTCTTTATGTCATTTTTCCTCCACTGCTTCTGCCTCCTCAACCTCCTCTCGGTCTTCCACCTGCACCCAAAGCCTGTCTGGTCATGCCACAAGCTTTCTAACTGCGCAGAAGGGATCCTGCACACCTCCTTACTATGCTGGCAGTAGGGCTCAACGTCATCAGGCGGTTTTTACATTGAAATGTCTGGGAAATGTGAGTCACACAGCTGAGGAGTTGTGGTCAGCTCTGGAGAACCAATTTCATGAATGGTTGTCTCCACTGGACCTGAAACCAGGGAAGGCCGTGTGCGACAATGCTGCAAACCTGGGTGCGGCCCTTCGCCGGGGCAATGTCACACACGTGCCTTGTATGGCTCACGTGTTGAACCTGGTTGTCCAGCAATTTTTAGCCCACTATCCCAGACTAGATGGCCTTCTGCAGAGGGCACGGTCGCTGTGTGCTCACTTCCGCCGTTCGCATCCCGCAGCTCAGCGACTTACATCTCTACAGAAGTCGTTGGGCCTGCCACTTCACCGGCTAAAATGCGATGTGCCTACCCGGTGGAATTCAACTCTGCACATGTTGCAGCGACTGTGGCAGCACCGACAAGCCCTGGTGCAATACGTTCTGACGTATAGCCTGGGCCAACGAGATTCAGAGGTGGGGCAAATCACGCTGGAGGAGTGGTCTCAGATCAGGGACCTATGCACCCTTCTGCACAGTTTTGAAATGGCGACGAAGATGTTTAGTGCTGACGATGCCATTATCAGCATGACTATTCCGGTGATTTACATGCTGGAGCACATGTTAAACAGAATTCGGAGTCAGGTGGTGGCACAAGAGGAGGTGGAGGAAGTAGAGGAGGAGGAGTTGTATGCGGAAGGGCTAACATCTGCAAGGTCCAGACGGTCGGCAGCACCAAGGCGGCAGGCATCTGAGGGTGGGGGAGATGGTTTAACCAGGGCGCATGGTAGCAGCCAAACTAGTGAGGAAGGTGCAGGAGCCCAGGAAGAAGTGGAGGACGAACTGATGGAAGACTCATCAGATGAGGGAGACCTTGATCACATTTCTGTTGTGCGAGGTTGGGGGGAGAGGACAGAGGAAGGAAGCATGATTGTTACCTCGCCACCAACACAACAGGGACTTGGTGCTCCTGGATGCGCAACACACATGAGTGCCTTCTTGCTGCACTACCTGCAACATGACCCTCGAATTGTGAGAATTAGAAATAATCCTGACTACTGGGTTGCCACACTGTTAGATCCCCGGTACAAAAGTAAATTTGCAGAAATTATTCCTGCCATAGAAAGGGATGCACGCATGCAGGAGTATCCGCAGAGACTGTTGCAGAATCTTACATGTGCTTTTCCACAAAATACCAGTGGTGCACGTAGTGAATCTCACAGTTCCAACTTGTCAACCGTGGGACCGTCAAGTGTTCAGCACTCAAACCGTAACAGAACCACAGTATCTGCTGGTAACATCAATTTTGCGGAATCATTTCACCACTTTTTTAGCCCATCCTTTGCAAGGCCACAGGAGACAAGAAGTCTGACACATAGTCAACGCCTAGAGACGATGGTACAGGAGTATTTCCAAGTAAACATTGAAGCCACGACTGTGTCACTGGACCCTTGCTCTTTTTGGGCTTCCAATCTGGATAAATGGCCGGAGCTAGCCACTTACGCCTTGGAGATCTTGTCATGCCCCGCAGCCAGCGTTCTGTCTGAACGTGTGTTCAGCGCTGCTGGTGGTGTGCTGACAGATAAGCGCACGCGGCTCTCCACTGATAATGTAGACAGACTCACGTTCATAAAGATGAACAAATCATGGATCCGAAACGACTTTTCTACCCCTGTGTCATCCTGGGGAGAGTAAAAGCTTGATGATTGGTTAAAATCACCCTACCAACCGTTTTAAGCTTTCAAATTACTAATCATGTTTATCTGTATCTTGACTGGAAAATAATTTGGGCTTTGTAGCAGTGTGCAGCACTGATCCTATTAGGCCATCTATAATAAGCTTCACCAGATTTAAAATTAAAAATAATTTTTAGCTGCATCTAGCCCGGAAAATAATTTTGGGGCTCCGAGATGCGCAAGACACATAAGTGCCTTCTTGCTGCACTACCTGCAGCATGACCCTCATATTGTCAGAATTCGAAGTAATCATGACTACTGGGTTGCCACACTCTTAGATCCCCCAAACTTTTCGATCAACCTTTTCATTTTAATAAAGACCAAAAAAATGGTCATTTTTGAAATTATAAGCATTAGCAGGTTGTTAGAAACTGAAATCAAACAGTTTTCAACTCAAAACTTTATTCTAGGTGATGTTACATTTTCACATAGGACCCCTTGTTCGAAAGGAGCTTCTGAACTCTCTCGTCCATTGAATTTGTCAGGTTTTGGATGGTTTCTGCTTCAATTGTTTTGCATGAGGACAGAATACCCTCCCAGAGCTGTTGCTTAGATGTGAACTGCCTCCCGCCATCATAGACACTCCTTTTAATGATGCTCCAAAGGTTCTGAATGGGGTAGAGGTCAGGGGAGCATGGGGGTCACACCATAAGTTTGTCCCCTTTTATGCCCATATCAGCCAGAGATGCAGATGTTTTATGTGCAGCATGAGATGGTGCATTATCATGCAGAAAAATGATCTTGCTGTGAAATACACGGTTCTTCTTCTTGAACCATGGCAGGAAGTGCTGTTTGAGAAAATCCACATACATTATGGAGTTCATCTTTAGCGCCTTCAGGGATCCTAAAGGGGCCGACAATCTCTCTCCCCATGATTCCAGCCCAAAACATTACTCCACCTCCTCCTTGTTGGCGCTGTAGCCGTGTTTGCGTGGGGTGTCCATCAACCAGCCATCCTCCACTCCATTCATCTGGACCATCGAGCGCTGCACGGCACTCATCCGTGAACAAAACAGTTTTGAAATCAGTCTTCATGTAATGTTTGGCCCACTGGAGCCGTTTCTGCTTGTGTGAAGTGGATAGAGGAGGTCGACAGGATGGCGTATGCACAGCTGCAAACCTCTGAAGGACCCTGCATCTTGTTGTTCGGGGGACGTTGGAGGCACAAGCAGCTTCAAAAACTTGTCTGCTGCTATGACAAGGCTTTTTTGCCGCTGCTCTTTCAACCTGACGTAATTGCCTGTAGGAAAGAGTCCTCAATTTGCCCTTATCAGCACGCACACGTGTGTACTGTGAATCAGCTACATACTTCTTGATTGCCAAGACACTTCATCCTGATCATCGCACAATGTTGATTGTAGTCATGCCTTGACCTAAACACTCCACAATTTGTTGCTTCTCAGCAGCCGACACATCCTTTTTCTTTCCCATTTTGGCAGAAAATGTAGGCTGCTTAATAATGTGAGAGAGCCTTCTTAAGTAGTCTTGCCTTTCATTGGACACACCTGCCAAACTAATTAGCACAGGTGTCTGCAATTGCTTACAGTGATATAAAGAGCCCTGACACACATCACCATCAATGAGTTTAACTGACAAACAAACAAATTCTTCCCTTATCACTCCTAAACACTTTTTGCATAATAATTTGGAACGCGGTGTACATGTGCTTTTCCACAAAACACCAGTGGTTCACGTAGTGAATCTTACAGTTCTAACTTGCCAACCGTGGTCTGTATGGAATTGTTCAATAAAGGGCCCAAAATTAAGATAACATAGATGGGAGAGGTCTCTATGAATAGGAATTCCTAAGTATTTGATACCCTGTGAGGGCCAGGCAAAGGGAAAGTTGGACTGGATGGAATCCTATATGGATTTAGGGAGGGAGACATCGAGGGCCTCAGATTTCGCTGCATTGATTTTAAAATTTTACCATGTAACAAAGTGATCTATTTCAGCCATAACAGCAGGGATGGATATATGTGATTGAGTGATATATACTAGGACATCATCAGCAAATAGAGAGCACTTGTACTCGGTGCCTCCCACCTCAATCCACCTAATATTGGGGTTATGGCGAATTGATGAGAGCAGGTGCTCCGTCACTAGGATGTATAAGAGAGGGGACAGAGGACATCCCTGCCTTGTCCCATTGGTGATTGTGAAAGGTGATGAAAATGTTCTGACGCACCCCCTGGGCCTTGGGACACCCAGAGCCGGACCCTTTTTGGTGGATGCTGGTGGTTGTAGTCTTCGTGGCGGCGATCCGGTTCCGTGGCTCAGGGCGGTCAAACCAGTGGCGGAACTATTTATGTGGTTTTGATGTTTAAATGTCCGACTACGCCACCCGTGGATTGCGGTCAGAGTGAACCGCCGCTACAGGGCAGACCGCTAAGGCTGGTGTTGTGGGTGCAGCAGAGCGTAGCATAACTCCCCACGGGAGGAGTATAGCCTCAGGGCAGTGTATGCGGAGGATGGGGGTGATGGTGCAGGGCAGCAGCAGTAACGACACGGAGTCAGTGATGCAGTTCAGGGCCTTTACTCACAGTTCTTATTATCCAGACCACGTCTGCAGGTAACGGCTGCCCACGTCGTACTGTGCTCACCAGGTGAGGGGCTCAGACAACTCCCAGATAACTTTGGAGCGCTTCACAGGACCCCCTTTGTGTGTCCTTTGTCTGGCCTTTCTTACCAACACTTCTGTCCGGCTGCCTCGGGCCTCCTCTTGGTAAACTTGGCGCCAGTTTCCCTGACCCTATGTGGTGCCTTCCTAGCGGGTGGAGCAAGGGGCTGCGCCACATAAAATGTCAGAGCCTCCGGTTTCTAGCTGAGGGTCGTTTCCTGCCTCCACTAGTTCGGGGACCGGTCTCCCCCTTTGGCCTGACCCCTCCACGCAGGTGGATTCGGGCGTGCGGTGGCGACTCGCCCGTCCGCACCCTTGGGATCCCTTCATTCCTCGTTCCTGGAGCCTTCTCCGCTCCTCTTCCTTCCTTCTCCCTCTTGCAGGCCTGGGCCTCTGTTACTAGGCCCGCCTCCGGAGCAGAGCTCATGCAGAGCCCCTGCTCCCTGCCACTTCTGCTCAGACTTCTCTGCACTGAACTAAGATGGTGCCCACCTTTTATACTCCCTTCTCAATGCACCCAGGAACTGCTTCCTCCCTGCTCCTGCACTGCAGGGTTCCCCTTCCTCAGTGTTCCCTCCCCCCACTCCAGCCAGGGACAGGGACTGTCGTGCCCATCTCAGGGGCATATTGGTCGCCCTGCCCCACGGCAATGTGGTGTAATGCATGCAGGTGTCGGGTCCTGATCCACACTCCATCCTTATCTGAGAGTGAGATATCACACCTCTGGGTGAGGTGCAATACGTCTGTAGCAACCGAGCCCTCGGTGCTACAGTTCCATTTATCTTCAGCCTAGGTGACGTATTGTGATACAGGGCCGTGATTTTGGCTATAAAAGGGTCCCCTAGACCCCTACCCCAAGCTTTTTAAGAGAATCATATATGGCGTGCCAGGAGACTCTATGGAATGCTTTCTCAGCATCCAACGAGAGTATCTACTTACAAATTTTTAACTGCATCTAGCCCAGGAAATACTTTGTGCCTAGTAGCAGTGTCTGCTAGTCAGCGGATTATCCCGGCTGTTAAGCAAGCTACACCACCTGTAGTTTGGACACTTAATTTTTTCAAAGGAAATGCTTCGGGACCACGGGATACTTAGTGAAGAGCATCAGGAGGCACCCCAAGGCATAGGGGCTGGGACTGGCACTAGGATGCCTTGCGGTGGACAGCCGAGCTCGATCCTTATAAAAGCTTTTTAACTGCAGCAGCTTTAGTGGACGCTACTGGAGCTGGAATTACGCGGCTGCTGGCATGAGACTTGCCCTCCAATAGATCCTTGTAAATGGATTTAAAGTGTATTCATTCAAATTAGAGGGACAATTTAAATTAAAAAGCTTAGAGCTGCCTCCACCACAGGGGGGCTCTCTCGACCCACCAGCGGACAGGCACCAGTATTGGGAGAGGGGGGCTGGCCGTCAGGGTTCACCGCGGCTCTGGCACAAACCCGGCGACACGGAGGTGGCACGGGCAGGAGCGGACTGGCCGTCTCGGCTTCTCACTTTTTGGATTTTAGAAGGGCATGACATGCCTATATCTGTGTCTCCCCCTCCTTTTACTCCTCCACCTCTTTTCTTTTCGCATGACTATATGTACTGGTCACTTTTCCATGTGTTAGTTGTGTCTTCTGAGCAGTTTGTCAGCTTTTGGACACCTTTGAAGGTGTTTTCTATGTGTTTCTATGTGTTTTTGTTTGCCTGCCATTGGTTTTAACGGTGTTCGAAGGTGTTCGACGAACAGTTCGACGAACAGTTCGGCGAACACACGGGTGTTCGACGAACCGAACTCGAACACTACGGGGGTGGCTCAACACTACTGCTGACACACTCCAGCCACATGAGGTCTGGCATTGTCCTGCATTAGGAGGAACCCAGGGCCAACCACACCAGCATATGGTCTCACAAGGGGTCTGAGGATCTCATCTAGGTACCTAATGGCAGTCAGGCTACCTCTGGCGAGCACATGGAGGGCTGTGCGGCCCTCCAAAGAAATGCCACCCCACACCATTACTGACCCACTGCCAAACCGGTCATGCTGAAGGATGTTGCAGGCAGCAGATCGCTCTCCATGGCGTCTCCAAACTCTGTCACATGTGCTCAGTGTGCACCTGCTTTCATCTGTGAAGAGCACAGGGCACCAGTGGTGACTTAGCCAATTCTGGTGTTCTGTAGCAAATGGCAAGCGTCCTGCACGTTGTTGGGCTGTGAGCACAACCCCCATCTGTGGACGTCGGGCCCTCATACCACGCTTATGGAGTCGGTTTCTAACCGTTTGTGCAGACACATGCACATGCGTAGGTAGCGGTCCTGCTGCTGGGTTGTTGCCCTCCTACTGCCCCCTCCACATCTCCTGGTGTACTGGCCTGTCTCCTGGTAGCGCCTCCAGCCTCTGGACACTACGCTGACAGACACAGCATACCTTCTTGCCACAGCTCGCATTGATGTGCCATCATGGATGAGCTGCACTACCTGAGCAACTCTGTGGGTTGTAGAGTCCGTCTTATGCTACCACGAGTGTGAAAGCACAACCAACATTCAGACTAAAACATCAGCCAGAAAGCATTGGTACTGAGATGTGGTCTGTGGTCCCCACCTGCAGAACCACTCCTTTATTGAGGGTGTCTTGATAATTGCCAATAATTTCCATCTATTGTCTATTCCATTTGCACAACAGCATGTGAAATTGATTGTCAATCAGTGTTGCTTCCTAAGTGGACAGTTTGATCTCACAGAAGTTTGAGTTACTTGGAGTTATATTCTGTTGTTTAAATGTTCCCTTCATTTTTTGAGCAGTGTACAGTACAGACCAAAAGTTTGGACACACCTTCTCATTTAAAGATTTTTCTGTATTTTCGTGACTTTGAAAATTGTACATTCACACTGAAGGCATCAAAACTATGAATTAACACATGTGGAATTATATACTTAACAAAAAAGTGTGAAACAACTGAAAATATGTCTTATATTCTAGGTTCTTCAAAATAGCCACCTTTTGCTTTGATGACTGCTTTGCACACTCTTGGCATTCTCTTGTTAAGAAAAATCTTTAAATGAGGTGTGTCCAAACTTTTGGTCTGTACTGTATGTATTTAGCATAATTTTTAATCATGGGTGCTGAGGCTCAGAAATCATCTTGCTTTGTCTGGTGAGGGGCGGACATTAACTTAGACAGTGTAGGGAGGCCCCAGTAGCAATAGTTAGATCTGTTACATGCGACTGTGCCCCTCATGTGCCGCTGACCAGATTGAGGGTCATCACTGCTCTGAAATACTGTGTAGCCATGCATCTCCAATACCTCTTCATGATGGCTTTTAACTTTTCCAAACTGTCCTTATAGAGAAGTCCACATTATTCATATCTTTCTATTCCCATAAAGAAGTGATGTTACAACTAAGGGACTGGGGTCTGGCAATCGATGGAGCCCTTTTGGTCTTTTTACCACCACTCTTCGGCAATGTTCAGTCAAGGTATTTTTTTTTATTTGCCGCATTTTTTTCTACAGCAAAAAGAGCTGCATTTTACAATACCATCAAAACCTAGGAAATTTCAGAAATCTCGTGCAAACAGCTTTTTTTTTTTATCTTTGCTGAATTTGAGAACTGCAGTGTTTTTAAAGGGAACCTTTCAGCAGGTTTTGGTATGCAATCCAAGAGCAGCATGATGTAGGAGCAGAGACCCTGATTCCAGCGATGTATCGCTAACTGGGCTTCTTGGTGTAGTTTTGATAGACCCCCTGTTTTCTCTGCTGTAGATGTAGCAGTGGTCAGAATGCTGAGCAGTGTATAACCCTACCTACACCTCTGATTGGCAACTTCTTGTGTATATTTCAGCCAGCTGCCAATCAGTTGGGGGGGCGAGGTTACACAGATTAGCTGGACTGCCTGGCACACGACACCTAGTGCTGCAGCAATAATCTCTTGCTGATAAAACACTGATTGTATTGAAACTACAGCCTAATAAGTGACACATACCTAGATAAAATGTCAAAAATTTCAGCATGTGATTTTTTTTTTTCTCAGCATTTTTGCAGTGTTTTTTCACGCATGTAAAGAAATGAGAATGTGTGGAAAAATGCTGCATAACATTTGTGCAAAAATGCAGCATAACATTTGTGCTGCATTTATGGTGAATAAAACTAACTTTATTAGCATGTTGTATAGATAAATCACTCATAAAATTTTCCTTCAAAACACTGTAAAAAAACGCAGCAAAAACACAGCTATTTGCTGCATTTTAGATGAACCATTATTACTACCAAGAGTGAAGGTTTTGGCTGCAGACAAAAAAACCTCTGCAAAAACGCCATGTGTGAACATAGCCGAACAAGTACTTCCCACCAATGTAGGAGAGCTGAGGATACGGCTGTTTCACCAAGTGCAGCAGGAGGGGGAGACTGACGCAGTATGTTAATGCATTACTGAGGGTGCATGCCTATATCACTAGAAAAGACGACATGGGGAATTTGGGAATGGGCCCCTCTGATGTGATCTTAAGGGACCAATTTGTGGCAGGCCTCAGGGATGTGCAGCTGAAGCAGGCCTTGCGGGAGCGCCTGCGCGCTAACCCACGTATGACTTTTCTAGAAGTGGGGGCGGAGGCACGTTTGAGAGAGCAGGAGATGGGGTGACGGCCCTGGCAGGGATGGTCCAGAGTAACGAGGTACCCACCCAAAATCGGAATGGGCTCGAGAGATGCGAAAGGGGATACAGGAGATACGGGGTAAATGGTCTTGTCTCAAGAAGACCCCTGCACCGACACCAGAGATTCCTTGAATCGATTGCCTCAGTTAGGGAAAGAATTGAATTCAGGCCCGGCCCTACAGGAGAGTTCTGTAGAGAAGTGAGGCAGCCCTACACAGACAGAGACACGACCTGCTGGAAGTGTGGAGGCGCAGGACATTACACCAGGGGCTGTGGTAGCCGAGGGCGGCCCTTGTCGCGGCAGCCTTTAAACAAATGGGCTCCGTGTTTGGGGGACACAGCCCGGAGCCTAAGGAAGGGGAAAGAAAAAGAGGAAGTCCCAAGGACCTAGTTTCCACCAGCCCGACTGTCTGGGCCGAAATAAGCGGTCGGGCTGTTCACTGCCTGATTGACACAGGATCCCAGGTGTCTACGATGACAGAAGCCTACTTTCAACAGCGATTTCCAGAGATAGCGCGGCCTGAATGGGGACCAGTAATTAGACTCACGGCAGCTAATCAATTACCCATCCCGGTCGCAGGGATGGTATGGATGAAGATCCGAGTGTGTGGAAAAGATGTGGGGAAAAAAGGGGTCGTCTTGGTCGCAGGGGGAACCGGAAGTGGACCCCCGGTGACCCTCGGAATGAATGTGCTGAAAGACATCAGGCAAATCCTGATTAGTGAGCTGAAGGAGATTCCTCTAGACCGGTGGGACCCACTAACCCCCCAAAGGAGGGTTTTTCAACAATTAATGTGAGCCGCCCAGGCTCAGGAGATGTCGAGTGAAGGGAAGGTCCTGGGGAAAATAATAGTACCAGCAGATACGGCACTCACCTTACCACCAGGACAAACTGTACTCTTGTTACCCGCACGGGCCTGCACACCTCTTGAGGGGGTCAAAGTTCAGATAGAACCAACATCGACGGACAAAGCACCCCCCAGACTCATGGTGGCTCGGACACTGGTCACCATCCAGGGTAGCAATGTTATAGTGCGGTGCGTTAATCTGGGCGAAGGTGATCTCACACTCTCTCCCAGGGCGGAAATAGCCCAGATTCTGAGAATGCCAGAGAAGTTGGTGCGACCTGATGTGGTACAGCTGTCTGCTGTACGAGGAGACCCCTGGACTCTGGCGGTCACCGTGCCGCCGGAATCCCACCTTGCTAGTATTTGTCCGGGTCCGAAGTACTGGTAAGAACAGATAGCAACCTGCTGGCTCACCTGGAGAATGCGAAATTGGGGGCCGTGGAGCAGTGATGGGTGGCCCGCATGGCCAGGTACCGGTATAAGATCGCCTACCTGTCTAAGGCAGAGAATACTCACGCCGACGCCCTCTCCAGAGTGACATATGAATGGCCTGATAATGACCGCGATGAAGATTTGGAGGCGGATGAGGTCCCTAGCTTCCGAAGTTTCGTGGGACCGCTGGTCGTGGCTTAGGGACAGATCGGAGAGACGTCGGAAGTACAAGTGCTAGGGCAGCCCAGAGGTGACTGGGTCCGACTTCAACAGACTGACAAAGAAGTTGTCCAATTACGTCAATGGGTGGCTTTGAGACAGGTCCCCAGTCGAGAAGAGAGGAGTACCCTGTCCCCGGGGTCGCTGAAAATGCTGGGACAATGGGAGAGACTTTGTTTGCGAGACGGGCTGCTGTACCGATGGGTACAGCTACTGCGAGAGTTCGGGATCACCTGGCAAGTGGTGAGCCCAGAGAAGTTGGTCGGAGTAGTGGCTAAGGAGGCTCATGAACGAGGGGCTCACTACGGACCAGAGAAGACATTTCAGTGGTTGCAGAGGCTGGTGTATCACCCCCGACTGCGAGCAACAATAGAAGACACTTGTCGAAGATGTCGGAGCTGTGAGCTGGTTAAGCCCCCGGAGCAGCGGGTCCCCATACAAACCATTGTGACTTCTGCCCCCTTGGAGTTGCTGATGATCAATTATTTTACTGTTGGACCGGCGCATCTCGGGTATGAACATTGCCTGGTGATGACAGACCACTTCACAAAGTTCGCGGTGATGACCCCGACCAGAGACCAGACTGCTGAATCAGCTGCGCAGGCCATCTGCCGAGACTTCATTCGGGTGTACGGCTGCCCAAAGAGGATCCATTCCGATCAAGGCGCCTGCTTCCAGGGCCGGGTGATGGAAGAGCTGCATCGGTTGTACAGGATTGAGAAGTCACGGACTACTCCTTACTACACTGTGTGCAGAATTATTAGGCAAGTTGTATTTTAGAGGATTATTTTTATTATTGATCAACAACTATGTTCTCAATCAACCCAAAAGACTCATAAATATCCAAGCTTAATATTTTTGGAAGTTGGAGTGTGTTTTTTTTAGATTTAGCTGTCTTAGGAGGATATCTGTTTGTGCAGGTAACTATGACTGTGCAGAATTATTAGGCAGCTTAATAAAAACCAAATATAATCCCATCTCACTTGTTTATTTTCACCAGGTAAACCAATATCCGTGCACAAAATTTAGAAATAAACATTTCTGACATGCAAAAACAAAAACAAAAAAAAATAGTGATCAATATAACCACCTTTCTTTATGATGACACTCAGCAGCCTTCCATCCATAGATTCTGTCAGTTGTTTGATCTGTTTTCAATCAACATTGCGTGCAGCAGCCACCACAGCCTCCCAGACACTGTTCCGAGAGGTGTACTGTTTTCCCTCCCTGTAGATCTCACATTTTATGATGGACCACAGGTTCTCTATGGGGTTCAGATCAGGTGAACAAGGAGGCCATGTCATTATTTTTTCTTCTTTTAGCCCTTTACTGGCCAGCCACGCTGTGGAGTAGTTGGATGCATGTGATGGAGCATTGTCCTGCATGAAAATCATCTTTTTCTTGAACGATACCGACTTCTTCCTGTACCACTGCTTGAAGAAGTTGTCTTCCAGAAACTGGCAGTAGGTGTGGGAGTTGAGCTTCACTCCATCCTCAACCCGAAAAGGTCCCGCAAGTTCATCTTTGATGATACCAGCCCATACCAGTACCCCACCTCCACCTTGCTGGCGTCTGAGTCGGAGTGGAGCTCTCTGCCCTTTATTGATCCAGCCTCTGGCCCATCCATCTGGCCCATCAAGAGTCACTCTCATTTCATCAGTCCATAAAACCTTTGAAAAATCGGTCTTAAGATATTTCTTGGCCCATTCTTGATGTTTTATCTTATGTTTCTTGTTCAAAGGTGGTCGTTTTTCAGCCTTCCTTACCTTGGCCATGTCCCTGAGTATCGCACACTTTGTGCTTTTTTATACTCCAGTAACGTTGCAGCTCTGAAATATGGCAAAACTAGTGACGAATGGCATCTTGGCAACTTCACGCTTGATTTTCCTCAATTCATGGGCAGTTATTTTGCTCCTTTTTTGGCCAACACGCTTCTTGCGACCCTGTTGGCTATTTGCCATGAAACGCTTGATTGTTCGGTGATCACGCTTCAAAAGTTTGGAAATTTCAAGACTGCTGCATCCCTCTGCAAAACATCTCACAATTTTGGACTTTTCAGAGCCCATCAAATCTCTCTTCTGACCCATTTTGCCAAAGGAAAGGAAGTTGCCTAATAATTAAGCACACCTTATATAGGGTGTTGATGTCGTTAGTCAACACCCCTCCTCATTACCGAGATGCACATCACCAGATTTACTTAATTGGTAGTTGGCTCTCAAGCCTATGCAGCTTGGAGTAGGACAACATGTATAAGAAGTATTGAAGTGATCAAAATACGCATTTGCCTAATAATTCTGCACGCGGTGTAGTGATGAGCGAGCACTAAAATGTTCGGGTACTCATTGCTCGGGTCGAGCAAATTGGAATACTCGGGTGCTCGACCCGAACAACGAGCCCAATGTAAGTCTATGGGAAACTCGAGCATTTTTCAGGCGGCTCCCCCCGGCGGTCTGCAGAGGGCCTAAAAATTGCCCAAATCGATGGGAACAGTGCTCAAATGACATGGGTGCAGCATGGGGAAGACCCCTGGAAGCATTTCTGACTCCCAGGTCACTGCTTTTAACAACGCTGTCAGAGGTATTACGCCACTTTTACGGACTCACAATAAAACATACCAAAACGAAACCAAAATGGATTTTCCTGGGAAATATGTTAAGGAACATCCTTTCCATGACATGTACAATGTATATAAAGCAAAATAAATAACCAAAAACAAAATTACTCCTCCACACCTTGGGCTATGTTCACACGTAGCGTTTTTGGTGCGTTTTGCACTTTTGCATTGCATTCAACAAAGACAAATGCATTCACCAGGAAATGTCATTTTAACATTTTACAACCTTATCTGGCCATGTGGTGTGTGACACATCATCAGACACATGCATACAGTGCTGAAAAGACATGGGAACCGCATGGGGAAGACCTCTGGAAGCATTTCTGACTCCCAGGTCACTGCCTAAAAGTGTGCCCATCATAAGTGATCCTTGGCGCATGCGAAGAAGCCTCTCGCCATGCACCTGTCGTTGCAGACTTGCAACAGTCACCGTCCACGTCCTTGTCCCAGTGCAGTGTTCAGTTGTCCCTACCCCATTCCTTGGAATGCAAGCGCAAGTATGCAGCCAGCCAGTCACCCACCCACCCACAGGCTGCAATACTATACTGCCAAATTTTTGACAGCTGCTTGCACTTGAAATGTAGCCTTTTAGGCTCGTAGAGGCGGAAGCTTTTCATAACCTCATGCCGGCGGCGGCCAGGTATCCATACTCGGTCCCCAGCCGCCACTGTTTCTCCCGGTGTCGCCTCCGCCTTCCACAAGCACGGGTTCCACAACATTACCTGTGCCCTCCCCAGTTCACTTAATGGGAAGGACCGCCTAACCACAAACACGTGCTTTGACTTAAACACACATCTTTCTTTGCGCATTTAATTTGATGAATACAGAGTTGGACAATGGCCTGATCTGCAATGCGGTTTAAGAAATAACATACATTAGCGTGTCCGATCCACATTAAAAAGCATCCATAGAGTGTCCGGGAACCTTCCGCCACACTTTTCTTAGCCAGGGCTGCTTCTCGGCAGGGTTGGACGGGCCCACCAGAGAACCGGAGACTCCTCCGGCGGGCCCTGGCTTCTCCTTCAGGAGAGTTCATAGTGCCGAGGTGAGGCCATGATGATGATAGAGGCCACCATCTGCTTAGTTTTCTGTTACTTGGAATGCAAGTGCAAGTATGCAGCCTGCATACATTTTACAACCTTATCTGGCAATGTGGTGTGTGACACACCATCAGACACATCCTGTTTTATTTATGATGGAGGGACTCTGAAAGTCATAAAGCCTATTTTTATGGGGACATCAGAAGGCCCTTACTATTCTTGAAAGGCCAGCAGTCGGCCCTCGCTATTGTTAGAGAGCCATCAGCCGGCTATGCTTTGTTGTTCACATTATTAACAAGTGGGTCTCCTATACTGTTATTGCGTATCCAGTGACTGCAAGGGCTGCCAAAAATTTGGACGCAACCCAATACCCCTTTGAAGAGACATAGAGGAGGGTCTCAGTAAAAAAAAATGTTCTCATTATAAAGGAGCGGGTCTCCTTTTGTGGTAATGCCCATGCTGTGACTGCAAGGGCTGCCAAAATTTGGGAAAAACCCCACTAAGAATTTAAAGACACATAGAGCTGGGCCACAGTAACGACATGTTCCCATTAGAAAGGAGAGGGTCTGCTATACAGTTATAGGGTATGCAGTGAGTCCAATGACTGACCAATTTTAGGAAAAACCCCCACTAAGAATTTAAAGACACATAGAGCAGGGCCACAGTAACGACAAATTCCCATTAGAAAAGAGAGAGTCTCCCATAGTGTTGGCCTATGCAGTGAATGCAAGGGCTGCCAAAAATTTGGAGGCACTTCAATTCCCCTTGTAAGAGACGTGGAGGAGGGCCTCATAAAAAAATGTTCCCATTAGAAAGGAGCATACTGTATAAAAACAATTTTTACGGGCATCATAAACACCCTTTAAAAAAATTGTGGGTGTTGCATCACGGACCATGGTCACCCTGGTGATATGTTGGTGGAGGATGAGGAGAAGGAGGACAAGAGCAAATAGCCAAAATCAGGAAGCGTATACCCATGTGTGGAGGTGAAAAGGTGCATGGGAATACACCTCCCAAGAAAAGACACTGGATTTGAGTTTATGTTACGCTGCTATCATTCGGTGGTGTTGAGAAGTCTGGCCTAATCCAGCCCTTGTTCATTTTAATAAGAGGCAGCCTGTCAGGCGGAAGCACTTATCAGTTATAATTCCACCAGCGGCACTAAAAACCCGCTCTGATAAAACGCTGGCGGCAGGGCAGGCCAGGACCTCCAAGGCATAGAGAGCCAGTTCATTCCACATATCCAGCTTGGATACCCAATAATTATAAGGCACAGCGGAATCACGGAGGACGTTGGTACGGTCGGCAAGGTACTCCCTCAGCATCTTCCCAAACTTTGCACTCCTTGTGAGAGTACCCCGCGACTCAGAGCCTGTGCGATGGGAGTGTCTGAGAAAACTCTCCCAGAACTTTGACAGTGTTCCCCTGCCTCTGCTGGATTGAAGTTGTCTCTCTCGCCTGTACTCCTTGGTTTTCCAACGAAGTGTGCCCTCTGCCGCCAGCGTTTTCAGATGGGAATTTTTTTAATAGTTCCGCAACAAGGGCCTTCTGGTACTGCCCCATTTTTGTAGACTTGTCCGCCTTAAGAATAAGAGATGTAAAGTTCTCCTTGTAGCGTGGGACTAGAAGTGTCACCAACCAGTAATGACTGTCACCCAAAATTTTGATAACGCGAGGGTCATGGGAAAGGCAGCGTAACATATACTCAGCCATCCGTGCCAGACTACTAACAGGCAAGACTTCTGTGTCCTCACCAAGAGGATGACTGACCATGCTCTCCTCCTCCTCCTCTCTGTCCTCTGGCCATCCACGCTGAACAGACGGTATGACAGCTGTACATGTAGTACCGTCTATAGTGCATGAAACTATCTTCTGTCCTTCCTCCTCCTCCTCTTCCTCATTGTCACCCAATCCACGTTGAGATGAGATGAGGCTTGGCTGTGTGTAATCACCCTGTATGGTTCCTTACTCCATCTCATCATACTCCGCCTGCAATGCATCCTCTTTGATTGTGAGCAGAAAGCATTTCAGAAGACAGAGAAGCGGGATGATGACGCTAATTATCATCAAGAGTGTGCAAAGCAGTCATCAAAGAAAAAGGCGGCTACTTTGAAGAACCTAGAATATAAGACATATTTTCAGTTGTTTCACACTTTATTGTTAAGTAAATAATTCCACATGTGTTAATTCATAGTTTTGATGCCTTCAGTGTGAATGTACAATTTTCATAGTCATGAAAATACAGAAAAATCTTTAAATGAGAAGGTGTCCAAACTTTTGGTCTGTACTGTATGTCTGACATCTATGTCATCCGTGTGACGGAGAAAACAGAGTTTTAAATACCTGGCCTGTAGGTAAGTAGTTTGAACAGCAAACTGCTGTGAATTGCTTCAATGACACACTAAAGGAAATTTTTAATGGAGGCCAGAAATGGCAGTATTTTCTGACAACGTATATGTGATCCGTTTGACGGAGAAAACAGAGTTTTAAATAGCTGGATTTCTAGCGCTGTAATATGGAAAGGACCTGGCTGTATTCTGCAGTGCCAACAAGCAAATGGTGCAGAAAAACATTTTTCTCTGGATTGCTTTTTAAGCAAATAATGAGGATTAAGATCCAAAGAAAAGTATTCCTGGCCCCTGAGACCTGGGCCTTTGTATAGAAATATCTAATAGCAGCAGAAGGCAGAATTGGAATGGAGCCTCTTGTGCTATATGCACTGCAGTCTGCTATATATACTGCCTGGCTGCCTATATACACTGCCTGCCTGCCTATATACACTGCCTGATATCTCTGCAGATGGATTAGTTAGTCCTCTGAAGGACTGTTTGTTAAGATGGATATGTGTAATGTACTTTTTTTCTACCTAATGCACAAGCAAATCTCTCCCTGACGCAGCAGCAGCTCTCCCTACACTGTCTGATTCCGGAGTGACTGTGACGAGCATGGCGGCGTCAGGTCTGATATAGACCTGATGACTCTGTGCGGCCAGCCAATCACTGTAATGCCCACAACCAACATGGCTACGGCATTACAGTGCATGGCAGGCAATCCCTGCATATTCATTGGCTCTGTAAAGAGCGCCAAACATGTAGGGAGCAACCCGGAAATACTCAGCGAGCGCCGAACATCTCGAGCAGTGAGATGCTCGGGCGAGCACCGAGCAGTAGCGAGCATGCTCGCTCATCACTACTCCTTAACACCCTCAAGGAAAGGGCCTGTGAACGCTTTAATCGGACACTGATCCAAATCCTCCGCACGTTGGAGGAAGAGCGGAAGGTACGATGGCCTGAGTTTGTGGCCGAGCTGGTGTGGGTCTACAACAACAGAGTGAATAGTATGACGGGGTTCACTCCTTATACCTTGCTGTTCGGGCGAAAGAGGTGAGAGATTACCGAGTTAGAGCTGGACCCCGAGGAGGACTACCCACGGACGGGGATGTCTTCCTGGGTCCGGGAACACCGGCATCGACTGCAGACCCTCCAACTGTTGGTACAGCAAAAGTTTCGGGAACTCAAACATCATGAGACATTGCCCTTCGAGGAACAGCTCTGAGGCCCGGGGAGCGGGTGTTGGTTCGAGACAGGCGGCCCCAGGG
Source organism: Phyllobates terribilis (assembly GCF_046119375.1). Taxonomy (NCBI): domain Eukaryota; kingdom Metazoa; phylum Chordata; class Amphibia; order Anura; family Dendrobatidae; genus Phyllobates; species Phyllobates terribilis. Next base: position 419,982,341 of record NW_027362771.1, read on the forward strand.
CAAATTGAGTAGGCGGTGGGAACGGACCCTGCACTGAGTGAAGCACAGGGTTGGCGCTGAAGGACCTGTGTATGAAGTTCAACCCGAGGGGGCTAAAGGAGCCCCTACCAGAGTGGTTCATCATAGTATGCTGCATCCCTGTCTGTCTAAAGATGACGAAGATGAAGAAGTATCACCTGCTTCTAGAGAAGGTCGTCTCACAGTTGGCCCAAGCCACGATGTGGACGAAGAAGAATTGTTGATTCTACCTCCGAGCCCCAGCACTCGATTACCTGCAGTCGCCAGTGCAGGCGGCAAGGGAACACCATCGGTTGAAGCCACCGGGCAGGCGGAGATTGACTCTGCACCCCCCATCGGTCAAACTGAGTTATGCTGGTTTGAACGGACAACAGCAGGAGTGCCTCCTCACCGTTACGAACAAGATCAGTTTATATGGCAACGTATCGTCCAGGAAGTCCAAGAATATGAACGTTTGGTGAAGGAACTGTCGCCCGTGGAATGGCGAGTTAAAGGAGAGCGGGAGTGTAAGGGGGAAGACCGGGGTGTAAGTACTTTCAGAACAAGGGATCCGGAACTGCCGGGGCCTTGCCTCTGGTTGCAGGGGGATGACAGACTGTGAGCTCAGGGGCCAGGTGACCGGAAAGCTGGGGGCGCGTCCAGAGCCAGAGCTCAGGGGTCAGGTGACCGGGGAGCTGGGAGCGTGTCTAGGAAGAGGGAGAAAAAGGAATTATGCACGGGAAAGCAGAGAGTTTTCAGTTGGGGTCAAGCCCCACTAGAGGGAGAAGAGACGCAGTGTCCATGGAGCCGAGCAAGTTAGGTGCAGTGTTATGGACTAGGGGCTCAGCTGGTCAAACCGGAGACCGCCTGCTGCCGCCAGAAGATGGAGCATTGGAGCCGAGCAAGTGAGGTGCAGTGTTATGGACTAGGGGCTCAGCTGGTCAAACCGGAGACCTCCCGCTGCCGCCAGAAGACGGAGCATTGTTTAGGCGGGGAAACCAGAAGAAAACAACACCAGCATCAGCCAGCAACGGCCTTGTGGGGAACAAGAGTCAGCTAAGTGTAAAACTGCCAATTAGAACCATCTCGACTCTGCTACAGCTAGCCAAACTGTGGATTGTCGGTTATAGCCTTTTACCTGCTACTCCCCTTGTTGTCCCCATATTTGCCCTGTTACTCCATGTGTGGAGATTGACCCTGTTACAATAAATCCCCCCCCCCCCCATTTATTAACCCTGTACTGGCTGCTCTGTGTTTCTGTGTCACTGCATCTAAAGTACCTGTGTCACACTACCTCCAGACTTAGGGCCCCCATGAGCACTGAGCTGAATGTTCCTATGTAAGGGGAGTGGTAGACTAAACGGTTTTCAAACAATTGGCAAAGCATAATTCGGCTGATGGCTATCTTTTGTTTATGGTGGGCTTTACGTCGCAGAGCGGGGAAAACCACTGCCAGAGAGGTCAGCGGCTTCTGTTCCTGAAAACAAAAGGATCGGGCATAGAAATGATCTTCCCCGACTTTGAGGAGAGATGGGAGAACCATGGTACAGAACAATAAGGAAACTCTGAGGTTGTGTGACCACCACCTAACCAGAAGTTACCGTGAACCCCGAGCATAAATATCTTCAGTTTCTATGACCTTTTATTGCACTGATATTTTATTAACCCAGCCAACCCCTTCTATTTCTATATATAAACGGTAAAATGGGGAACATATGCTTTAAATAATAGGGAGTAATGTGAACGGCAGAGCCTTGTGACTGCTCCCTGTAGCTGTAATTTATCCTAAATCCTCAGTAGTATGGAACTTAATAACGGCAGTGTTTTTCCAGCCCAGAGCACATTAAACAGGTTTGCCCTGTGCTTTATGTATGCATATATAACCACTATGGTGCCGCCGTCTGTGCCAGCTACAAGTGAGTACATTAATTCTACTGAAATAACTTGGCTGTGGCACCGGCTAACAAAGGTTAGACACATTTTCTCTCTATATTTGGCAGAGTGGATTTTCCGCACTTATCTAGAAAATGAATGATAGAAGTCTGTGTTAACAGCTGGTGTTATTAAAATATAAATTCGCTGCCACTAAATCTTCGCGCCATGCCAATCCACAGTCTGCATGTAACTGAAGCTGCTGCCAGACTGTGCCGTCATTAATCCATTACTTTCTTTACTTTATCTCTTCTTTGTTAACAATTTGTATCTCTTGTTGTCGTCGTTAGTATTGAGATGTTTTTGGCTGGCGGTTACCCGTATGGCAGAGTAATTGGGGATATGTAAGTACACCCCCTGAGGACTCGAGGTAAACAGATGGTAGCCAGTCATGGATGCACCGACGGCGCTCTAGAGCGGTGGTAATCTGTGGGGTAGAGAAATGGCGCAATGTGACATGCATCACTTCTAATGTTGTACTGTACAAGTAGGCAAAAGATGCATCGGACGCCCCTAATCACACAACGCCAGCACTTAATTCCTTTTTGACATCTCATTTTTCTTTTGTCATGTGACGTTCTTATTCCACTACTGATAAATGTACAGTCGTGGACAAAAATGTTGACACAAATTTAGTTTTTTACAAAGTTTGCTTATTCAGTGTTTAGATCTTTTAGTCGATTATTTCTATGGTTACTTAAAGGGGGTTTCCCACGAATGAGAGTTCATTTTAATCAATAGATCTTGGAATGATAGGTTCCACAATTGGATGTGTTTAAATAAAATGTTCCTGTGCTGAGATAATTTTATAAATGTCACCTGCTGTGTACTGTGTAATGGCTGTGTCTGACTGTGCAGGAACATGGTCTGATCATATCACATCTCCTGAGCAGGGGAGGAAGCAATAAAGTATACAGACAGGACAGGAGGGGATCACAGCTGATTCTTTTTGTAAGATAAAACATTTTCCTGCATGTTTTTAAACAATGTTTTACTTCAAAGAAAGAATCAGCTGTGATCCCGTGCTGTCCTGTCTGTATACTCTTTTGCCTCTTCCCCTGCCCAGGGGATGTGGTATGATCAGATCATGTTCATTGTCAGACACAACCATTGATTAAAATGAACTTTTGTTCTTGGGAAAACCCCTTTGAGTAAAATTATAAGCATTTCATAAGTTTTTTTTTTTTAATTGTCAAATCATGTTTTTGTAAAGATTCAATATTTACAGCGTTGACCCTTTTATTTTTCAAAACTCCTGCAGTTTTCCCTGTCATGCTGGATATCAGCATCTTGGCCATTGATGTTACTCCATTCTTACCTAGTCAGTGCTTGGAGTTTATCACATTTTCTGTGTTTTTGTTTGTCCCACTCTTTGAGGATTGACCACAGGTTCTCTATGGGAATGAGATCTGGGGCTTTTCCTGGTCATGGACACAAAATTTCAATCTTTGGTTCACCGAGCCACTTAGTTATCACTTTTACTTTGTGACATTGTGCTCCTTCATGCTAGAAAAATTATTGTTCACAAAATAGCTCCTGGATCATTGGGAGAAGTTGCTCTTGGAGGACGTGTAGATGTCATTCTTTATGTAAGGCATTGTTCGTAGGCAAAACTGTGATTAAGATTAACCCCACACATGACTGGTCTCGGGATACTTTACTGGTGGTATTACACAAGACACATGGTATTGCTCAGCTTCAGTATTCTTCTTTGACAGTTATTCTTCCAGATGTCCCAGTCTGAAGGGGGCTTCATCAGAGAGAATCTATTTACCCCAGTCCTCTCAGTCCAGTCTCTGGACTTCCTGCAGGTTATTTTCTTTGGCGATGTGCATCCAATTGATGGAGCAGAGCACAGTATTGTCAGTATATGTGGTAGGGTGTGATGAGAGCAGATACCAAAGGAAAGTCTGTCCCTAGACATTTAACCCCTTTGTAACTGTGATCAATAGTAATCCATTTAAAGGAGTTGTCCACTACTTTCACATTGATGCCCTATCCGTAGGATGTATGATCGGCCGGGGTCCCGCACGCAGCACCTCTGCCGATCAGCTGTTTGCGGTGCTTTGCCGTCCATCTGTGGGCATCAATGTGAAAGTAGTGGACAACCCGTTTAACTCTTGTAACATAGTTTAGTTTTTAAGGTTGAAGGAAGACTAAGTCCATCTAGTCCAACCCATAGCCTAACTTGTTGATCCAGAGGAAGGCAAAAAAAAACATGTGGCAAACACTAAGCTCCACATTGGGGAAAAAAATTCCTTCCCGACTCCATACGACAATCAGACTAGTTCCCTGGATCAACGCCCTATCAAGGAATCTAGTATTTATAACCTATAGTAACATAGTTTGTGACATGAATGTAAAGGTTCTCCTTTCTAAACAGAACTTTTGGGCTTCTTAAGGGATGCCACGATTTGGACACCAGGATCAGATGCTTTTATCATACATAACCAAACTTGGATCTGTCACCAGATTTTACTTTATAAATTACATATATTATTATATAAATATTACAGCCCTGATGAGGCTGGTGCACTTGTTATACTTGAAGTTGATTTTCTGTAGAATCTGTTTTTAATAGGAACCTGTCATGTCAAAGAATGCAGATAGGAAGTTAATCTGCAGGTTAATGGCGTTCTCCTGCCGTGCCACCGCCGCACTGAAATCCCGGCTACCGAGATTAAATAAATTTTATTCCTCCCAGGAGCCTCCAGCTTTCAGTCATAAAGGCACAGCCGGCACGGCTTCAGTCACTGCTCAATACAGAGTGAACGCAGCTGTAACCATGCCCCTTGCTCAGCACTGATGCACTTTATGTATGCACACAATACATTAGAGGGGTTGACTGGTCTAAAACGACAAGTCTGCTGTGAGTCTATGTGACTGGAAACTTGTGAATCCTCACATTGAGCGCACTGTGTCCTAATAGGATTCTCCGATGTCAGCGCCAGGAATGGCGGTCACCTCAAGTATGCGATATGCATACTCCCAGCCACAATCCAACTAGACCACATATGTCAAACTCTGGCCCGTGGGTCAAATCTGGCCTCGGGTGAGTATATTTGGCCCGCGACCCTGGCCAGGTCCTCCATTTGGCATCACACTTTCAACTATATCGGCACACTACATGCGGCAACAGTTGAAAGCAATGATGGCGGCGAGAGCATCAATCAGCTGACGCTCCCTCTCCCATCATTTCCCCTCTGCGTCTGACATGTCAGCACATTGGGCACGATGACATCATTACAACGCGCCCCTGTACCGCGTTAAGTAGAGGATCTGAATGGAGCACTATGTCGGGGCCCATTGTACTGTATAGAGCGCTGTGTGGGGCCCATTATACTGTATGGAGCGCTGTGTGGGGCCCATTATACTGTATGGAGCGCTGTGTGGGGCCCATTATACTGTATGGAGCGCTGTGTGGGGCCCATTATACTGTATGGAGCGCTGTGTGGGGCCCATTATACTGTATGGAGCCCATTATACTGTATGGAGCGCCGTGTGGGGCCCATTATACTGTATGGAGCGCCGTGTGGGGCCCATTATACTGTATGGAGCGCCGTGTGGGGCCCATTATACTGTATGGAGCGCCGTGTGGGGCCCATTATACTGTATGGAGCGCCGTGTGGGGCCCATTATACTGTATGGAGCGCCGTGTGGGGCCCATTATACTGTGTGGAGAGCCGGGTTTTCAGTTGGAGAATCATACAGTACTATGATGGGGTCACCATTCTTTGTCGGGGTGATTGAGGGTGAGTACAGTAGGGTTACCATGCCGTGCGTGTGCAGGAATTTACTGTGGGGGTATCATACTGTGGGGAGAGTTTTGTTTGCATCATATTTTATCTGTATTATTCAAGGTTTTTTATCCTTTATTACATATTTAAATTAGGCCATTGCGCCATATGCTTTTTACTGCTCTTGCATAACATATTATATTATTCTAATATTATATTCTAAGATCTATTAATTAAAATGTTTGTTCGTGAGACAACCCCTTAAACTTTTTCATATGGAAACAAACTTAATCCTTATATTTGATAAGGAAAAACTCCCTCAATTGTAAACTTTTTATTTTTTATTTTTAATAAATATCAGGGTTGGCCCGGGACTTTTTCCAAGCTTTTAATTCTAACCCTTTGTGTATTTGAGTTTGACATCCCTGGATTAGACTGTTTCTTGCCCTGCACAGTACACTTACATTGAGTCTGGCCCATCTAGTTGGATTGTGGCCAGGAGTATCTATACCGCCATGCATGACCGCCATTCCTGGGGCTGACACCAGAGAATCCCCACAGTGCACATGATGTGAGGATTCACAAGTCTGCGGTCACGGGGAGTAACTGCAGACTTGTTGTTTTAGACCGGACAATCTCTTCAGGTTTCTATATTCTATTTGCTGGAATGGAAATGGATACACAACTGTCGTCTGTGCTTCGTCTATGTTGCAGAGATAGGCATGTCTTTTTGGTTGCTTTCCTTAATTATATCTGTAAGACATGGTATGCAAGAAGCTTCCCAGTCCCCTAGACATATCTGTGGAGAGAGTGGAGAAGCTTCTCTGTGGGAGCTCACGACTGTTTGATTCTCTGCCCTGTGAAACTCAGCAACTCAAAGGAGGTGAGTTATATCTGTGATTTATTATTTATTTAATTTATTGGGGGGGGGAGGGCGGGGAAGGAATATGGCAGTTCCGTGGGATTCAAGATTTTATGTTTTTGTTTTTAAAGGGGTTGTTCGGAGGCCAAGTCATTTTGCTCCTAACTCCCTATCTATTTGATGCTATAATCTAAGCTACTTTGTAATATACTTGCTTTAAAAATTCCCTACTCTTCCCTAACTTCACTGTCTCAACGTCCTGTGTGATGACGATTCGTTTATGTATCCCAATGCATGCTGGGATATTCAAACGAAGCGTCATCAGAGCAGGGGGCAAAGGCTGCTTTGACTGTTAGAGTACCTGTGCCCCTGAAAAGAACGTCACTGATGATGCTTTGTTTCAGGTATGGGGTAGGGCCTGTGACAGTGACCGCAGCCTTTGCCCCCTACTCTGACGTTTCGTTTCAGGGAGGGGGAAGGGGCTGTGACAGTGACCACAGCCACTGCCCCCTGCTCTGATGACGTTTAGTTTCAAGGAGGGGGAAAGGGCTGTGACAGTGACCACAGTTTCTGCCCCCTGCTCTGATGTTCTGTTTCAGGGATGGGGAAGAGGCTGTGACAGTGACCGCAGAAAGTAGGAAAAAAAATACACTAGCTGTTAGTGCAGATTTTTCTGTATTTTCATGACTATGAAAATTGTACATTCACACTGAAGGCATCAAAACTATGAATTAACACATGTGGAATTATATACTTGACAAAAAAGTGTGAAACAACTGAAAATATGTCTTATATTCTAGGTTCTTCAAAGTAGCCACCTTTTGCTTTGATGACTGCTTTGCACACTCTTGGCGACCTTCAAGAGGTAGTCACCGGAAATGGTTTTCACTTCACAGGTGTGCCCTGTCAGGGTTATTAAGTGGGATTTCTTGCCTTATAAATGGGGTTGGGACCATCAGTTGTGTTGTGCAGAAGTCTGGTGGATACACAGCTGATAGTCCTACTGAATAGACTGTTAGAATTTGTATTATGGCAAGAAAAAAGCAGCTAAGTAAAGAAAAACGAGTGGCCATCATTACATTAAGAAATGAAGGTCAGTCAGTGCGAAAAATAGGTCAAACTTTGAAAGTGTCCCCAAGTGCAGTTGCAAAAGCCATCAAGTGCTACAAAGAAACTGGCTCACATGAGGACCGCTCCAGAAAAGGAAGACCAAGAGTCACCTCTGCTTCTGAGGATAAGTTTATCCAAGTTAACAGCAGCTCAGATTAGGGACCAGGTCAATGCCACACAGACGCATCTCTTCAACAACTGTTAAGAGGAGACTTTGTGCAGCAGGCCTTCATGGTAAACTAGGTGCTAGGAAACCACTGCTAAGGACACGCAACAAGCAGAAGAGACTTGTTTGGGCTAAAGAACACAAGGAATGGACATTAGACCAGTGGAAATCTGTGCTTTGGTCTGATGAGTCCAAATTTGAGATCTTTGGTTCCAACCACCGTGTCTTTGTGCGACGCAGAAAAGGTGAACGGATGGACTCTACATGCCTGGTTCCCACCGTGAAGCATGGAGGAGGAGGTGTGATGGTGTGGGGGTGCTTTGCTAGTGACACTGTTGGGGATTTATTCAAAATTGATGGCATACTGAACCAGCATGGCTACCACAGCATCTTGCAGCGGCATGCTATTCCATCCGGTTTGCGTTTAGTTGGACCATCATTTATTTTTCAACAGGACAATGACCCCAAACACACCTCCAGGCTGTGTAAGGGCTATTTGACCAAGAAGGAGAGTGATAAGGTGCTACGCCAGATGACCTGGCCTCCACAGTCACCAGACCTGAACCTAATCGAGATCGTTTGAGGTGAGCTGGACCGCAGCGTGAAGGCAAAAGGGCCAACAAGTGCTTAGCATCTCTGGGAACTCCTTCAAGATTGTTGGAAGACCATTTCCAGTGACTACCTCTTGAAGCTCATGAAGAGAATGCCAAGAGTGTGCAAAGCAGTCATCAAAGCAAAAGGTGGCTACTTTGAAGAACCTAGAATATAAGACACATTTTCAGTTGTTTCACACTTTTTTGTCAAGTATATAATTCCACATGTGTTAATTCATAGTTTTGATGCCTTCAGTGTGAATGTACAATTTTCATAGTCATGAAAATACAGAAAAATCTTTAAATGAGGTGTGTCCAAACTTTTGGTCTGTACTGTATATTGGAAAATAGCATCAAATAAATAGAGAGTTAGGAGCAAAATGACTTTGTCTTCGGACCAACCCTTTAAAGGTTGTTAAAATGTAACTTTTGTTACAAGTAACTTCTGAATATCCTGTGTGTGTGTGTGTGTGTGTGTGTATATAAATCAGGAATTTAATTATTTTTGGTCATTATGTGACTTGAATACTGAAATTTTTAGCGTTTTATCCTGTGTGGGCACTAATTATTAGAAGTTGCAGCACCTCCTCTGCGTGCGTCTCTCCCTTTGTCTCCTGGTGCTCCCTCCTACTTCATCTCCACTCTCCATAGACTTCTATAGGTAGCAGCTGTAATCTGATCTCAAGAGATATAATAAGTTCCTTGTCTGATTTTCATGTACTGTTTTTTTTTTTCATGGATAGAGAACGTATGGTGCATGGATTGAATTTGGATAAAAATCTGATCGAGCACACTAATGAAAAAATTTCCATATTTTTTTTTCGTGTACGAGAAAAAAAAATTGGGGAAATCGACCTTAAGCTACATTCACACATCTGTGTCTATTTTACAACAGTGTGAAATAGAATATTTTTCTCACGTGTCATCCATGTTGCATCCATTTCTTCTTCATACGTTTTTAAAAACTGAAGGAGGTAGACGATCAGAACTTTTATTTATCCATTGACTCTTAACAATGAATCAGTGAAAAACTGAAGACGTCTGATTGCTTCAGTTTTCCATCCGTGTTTACCTAATCCCCTATAGACTTTAATTGCCGAGTCTAATCTGTGAAACGGACGACAATAAGACATAGCTACATTGTTAGTATGGTTGAAAAAAGACTCGTCCATCAAGTAAAACCAAGAGATTGGAAAGGATAAAGGGAATGTGGCTTAGGTACATCCTTAATTCATGATCTAGTCTACCCTAAAGTCCAATTCTTTCTCTCCTGATCCCGACTGGGTCAAAAATCAGAACAAGAATTTTACATCTATGCCTTTTTTTTTTTTAAACAATCGATGGCTGCCTTTTAGTGTTGAGCGAGTATGTTCTATTAACCCTTTCGCCGAGTACGCTCGGGCCGAGCTCCGAGTATTTACAGCTGCTCGGTGATATGGTTGAATCGCTCCCGTGTGCATGATTTGCAACTGTTTGACAGCTTTATTACATATGAGGAATGTGTAAGAAATAGACATTCCTCACATGTAATAAAGCTGTCAAACAGTTGAAAATCATGCACAGGGAGCAATTCAACCAGATCACCGAGCAGCTGTAAATACTCGGAGCTCGGCCCGAGCATACTCTGACAGAACATACTCGCTCAACCCTACTGCCTTTGTAACCAGCTCCTGTGGTGTAAATTGTTCCACAGACTAATAACTCTCATGGTAAAATAATCCCTGCCTCCTTGGGAGATTAAAATTTGTTTCTCCAGACAGTGGAAGTGCCACCTTGTCTTTTGAGAGGGTTGTACATGAAGCATGGATTTGTATGGGCCATTTAATGCCTGTACAAGTTAATCATGTCCCACCTTAGATGCCTTTTCTCAAGACTAAATACATTTTTTAATCTTTTCCCATAACTAAGTGCCCCATATCAGTTTTGGGGTTCTATTTTGTGCCTTTTCTAACTCCATGGGATCCTTTCTATGAACTGATGCCCAGAACTGAACTGCATGCTCCAGATGGAATTGCACTAACACTTTGTAAAGTGACAATATTGCGTCCCTGTCCCAGAATTTCATACCTCTTTTACTACATGACAGTATCCTGCTGCTTTAGAAGCTGCTGATTGGCATTACATGCTGTTATATAGTCTGTGATTTATATGTGCACCCAGATGCTTCTTTAAAAGTGACTCTTAGTTTTACTCCCCCTAGAACATATGATGTCTGCAGGTTATTAGTGCCTATATTCATAACTTTATATTTATCCTTATTGAACCTCATCTGCCAATGAATCATCAAACATTGTTAGTCCAAGTCATCTTGTAACTTATGAACATCTTCCATATACTGTACTTCACTACACAGCTTGGTGTCATCTGCAAAAACAGAACCACTACTATTAATCTCATCTTCTATATCATTAATAAACAAGTGGACCCAGTACTGAACTTGGGGTACACCATGTATAACTGGGGACCATTCAGAGTAGCAGTCATTCACCACAACTCTCTGGGTGCGATCTTTGAGACAATTTTTGATCTAATTGCAAACCTTTTTTTCTAAGTGTATAGACCTTAATTTACCCATTAGGCTTCTGTGTGGGACAGTGTCAAGTACCTTTGTGTAACATACCTGGCGGCGTCCTTGCATGGTGGTCCATCTCCCACTGTGCAAGAGCGCGCACTTGATCTCCTGTCCAGAATGTCTCTCTGGCTTCCCTCCATGCTGTCTGTTTGTGTCTGTTTCTGCTGCTTAAGGGCGGCGCCCGATCACTTCCTGCTTTTTGTACCTGCTGTGGGTCACACCCCTTGTGCGTCCTCAGCCTATTGCTGTCTGTCACCTGGTATATAGCTCAGCTGCTCCCATCTATTCCTGCCTGAGCATAGTGTTTCATTCAGTGTGTGCTTGCACTCTGAAGGTGCCAGGTCCCGTTCTGTGTTCTCTTGTCTGCCTATCCTGGAGGCTGTATTTCCAGGCCTGTCTGAACACGCTCCTAGCCTGTTCCTCCTGCCTTCTAGGGGCCGATTACCTAGACCCGTTCCTGTATCTTGTCTGACCTGTCTGAACACGCTCCTAGCCTGTTCCTCCCGCCTTCTAGGGGCTGATTACCTAGACCCGCTCCTGTATCTTGTCTGTCCTGTCTGAACACGCTCCTTGCCTGTTCGTCCTGCCTCTCTGGGGGCCGTATTCCCAGACCCGCTCCTGTATTCCGCTGCAGTGTCGGTCTCCTCCGTACACTCAGTTCCAGTCTGAACTCTCTCCTATCCTTTACCTGTTTTGCCTCTATGTCCGTTCCCTTCCTTTTTCTGCAGAGTCTGAACTCGTACCTAACTCCTGCTTGTTGTCTCTGTACTCCCGTTTGTGAGTTTGTGGTCCACTCGCTACTTCTCTGCTAGTACCCTGTGGGTGTCTGGCTCTGCCTTTCCCTTCCTGTCTGTTCCGTGTGAACAGAGCCCTGTCCCCCCTACTCAGCCTTGCCTGCTCTGACTCCTTTGCTCACCGCTCCGGCGGTTCTAGCCTGCTCTGACTCCTTTGCTCACCGCTCCGGCGGTTCTAGCCTGCTCTGACTCCTTTGCTCACCGCTCCGGCGGTTCTAGCCTGCTCTGACTCCTTTGCTCACCGCTCCGGCGGTTCTAGCCTGCTCTGACTCCTTTGCTCACCGCTCCGGCGGTTCTAGCCTGCTCTGACTCCTTTGCTCACCGCTCCGGCGGTTCTAGCCTGCTCTGACTCCTTTGCTCACCGCGCCGGCGGTTCTAGCCTGCTCTGACTCCTTTGCTCACCGCTCCGGCGGTTCTAGCCTGCTCTGACTCCTTTGCTCACCGCTCCGGCGGTTCTAGCCTGCTCTGACTCCTTTGCTCACCGCTCCGGCGGTTCTAGCCTGCTCTGACTCCTTTGCTCACCGCTCCGGCGGTTCTAGCCTGCTCTGACTCCTTTGCTCACCGCTCCGGCGGTTCTAGCCTGCTCTGACTCCTTTGCTCACCGCTCCGGCGGTTCTAGCCTGCTCTGACTCCTTTGCTCACCGCTCCGGCGGTTCTAGCCTGCTCTGACTCCTTTGCTCACCGCTCCGGCGGTTCTAGCCTGCTCTGACTCCTTTGCTTACCGCTCCGGCGGTTCTAGTCTGCTCTGACTCCTTTGCTTACCGCTCCGGCGGTTCTAGCCTGCTCTGACCCTTTTGCTCACTGCTCCGGCAGCCTTGCTCCGCTCTGACCCTTTTTGCTCACTGCTCCGGCAGTCCTGTCCTGCCCTGCTTCTGCCCGCTGCTCCGGCAGTCCTGTCCTGCCCTGCTTCTGCCCGCTGCTCCGGCAGTCCTGTCCTGCCCTGCTTCTGCCCGCTGCTCCGGCAGTCCTGTCCTGCCCTGCTTCTGCCCGCTGCTCCGGCAGTCCTGTCCTGCCCTGCTTCTGCCCGCTGCTCCGGCAGTCCTGTCCTGCCCTGCTTCTGCCCGCTGCTCCGGCAGTCCTGTCCTGCCCTGCTTGTGCTCGCTGCTCCTGCAGCCCCGTCCTGCTCTGTTCTTGCCCACCGCTTCGGGCGTTCCCTCTCTGCTGTGGTTGTCTACCGCATCTGCGGTTCTGTGACCCAGTCTGTACTGGGTCTTAACCTTTCTGTGCTCCAGCCCGTCCTTTCGGCCTGTACCCCTCTGCCTGTATTGTTCCTGAGTCCCAGTGTGTACTGGGTCCTATCCCGCCTGTGTTCCTACCTGCTAGTGCCTCCCTGTCTGCACTCTAGCTGCGCTTGCCTTTACCCGCCTGCCTGCATACCAGTCGTGCCTGCCTATACCCTCCAGTCTGTGCGCCAGCCTAACCAGCCTGTTCCAGTAATCCCTGTGTGGGTCAACCCCCGTGTCCGGAGTTTGACCTGGAGTAGCACCTGGTCCCTCTGCCCGGTTTCTCCCTGGTGCACTGGCGTCGTATGCCGTCGTGCCATCTTGGTCGGATCGGCCAGATACTTAGTCACGCCCCTCCAGGCACTCTCCGGTTCATGGTCCAGTGGAACCACAACACCCGCACACGCCAGTCAGTCCGGGCGTGTGCATAACACTTTGCAAAGTCCAAAAACATTATATTCAGAGCTACTCCTTTGTCTAGGCTTCACCCAGTATGTCATAAAAACTAATTAAGTTAGTTTGTCAACTTCTGTCCTTAGTTAAACTGTGCTGGATATCACTTATTATTTTTATCACATACTCCTGTATTTAATACATTACAAGCCCACTTGAACATTTTTCCCCAAATGCATGTTAGCTTACAAGCTATAATTATCGAAGAAAGACCGAGAGTCCTTTTTACAAATGTGCACCACATTTGGGGTTTAATTTTTGTCATCTATACTATAGGAATATATTGTGCAGTCTGACCAATATAGACTTAAAGAACGCCTGTCATGTGCTCAAAGAAATTGAGATAAATACTTTGAAAAAATCTCAGAGATCCCCCTGATTCTGCTGCTCTTTTCCATTTTGCGCTGCATCGCTCCATTGCAAAGATATTCAAAATTGCTGCTTTTAGAGCGCACTATGTGAAATCTCTGCTTGTAGTGCAACTGGACGTTTCTTCACAGTCTTCTCTGGAGGCATGTGCTTTCATTCCTCCCTCCCAGATTATGCCAATCACAGCATGATAACATGATGAGACTTGCAGATAAGGTGTGCTTGGCGGTGAAAGCACACACCACCAGAGAGGACTGTGCATAAACCCGCAGTTGGCCTGTAAGCAGAGACTCCAATAACAATAAATATCTCTGCAATGGAGTGATGCAGCACAAAAATGAAAAAATCACTACCTGACAGCAGTTGCTCTCAGTCAATGTCTTGAAGTGCTGCCTTCAACCTGGGAAAACCGGCCTTCATAAAATTAAGTGTTTTTGTTCTCTCCTCCCAAGTATGCTTTTTTTACCATATGTGCACAGTGAAATTATATTGTTGTCACTGGTATCAAGGTTTTCACAAGCCATAACATTTACAACGAACTCTCCATTGTTAGAAATGACCAGATCCTACAGAGCATCGCCTGTTGTCGTGTCTTTCATAAAACGGCACATAAAATTATCCTGCTACAAGCTGAAGAATTTTCTATCCTTTGCTGTTGAAGCAGAACTATGACCCCAGTCAATATCTGGGTAGTTAAATTCTCCCATAATCACCACTGTACCACCCTTTGCAGCACCCTGTATATCCATTTATGCAGCTGACCCTCAAACCCCCTCAGTGATGTTGAGGGTAGTCTATAAATTACACCAAAAATACTTTTTCAGTGCTTATCTGTCTTTGTAATTTCCACCACAAGGTTTCAACTTCCTCATAATCTTTCTATATTGCCTTTGTCCCACTCGCTTTCATATTTCTCCTAACATACAGACCTACCCCTCCTCCGTACCTATTTTCTCTGTCTTTCTGTAAGAACATAAATCCAGGAAGGTTTCCATCCATTTTTCATTACCTTTTTAATGCTTGAAATTTTAATGTACATGATGCTGTGATCAGGCCTATAAAAATATTTGTAGTTAGATCTATTTTTTTATTCTTTTATTGTATGGCGATGAGATTTCATCCTTGATAGGAGCTTGAGCAGTTTTGCCTTGAGGAATGTGCAAAAATCTCAGTGGCAAGATGTGGAAAGCGCATAAAGACTTATCCAAAGAGACTTGCAGCTGTAATTGCCGCAAAAGGAGGCTCTACAAAGTCAGTTTAGGGGGCTGAGTAGTTATGCACACTGAAGTTTTCAGTTATTTTTTCTTATTTGTTTGCTTCACAATAAAAAGTAAACCAAATGTTCACAGTTATAGGCATGTTCTTTACATGAACCCTCTCCGTGATCGTCGTAACTGTCCGGTACGAACCCTGAACTTTTAAGTTTAGGTTCGCTCATCTCTAATTATTAGGTAGCAAAACACGAAAAATGCCAAGGGGGGTGAATACTTTCGCAAGCCACTGGATCTACAATACTCTTTATGCATAAAACCCATTATCACAGGATTTCTGAGAGACTAAGGAACCACCTTTTGCATGTTTTCTGCAGCATCAAGGGTTAAGTTCGGGAGGAATTTGAAACATGGAGGAACACACTTACAGAAGGCACAGAATAAAAATTGCAACAGTACTGCTACAAACTATGGACCCTTCTAATCCACAAGATAAAGAAACTACATAGACTACACCTCAAATTATGGACTCAATTCATCAGTTACAAAATTAAGCCAAAACTTGACAATTTGGACAACTACACCATTCCAGATAGATAAGCATCCGAGTCATCAATCTCTCAGATTATAAACCCAACAAAGTTGAGCTGGCTTTGCTTTTTAGATGCCTCTCATTTTGTCCTACTAAGGCAGGGATTTCAAACTCAAACACACAATAGGGGCAAAATGAAAAATTTGACCAAGTCGTGGGCCAACCAGTATACAGAATAATGGGCCCCACAAAGTCCTCCATACAGAATAATGAGCCCCACAAAGTCCTCCATACAGAATAATGGGCCCCACAAAGTCCTCCATACAGAATAATGGGCCCCACAAAGTCCTCCATACAGAATAATGGGCCCCACAAAGTCCTCCATACAGAATAATGGGCCCCACAAAGTCCTCCATATAGAATAATGGTCCCCACAAAGTCCTCCATACAGAATAATGGGCCCCACATAGTCCTCCATACCGAACAATGGGCCCCACATAGTCCTCCATACAGAATAATGGGCCCACATAGGAGTGTTGGTTCTGCTGTCGCGAGCCAAATAAATCCACCCTATGGGCCAGAGTTTGACACGTATGTACGAAGGCCCTAGAAAAAACTGAACTCTGCAGCGACATGGAAAATTACTTCAGAAGAACTACGCCTGAGGGAATATTTCAATGACAGAAGATTCGAAACCCACCCGGACTGAAGAAAGAGGATTCTTGACAACCAAGAAGAGGTCAAATTGGACACCTCCTCCTGGACACCACCCTGAATGCATGACTATATAGACTCCTTCGGTTATTTGGTAAAATCCACCATCTTAGACACAAACCGGAGACAATCATCCAACATCGGTGCCCAGGAGAAGGGCTATTCAGTTTTTTAAAACTAACAAAGAAATATTCATTAAACCTGCAGACAAGGGTGGTGCAATAGTCAAGATGAAAACATCAGACTATGAAGGAAGCAAACAGAAAACTGATGGACACACGCTACTGCAAAAAATTGGGGTCTGACCCTACCCAGTACTACTACAAAGAACCTAAACAAGTTGGTCTCTTGTCTGCCTGACAAGTCCATCAGAGCTGATGACCTGATACCAGACATTCCAAGAATAGGCGCATTCTATATGATTTCCAAAATTCACAAATCTGGAAAAACAGGAACACCAATAATTTTGTGTGTGGGCACCCTTACTGAGCAAGTTTCTGGATGGGTAGAGGGTGTTCTTAATTTTTTTATAAAGAATAAATACAGCTACATTCAGGACACAACTGACCTATTGAATAAACTAACTGCAAGGAAACCTGGATAAAATGCCCCTTCAGGAGGAGTGTTCTTGCTATACTGGTAAATCCAGTTTCCTCTTTAATCAACTAAATGTAACTCTACTGCTGTTATACTTTTCCCTTATGATTATATACACTGCTCAAAAAAATAAAGGGAACACTGAAATAACACATCCTAGATCTGAATGAATGAAATATTCTCATTGAATACTTTGTTCTGTACAAAGTTGAATGTGCTGACAACAAAATCACACAAAAATCATCAATGGAAATCAAATTTATTAACCAATGGAGGCCTGGATTTGGAGTCACCCCCAAAATTAAAGTGGAAAAACACACTACAGGCTGATCTAACTGTGATGTAATGTCCTTAAAACAAGTCAAAATGAGGCTCAATATTGTGTGTGGCCTCCACGTGCCTGTGTGACCTCTCTACAATGCCTGGGCATGCTCCTGACGAGGTTGCAGATGGTCTCCTGTGGGATCTCCTCCCAGACCTGGACTAAAGCATCCGCTAACTCCTGGACAGTCTGTGGTGCAACGTGACGTTGGTGGATGGAGCGAGACATGATGTCCCAGATGTGCTCAATCAGATTCAGGTCTGGGGAATGGGCAGGCCAGTCCATAGCTTCAATGCCTTCATCTTGCAGGAACTGCTGACACACTCCAGCCACATAAGATCTGGCATTGTCCTGCATTAGGAGGGCCAACCGCACCAGCATATGGTCTCACAAGGGGTCTGAGGATCTCATCTCGGTACCTAATGGCAGTCAGGCTACCTCTGGCGAGCACATGGAGGGCTGTGCGGCCCTCCAAAGAAATGCCACCCTACACCATTACTGACCCACTGCCAAACCGGTCATGCTGAAGAATGTTGCAGGTAGCAGATCGCTCTCCACGGCGTCTCCAGACTCTGTCACATGAGCTCAGTGTGAACCTGCTTTCATCTGTGAAGAGCACAGGGCGCCAGTGGTGACTTTGCCAATCCTGGTGTTCTGTGGCAAATGCAAAGCGTCCTGCACGGTGTTGGGCTGTGAGTGCAACCTCCATCTGTGGACGTCGGGCACTCATACCACCCTCATGGAGTCGGTTTCTAACCGTTTGTGCAGACACATGCACATTTGTGGCCTGCTGGAGGTCATTTTGCAGGGCTCTGGCAGTGCGCCTCCTGTTTCTCCTTGCACAAAGGAGGAGGTAGCGGTCCTGCTGCTGGGTTGTTGCCCTCCTACGGCCCCCTCCACATCTCCTGGTGTACTAGCCTGTCTCCTGGTAGCGCCTCCAGCCTCTGGACACTACGCTGACAGACACAGCAAACCTTCTTGCCACAGCTCGCATTGATGTGCCATCCTGGATGACCTGCACTTCCTGAGCAACTTCTGTGGGTTGTAGAGTCCGTCTCATGCTACCACGAGTGTGAAGGCACAACCAACATTCAGACCAAAACATCAGCCAGAAAGCATTGGTACTGAGATGTGGTCTGTGGTCCCCACCTGCCGAACCACTCCTTTATTGAGGGTGTCTTGATAATTGCCAATAATTTCCATCTATTGTCTATTCCATTTGCACAACAGCATGTGAAATTGATTGTCAATCAGTGTTTCTTCCTAAGTGGACAGTTTGATTTCACAGAAGTTTGATTTACTTGGAGTTATATTCTGTTGTTTAAGTGTTCCCTTTATTTTTTTGAGCAGTGTATTTCCTTCACACTGTCCATTTATAATGACCATTTCAGAAAAATGCTCCTCAATGTAAAATTGTAAAGACTTCGAATATCCCACTGTCTACAGTACATAATAGAATTAAAAGATTACAAGATTCTGTAGAAATTCATGTGCACAAGGGACAAGGCCGATGCTCAATATTGGATGATCGTGATCTTCAAGCTTTCATGTCGTACTGCATTAAAGACTGACATGATTTGGTCATGCAAATCACTGCATGGGCTCAGGAATACTTCCAGAAATCATTGTCTGTGATCACCGTTCACTGGGGAATCCACAAATGCAAGTTAAAGTTTTATCTTGCAAAGAAGAAGCCATAAATGAACATCATGCTGAACTGCTGCCGTCTTCTCTGGACCAAAGGTCATTTATAATGGACTAAGGTAAAATGGAAAACTTCTGTGGTCAGAAGAATCAAAATGTAATTTTTTTTTTATGGAAACGACGGACGCCGTGTCCTGCGGACCTGATTGAAGCGGGACCATCCAGCTTGTTATGAGCGCACATGGTCTTGTACCAGCTTTTTTAAAATGAGCTGCCGCCATCAATATCTAAATGAGTTACTTTTTAAAATGAAATGAGAAAATGTCTAACTTTCACCCTCTTATGTGTGTTCTGTTAATAAAATATGACTAGAAGAGATTTCCAAAGTATTGCATTCTTGTTTTTTTTTGCTTGTTTTTTTACATCCTACACTGCATCCCAACTCTTTGGGAATTGGGTTTGTAAAACTAGCATTGTTTTTTTGTTCTTGATGTTGTAGCAGTTTCATAAATCACACAATTTATACATTTATAACATCAATGCACAAGAGAATTAAATAATTCATTTCTATTCCCATATTTTTGGGACTATAAGACGTATTTTTTAACAAGAAAAAAAGTTTTTGTGTCTGGAGACCGCTTCCTGTGATGGGGGAGGACGCTGACACCACGTCCTCCCCGATCACAGAGAGAACTTCTGTCTCTCCTCCTGTCTGACACTGATCTACAGGTGCTTCTCAGAAAATTAGAATATCATCAAAAAGTTAATTTATTTCCGTTCTTCAATACAAAGTGAAACTCGTATATAGAGTCATTACAGTGTGATCTATTTCAAGTGTTAATTTCTGTTAACCCCTTTACCCAGAGGGTGGTTTGCACGTTAATGACCAGGCCAATTTTTACAATTCTGACCACTGTCACTTTATGAGGTAATTCCTCTGGAACGCTTCAACGTATTCCCCTGATTCTGAGATAGTTTTTTCGTGACATATTGTACTTCATGATTGTGGTAAAATTTATTCGATATCACTTGCGTTTATTTGTGAAAAAAATGGAAATTTGGCGAATATTTTGAAAATGTCACAATTTTCAAACTTTGAATTTTCATGCCCTTAAATCAGAGAGATATGTCACACAAAATAGTTAATAAATAACATTTCCCACATGTCTACTTTACATCAGCACAATTTTTTTTTTGTTAGGGAGCTATAAGGGTTAAAAGTTGACCAGCGATTTCTCATTTTTACAACAAAATTTACAAAACCATTTTTTTAGGGTCCACATCACATTTGACGTTATTTTGAGGGGCCTTTATGACAGAAAATACCCAAAAGTGAGACCATTCTAACAACTGCACCCCTCAAGGTGCTCAAAACCGCATACATGAAGTTTATTAACCCTTCAGGTGCTTCACAGCAACTAATTGAACGTGAAAGGAAAAAATGAACAGTTAACTTTTTTTCATTAAAATTTTACTTTAGACCCCAATTTTTTTATTTCCACAAAAATTATCTTTTAGCAGCAATTTTTTTATTTTCACAAGGGTACCCAGAGAAATTGGAAACCAAAAGTTGTTGTGCAATTTCTCCTAAGTACGCTGATACTCCATATGTGGGGGAAAGCCATTGTTTGGGTGCACTTCAGGGCTCGGAAGGGAAGGAGTGACGCTTGGAACGCAGACTTTGATGGAATGGGCTGGGGGCATCATGTCATGTTTTCAGAGCCCCTGATGTGCCTAAACAATGGAAATGCCCAGCAAGTGCCGCCTTTTTGGAAACTAGACCACCAATGAATTTATCTAGATGTGTGGTGAGCACATTGAACCCCCAGGTGCTTCTCAGAAAATTATAACGTTGACTTGTGAAAATAAAAAAACAAACATTTTTTTCCACAAAAATGTTTAAAAAAAATATTTTCACAAGTGTAACAGGAGAAGGTGGGCTTCAAAATCTGTTGTGCAATTTCTCCTGAGTATACTGATACCCCATGTGTTGGAGAAAACTACTGTTTGGGCACATGTCCGGGCTCGGAAGGGAAGGAGTGACGTTTTGGAATGCAGACTTTGATTGAATTGTCTGTGGGCGTCATGTCACGTTCTCCGAGCCCCTGATGTGCCTAAACAGTGGAAATGCCCAATAAGTGCCTGATTTTTGAATTTTATAATGTAGTGTCATACGTCAGTTGTGTAGTGTTCGTCAGATTGTCATACGTCAGAAATTAATTTAGTAGTGCATGAAAGTATGGTACCTTTTTGAAGCATTCTTTCATGCACAGGCAAGGTTTGTCGGGGCAGGTGTCACATTGATAAATAATGTCCTTGCGTATTCGCCTTTTATAACACACTCGGCACTTCTTTTGTGACTTACCTTTTTTTCCGCTGTGAGAGATCTGCCCTGGGAAATGCTGGCCTGGTACAATTGGAGGTCCCTCAGTTCCAGAAGTACTGGGGTCCGCTCCTTCACCGCTGCCAAATATCAGGGTATTGATCACTACCTCCTGGAACTGAAGGTATGACATAGAAGTTTGGCCTGCACATCGTGACAGAAGGAAAGCGTTGTGCATTGCTATCTGAACGATGTGCACGGCCAGCTTCTTGTACCACACTCTTGCCTCTCTCAAAGCACTGTACAGCTGGAGGACTTGATCAGAGAGATCATCTCTCCCCATGTACTTGTTGTACCCTACTACACAGTCTGGTCTAACGACCTATGTAGTGGAACTTCGTACAGTGCTGAGGGTGCTGCCATCACAATGTATGGTGGTCAAGAAAAGGACATCCCTCTTGTCATTGTACGTGATCACCAGCGGGTGGTCGCTACATTGGGTTTTGCTCTCACCCCTTCTGAGCAGCTGCCCAATTAGCGTCTTTGGGAGGCCTCTCTGATTTTTGAGGACAGTACTGCAGGCTGCGGTACGTCACGCAGAGAGGGACTTGAAGAGAGGGACACTGGTATAAAAGTTATCCACGTACAGGTGATAACCTTTATCTAGCAGTGGAGCACCAAGTCCCTCACAATTTTCCCATTCACTCCCAGAACAGGGGGGCATTCAGGGGGTTCAATCTGGGAGTTCTTCCCTTCATAAACTCTAAACTTGTGAGTGTACCCTGAGATACTCTCACAAAGTTTATACAGCTTGATTCCGTACCTGGCCCTCTTACTTGGCAGGTACTGCCGGAATCCAAGCTGCCACTTAAAAGCAATTAAGGACTCATTCACGCAGATGTCCCTTTGGGGCACGTACACTTCAGCAAACTTGTTGAAGTGCTCGATGACCGGCTGAACTTTGTAAAGACGGTCAAAGTTCGGGTCATTGCGTGCAGGACACCTTGCATTATCGTTGTAATGCAAGAACTTGCATATGGCCTGGAAACGTTTCAGGGTCATGACCATTCAGAACACTGGAGTGTTATACAAAACGTCAACACTCCAGTATTGCTGAAGTTCTGGCTTCTTCAGGATCCCCATATGAAGGACCAGTCCTCAAAACGTCATCATTTCTACTGTTTCTACAGGAGACCAGTTAGAAAATGATGAAGAGGGGTTTTGTTCCAAAAATGATTGAGCGTACAAATTAGTTTGGCCCACCATGAGGTTTACAAAATCCTCAGAGAAAAAGACTTTGAAAAAGTCTAGTTCTGGGAGGCCGGTGGTGTCAAAATTGATTCCGCCACAAAATCAGGAATTAGTGGCTCATAATTTTCAGGGGGCGAGGTTTCATACGGGGTCAGTAGTGTGGGGCGCTGGTTCATCTGTCCTGGGACGTCTGCGTGGCGGTTCAGCACCTGAAGAGGAGGGAGAAGAGGACGACAAGAAATCAGAAAAATAAAGAAAGGTGGGATCCCCGTTCTCGCTGTCATTGTCAGAGGCAAGAGAAACATATGCCTCCTCCACTGAATAGCGAGTTTGGGATGAGCGGGACATTTTTTTTTTGTTATGTCTGTGGTGTGTGGGTGTCAGTGCTTTATTTAGAGTGTGTGTGTGTGTGTGTGTGTGCTTGATGTGAACTTTTTTTTCTGGAAAAAAAAGGAACTACCATAGGTGGTGCAAACAGCGAGTGCGGATCGGTGTACTGTCACCGATCAACACTCGGCGGCTGCTGTAGGAAGCGCGAAAAAAAAAAAACTACAACAGTCGAGTGATCAAGTACTGATGAAGTAATGATGAGCACTTGGTGGCAGAAAGGGGGGTGGGAAGGGAGAGAGGAGGATTGGGGTGGATGAGGAGGGATCAAAAAATCCTACTTAGTTGTCTTCTGTAAGATGTCTTCTGGAGCAGGAGCGGCGATTGTGGTGTCACAGGCTTCTGTGGCACCGCAAGGCCCAGCACGGCGCACAATCGGACAGCGTGACCGCCCGCTAGAAAAGAAAAGATTAGTTGAAAAAAAGGGTAAAGTAGCGAGCGTGAGTGCTGATCTGTGATTTGCGTCACCAACTTTTGAGTCATCAACTCTCGGCGGCTGCTGGATGAACGAATGGAGGTGGTGCAAAGTGGGGGGGGCGAGGAATTGACTGGGACAAAAAAGTCCTGAAAAGCAGCGAGCACGGATGTTGATCAGTGACGTAGTCACTGGTCAGCGCTCAGCCGCTGCTGGACGCACTAAAAAAAAAAACGGGGGAGGGGAGTAAAAAGAGTGGGAGGGGATTGGGGTGAATGAGGGGAGAACAGATGGACTTACCAAAGTCTTCTCTGTTCTTCTTTCAGCAGCAGGTTCTGTAGGAGGCTCTGGAGCAAGAACCGCAGCAGCAGGACACGGAGCAGGAGTCCCAGGACGCAGGAGACTGCAGCAGGACAAGGGAGCAGCAGCGACTGGAGCAGGTGAGAAGAATGTCTTGTGGTGTCACAGGTGCTTCTGTGGCACCACAAGGCCCAGCACAGAGGTGATCAAACGTGACCGCTCTGTAGAAATCCTCACCAAGATATCTACAGGGGAGTGATAGGGTGGTGACCGCCAGGTCACAGGCCGGTCACCTCCTGGTCGGCAGTCTGATTGGTGCGATCGAGGATGACATCGATTGCACCAATCAGAGATGGCTGGGGCCTGGGCAGCATCACAAGGGGTCACAGGCAGGTGACACCGCCCGATGACCTGTGTTCAGGTACTCTGATTGGAGTGATCGATGTCATCATCGATCGCTCCAATCAGAGCTGTCTTGGGCCTCTGTGCACGTGACAGGGGTTCATGGGGCAGTGACAGGCAGGTCACAAGCCGGTGACCGCCCTTTCACCCCGAGGTTGCACTATTATCGGTGTGATCGGCGATCGCACCGATCATAGTGGGTTTCACCGATCCTAGGCTGCACATCATTGTTTCCTGCAATCTGATTACCGGAAGCAGTGAGAAATGCTGTGATCAATCACAGCGATCGTGGGTGCGGGGGTGGCGACGACACCCCTCGGGAACGTCAATGCGATCACTGTGACTTTGGTCGCGGGACCTCATTAAAGCTAGGGCGTACTAATATGTATCAGGCTCTTAAGTCCCAGGGCACAGATACGTATTAATATGCCTTGGGCCAGAAAGGGGTTAATGTTAATGATTATAGATTACAGCCAATGAAGCACAAAAGTCATTATCTCAGTAAATTTTAATAATCAACAAAAAACTCCTGCAAAGGCTTCCTAAGCGTTTAAAAATGTGCCTTAGTCTGTTTCAGCAGGCTCCACAATCATGGGGAAGACTGCTGACTTGACAGATGTCCAGAAGGCAGTCATTGACACACTCCACAAGGAGGGTAAGCCACAAAAGGTCATTGCTAAAGAAGCTGGCTATTCATAGAGTGCTGTATCCAAGCATATTAATGGAAAGTTGAGTGGAAGGAAAAAGTGTGGTAGGAAAAGGTGCACAAGCAACCGGGATAACCGCAGCCTTGAAAGGATTGTTAAGAAAAGGCCTTTCAAAAATTTGGGGGAGATTCATAAGGAGTGGACTGCTGCTGGAGTCATTGCTTCAAGAGCCACCACACACAGATGTATCCTGACATGGCCTACAAGTGTCACATTCCTTGTGTCAAGCCGCTCATGACCAATAGACAACGCCAGAAGCGTCTTACCTGAGCCAAGGAGAAAAAGACCTGGACTGTTGCTCAGTGGTCCAAGGTGTTATTTTCAGATGAAAGTAAATTTTGCATTTCATTTGGAAATCAAGGTCCCAGAGTCTGGAGGAAGAGTGGAGAGGCCACAATCCAAGCTGCTTGAGGTCTAGTGTGAAGTTTCCACAATCAGTGATGGTTTGGGGAGCCATGTCATCTGCTGGTGTAGGTCCACTGTGTTTCATCAAGACCAAAGTCAGCGCAGCCATCTACCAGGAAATTTTAGAGCACTTCATGCTTCCCTCTGCTGACAAGCTTTTTGGAGATGGAAATTTCATACTCCAGCGGGACTTGACACCTGTCCACACTGCCAAAAGTACCAATACCTGGTTTAAAAACAACAGTATCACTGTGCTTGATTGGCCAGAGAACTGGCCTGACCTTAACCCCATAGAGAATCTATGGGGTATTGTTAAGAGGAAGATGAGAGACACGAGACCCAACAATGCAGACGAGCTGAAGGCTGCTATCAAAGCAACCTGGGCTTCCATAACACCTCAGCAGTGCCACAGGCTGATCACCTCCATGCCACGGCACATTGATGCAGAAATTGATGCAAAAGGAGCCCCGACCAAGTATTGAGTGCATTTACTGAACATACATTTCAGTAGGCCAACATTTTGGATTTTAAAAACATTTTTCAAGCTGTTGTTATAAAGTATTCTAATTTACTGAGATAATGACTTTTGTGTTTTCATTGGCTGTAAGCCATAATCATCAACATTAACAGAAATAAACACTTGAAATAGATCACTCTGTTTGTAATGACTTTGTGCTGAAGAACTGAAATAAATCAAAAAGTTAATGATATTCTAATTTTGTGAGAAGCACCTGTATGTGATCGCTGCAGAGCAGGAGAGGAAACTGCCAGGACTGAACTGAGGCTGCAGGAGCTGAGCAGATTCCAGGGCCTTTCAGGTCATGTCACTGATCACATGACTTGAGAGGTGCTTGAGTTAAAGGGGTATTCCCTTCTCTCCAAGATCTTATTCCAGTATGTAGTAGGTGTAATAATAATATTAGCAAACACCTCCATTTAGAAATGTAGTATAGTTTTTCTTATTTGCTATGTCTCTTTCCTCATGTGGAGGCATTGCAGAACCTTGGGTATCCATGGTTAGGATCAATAGCAACTAGCTGTCATTATATCAGTGGTCGTAATCATGGATACCTAAGATCCTACTATGCTTGCACATTAGGAAAGAGACATAGCGAATCAGAAAAACTATACTTCATTTCTAATTGGAGGCATTTGCTAATATTACTATTATTACACCTACTACATATTGGGATAGGATCTTGGAGATGGGAATTCCCCTTTAATCAAGTGAAAGGTCCTGCAAATGCTCTGCTGCTGCAGCCTCTGTACATGTCCCGATCAGGAACTGCAGGATGTGGTAATGTATAGTACATGTATGTCTATATGTGCATGTAGCAGAGCTGTCGATTTCTACATGTGTATGTCATTTATAACGAGAATCGATCTTTTTAATCTAATCTCGTTATAAATGAGATGTGTATCCCTCTGTGGCCCTTACACAGCCCTCACACGCTGGCTGCATACCGCCCACAGCCCTCACACGCTGGCTGTATACCGCCCACTGCCCTCACACGCTGGCTGTATACCGCCCACTGCCCTCACACGCTGGCTGTATACCGCCCACTGCCCTCACACGCTGGCTGTATACCGCCCACTGCCCTCACACGCTGGCTGTATACCGCCCACTGCCCTCACACGCTGGCTGTATACCGCCCACTGCCCTCACACGCTGGCTGTATACCGCCCACTGCCCTCACACGCTGGCTGTATACCGCCCACTGCCCTCACATGCTGGCTGTATACCGCCCACTGCCCTCACACGCTGGCTGTATACCGCCCACTGCCCTCACACGCTGGCTGTATACCGCCCACTGCCCTCACACGCTGGCTGTATACCGCCCACTGCCCTCACACGCTGGCTGCATACCGCCCACTGCCCTCACACGCTTGCTGCATACCGCCCACTGCCCTCACACGCTGGCTGCATACCGCCCACAGCCCTCACACGCTGGCTGCATACCGCCCACAGCCCTCACACGCTGGCTGCATACCGCCCACAGCCCTAACACGCTGGCTGCATCCCGCCCACAGCCCTCACACGCTGGCTGCATCCCGCCCACAGCCCTCACACGCTGGCTGCATCCCGCCCACAGCCCTCACACGCTGGCTGCATCCCGCCCACAGCCCTCACACGCTGGCTGCATCCCGCCCACAGCCCTCACACGCTGGCTGCATCCCGCCCACAGCCCTCACACGCTGGCTGCATCCCGCCCACAGCCCTCACACGCTGGCTGCATCCCGCCCACAGCCCTCACACGCTGGCTGCATCCCGCCCACAGCCCTCACACGCTGGCTGCATCCCGCCCACAGCCCTCACACGCTGGCTGCATCCCGCCCACAGCCCTCACACGCTGGCTGCATCCCGCCCACAGCCCTCACACGCTGGCTGCATCCCGCCCACAGCCCTCACACGCTGGCTGCATCCCGCCCACAGCCCTCACACGCTGGCTGCATCCCGCCCACAGCCCTCACACGCTGGCTGCATCCCGCCCACAGCCCTCACACGCTGGCTGCATCCCGCCCACAGCCCTCACACGCTGGCTGCATCCCGCCCACAGCCCTCACACGCTGGCTGCATCCCGCCCACAGCCCTCACACGCTGGCTGCATACCGCCCACAGCCCTCACACGCTGGCTGCATACCGCCCACAGCCCTCACACGCTGGCTGCATACCGCCCACAGCCCTCACACGCTGGCTGCATACCGCCCTCAGCCCTCACACGCTGGCTGCATACCGCCCTCAGCCCTCACACGCTGGCTGCATACCGCCCTCAGCCCTCACACGCTGGCTGCATACCGCCCACAGCCCTCACACGCTGGCTGCATACCGCCCACAGCCCTCACACGCTGGCTGCATACCGCCCACAGCCCTCACACGCTGGCTGCATAACGCCCACAGCCCTCACACGCTGGCTGCATAACGCCCACAGCCCTCACACGCTGCACACTGATGTCTCTAATACATCAGACATATGATACACACATTACTTATACATGAGTACATATTTCACTTATACAATGGACTACACTGAACACACTGCAGACATTAATGACACACAGCAGATCTCACCCTTATACTTATCTGCTTTCTTTTAGAGTCTTCTGGTTCTTGGCTGATGGCACGAGCTCTGCAGGCCATGGGCATCTCTATTTGAGACTCTGCCATTGATGAGCCATGCCCCTTTACACTATGCTCCACCCATCTACTTCTGAGGGTCTCCCCAATCGGTTGCTGCCCCTGTGCCCCCTGTAATTTCAGGTACAGCACATATTGTGTGACTGAGACTGCTCCTAATGTTAGGAGGCTGCTGGCAACCTAAACTAGCAGAGCTCAAGGGCTACTGCAGAGAGCTAGCGACTCCTCAGTGCTGCGCAGGCGCCCTCCCCTCGATCTCTGGTAACTGCGAACTGACAGCCCAGTGTGCATGAACCCAGAGGGAGGGAGGAGTAGCCCCCCCTGCAGTCTGCTGGCCAGCGCACTGTGCGGTCGCACAAAGCTAAGGCTGGCCATGTAAATATGCACATGTAGCAGAGCTGTGTGTGTATGTATGTATATGTGCATAATGTAGCAGAGCAGTTTGTAAATAATATACACTGCAGAGAGACACGAACAATAGATTTATTACCTCCCTATTCTACCCTAATATTAAAATTACTGACAATGGCCTCTCCACTTTATACAGCCAGGGAAGTTTTAATTAATAGGAAAAAGTGTTTTTCCTATTTTCTACTTTCTAAACCTGGGGTGCGTCTTATGGTAAGGTGCGTCTTATTGTCTGAAAAATACTATTTTTTTTTAGTAACTTAACACTTGCTGTGTTTCTCCATTTTTCCTTAAATAAAACCTCCACAATTATTTAATATGCAGCCCCACTACAAAGAAAAATCACCTTCAGAATGCAGTATTCAAAAGAGTGACTTTTTGAAATTTTTCTCTGGTCATGAAGGCCAAAGCATGCCTGGCATGATAGGGTTTATTGTCTTTGGGCATGCCTTGTAGTTTGTTACCCATGTATATCCCACTAGTAGAATGTCAGATTCTTTGAGGCGTCTGTTCCTCCCATCAGGGGGGTAGTTTTGGGTTTCTTTATAGTTGCAGAGGGAGCCTCCTTGCAAGTGTCCCTATTGCAGGTACCCATCCTTCTTGTATTTAGACCGCCCTTGTATTGCAGATGTAATTGAGCTATTACTAGCGAAATGGATTATTTATTGTCCTTGTAAAAGGAATCATTGGGTTTGGTTTGTGCTCATGATCCTGGGCACAGAGCGGCTTATTCTGTGTTGTCTGAATGTGTTAATATGGCTGCGCGCTGTGTATTGGGAAACGTGACAGGTGAATCCAGGACCCTCCGTGAGGATTACCTAAGTACTTACAAACCACCAGGACGGACACTGCTCCCCGCTGAGGACAAACCTCTAGACACACATTTCTTTCAGCATTGAATTCCTTGGGACAAGCGATAAGACGTTGGTTTACACTCATTTCTTGTAAACACGCCGGCTTATATTACAAATGGAGAACATTAGGGGGATTGATTTGTTGTTTTCCATGGAAAGCTTCCCGTTAAGTCTCAGCTGGACAGATATTGAACTCTTAAACCTTTTTGCTGGGTTTTATCTTGTTCTGCTCTGGGAAGTCCGTGGTTCTTACCCTTTGGTCTTTCTATTTCAGCAGCTTGTTAAAGGGAACCTGTCAGCAGGTTTCTACCCCCCCCCAAAGCTCCACCACTACCTAATAGTTCTCTTCAGCAATTCTACAGAGGGGGTGTTAGTCACCCCAAGTCACGTTTTACTCATCTAAAAAGATTTGTTCACTCACATTGTATGCTAATTAGGTCTATCACGTCAGGGAGGTGGAGACGCTGCAAAGTCAGGTCAAGCCGTCCGCGCCTTATTCCGATGGCATATGATGATGTTCCCAGTCCTTGGGGACATTAGTCAAACTTGACTTGACTCTGCAGCATCTCCAGCGGCAGTGCTGTGGGGGGAAACTCTCCTGACAGGTTCCCTTTATGTATTTCATTATCATTTGGGGAACTTGAGCTATGAACTTATGAAGCTTTTTTCCACTGATCTTGTTGCGTACTTTAAAACCATTTTTTAATCTTGTCTAAAGATTTATTCCTTGAGTGGTCCTGATTGTGCCGGCGCTATTTGATGTGCTGTGTCTTGTGTGCCGCTTTGTGAAGCTCTCCTCCAGTGAAACAAACATGGTCTGTACGTAGGGCAGGGCTAGTTTTCTGAGCTATTGGGCTTGTGCTGTAGTACCTCGGACATACACTCCGCAGACAAGTATATTCACTGGTGGTGCTGGTGGACGGCCCTGAAGACACCTTTAAGGCTAAGACTGCAATGGAGACCCTGAGTCACCTGAGGTTTGCAATAGAAACCTGGCATCGCTGTGATTAAAGGAATAAATAATTTTTTATGATTATGAATTAAACATTCCACACAATAAATTTCCCACAGGAACATTGCGAAGCTGTGACACACGATTAATTGATATTATATTTGATATTATATTTATTGTAATGGTTCAGGAAAGAAAAAAAAAA
Source organism: Phyllobates terribilis (assembly GCF_046119375.1). Taxonomy (NCBI): domain Eukaryota; kingdom Metazoa; phylum Chordata; class Amphibia; order Anura; family Dendrobatidae; genus Phyllobates; species Phyllobates terribilis. The sequence goes on from NW_027362771.1 coordinate 420,012,914, forward strand.
AAGGAAAATTGAGAGAGATTTTAAATGTTAGTTTGGCCTTCCACTGCAGATAGTGAGGACTACACATCACATTGGTCTGCCGGGTAAGGGTCATTTTCATGTCCTGTATAATGAGACCCCAACAGAAAAGACATGCGAAGCCCTAGTTTACAACCAACAAACTGTGCACATAGGTAAATCAGGAGAAATAAAGCTCTCCAGCACTGCTAATACCATCCATTAATCTCAAGAGGTTGGGGGCCATATTCAGACGGCAGACTCCGCAATAGCAGACAAGTAGAAGGAACTTTAGCACAATCATCCATTGATATTATTAAACTATTGTTTGCTTTATTGTTGGTCCATTAAAAAAAAAAAACAATTACAAAAGAAATTAAAAGCTGACGCGTTTCAGGCGATAAACGTCCTTATAGTCCATTAGACTATGACTAAGGGAGATAATTCCTAGAAATGCGTCCGATTTACATTTTTTTTTTTGGAATTGTTTTTTGTTTTTTAAACGACCAACTATAAAGCAAATAATAGTTTAATAATATCAACAGATGGACGTGCTGAATTTCCTTCTACTTGTATACTGTGAACATAGGATGATCACAGTCTCGTTCTCAAAAGTGCTCATATGTCATCAGTATGCATCTGGAGTGATAGTCAGCGAGCGTTCCCATAGAGAACATAGAAGAACGCAGGACTGATGTCCAAGAGCCGCTTCCCTATCAGTGGACACAAGTCGGCCGTGTATCTGCCATGCAAGGCTACATTCCCCCTGCTACATCCGCTGGAGAAGTATGTGAGCAGAAAATGTAATCCCTGACACAATCCTCCAGTTATTGGGGGGCAGCGTCACTGCCCCATAAATAGCTGACCAACGTTAATGCCAAGACTTGGACCCCCACAGATCAGTTATTGATGGCTTATACGAACACCTGGACAATCCTATTCATATTAATAGGATTGTGTTCAGTTCTGAGCGGTCCTTCACTACGTGGACACTGTATTAGCCATTGACCTTTTAGCTAATGTGTTATTTTATTTTCTTAAGACTTATTGAGCCGACTGCACCAATACCCGGTAGGATCAGCGTTATTGATCCGTTATTGCTCATACATCTGGAACGTCAATGTCTTCACTGTTCTTCTGAGGATGCTTCATTGCATTTTATAGGTTTTAAGGATGATATCAATGCTCCTGGTAATTGTCCTTGGATAACCTCTCTATGAATACACAAGCTGATGATCAGGCTGTTCAAGTGTATGGAACAACTTACCTCGCATTTTTCTTATTTTTTTTCTTTTATTTGTACAACTATTTAAAATGATCTCACAATTTAATGTGAAAATTACGAGCACTAATGGCCCTTGTGCAATTGAGGAACATCGATGATCATTGACTCTCTTCTGGCCACATTGCCTATTGGGAATTTCAGGTAGTTTGGATTCGGAATGCATTTCTTGCATCATCAGAGCCTCAAGCTGCTTCTTCCCCCATTCTTTACACTGCAGCTGTGCATGTTCAATTTGGATCTTTGTAAGAGCTCAGTCCATATAAATCTAGCAGGATGGCACAGTGTGTGGAGAGTGAATTTCAATCACAGTATGACAAAATAATTGCAAGCAACTATAGTAATCCACCAGTAGGTAAAAATGTCAGCATCTGCTAGAAAAATCTAAAAAATAATGTCTAGCAAGGAAGGTCTCTTCATCAGGCATAGTATAACACAAACTCTGGAGTCACATATTTATACACAAGAGATACAGTGCAAATATATAGTTTACAGTATCTGCATCTGGAAGGGGAACCGGGAATTTATTCTGCTCATTGTCTCAGAATGAGGTATATTTATTTTTTGATGTTGGCAAAAATGACATATTTTTTATGCAACTTTGCAATTCTTGGGAACGTTGAATTGAAGTGCTGTTCAGTAGCAATCCCTTTATCTGTTTAAGACTGTTCTGATCTATGGATGCTAGGTCAGTGCAGCCTCTATGAGCCTACATGTCTAGTGTAATGCAAGATATTAACCATTTAAAAGTTATTTAAAGGTTAACTGTCACCTGAAAATCACTTGTTTAAATCCAGGTATTTGTGTTACATGTATTTTTTTTAAACATGTATGGCAATGTGTTTTTTCATATCACGATCTTTATTAAAAAGCAAAATTAACAATCTTGCAATTTTCATATTAGGACTTTTTTTTTACTCAATTCCTGTCCTTACAGAAGGCGTTTACAGCAGTTTCCTTATCATCAGAGTCAGTTACAATGACAGGTATCTCTATACACAGCTGATAGCACAGGATCAACCAATCACAATAGGCGATGTCACAGCGGACCCCTCCAATCACAGTGACCTTTTCACACGCTCATTATCTGCTTCAATGCAAAATGTAGGGGCGGAGTCTGTCTATTGCTGCTAATGTGCGTGTGACTTTCCTAAAGCAACAGGAAGTTAGTCTAAAAAAGCGAGTGTAAAAATTGCAAGATTTCTATTTTTTTCCCTTGTTTTAATAAAGATCGTGATATGGAAAAAAAAAGTTACAACAATTTAAAAAAAATATATACATTTAACCCAAAATCCTGATGTTGTATGTTCACTTGTGTGGCAGATATACTGCAGAGTTTCTGCCCAATCGGGTATTGAAACTGCGAATATTGTGGGTGAGATATTACCAAATCTCATCCACACAAAGCAGAAAAAATCTGCTGTGGATTTTAAATTTACCGCATGTCAATTTATGCTGCGGATTTCACCCTGTGCAACAGATAGGGTGCAATTCACAGCAAATCCGTATCGAAATCAAGAACAAATCCGCATGTAGCGAATGCAGATTTCCCCCCCACAAGATCTACAACATTTTGTGAGTAGTGTAAATATACACCATGGTAATTAAAAAACGAAAATCCGTTGAAATACAATTTCCATGGCCCCCAACTGATTCCTGACAGGTCATGATGTCATTGTGCTGGCATTGCTGAGGCTTCTGCCGGGCGGCAATGATGCTGATAAGTTTCGTACACAGACAATATCAGGATTGCCTTTAGGCTTGGGTCATTGCTCCGAGTACATAGCGGAATATTTGTTATAATAGCATTGAGCCAGCGGTAAGTAAATCTGTTATAAAGAAGAATAAATTGCAGAAATCTCTGTAAGGCGAGTCAGTTTTGCTGAATGATTGCAGCTTTATATTAAATCTTTCAGAAAATAAATACCGCTAGCACAGTCCCAAGCCGTCACAGAAATAATATGCTCTGCCAGTACTGGAAGTGCAGACAGGCGCGATCGATCACTCCTCAAACTTGACCTGATATTTTTGATACATCTTGGTTTTTTTTTTCTCTTTTCTCAGCTTTTTTGCAGTGTTGCAGTGAGGAGAACGCACCGGTCATTGTGTTTGTCTCCAAAATGTTTGCTGTGGATGCCAATACACTACCCAAGAACAAGCAGAGGTATGAAACCACAGGCTGGGGCGATGTCCAGTAACTTAATAAGTAGTAGGTTAGAGGGGATTTCCAAAGAAGCAAACCTATATTAAATGATCTTTAAATATGACGTTATATAAGTTACTAATATTATCCTATTAGCCCAGGTGCTTACTCTTCCTCTACCTCTACCTTTGGTTCTTCCACTGCGTTTTCAGTCCTGAGCTTAATTCAGGTCAGTGTTTGCTATGTTTTACTTGATTGGAACAGTGAGAGAGTCCAGATAATTGCTAATTTCACTTTTCTAAGCCAGCCCCCTTCTCTAATGTATTATCTGAAAAAAAGAGCCAGTTTAAAGGGGGATTGCAGGATTTTTCTTTCCTTTTTTTTTGTTTATGGGGCTAATCACTAACAGGCATTTAGTTGCTAACTACCTGCCTGTTCTCTTTTGCACGGGAACGATCTCTCCCTGCTCAGTCACCCATTCCCCTGTGTCATTTCACCTCTTTTAACAGAGCAGCTCTTTCTGTTTCTCTCTGCTGTGTTGATGGGGCGTCACTTCAGATGCCATGCTGATTGACAGCTAGCTCCCTGCAGTTAGACAGCGGGGAGCCGGCAGTCAGTTAGTATGACTTCGGTAGAGACACCCCATCAACATAGCAGAGAGGAAGAGAAAGAGCTGCTCTGTTGACATATCGCAGAGGTGTATCTAGGTCTTCTAGCACCGGGGCAAGAATTCAGTTTGACACCCCCACTCCACCTTCCCCAGCACATATCCGATTTGCACACTAAAGCCACGGCCCCACTATCAGTATTTGGTCAGTATTTTTTCTCAGGAGTGGGATCCAAAACCAAGAGTGGGTGATAAATGCAGAATTGGTGACTTTTTTCTATTATACCTTTTCTCTGATTGTTCCTCACCTGGTTTTGGCTCCCACTTCTGAGATAAAATACTGATCAAATGCTAATAGTGGGGCTGTGACCTTAGTCACATGCTGATGAGCTGCTCTTCCTAATTCTCTTTGAGTGAAGCAGAAAGAGAAGCTCATTGTCACGTGACCGTAAGTATGAAAATCACATATCAGTGAAGTGGCCATGTGATGACTGATGGAACCTACAAGCAGAGCTGAATCCTGATAGTGAGGATATTACACGCTGTTAGGATTGGCTACACGACTTCATTTTATAATTAAAGGGCTTGTCCAGGTTTGAGATGAAAGTCTGCAGTCACTCTATGTGACTGCAGGCTTCTGAATTCTCACAGCGCATACAGTGTACACTTTTACGATTCTTCCTTCCCGGTGGCAAGAGTGGACGGACGGTCATGTGAGCACAAGTATGCGATTTGTGTACTTCTGGCCACATTCCGACTAGACATATCCGTCCTCGCTCAATTCATTTTTATTGAGTGAGCCACGCGTGTCTAGTCGGCATGTGACAATATGTATGCAAATTGCCGGCACAAGAGAATCCTGACAGCGTGCAGTGCGCACTGTGAGAAGTCAGGAGTCTGCAGTCACATAGAATGATAGAATAGTAGACTCATCACAAACGTGGATAACACCTTTAATTCTCCTAACATAAATTAAAATGTCAGCATCACAAAAAAAATTTACATCCAGAGGCTATGATTACTTTTCTCATCCACATCTCGTCTCTGCAGACTTCCATCTTCTCCGGTCTTCTGCAGCACAACCCCACACGATGCCCTTAAAGATAGCAGAGTCATTATAATGCTCCTGAATAAAAATATCTGCCCTATGCTGAGCCCCTGAATAAATATCCACCCTCCACACTGATTAAATAGCCCCCCCTGCACACTGAATAAATAGCCCCCCCTCCACACTGAATAAATAGCCCCCCCTGCACACTGAATAAATAGCCCCCCTGCACACTGAATAAATAGCCCCCTGCACCTTGAATAAATAGCCCCCCTGCACCTTGAATAAATAGCCCCCCTGCACCTTGAATAAATAGCCCCCCTCCACACTGAATAAATAGACCCCCTCCACCCTGAATAAATAGCCCCCCTCCACCCTGAATAAATGGCCCCCCTCCACCCTGAATAAATGGCCCCCCTCCACCCTGAATAAATGGCCCCCCTCCACCCTGAATAAATGGCCCCCCTCCACCCTGAATAAATGGCCCCCCTCCACCCTGAATAAATAGCCCCCCTCCACCCTGAATAAATAGCCCCCCTCCACACTGAATAAATAGCCCCCCTGCACCCTGAATAAATAGCTCCCCCCCATGCTGAATCTTCGGTGTCTTCAGCTCCATAGCCACAGGAGCACTTACCACCGATTCTCTGCTCTCTCCTGTTGGCGCCGGCGAGTGACATTAGCAGCGCGATCACATGACCTGATCACGCTGCTGACGTCGCTCTAAGCCGAAGGTCAGAGCTTCAATTGTACTCGCATCTGAAAGACGCAAGTACAATCACTGGGAGCCGGCATGCCGCAGCTTCTCTGAGCAGGCTGTTAGCTTGACGTCCGAATCCTGGTCCGGGGGGGGGAGGCGGCAGAATACAGCCGCTGGAGGAGACACCTCGGACTGGCTTATTAGGCGGCCCAACGGCGCCCCCCCCACCCTAGATATGCCTCTGCATAACGTCAACAGGAAGCCACAGAATTGTCATGCTCTGAGCCAGCAGAGTTTCACCGCCGGCCACAACAGGCATGCAGTTGGCAACTACCTCCCTGTTAGTTTTTACCCTCTTATGCAAAAATTATAAAAGTCCTGGATAGTTCCTTTAACTTTTAGAATTAGCTTTCATTTACTTTTAGTCACGTGAGGATGACTGCTCAGATGATACAGCCAGTTATCGACTTTCACAGCGATTATTCGTAGCAGGTTACATTGCAGTCAATGCAAATGAAGTTCGAAAGGTGCCATCCACATGTAGTTGATAAATTCTTTGCAGTCTGGATACTTTCCTGTAGTTTTACATAGGTTTAATGAATTACCTTGCAGTCCTATCAAACTATATAAAAGACAAAAATGCAACTGGACAGTCATGAACAACAAGGCACTTAATAATAGGTGATATTACACACAATCTGTCATGTGGCTTGGACTATACTGCCATATTGGCTTTGTGTATTGCAGTGACAAATGGCTGCCATGTGTCACATTTATTTATAGCTGGATCTGCAAGTGACAGCATTCTTATTACCTAAATCTAAAATGGCCAAACGTCTGTTCAGCCCACAGATTCTTCTTTGCTCTGGAAATGTGCAGTCATAGTATGCTAGTGTTGAGCATTCCGATACTGAAATATCGGGTATCGGCCGATATTCGCGGTATCGGAATTCCGATACTTAATTCCGATACTTTTACAATATCGAATACCGGAATCGGAAGTTCCCATAATGCCTGCGCTCTGCGGTGTCTCTGAAGGATGACAAGCTGGATGGCAGCGCTCAGCTGCGATCCAGCCTGTCATCAGAATGCCATCCCAGCGTGGGAGAATTCTCCTGATCGGTAAAAAGCCGCCAGCTTTTAAACAATCACACAGCCCCATACTGCTTCCCCGCAGCCTACCACCCCGTTCCTCCGCTCCCCTCGCCACCTCCCATCCCGATCGTAAGTTAGGACCGGGCGGGGAGCGCAGCACCAAGGAGCGGGGAGCGAAGGACCCGGGCGGGGAAGCCGGCAGTGAAAAGACTTCACCGCCGGCTTTCCCGTTCTGTACTGCGCTCTCCCGCCGGTTATTTCAAATGAACAGCTGAGGTATCAGGTGATGCTGATCAGCTGCTCATTTGAAGTAGCCGCGGTGCCCTCAGAGGGTTCACGTGAGTTCATGCTTGACTGCATTGCATGAACTCACATGAACTTTCCCACGGCGGCACAGGTCAGCCTCACCTCCCAGACGATCAGCCCGTCATGATTGGTGTGTGTGGGTGTCTGTGCGCGGTGTCTGCGAGTGTGTGTGCGGTGTCTGTGCGATGTCTGCGGGTGTGTGCGTGCAGGCAGACATAGGCCGATGTGACACTACTACTCCCATCGGCCTATGTCTGTCCCCCGTCCACTCGTGCCAGCAGGATCAGCTCGATGAGAGCAGTATTTCCCATCAGCCTGATCCTGCTATTTAAATTGCCCTACTGTGTCCCCAATAAATTTTAAATACATTTCATTGGTGGCCAGTGGTTACCTAAAATAAATTAGTTTATACATTACCTGTCCCCGCCGATCGCCACTTAAAATAAAGTAAAAAATAAAAAACTACACCTATACTCACCTAGACACCTAATTCCCCGAAGCTATCGATCTCCTGTAATAAAATATAAAATAATAAACCACAACCTTATCCTTACCCCTCCGTAGTAGTCCACGAGTGTCCCACGATGATCTCCAGTTTAGAGCAGCCACATAGAATGTGACCGCTCTGAACCGCTGCCGCCGCTAGAATGACGGGGCCGTAAAGCGGCCCCGTCATTGCATAAGCGGGTTCGCCGGAGTTCAGGCAGCGCTGCTCCGGTTAGCTCCTTTACGGCCCTGCTGTATCGTGAGAAATTCCCACGGTACAGCAGTGCCGTAAAGGAGGTCTCCGGAGCTGCGCTGCCTGAATGCACTCCGGTGACCTCAGTCAGTGGCTCCCGCTGCCGGGAGCGGACGTGTTCCCGGCAGCGTGAGCTTACAGCAGCCATGCACAGCTGTCACCATCTCCAGATGTGACAGCTGTGCATGGGAGATCAGCGCAGGAACGTGGACAGGTAACTATTTTTTTTTAGTAAACTAAGAATTAAATAAAATTGTGTGTTTTATTTCAAATAAATTATTTTTTTCTGGGTGTAGTGTGTTTTTTCTTTTTAACACTTTGTAGGTTAGTAATGGGGGTGTCTTATAGACGCCCATCATTACTAACCAGGGCTTCATGGCAGCTGGCGCTGACATGAACCCCACCACTATTACCCCCTGCCACCGCACCAGGGCAGCGTGGAAGAGCGAGGCTAAGTGCCAGAGTTGGCGCATCCATAGGATGCGCCATTTCTGGGGCGGCTGACGGCTGGTGTTTCTAGCCTGGGAGAGGGCCAATATTCATGGCACCCTTCCTGGGCTATTAATATCAGCCCCCAGCTGTCCGCCTAGCCTTTGCTAGCTATTAAATAGGGGGTACCCCACGTCATTTTTTGGGGGGGGTCCCCCATTTTAATAGCTATTAAAGGCTAGGTATTCAGCTGGGGGCTGATATTAGTAGCCTGGGAAGCGCCGTGGGTATTACCCCCTTCCCAGGCTTCAAACATCTGCCCCAGCCGTCTGCTTAACCTCCGCTAGAGCCTAAAATTATGGGGGATCCCACGCCAATTTTTTTTTAAATAAAGCCTTTATTTTAACACTAAATGACATTTGAGGAGTTAATAAAGATGCAGTCCCTAAATTATTATTTATTTTTTAATTAATTTTTCCCAAAAATTTTGACGTGGGCTTTGCCATATTTTTGTATGCCAGCCAGGTACAGCATCCAGCTTCTATGAACGCGCCATTTTCCGGGGTGGCTGCGGACTGCAATTTGCACCGGGGGGGGGAGGGGGCAGAAAGCTTGGGCCTCCCTGAGCTGCAGATTCCAGCCCCCAGCTGCCTAGTTGTACCTGGCTGGACACACAAATAGGGAGAAGCCCCACGTATTTTTTTTTCTAATTATTTCATGAAATTCATGAAATAATAAAGAAAAAAAGGGCTTCCCTATATTGTTGTCTCCGGCCAGGTACAAATAGGCAGCTGGTGGTTAGGTGCAGCCCGTTCCTGCCTGCTGTACCTGGCTGGACACAAATATAGTGCGAAGCCCCACGTCAATTTTTTTTTAATTATTTCAGGAAATTCATGAAATAATTAAAAAAAAATTGATGTGGGGCTTCGCCCTATATTTGTGTCCAGCCAGGTACAGCAGGCAGAAACGGGCTGCGCCCAACCACCAGCTGCCTATTTGTACCTGGCCGGAGACAACAATATAGGGAAGCCCTTTTTTTAAAAAATTATTTCATGAAATAATTTTAAAAAAATTGATGTGGAGCTTCGCCCTATTTTTGTGTCCAGCCAGATACAACTAGTCAGATGGGGGCTGGAATCCACAGCGCAGGGAGGCCCAAGCTTTCTGGGCCCCCCCCACTGCAAATTGCAGTCCACAGCCACCCCGGAAAAGGGCGCGTTCATAGAAGCGCCATCTTCTGGCGCTGTACCCAACTCATCCAGGGCCCTGGTGCGGTGGCTCACTGGGTAATAAAGGGGTTAAGGCCAGCTTGGCATTATCAGCTGGCCCTAAGCCCGAAATTCATGGGGTCACGCCAATATTAGACATGACCACCATGAATTTCTAGTAAAGTATTTAAAAAAACACAACACCCAGAATAAAGTCCTTTAATTGAAATAAACACACAATTCTTTATTGTTCTAAATTAAACTCTACTTACCATCACGCCCATTCCAGCTGAAGCCAACGATCTCCTGCAATAAAAGTAAAATAATAAACCAACCTCATCCTTACCTTTCCATGGTTCCCACGACAGCTTCAGCTCTGCTACATCGAGATGACAGGCTGGACCGCAGCAGAACGCTGCCATCCAGCCTGTCATCCCGCAGACACTGAGAAGCGCAGGCATGCTTGCGCTCCTCAGTGTCTCTCTGTGACGGCATAAAGATGAGCCGAGGTCATGTCCAATGAACTCGGCTCACCTCATGCACGTCACTGACAGTGTGGGAAAATTCTCCTGCACTCAGCGCTTCAGCGTGAGAATTTTCCCACGCTGTCAGTGACGTGAATGAGGTGAGGTCATGTCCAATGAACTCAGCTCACCTCATGCACGTCACTGACAGCGTGGGAAAATTCTTACGCTGAAGCGCTGAGTGCAGGAGAATTCTCCCACGCTGTCAGTGACGTGCATGAGGTGAGCCGAGTTCATTGGACATGAACTCTGCTCATCTGGATGCCGTCACAGAGAGACACTGAGGAGCGCAAGCATGCCTGCGCTTCTCAGTGTCTGCGGGATGACAGGCTGGATGGCAGCGTTCTGCTGCGGTCCAGCCTGTCATCTCGATGTAGCAGAGCTGAAGCTGTCCTGGGAACCATGGAAAGGTAAGGATGAGGTTGCTTTATTATTTTTCTTTTATTGCAGGAGATCATTGGCTTCAGCTGGAATGGGCGTGATGGTAAGTATGGTTTAATTTAGAACAATAAAGAATTGTGTGTTTATTTCAATTAAAGGGCTTTATTTTGGGTGTTTGTGGTTTTTTTTTTTAACTTTGACTATGGGGTTAGTAATGGGGGTGTCTTATAGACGCCTCTCCATTACTAACCTGGGCTTGATGTCAGCTGGTATTATAAGCTGACATCAACCCCAGCCCTATTACCCCACTGCCACCGCTACAGGGCAGTGGGAAGAGCGAGGCTAAGTGCCAGAATTGGCGCATCCTATGGATGCGCCATTTCTGGGGCGGCTGACGGCTGGTGTTTCTAGCCTGGGAGGGGGCCAATATTCATGGCACCCTTCCTGGGCTATTAATGTCAGCCCCCAGCTGTCTGCCTAGCCTTTGCTAGCTATTAAATTAAGGGGGACCCCACGTCATTTTTTTGAGGGGGTCCCCCATTTTAATAGCTAGTAAAGGCTAGGTATTCAGCTGTGGGCTCATATTAGTAGCCTGGGAAGCTCCGTGGGTATTACCCCCTTCCCAGGCTTCAAACATCTGCCCCAGCCGTCTGCTTAACCTCCGCTAGAGACTAAAATTAAGGGGAACCCCACGCCAATTTTTTTTTAAATAAATCCTTTATTTTAACACTAAATGACAAGTACAGTAAGCAACACTGTCACTGTACTTCATATATATGTGACTGACATGTTTCTATCTATCTAATCTATGTGTGAAGCTCTATTCTGTCTGTTATAAATTGTCGGGTACCGCTGCTGAATTGCCGGCCGGCTTTTTTAAAGAGACGGTGCATGAAAACACTGTTATTTTTTTAAATAAATCCTTTACACTAAATGACAAGTACAGTAACCAGCACTGTCACTGTACTTCATATATATGTGACTGACATGTTTCTATCTATCTAATCTATGTGTGAAGCTCTATTCTTTCTGTTCTAAATTGTCGGGTACCGGTGTATGCCGCTGATGAATTGCCGGCTTTTCATGTAATACATTCTACATTATTCTTAGTTGTTTTACTTCATGTAGAATTAACCTACAAGGAAAGAAAGGGTTTATTTTCATTCCGATATTTGTGTCCCATTGACTTGCATTGGTTTCCTTTATCGGAATCGGCAATATCCGATACTTTTTGGGTATCGGTCCGATCCAATCCGATACGATATTTCCTGATATCGGAAGGTATCGCTCAACACTAATAGTCATACCTCTCTTGTACCTAAGTTACTAGATATGGTCTCATGACACTTCTTTGTTTGATTTTTTTTTTTTTTTTTACATTTCATTGCTCTAATAATTACAAGTAGATTGGTGGATCTCTGGGGTCCGGAGAACCCACTGATCTTTTCAAACACTGCCCCCCCCCTCCACCCCACATCCAATTTTCCCGAGAGGTGCGCAGCACAGTTGATGGGAGCCCACAGTTCTCTGTGACAGCACACAGAACAATATAGATTCATATGGATTCAATGGAAAACATAAGCTTCATAGGCTATGATATCTATTGAATCAATTCTACAGACTGTGTGCGCACTCAGAGAGAAGCGGTGCGCTTTTGTCTCTTGAGCCGCGCGAGAAGCGGTGCGCTTTTGTCTCTTGAGCCGCGCGAGAAGCGGTGCGCTTTTGTCTCTTGAGCCGCGCGAGAAGCGGTGCGCTTTTGTCTCTTGAGCCGCGCGAGAAGCGGTGCGCTTTTGTCTCTTGAGCCGCGCGAGAAGCGGTGCGCTTTTGTCTCTTGAGCCGCGCGAGAAGCGGTGCGCTTTTGTCTCTTGAGCCGCGCGAGAAGCGGTGCGCTTTTGTCTCTTGAGCCGCACGCCTTTCGGAGGGGTGGGGTGTTTGAGCGATATGTGGAGTCTCAGGACCTGGACCACCACCAGTCTGCTTGTAATTATTAGGGCAAGGAATTGTGAAAAGACATTTCAACGGTTTAGTTACTCTTTAAGTTCTACTTATAAGTGGCTATAGCTGTTGTTCTTTCCCTGCACTGTGCTTTACACTACAGCTGCTTTTGTTCAGGTAAAGCATGTAATAGTATAAAATATTGGGATGATTTTTGTGTAAAAGGTTTCTATACATTACTAGTAAATAATCTGCCAGTAGGAATATAATTACAGTATATTTAGCCAAGACATTGACCCTAATAAGCTAGGGAACTTGGATATCTGCTTTAAAAGGACCTGACAGCTCTTCTTAAACACTTATGTCCGTAAATACTTTGTTTCACATTAGTTGACCATTCTGGAGCATCTTTTCTTACAATACAACATTGCGCTGTGTTCCTCTGTTATTCCGCCTTCAAATTTCTAAACCAATTGACAACTGGGTGTCACTAATAGGAGGTCCCTTGTACACTCTCCAATCAGCACGGATTACATCAGACTGTGTCTTTTGACAAGAAGTAACGGTACTACCCACTTGTCAATTTATTCATGAATTTCCAGAAGGAATAACCAAGGAACAGTGCACTGCAGAGTTTATTAAAACAGATATGTCAGGAGTGGTGACAGCTTGTCTCTTAAGTGTGAAGCATGCGTGCATTATTCATATATAAGTGGAAATATTTCACTGCACCTAAATAATACTGCCCATTATATATTGTACTTTATGTAATAAACACATCACATGGACATAAGGAAGACCCCGTAGGAAATAGAGGGGGCTGTACGCAAGTCATAGGGTAAAACCACAGTAATGAGCCAGAGCATAAAGTGGTATGTATGCAATTTATAGGAATACATTCACACTGGCCATTTCACAGATAGAACCCATGAAAAAAGCAAAATGAGTGTGAAGATCTGAGGTTTTGGATTCTATTAATAACCTAGGCAGGTTAACGAAGCAACAATATTTTATTACTTACATCCATGGTTATACAATTCCCTGTAAAATGACCAAAATATAATGCTCTCAGTCCATAAGTTCTCAACCCGGGATCGGTAGTTCCACTGCCCCCGTACCAGGCGATACTCACGGTCTCCCAACTGTTGATTGGCCCACAGATTTCATATCTCCCACCAGTTTATTCTGTAGCCACAATCCACGTTCCTGCAGACAATAGATAACATGACCAAAGCCCATGTATTGAGCAGCAGTAGTCCTTAAGAAAGTTCATCAAATCCAGACAACAGATCCCACATTTGTAGCACGTGTGTCCAGCCCAACCGGCAACCGATCTCTAAATTCTATAGGCCATCCATGCATGGCTCCAGGACCTCAGCCTAGATCCTCTCCCTTTGACGTCACTCTCCCAACTCTCTCACTAACACATATGGCATCTTCCTCCTTCCCTGGGATCATCCCCCTGAATGGGCAGAAGTGTTCTCACCCTCCCCCTTAAACGTTTGCTTTTAGCTCAAAGAATGAAGAATATTCCAGAAGCCCATCACCGGGGATTACATGTGAGATCCCCTGTGGAGATGGCTCCCGTGGTTCTACTATCCCTATCCACACAATGGGCCTAGGGGCTGGGAGAATAATGGCTTGAGGCTCTAGAGATAATGATGAGATTAATGGAATGATTGCTTTACATTTACCTTTGGTGATCTTCTGTCTGGCCTTATGTATGCATAAGATCCAGCCCACACGTCTTCCTCTGCTTACTGTCACTGAATGGAAACATTGATTCCTGAGGCTAAACTGACAAGCAAGCGAATGTCTAATAAAACACAGCAATAATATTGACATAACCGGTGCTCCATGCTGGAAAAAGTCGGCATCTCTTAGAGGTGTTGACTCCACTCTACGTTCATTGGTTCAATAGTCTTTAGAACAAGGCCAGCTCCTCACAATAAGCATATACCCTGTAGCAAGTAAATAGTAATAATACATGTAAATAACATTGGGTACTTATTTAACACTATTTTGATCAAAAAAGCGTAAAAACCATCCCACCACAACAAGGTGTACCCAATTGAGATGGTCCTATCTCTATTATTAAAACCTCACCTTGTCAGATAAGATGTCCCGATTTGGGTGCACCTTGACGTGGTGGGATGGCTTTTACGCTTTTTTTTATCGAAATAGTGTTAAATAAGTACCCTATGTTATTTATATGTACTATTACTGTTTACTCATTTACTTACTACGGAATATATATGCTCATTTTGTTTTGTTCTTGGGACAATTCTTAAGGTAGAGGTAGTGTAGATTATGTTCCGCACATGAGCACCTTATTTACATGGTTTATAGACCTCCCTTTCCCCCACCTGAGAATAACACGTGTTTTTATGTATTGTATACAGTACAGACCAAAAGTTTGCACACACCTTCTCATTTAAAGAATTTTTTTGTATTTTCATTATTATGAAAACTGTACATTCACACTGAAGGCATCAAAACTATGAATTAACATGTGGAATTATATACTTAACAAAAAAAGTGTGAAACAGCTGAAAATATGTCTTATATTCTAGGTTCTTCAAAGTAGCCACCTTTTGCTTTGATGACTGCTTTGCACACTCTTGGCATTCTCTTGATGAGCTTCAAGAGGTAGTCACCGGAAATGGTTTTCACTTCACAGGTGTGCCCTGTCAGGTTTAATAAGTGGGATTTCTTGCCTTATAAATGGGGTTGGGACCATCAGTTGTGTTGTGCAGAAGTCAGGTGGATACACAGCTGATAGTCCTACTGAATAGACTGTTAGAATTTGTATTATGGCAATAAAAAAGCAGCTAAGTAAAGAAAAAGGAGTGGCCATCATTACTTTAAGAAATGAAGGTCAGTCAGTACTAAAAATTGGGAAAACTTTGAAAGTGTCCTCAAGTGCAGTTGCAAAAACCATCAAGCGCTACAAAGAAACTGGCTCACATGAGGACCGCCCCAGGAAAGGAAGCCCAAGAGTCACCTCTGCTTCTGAGGATAAGTTTATCCGAGTCACCAGCCTCAGAAATCGCAGGTTAACAGCAGCTCAGATTAGAGACCAGGTCAATGCCACACAGAGTTCTAGCAGCAGACACATCTCTACAACAACTGTTAAGAGGAGACTTTGTGCAGCAGGCCTTCATGGTAAAATAGCTGCTAGGAAACCACTGCTAAGGACAAGCAACAAGAAGATGATACTTGTTTGGGCTAAAGAACACAAGGAATGGACATTAGACCAGTGGAAATCTGTGCTTTGGTCTGATGAGTCCAAATTTGAGATCTTTGGTTCCAACCACCGTGTCTTTGTGCGACGCAGAAAAGATGAACGGATGGACTCTTCATGCCTGGTTCCCACCGTGAAGCATGGAGGAGGAGGTGTGATGGTGTGGGGGTGCTTTGCTGGTGACACTGTTGGGGATTTATTGTAAATTGAAGGCATACTGAACCAGCATGGCTACCACAGCATCTTGCAGCGGCATGCTATTCCATCTGGTTTGCGTTTAGTTGGACCATCATTTATTTTTCAACAGGACAATGACCCCAAACACACCTCCAGGCTGTGTAAGGGCTATTTGACCAAGAAGGAGAGTGATGGGGTGCTACGCCAGATGACCTGGCCTCCACAGTCACCAGACCTGAACCCAATCGAGATGGTTTGGGGTGAGCTGGACCGCAGAGTGAAGTCAAAAGGGCCAACAAGTGCTAAGCATCTCTGGGAACTCCTTCAAGATTGTTGGAAGACCATTTCCGGTGACTACCTCTTGAAGCTCATGAAGAGAATGCCAAGAGTGTGCAAAGCAGTCATCAAAGTAAAAGGTGGCTACTTTGAAGAACCTAGAATATAAGACATATTTTCAGTTGTTTCACACTTTTTTGTTAAGTATATAATTCCACATGTGTTAATTCATAGTTTTGATGCCTTCAGTGTGAATGCACAATTTTCATAGTCATGAAAATACAGAAAAATCTTTAAATGAGAAGGTGTGTCCAAACTTTTGGTCTGTACTGTATGTGTTCTAGAAAAGCTTGTTGCCAAAGTTATCATACTACTGTATGTAGAAAAAAAATAACCTTTTTTTTTATTTTTTATGTGATTTGTCTCATGCTGGAAAAAGAATTTGACATTAATATATGCGCATTAGGTGTATTTTGTTGATACATTTTTACAGCATTGTTTTTTTTACTGCTGTCCTTTATTGCAAAGCTTATACCTCTTGATACGATACCACTAGTGTTAAACTTTTATCTACTGCAAAATGCTAAAAACATACTAGATTGACCCTGAATCCTTCTTTACAGCTGTCATAGTAAATGCTGACTTGTGCCCACTAGGTGGCGATGTGCTTCTCCCTTTTCGTTCCTCATAATGCACCTTTTTCGCTAAATGCCAGACTCCAGCGAGCTGCATGACCTCATGGATTAGCAGTGGGGTAATTATCTTCTGCTGAGCGCTGGTTTGTGTAGACTGCGAGAATGTTGCTTTCCTGACAGCCTGTAACTTAGAAATGTATTGACTTCCACCCGGTTTGTTTTTCCATAACCCTTTAGCTCCTAATGGGTACCATGTCCTCAAAACAATTAAAGAGAAAAATACCCTATTTATATTAGTAGTTATTTTTCTTTGAAAGCCTTATAAACCATATGGGAAAGGTTTATTTTGGCTGGGAAGAAGTTTGGAGAATAATGTGTTTAGTGACCAATTTCTAAGCAGACGCTGCCTTACCATTAACCTCGGTGCCCGTGTAATTTGTTTCCTTGGTCAGGTCTTTTATATTCTGGAATGTAGAAAATGTATATAGGGAGTTAATATGATGGGAAGACCCCTTACCCAGTGTTTTATGTAAAACTCTTTAAAATAAATCAGGCCACATTTTCAGAGGGAAAAATACTGACTGTAATATTGATGTGTTAGAACGATTTGTCTGCATTTCTAGCCATTTTGCTTTCCTAGAAACTTGTGCGATATCGGTATTGTTAGTGTGTTACCTCCATGTCCACAAGTAGTTCTTTCTATATTGCAGCCACTACAACTTCGCTGTAAGTAAACTTGCATATTTTTGTCTATTCCGTTGCAAAATATTGGAAAACTACGAACTTAATACAGGCAACAACTATAGAAATTGGGTTGTAAAAATTGAATAGACTTCATATACAGCATAAAAATACCGAAAAATTGACAAATCAACCTGAAATGAACAAAGTGGCAGCGAAAAGACAACAATGGGTTGGAGAAACGTGTTAGGTTTTTATAGTCATTATATCAGATTATTAGTATCTCTTACACTGGCAGATTGTCTGCAATGTAATAATAATCATAAAAGGATCCAGCAAAACTATTGTTTGTTCCTCTCACTCTGTGGGCTGCACATGTCCTGTTACACGACCTGTGAGAGGAGATTCGATCAGAACGCTCCTTTATCATCTGATCACTGCACTGGTTGACACTGGGAAATGATTGGGAATGACACCTATACAAATGTTTGTTCAGGTGATACTTATTGTTTCCATGTGTTAAATGTCATTAAAGGAGCACTCCTCCCATGAAAATCTGTATCCTCTTAATACATTGCAATCATTATAGCACTGTGTATTTACATTTGCTCATTTTGCCTTTCTACCCAGCAAATTATTTTTCTCTGCGCTATGTAGAATCAGAAAGTCTCTTATCCCTGTATTTATCATCCCCCTCTTCAACTTTTGCAGTGACTTATGACTCCTGCAGGGAAAATTGACCTCCTGTTTCTACATAGAGCTTACAAGGATTCAGCTAGTCAGTTTTTAATCACGGGATGTCATAGACCTAATGGAAAAGAGAAGAATTAGCTGGGTAGAATGGCAAAATGAGCAATTGTAAGTACACAGTGCTATATAATATGATGACTGCAATATATTAAGAGGATAAAAACTTTGATGGGAGGAGTGCTTCTTTAAAGGACATTTACACTGTAAGATAATCATGAATCATTGTTAAAAACACTTGTTTCCAGATTGTCTTGCCATGTAAACAGGCTGCCAATGAACGAGCAAAACGCTCGTTCGTCAAGTGAAATGATCTTTCGTGCAGCATAAAAGATCATCGTTTTTGGCGATACATTGTCCTGTGTAACCAAGACTCGCACTGCCGAGAACGATGGCAGCCTGTGTGCACTGAGCGATCTAGTATAAATCGCTTAGTGCACATCGTTTAACTTTGGTCTGCCTGCGTAAACAGGTATTTAAACACCCTCCGATCTGTAAAAGTTTGCCTATCGGCGATCATTTTGTCGGTCCATGTAAACTGAACTTTCAAGGGATTGTCCTGAATCCCTACAGTTATTTCATCAATATTAGATCAGTGGGGTTCCAACACCTGGCACACTCACCAATCAGCTGAAATCGTCTCCGTCAGCAGCTGGAACTAAGCGATCTATGGAGGGGAATAGCACAGCCTCATATATTGCTTTGTTGCCACTGCCAAGCACTACATTTTATCTCCCATTTAAAGCGCCACTCCAGTTTTTTTTTTATTTCAGCTCTGGCATGGTAGCAGTAATCTAAGTTTCCTGCCAGTAATCTTATACTTAGAAAAATCACAAAAAACAACCTTACCAACTCCAGGTAAGATTACCAATACACTATCAGGATGCAGCAGACCCCCATGATAAAGGCGGGGGCAGCACAGGTGTAAAATAATAATGGTTCAACCACTCACAGACCAATTCATGGAGGGGGTGGTTGCCTAGTATTAAAAATGCACATACTTTTTGCAGGGTGCAATCAATAGGCTGTAAGCTAGACACTGTGCATCACATGTATCTGTGTGACTAGCGCCCTATGCAAACCTCATCTGTGTGCATGTTTAATATTAGGCAACCACACCCTCCATGAATTATGAATGGTAGGTCTGTGAGTGGTTGCTCCTTCAATATTTTGCACCTGTGCTGCCCCCGTCTTTATCATGGGGTCGGCTGCATGCTGCTAGTGTATTGGTAATCTGCCATATAGTTGGTAAGGCTGTGTGTTGTGATTTTTCTTGAATTCATGTCCTTTGTGAGCCGTAGTCTAATACTTACCAGCCACCGGCTTCAGGTGTTACCGTCACCACTCCTGACGTTCTGCAGCGGTTTGTGACCTGCTGGATCGCTCAGTACTCAATGTAAATCTATAAGAGCCAGAATGAGGACCTGATAGACTTACACTGAGAGCTTGTGATTATTACCGATGACTTCCAGTAAATCAGGAGCTGCGGTCACAAGATGGCGGCACCGGACCGGAGTGGCACCAGGAAGAGCTGAACACCGCGGTTGGTAAGTATAATACCCAGGGTCAAGGAACTTAAATTAGTGGCACCATTTCCGTGCCAAATAAAAACAAAATGCTGGAGTGGTGCTTTAAGTGAATAGTAGATAAACTGCAGTACTAGGCGACAGCCACTAAGCACTATGTACGGGTCTGCTGAGTTCTGACCTGTACATTGCTTGTATCCACCTGTTACTGGATCAGATTTCAGTTGATCAGTGGGGGGCGCGTGGGGTGTAAGATCCCCACCTATCTCATACTGATGACCAGGGCTGTGGAGTTGAAAGTCATGGAGTCGGTTTGCATTTTGGTGGAGTCGGTATAAAATGGACCGACTCCGACTCTTAAAATATATAATACAATGGTACATTAGTACAATGCTGGATGTGCTGTGAATGTTTTCAGAAGAATTTGGGAAAGTTATGAAATGTCCTATAAATATCTGTTCTGTTCCTGATCTAAGGATCTCGGCTTTTAGTTGAGATGAATCTGTGCTGCACTTTATGTACACGCTCAGTAGTGAGTCAGGGAAGTTGAAGAGTCGGAGGTTTGGCTTAGGCTATGTGCCCACGATGCAGAAATGCTCCGGATTTTTTCCTGAGCATTTCTGCATCTCCCTGGCAGAAAAAAACGCATGCGGATTGTACATGCGGTTTTTCTGCCAGGGACATGCGGAAGTGAAGCGTTCTTCACATGCATTTCCGCATGCGGGTGTCAAGCGCTTTCCAAGCGATTTTAGCATCACTTGGAAAGTGCTTGACAACTTGGTCACACTTTATAAATCCATGCAAACAGCATAGATTTATATAGTGTGACCTTAAAGAATGGTAGAAAATGAAAAAAATAAATATACTTACCTTCTGATGGCCCCCGCAGTCTTTATTCGCTCCGTCCTGGCTTGCCGGCAGCTCGCGGTACACTGAAGGACCTGCCGTCACATGATTAAATGACGTCAGCGTAGGCCCTTCAGTCCACCGCGATCTGCCGGCAAGCGAAGACAAGCGCACCGTGGGCCATCAGAAGGTAAATATAATATTTTTTATTTTATTCTTTTTTTTACAGGTTCTATGGTACCCGGGTCTGGAGGAGAGTCTCCTCTCCTCCGGACTCGGTACCATCCGCACATTGAAACGCTTGGATTCCGCATGTACAGATCCAGTGAAGCGGATTCCATGCGTTCCAATGCAAGTCAGTGGCGTAGAAAACGAAGCGCTTCTGCAAAATAATTGGTAGTGCTGCGTTTTTTTCCGCAATGATAACCCGCACATGCGGATTATCATTGGGGAACATGGCAGGCCTTCTACCATGCGTTTTTTAAGCGTTTCTGCCGCTGCGGAAATGCTTAATAAACACATCGTGGGCACACAGCCTTACTGATGCCACAGCCCTGCTGATGACAACTGATCACATGCAGAAACATTGTATTTGTCAATAAAAGTATAAAAACATATGAAATTCTCATAGGGTTATGTTCACTCGTTCCTTTTTTCCACAAAAAAACCATAGCGTTTTACTGTACCAGCAAAGTGAATGCGATTTCTGAAATCTCATGCACATGTTGCTTATGTTTTTCTTGCAGATTTGAAGCATGTCCATTCTTTCTGCATTTTGCAGCATTTTTCCTGCCAACACTCCAGTATTTGCAACAGATTTTTCTGCTCCAAATACTGAACGGGAGCACGTAAACATATTGTACTATATACAAGTTTGTACATGAATTGTGCATGTTGTCGGCATTACGCCTTGTTTACGTCCGGTGATGAGCTGCTGACGATGGTTTTTCTGCCGGCCACTTAGTCTTAAATGTGTGTAAGACACTCCAGCTTAAATGGGTTTCCTACCTTTGAGGATAATTTATTATTACTTTTTACTTAAATCCATGTTTTTCGGGCTAAAACATTTTTGCATTTGGGTTTCATTAAAAATTTTGACTTTTCCAGGCCCTTTAGTCCCCTTCACATTCAACTTTGATGTGGTCATAAATTGGCTAACAGGAGCTCAAAGAAAGAAAGAGGAGTTCAGATGTTTTCACACTGTGTTCTTCGGCACGTTCAGTGGTCCCTTCGAAGCTTACGTTCGAACCCCCTGCAAACCGGTATTCAGGTGTATGTGCCGAAGAGGCCGTTGACTATAATGGTGCAGACGGAGTTACCGTGTGCTCTGTCTTGCATCATTTTTGGGCATATACACCTACTGGATGTAGACACCTAGATGTAGTAGACTTTCCGTGGTGAAGAGCGCAGTGTAAAAGCACCCTTACAAACTCTCGTGTCATTCAATTTGAATGCGCTCACGGAATGATTCTCAGTTCATTCGTTGTGCGCCCAACAATAGACCATGCAGCACCGAGGCTGCAAAAAGGTATAGAGTGCAACATTTTTTATGCAACTCCAGTACAAAAATTATTTTCATTCCCAAATGCATGAATTTAAGTAGAAAAAAAAATGTCCCCAAAAGTAAACAACCTCTTTAATGGCTGATTTAGAAGAGCCGATAATCTGAGAACAAGTGTAAATAAGAACAGTCTTTCCCAATTTTCAGCTCATGTAAACTTGCTGAGAATCACACGACGAATAAGCAAAACGCTTGCTTATCAAGTGATCAGATCATTTGTGATGGCCTAAAAATCATTATCAGCCGCCGCACATCGTCCAGAGTAAATGGGAAATGTGCTGCCGACAACATGACTGTATGGAGACAGAATGAGCGGTGGAACATGTTCTCTTCCGACACCGTAGGGCATGTTCTCTTCCGAAACCGTAGGGCATGTTCTCTTCCGAAACCGTAGGGCATGTTCTCTTCCGAAACCGTAGGGCATGTTCTCTTCCGAAACCGTAGGGCATGTTCTCTTCCGAAACCGTAGGGCATGTTCTCTTCCGAAACCGTAGGTCATGTTCTCTTCCGAAACCGTAGGTCATGTTCTCTTCCGAAACCGTAGGTCATGTTCTCTTCCGAAACCGTAGGTCATGTTCTCTTCCGAAACCGTAGGTCATGTTCTCTTCCGAAACCGTAGGTCATGTTCTCTTCCGAAACCGTAGGTCATGTTCTCTTCCGAAACCGTAGGTCATGTTCTCTTCCGAAACCGTAGGTCATGTTCTCTTCCGAAACCGTAGGTCATGTTCTCTTCCGAAACCGTAGGTCATGTTCTCTTCCGAAACCGTAGGTCATGTTCTCTTCCGAAACCGTAGGTCATGTTCTCTTCCGAAACCGTAGGTCATGTTCTCTTCCGAAACCGTAGGTCATGTTCTCTTCCGAAACCGTAGGTCATGTTCTCTTCCGAAACCGTAGGTCATGTTCTCTTCCGAAACCGTAGGTCATGTTCTCTTCCGAAACCGTAGGTCATGTTCTCTTCCGAAACCGTAGGTCATGTTCTCTTCCGAAACCGTAGGTCATGTTCTCTTCCGAAACCGTAGGTCATGTTCTCTTCCGAAACCGTAGGTCATGTTCTCTTCCGAAACCGTGGGGCATGTTCTCTTTTTTAAACCGTGGGGCATGTTCTCTTTTTTAAACCGTGGGGCATGTTCTCTTTTTTAAACCGTAGGGCATGTTCTCTTTCGAAACCGTAGGGCATGTTCTCTTTCGAAACCGTAGGGCGTGTTCTCTTTCTAAACCGTAGGGCATGTTCTCTTTCTAAACCGTAGGGCGTGTTCTCTTTCTAAACCGTAGGGCGTGTTCTCTTTCTAAACCGTAGGTCATGTTCTCTTCCGAAACCGTGGGGCATGTTCTCTTCTGATCGATTTTCACCAGCTTATGTAAATGGTTCACTAACGAGCACCGATTGACTTGAATATAGTCGATCGGCGCTCGATAATGTGCTGAGATCGTCCCATATATACTGGTGATTAGTCACAGGACTTCTAGTCTATAGAATGATCCTGTGCCTGGTTATTTGTGGTGAAGCAGAATAATATGTCATGTGTTTCATAGATTAGGTGGGCAGAATTTCGCCAGATGACCAGCAGTAAGTGTTTAGGATAGACCTATTTTGCGGGCAGACTCTGAGCAGAAGTTATTTTTTCCATTGGCTATATAATGTAATTTTTGTGTCTTTGGTCTCTGGATCCTTGTCATAGCACTTACCATCTGTCTGAAAGATGATATTAATGAGAGCAGCTCTTAATTATTGCTGAATGATGCCTTATGTAGAAGGTCTGCCTTCTTAATCAGCCAGGGCTATAGGGTTAATCACTTCAGCGTTCTGCTACGCTGGCAGCCGGCAATTAAACAAGCATTGGGGCACATGTCACAGCTTTATTGGGGTCTCCTGGTTGCTAATGGGTTTCTGTAAATAACTGTGTCAGTTTATTTTGCCCGGAGTAAATGACAGCAGGTACAGACAATTTTTGGCGCCCATAAATGTCAGCGCCGTTCAGAGGGCGTCACAAGGTGTCATTACTGATGGGTATAGCAATGTCTCCTATCCAGGAAGTCTCCTCTTATGGTTTCTCTCTTGTTGAAATCCTTAGATAACATTTCCTCTCTTCTATTATTTTCCTGTGAACGCAATGACAATACCTTGTACATTTAGTCATTTCATCTCTGAAACCAAATTGTTCTCATTTATATTCCATTATCTTACTCTTAAACCACTTGAATTTGAAGACGAGCCTTGGTATAGTGTAATGTGTGGAAAACCAAGTGTTTACACCGATAACATTTATCATCGGGTCTGGTTTAGGAAAGGGGGGAGAAGAGGAAAAAATGCACAACTCATTTATAAGCCATTACTGTGGAAAAGAAAATAATCATTTTGGCTTTAAAATGACATCAGAGCCGCTATCTTAGTGCTAGTTAGAGAAATGGGGGCATTTAAGTAAATGCAGCAATTTTCCCATAGTTTTGAGGCATCGGATAGCTTCCTGGGATTGTGAGCGAGACCTGCAGTATGGTGGGAGATCATTATATGTGACCGAGGCTAGCGGCAACACCACAGTCCTGACTGGTTGAGGGTCTGTAGGACAACAGCTCTCATGCTAATAACGCACAAGAAACTCTGAGGTAAAATATTTGTCAGGGGCACTGCTATCCTCTTATTTGTAGCGTGGGAACTGCTCGGCCCTTTCAGGCATAAGCCTCTCCAGCGTATGTTGTAGCCCACCTAAAAGCCACCACACAGGGAGAATTCTTACAATTATGGCGTAGAACCAGGATAATGAATACATTGATGATTCACAGGTATACGCCATGTAATGCACTGTTCAATGTCAGCATATCACTGTGCAAGAAGCATGCACACAGTGATGTCCCAAAACAGAACTTAGATAAAATTATCTGTCTCTCTGTCTCTGGCTGTCTCTCTGTCTCTGGCTGTCTCTCTGTCTCTGGCTGTCTCTCTGTCTCTGGTTGTCTCTCTGTCTCTGGTTGCCTCTCTGTCTCTGGCTGTCTCTCTGTCTCTGGCTGTCTCTCTGTCTCTGGCTGTCTCTCTGTCTCTGGCTGTCTCTCTGTCTCTGGTTGTCTCTCTGTCTCTGGTTGTCTCTCTGTCTCTGGTTGTCTCTCTGTCTCTGGTTGCCTCTCTGTCTCTGGTTGCCTCTCTGTCTCTGGTTGCCTCTCTGTCTCTGGTTGCCTCTCTGTCTCTGGTTGCCTCTCTGACTGTCTCTCTCCCTCTCTGGCCGTCTCTGTCCGTCTGTCTGGCCGTCTCTGTCCTTCTGTCTGGCCGTCTCTGTCCGTCTCTCTGATTGCACAAGAACCACAAGACGGATTTATTCACCTCAGGTATCATTTTATTCGGTGCAGCAGCCCCAACATGACAATGCCTGTAGTTTACTTAGCAAAATCCTGCTGGCAGATTCCCTTTAACAAGCCTTGCAACTTGACCAGGAAAAAAATGGCAAACTCTGATCAGTGTTGATCCGAGTCTACCACCCAGACACTGTACTAAACTGATAATAACCCCAAAATGACTGCCTGCAGAGGAGTTTCTCACTTGACATTTATCCCCAGTCCAGTTACAAGACCTCGTTAATGGGTTGGACATTGACGTCTTGAATTCTTTTGTTCTGCGATAAAGCACCTTTGCACATAGTAAATGGAGTAAAAGCACTGTGAAGTTCCAGGAAACTGCCTTTGCACGTAGTGATGTCACAAAATGGAAAATGTCATTAGACAGAGAGAAATAACTTATTGATGTCATGACTAATAGTTCAGAACCACAATGATGTCACAGCATTTGCAGCTAAGAAACACATCATCATACATGGATAATACATATACTGCAGAGGTTAGGAAAAAAACCCTGTTCCTCAGCTGCACTTTGTTTTAAAAAAAAAACAAGCTGTCTATTAAAGAAGTTGTCCACAACTTTTTCATTGATGCCCTATGTTTGATCTGCCAGGGTCCCGCACCCGGCACCCCCACCGATCAGCTGTTATTGGTGGCGGCGGCTGTATAGCTGTAGTGGCCGCTGCAGGGTACTATACATCCGCCTCCCATTGAATTGAATAGGTGGCGGATGTGCAGTACCCCTCGATAGCCACTACAGCTAGACGTCCAAGCACTGCAAGTAAGTACTTCTGGCCGGCACCGGTAACAGCAGATCGGCGGGGGTGTTGGGTGCGGGACCCTGGCCAATTAGACATTTATGCCCTATCCTACAGATAGGGCATCAATGAAAAAGTAGTGGTCAACTTTCTTTAAGTCACCCTCCCTGGGTCGTTAAGTCTTTACCTCTGCTCCTAGTGTCTGTTATTGTCTGCAGTGCTGGCATCTTGTTGACTGCACAGCAGGCAATATCTGTGCTCCGCGGCCCCTCCAGAGTTGACGGCATGAGCTGCTGAGCTCACTGATTGGCAACAATTATAGACACCGGGAGACTTATTGCTGTACCTAGGGAGGGTGAGTAAAATAAACTGCAGCCAGTGGAAATGAGTTTTCTGAAAATTTTCAAAACCTCTTTAAAGCCCCTGTGATGAAACAGCTTCTTATCTTAATCAGCCAGATGTGTAGATTTGTTAAGCCAAGAGAAATACACTATTGTGTTTGTTTTGACTTGTGAATGTATGTGTTCTTCTTTGGCTGGTCAAGAAGGACATTGACTCAGTGTTTGGAAACAATGATGTTTGTTACTATGCTAATTGTACTAAGCTAGCTAGTTTATTTACAAGAGCAGGGGGATTAGCTCAAACAATGAGACCTGAGTGAGCCCTGCACCTTTATCTCTGACCTGTGTCTGATGACCTTAGCCACATATATAAACATACAAAGGGTTTTTCTACCCTGCTGCAAAGAGAATTGAAAGAGAGACTTTACAAAGAGAATCAAAGATCAGACCGTTTCTTCAGGACCGCTAGTCTTGGTAGCATGGCTCCATCCAGAGAGAGACAGATTTGAATTCAACATGATTCCGGCCAAAGAGTACATGGCCCTGACTGGACTGATATGGATCTGCTCTACTGACCATCAGAGAAGCCATGGATACATTTGGGGAAACCAGGTTGGGACAATGAGGTCACCTGACCCCATGGATATGTTGTTTGGGGTTGCCAGGTGGGACCTTCTGGTTGCCTGGAACCCCTGGAGACATTTGGAGAAGCCAGATTGGGACCCTCGGGTCTCCTGGCCTTGTACCTTGGTGGACTGCCAGCTTCCTAAGCTTGCTGCTACCTCCTCTGTGGAGGCCCGCCAAAAGCAGGGGACTACTGGTTGAGGTAGTTGGCCCTGGAAGTCTCAAAGTCGCAGTTGATCTATTCTGGATGGGCCAGCGGAAGGGTGAGACTGTGTAATGTTGTACCATCTTGGGTATTTGTTGGAATTGCTCTATGTGTTTATTGTCCGCTTTGTGGTTCATTAAAGTATTGGCACACTGTTTCACCCTCACCCTGTGTTGTCTGAGTAGTATTACGCCCACGGAAGACCGCGTGTCTTCACATCTCCATTACTTGGGAAGATTCCTTCTCAAAACAAACAAGTCAATTGATGCATATGTCAAGTTAAAGGCTTATGTCCCTTACAAAGCGTTGTGCTTAGTTTGGACCTGATTTTGTGCTGACAGAGATTCCCTTTAACTCGATTGTTCTGTCCCCATATAGCATTTATTCTGTCGGCAGAACATAACAGAAGTATTAGGACCAACATAAAAGATTTGAATCACCCGACAAAGGAGCATTTACTCGGATATTGACGGATTAGGATTTCAAAACTCTGTTCACACGTATGTGTTTTACTTGTCCCGATCTCGAATAAACATCAGCGTTTTCGGTGTGATTTTTTTTTTTGTTAAGTTGCATCAAAACAGTGCAATTTTTGGCATAACTGCGACATGAAAACACATAGATTGTGCGAATGCGGCCTAAGATTATACTGTGTTCCAAATTATTATGCAAATAATATTTTCTCTGATTTTCTCTGAAACTTATGGTGTGGCACCCATGCTCCCCTGACCTCAACCCTATTGAGAACCTCTGGAGCATCATCAAAAGGAGTGTCTATGATGGCTGGAGGCAGTTCACATCTAAGCAACAGCTCTGGGAGGGTATTCTGTCCTCATGCAAAACAATTAAAGCAGAAACCATCCAAAACCTGACAAATTCAATGGACGAGAGAGTTCAGAAGCTCCTTTCGAACAAGCGGTCCTATGTACAAATGTAACATCACCTAGAAAAAAGTTTTGAGTTGAAAACTGTTTGATTTCAGTTTGTAATAACCTGCTAATGCTTATAATTTCAAAAATGACCATTTTTTTGTTCTTTATTAAAATGAAAAGGTTGAAAACTCTGCTGTGCATAATAATTTGGAACATGCATTTCGAGTGCAGTTTGAGTGTTTTATTTTTTTAAAAATATACTGTTATCATAGGCAGTTTGTACAAAAACCTTTCAATTGTACTCTAATAGTTATTTGACTGGAAAATTACAATGACTGCAATTCATATAGGTAATTTGGGAAAATCTGAGAAAATATTATTTGCATAATAATTTGGAACACAGTGTATAGTCACACGTCTGTTAGAATTTTACCATCTGTGAGGAACGAACCGTATTTTCCTCTGGTGTCCGCCTAGTGGCATCTATTTTTTTCATTGAAGAGGTGTGTTTGGTCCCAGGACAATAAAAAGACCCCTGAAAGGTCCCATTGAGATTTATACCTGAGAGACAGATTGGTGAGACACAGAAGCCTTCTGATTTGTATCGGTGCTCCATAGATCCCCACACAGATTAGAAAAGTTCCTTTCCTGAGTCTCCCGGATCTGACGCCTGGATCTGTGATTTTCACGGATGTGTGAATAGATCCATTCAACTCTGAGTCCCATTACAGTGCACATGGACATTTCGCACGTGTGAATTCAGCCGTACTCGGGTCAGTGATGGGGAACAAGTGTTGTGAATGCCGTTTATTGCCTCATGTGAAAGGTGTTTAGTTGTGTGAATCATTGGAGCTGCCATTCACTCGTTTTTCTTGCATTCTCCCATACTTATGTGACTAAACGTTTAATATATTCTTACATTTTTCTCTCTGTAATTAGACATAATTAGTTTCTTTTTAGGATTCACAAAATCATAAAACACTAAAAACTATGGTTAGACGGATTTTAAAAAATGTGTTAAAAGCCTTAAAGCAGGGCTGGCCAATTAATTTTCCCGATGGGTCATATGAGTAACTTGGGACTGTTGCGGAGGAACGGTCATCAATAGGCTGAACTATTAATCATAGTCACGACGTACCGCTGGAGCAGGGGGAGCTGAGTAACTGCGGAAAGAAGCGCTCCTATTAAGTTTGTTTTTAATTAAATGTGTGTGTATGTGCATGTAATTTAGTGAGTGTATTAATATACTCACCTACCACCGCTCTCTCCCGTGTCCAGTGCCGGTCTTCTGCTCTTCTCAGTGACGTCACCGCTATTGCGACTAGCCGGCTCTATGCACGTACACACACATTTAATGAATAAAAATCTTAATGGGAGTGCTTCTTTAATTTGTTTTCTTGCAGTACAATCCATTGGACAGAAAAATAGTTTTTGTGGACAGCCCTTTTAAAATGCCCTCCTACTACTGCATAGATGTTTTCTGGTGATAGGTTTCTGGCTTCTAATGGCCTGCACTGGGTTAAAATATTAAAATCAGATTTTACTTACACTCCCGGGATCCAGCGCTACTTCTTTACCACTGCTACAGTCTGTTTACTGGCTGCAGCAGTGACGTCATGATGCACACCAACGATTTGCCGCTTTCTGCCTATGCACAGCACACACACAGAAAGCTGACAATCAGTGGTGGGGGCGCGGTATACAGAGCTAATGAATATGGAGGACTATGTGACAGTAGGATTTTTAGTCATTTAGCGATGATCTCCTACTGATAAAACAGTGATTTTATCAAAACTACAGCAAGCAACCCAGTAAATGACACCTCATTGGCACCAGGGTCTTTATATCAGATTACATAGCAAAAACTTGATGGATTCCTTCTAACGTCATAAGCTGGTTAAAACCATGTAATGAAGCAGAAGATCCCAATGTGTGATCGTTCATTTCTAGAATGGGCTATGTGAATGGCAGAAGAAAATGGCCACATTATCATTCCGTAAACCGATGTATTGTGAAATGCCGATGTGTTGTGAAATGCCAATGTCACGGTCTATTTGTATAATCCGTGACATCGTCTGGTCGTAATGAGCCGGTGTTTTTTTTTTCTGTCTATATTTTGTTATATTATTTTGCTTTTTATTAATTTTTTTTTTGTTTTAGAATTCAATTGTGCGGAAGATAACAATGTAGCAGTATTGTTTGTGACATTAAGGCTATTGGAAATTACCAAGCTAGAAAACATCCGGGATGGTGCTGAACAAGTAGTAAAAGCACAAATTATTTCTGTACGATGAACTAATCTCCCTTGTAAAAGCCACTTGCAGTGATGCGCAGCGGATAATGTCTATGAGGGATGTTGTCAGCGCTGTGCATGCCGATAAACCTTTACAGCTCTGCTCCCGGCCGCTTGTACGGAGGGCAGTCAGTTAGCACTGGGTTGATGGACCTTGATAATGAACCTCTTTCTTGGTCTTTACAAGGGAATCTATAAATTTGCTTTTAATGCGGTCGCTTGTCTGGACAGGGTGGAAGTAGCAAGTCATAAAGGAAAGCTGATTGGTGTGAGTTCTGTTTCTTCTGCAGACACAGGTAATATATCTACATTTAAGGACACATCTGTTCCTGGGCTTTACACTAGAACATTCTCATTTGCTCAATCGATTGTGTCTTTTTTAGCGGCGATGCCGATTTCACTATTTTTTTTCCCAGGCTTCTCTGTCTGGACTGTTATTGCTTAGGGAGAAGTCTTCGCTGACTTTCTTAAACTTTTCCTTTAGGGCCACACGGGCCATTGTCATAGTGGAGAATATGTCTGAGATTATTCTCTCCCACGGTCAAAGAAGCCCTAAGGCGGTGACCAGTCACACAACTTGTATGTGAAACCCTTCAAAATCCACTAATAATAATGTCTCATTATAATCATTAAGCCGAGTACTGTTATTAAGGAGTGAACTCTGTTTTGTCCCTGAAATCGATCAAAACCATCTGTAGCTGCCATCGACAGGTTAACGGGAGGCATCAACCAGCAAAATCTTTCATTGTGCACTTAAAATAACCCGTGATTTTATTTGAAGAGTTGAGCTTTCACTTTTCCAGCAAATGACCCTTATTAGTATGATGAGCATCACGTTATATGATTTTATTCTATGCCGTTTAAGAACACCGTTACTGTACCCGACACACAGGCGGACTTACCATTGGTCCAACCTGTGCAGCCGCGCCGGGGCCAAAGAGGAAGAGGGCCACTACCGTCTCCAAAGCTGGTGTGATTGTGCTGTGTATGATGACCTACTAGACCGCACAGGGCCCATATATTGATCTATGTCTGCTTCTGCCCTGACATACCTGTTTCCTCTGTTATGCTTCCTGGCAATGTATGTATAAATTCATAGCTGGGCTGGACCATTCATCTAGTCAATGGGGCTTGTTCTTGCACAGTTTGACGCCTCCAGCACTAATTTTACAGTGGCAAAGTGAATACAGACTTGTACATACTCTCCTCATTTACAAGTGTGATAAAATCAATTCTATTATGATCAGTTTTTTACTATTTTTACCAGCATCTAAGGCTTTAATCTGATCTCATAGCTGTATAAGGTTATGTTCATGTTCACGCTTGATTCACTTATTCAAGTTTATGAAAAGCGGATCCCCCTACGGATCTTCCACATTGCATCTGATTTTTATGGATACATTTCCATTCTTAACATATGAAATTGTATTTGATGATGTACGTCTTAAAACGTTGATGTATAAAAACAGATGTAAAATGGTGATACTGATGATAATATGATGAATATTGTCTTGTGTTTTCTGGATGAAATTGGGACTAATGTGCAGTGACTTGACAACTGAAGGGAATAAAGGAAAAGCATAACTTTCTGTCTCTGGAAAGTACAGTATATGTCACTTTCCAATTGCCTACAGAAGGGGAAGGGAAACCTCTTACCCATGGGCCAATGTCCCTTTCTCTGGCCCATGGGCACATTCCCAGGGACCATAGTGCTCAGGCCACCAGTCCAGTTTTGCTGTCGAGCGGCCATTTAATTCCCTCTTGCTGCAGTGCATGCAGTGAAGGATTATGTCCTAACGGCTGGTCTGTGCCAGTGTCATGACTTACTTTGTGGGAGAAGTTAGCGCACTCTCCACCTCCAGTGTCTCTTGTGTGATGTATATGCTCCAGCGTCATTGTCTCCAATGTGATGTATATACAGCAGTCTCGGTGTCTCCTATGTGATGTACAGTACAGACCAAAAGTTTGGACACACCTTCTCATTTCAAGCTTTTTCTGTATTTTCATGACTTTGAAAATTGTACATTCACATTGAAGGCATCAAAACTATGAATTAACACATGTGGAATTATATACTTAACAAGAAAGTGTGAAACAACTGAAAATATGTCTTATATTCTAGGTTCTTCAAAGTAGCCACCTTTTGCTTTGATGACTGCTTTGCACACTCTTGGCATTCTCTTGATGAGCTTCAAGAGGTAGTCACCTGAAATGGTCTTCCAACAATCTTGAAGGAGTTCCCAGAGATGCTTAGCACTTGTTGACCCTTTTGCCTTCACTCTGCGGTCCAGCTCACCCCAAACCATCTCGATTGGGTTCAGGTCTGGTGACTGTGGAGTCCAGGTCATCTGGCGTAGCACCCCATCACTCTCCTTCTTGGTCAAATAGCCTTTACACAGCCTGGAGGTGTGTTTGGGGTCATTGTCCTGTTGAAAATTAAATGATGGTCCAACTAAACGCAAACCGGATGGAATAGCATGCCGCTGCAAGATGCTGTGGTAGCCATGCTGGTTCAGTATTCCTTCAATTTTGAATAAATCCCCAACAGTGTCACCAGAAAAGCTCCCCCACACCATCACACCACCTCCTCCATGCTTCACGGTGGGAACCAGGCATGTACAGCAGAGTCCATCCGTTCACCTTTTCTGCGTCGCACAAAGACACGGTGGTTGGAGCCAAAGATCTTAAATTTTGACTCATCAGACCAAAGCACAGATTTTCACTGGTCTAATGTCCATTCCTTGTGTTCTTAGCCTAAACAAGTCTCTTCTGCTCGTTGCCTGTCCTTAGCAGTGGTTTCCTAGCAGCTATTTTACCATGAAGGCTTGCTGCACAAAGTCTCCTCTTAACAGTTGTTGTAGAGATGTGTCTGCTGCTAGAACTCTGTGTGGCATTGACCTGGTCTCTAATCTGAGCTGCTGTTAACCTGCGATTTTTGAGGCTGGTGACTCTTGGTCTTCCTTTCCTGGGGCGGTCCTCATGTGAGCCAGTTTCTTTGTAGCGCTTGATGGTTCTTGCAACTGCACTTGGGGACACATTCAAAGTTTTTTCCCAATTTTTCGGACTGACTGACCTTCATTTCTTAAAGTAATGATGGCCACTCATTTTTCTTTACTTAGCTGCTTTTTTCTTGCCATAATACAAATTCTAACAGTCTATTCAGTAGGACTATCAGCTGTGTATCCACCTGACTACTGCATAAAACAACTGATGGTCCCAACCCCATTTATAAGGCAAGAAATCCCACTTATTAAACCTGACGGGGCACACCTGTGAAGTGAAAACCATTTCCGGTGACTACCTCTTGAAGCTCATCAAGAGAATGCCAAGAGTGTGCAAAGCAGTCATCAAAGAAAAAGATGGCTACTTTGTTAATTCATAGTTTTGATGCCTTCAGTGTGAATGTACAATTTTCAAAGTCATGAAAATACAGAAATTTCTTAAAATGAGAAGGTGTGTCCAAACTTTTGGTCTGTACTGTATATACAGCAGTCCCGGTGTATCCTATGTGATGTGTATACAGCGATCTTTGTGTCTCCTATGTGATGCATACGACAGTCTCGGTGTATCCTATGTGATGTATATACAGCAATCTTTGTATCTCTTATGTGATGCATACGGCAGTCTCGGTGTATCCTATGTGATGTATATACAGCAATCTTTGCGTCTCCTATGTGATGCATACGGCAGTCTCGGTGTATCCTATGTGATGTATATATTGCAGACCTCCCACTCCTTGACTTCTATAAATGTTATGTGAGCAGGGATGACTTTCCCACTGTGAGGAGACCTGCAATGTAATATACATCTGTGTTCGTTACTGCTGTGATCAGCTCCTTACAACTCATCATGAAAAAGAGTCGACTGCTCTCCAGACCGACACAAACCTGTAAAAGCAGTTGCGAGTAGCAACATTATCAATATCACCTAACATCACACCTCACCAAAGGCTAGCAGCTCCAGCCATCACATTAGGGTTGGATTATCTAATTGCTTGATCAAATATAGCAGGATAACTTTCAAGTTGATAATTTTGTTCTATCCCTGAATGATGGTATAAAAATCCAAATGACCCTTGGCAGAAAAAATGTTCCCCACCTCTGGCCTACGGTTTTGTCCTGGTATAATACCCCCACTGCTTACAGAACTGTAATATTTTATATACTCACAAGAAAAATCCTATGTCATAAAGTATACATAAAAAGCCAGAAGCATAAATTTAAGAAAAAAAATAGTTTTGGTCATGTCTTTTTATTTATGATTGGATAGCCTTGAATTGCATTCAGGTAAACTCCTGCCATTGCTGTTGGTCGTGACATTGCTTACTTATGGGGTCAGTGTTGTCATAGGGACGCAGACGTGGAGGATTTGCTGACTTTAGGATGTAGAAGTAAATTGTTATATATTTATTATCGTGTTTTTCTATATGGGCCTTCCTAATATTTCACAATAAAACGGCTAAATATGTGCTAAAACTCGCCGAGGCTCACATAAAAATTCAGGAACCAAAGCCAATAACTGGTATTTATCATCCATTTAGCAGTTTTCTTAAACTGGAGACCGAGAAGAAAATGCTTTTAATATTTGTAATTGGCTTTGAACTTTTACACTTCAACAAGATTTTTTTTTTCTGTGCTTTTAGAAATTGCTTTAAATGATTTGTTCAGCAGATCGAGGATGAGATTTTTCTGCATTGCTGGGAAGGACATTTAAAATGTCAAATCCAGTATGGAGGCAAATTGAACTTGCCTCCATTTATGAGGGTCCCAAAATTTGGACCCTCGTAGATCATAAAGTAATGGCCTATTCTAAGGGTACGTGCATACGGTCAGTAAACGCTGCTGATTGGACGCAGCACAATTGCGCTGCGTGCAATCCTCAGCGGCCAGATGTTACAGCATAGTGGATGGGATTTATACAAATCTCTTCTGATTTAGTATGTCCTTTGTGGCATGACACATGCATGATGTCCCTACAGGCCTTCTAACCAGGAGTCTCTGGGGATGCTAGCAGTTAGGAAGAGGTTAGCAGGGCTCTGATCCGGCAGCCGCGGACTACTGACTTTTCTGCAGCACTTGAGTCCTGTGAAGCGTTTTTCTTAACTATAATCCTGAACAATAGGCTATCGCTGAATTAAAACATTTGATGCTTGTATGTATCGCATGAGATCACTGCGGCAAGTCATTGGCTGCAGCGGTCACACGGATGTACGGCCTGGCAGTGCTGCAGGGAAGTATTGAAAGATTATCTGTTCATGTTCTCTGCTACTAAGCTTCATTTTAAAGGGGTTCTCTCATGAAAATAAGTTATTTCCTATCAGTGGGATAGGTGATTGCTCATATATCAATGGTGGTCAAACCATCAAAACTTAGCCCTTCGGTTGGCTGTAGATAAGCAGAGGCTATCCACAGGAAAGGTGATAAATTTATAGATCCGCAGGGGTCTGGCTGTAATGACCCCCAGCGATTAGCAGAGTGGGGTGCTTTTATCCTTGCCAGAATAGAGCAGCAGTGTGCATGTAGACTGCCGCTCCGTTTATTCAGAGAATTAATAGCATATTGGGCGAGCGTGCGCACTGCTGCACCATGTTACCAAGAATAAGAGCACCTCATTCTGCTGATTTATACACCCCTGCGGATCTATAAATGATCACCTTTCCTGTGGATAGCCTTGCCATATCTACAGCTAACCGAAGGTCTAAATTTTAGAAATGCAAAGTGACGTATTGAGCTATTAAGTTTCTTGTTCACACGTCTCCCCCATTCCACTATATGATATTTTAGTTAGTCATTGACAGCCAATCTCATTGCAAACAATCCTCTTTTCTTTATAGTCTCCACACTTTTTCATATTACTTATTATTATCATGAAATCTGTAGGCTTACAACCAATTTATTTATTTTACTCACTTGTATAGCCTCTTTAATTACATAGCGCTTTCCAGACATTATGGGCACTGTTCACATTGGGGCTCACAATCTACATTCCCTATCAGTATGTCTTTGGAGTGTGGGAGGAAACTGGAGAACCCGGAGGAAACCCACGCAAACACGGGGAGAACATACAAACTCCTTGCAGATGATGATCTTGGTGGGATTTGAACCCAGGACCTTAGTGCTGCAAGGCTGCAGTGCTAACCACTGAGCCACCATGCTGCCCATTTATCATACTTTTATACTGTACAGTTGCTTTTTACGCTTTAGGTGATTATAGAGGTGCTTTAGAAAGACTCTAAAGGAACTGAATTTGCAGATGCTAAAGGAGTTTGGGTTATACTAATGTTAAAGAGGTTGTCCAAGATTAGAGAACATAGCCTTTCTTCCAGAAACTGCGCCACACTTGCCCATGGGTTGTATCTGGCATTGCTGCTATGTTCCATTGAAGGGGTACAGTAGGATACAAAAGTTTTGCTTTTTTTTTTTTTAAAGTGTGATTACCTCTGTCTGGTTGTTGTGATTAAGGAAGAAAATTGTGTTTAGCATTGTTTTATCCCTTTGTGTTAGTTTTCAACATTTGCTGGGCCAAATGTTTTGCATATTTTGTCATAGGTAGTAGAATTTTGCCTACTTTTTTTGTGTGTGTTTTTTTTAGGTTAAAACATGGCAAAGACATAGCCAAATTTATCACCAGATGTCAGGAAGCTTATTATTCTGAGAGTGAAGTCAGGGAAAAGCCAAAAAGAGGTAGCTATGGAATTCACCTGTTCTCAGAGTCAAGTGTCATGTATATTAAAGAAAGAAAAAGAAGGTTATGGAACAGCTGACAAACCTAGAAGTGGACGACCACGGAAAACTTCCTCCAGAGTTGATAACATTATTAAGAAAAAGTCAGTTCTGATGTCCATAAAAGTGCTGTACAGATTTCACACGAAATGAACGAAGAACATGGGGGTCAAAGTGAGTCGCCAAACTGTGGTGTGATGGCTAAGAGCAGTAGAGACGAATGAACGAGTTCCAGTCAAGAAGCCTTTCATCTCTGCAAAGAACCCGCAGGTCCGACTTGAGTTTGCCAAAGAACACAGCCAATGGAAAGAGACAGATTGGTCTAAGGTGTTGTGGTCGGATGAATCCAAGTTCAATCTGTTTGGTAGTGATGGCAAGCACTATATATACCGCCCAATTGGAAAACGTAATGATGTAAGGTACCAAACGCCTACCGTGAAACATGGTGGTGGCAATGTCATGGTTTGGTACTGCATTTCTGCATCTGCCATTGGCCCTCTGCATAGAATTAAAAGAAATATGAATGCTACCATGTACAAGGATATACTGGAAAATGTAATGATGCCACATGGTAAAACCAAAGTAGGCAGGGGATGGAAATTCCAGCAAGACAATGATCATAAGCACACATCTAATTTAGTCAAAATTGGTTAGCAAAGAAAAATGTTTGCCTGTTGCAATGGTCAAGCCAATCACCTGATGTAAACCATATAGATCACCTTTGGGATGAGTTAGGGAGACGAGTTGGGACCTGTACCCATAGCAATAAAGATGAATTGTTTGCAGATTTGCAAATGGAATGGAGCAAGATCCCTCAAGATGTCTTGAATACCCGAGTGGCTTCAATGCCCCGTCGGTGTAGTTCAGTAATTAAAGCAAGAGGTTACGCTACAAAATACTAAGTTATGGCATTGTAAGCAAATGAATTACTCTCTATGTTGTGATTAATAAATAGTATATGCAAAACTTTTGTAGTCAGTTTTCTTTAATTAAATGACCATACCTATATTCAAAAGCATTTTGGTTTAAAAAATCATGACAACTTCATTCACTTTCATCACCAGGGAAATGGCATCACAACAACCAGACAGAAGTAATCACACTTTTTAAGAAAATGCAAAACTTTTGGTTCCTACTCTTTGCTGTGCGGCAGTACCAAACACAGCCTATAGACAGGCGTAATGTGTTTTTTGGATCCATGTGTTTCTAATCCTACACAAAATCCAGAAATCTAGCTCTACGACAGCCACAGTACCTAATACTGGAAATTAGTATAATTGTACATTCCTATACGTCCTTTTCTCTGCAGAATTTCAGTATGAGAAAAACGCTCAACTACAAGGCTATGTGCCCACGATGCAGAAATGCTCAGGATTTTTTCCTGAGCGTTTCTGCATCTCCCTGGCAGAAAAAAAACACATGCGGATTGTACATGCTTTTTTCTGCCAGGGACAAGCGGATGTGAAGCGTTCTTTACTTGCATTTCCGCATGCGGGTTGACAAGCGCTTTCCAAGCGATTTTAGCATCACTTGGAAAGTGCTTGACAACTTGGTCACACTATATAAATCCATGCAAATGGCATGGATTTATATAGTGTGACCTTAAAGAATGGTAAAAAATAAATCTATACTTCCCTTCCGATGGCCCCCCGAAGTCTTGCTTCCTGCCAGGGACATGTGGAAATGGAGCGGTTACCCACTGACCTTTCCGCATGCGGATTGACAAGCGCTTTCCAAGCGATTAGCATCACTTGGAAAGTGCTTGTGACAACTAGGTCACACTATATAAATCCATGCAACCAGCATGGATAAATATAGTGTGACCCGAGAGAGTGGTAAAAATAATAAATGTATACTTACCCTCCTATGGCCCCCGGTGTCCCGCTCACTCCATTCTCCCTTGCCGGCAACAGTGAATTGAAAGACCTGCCGACATCAGCGTCACGTGACCCGTCACATGACTCTGACGTCAGCGCAGGTCCTTCAACTCACTGCAAAGTGCCGGGAACCAAGCAGGAGCGATGCGACAGAAGGTAAGTATACATTTATTTTTTATTTTATTCTTTTTTTTACAGATTTTTTTAATGGTACCTGGGTGTGGATGAGACTCTCCTCTCATCTACACCCGGGTACCCTCAGCACATTAGAATGCTTGGATCACACATCTACATATACAGTTATGCGTAATACATGCGGTCCAATGCAAGTCAATGGCGGCGAAAACACAGCACTTCTGCAAAATAATTGGTAGTGCTGCGTTTTTTTCCGCAATGATAATCCGCAGCGGAAATTTCTGCAGCATGTGCACAGCATATGGGGATTATCATTGGGGAACATGGCAGGCCTTCTACCATGAGTTTTTAATGAGTTTCCGCAGCTGCATTAAAGACGCATCGTGTGCACACAGCCTTAATGAGCTTTGTCAGGACTGAAATCTGCAGATACATCTGGAAAATACATGAACATGCTGAAGATCTCAAATCCACAGCGCGGTGAATTTATGCTGCTGCTTTTCTCTGCGAATGGGTGAATGAGATTTTCCGCATGCAAATCTGCGCATTGGCTCAGTGGGAACATACCCTTACATTCATCATATTTAATGTGATAACGAGAAGTCCACAATGGCATCCACATTCTTGCTTTAGTCTGAACTTGACGCTTACTTTGTTGTGGTATGTTACAGTGAATACCCGCTGAACATTTCGGCTGGTTATGTTATTTTTTATTTTTCTATGACCAATCAATCATTTTTACTTCTAGCAACTAACTACAAAGCATCTTGAAATGTTTTTTTTGCTTCTTTTTACACAGACTTTTAATTTCTTTTCAAATGGTTAAGAAAAGAAATGATAAAAGTCCATTATTTTGTGCGGTCTCTCGGCTGCTGCCTGTCATTATCTGGTAAACACGGAGTCATTTCTTCAGAAAGGTCCATATGTTACTTATCAAAACGCTTTCTGTACTTGGATCATTAGAATTTCTATCAGTGACAGAGTATATTCCTTGTCCTGGAAGTCCCAATGAGTCAGTAGGATCCGGTTTAGGGCTTCTTTTTACAGTAAAGACCGTTGTGCCCTAGAATATCTATGCTAGAATATTTGCTACTTCTCCTTATTGACCATCCCTGTTTCATTATAAAACAATGCTAATTGTATTAAGGGGGTACATAACATTGATTTGCACAGTTTTTCTAGATTGGAATACAATTTTCAAAAAGTTAACTTGAAGTAAAGGTTCCCATACGCATCAGAGCAATGTTGGGCGTTTCTTCCCATCCATTTTTGTGTTACCACTTGTAACACTGATGCCCTTGCATAGTGTACCCTTTTCCCCTCACCGCCTCGGCGTGGTCCCCGGCGCGCTCTTGCTCCCTGTCCTCGGTTACTTTGTGCACCACAGTTCCCGGTGGTGTCTAGTTTGCGCATTCCCCTGCTGTTAAAGGGGCAGCACGCGCGTATGCCAAATGCTCTCAGCTTGTTGCTGATAGGTATTTAGCATAAATAGTACACCTGCAAGATGGCTCCCAGCCAATAACTGGAAGGCAACTTGTATAAAAGACTCCCTTTCCCCTAGGGAGTCGCCAAGCAACAAGTTTAATCATTAGTTAGTAAGGTGTACTGCTAGTGAGTTGTGAGGTCCCCTGGTCCTGGAGCGGCCCTTGCCTGAACCCTCGTCCCCTGGTCCTGGAGCAGCCCTTGCCTGAACCCTTGTCCCCTGGTCCTGGAGCAGCCAGATCCTGAACCCTCGTCCCCTGGTCCTGGAGCGGGCAGCGCCTGAACCCTCGTCCCCTGGTCCTGGAGCAGCCAGCGCCTGAACCCTTGTCCCCTGGTCCTGGTGTGGCCCGCACCTGAACCCTCGTCCCCTGGTCCTGGAGCAGCCAGGGCCTGAACATTGTCCCCTGGTCCTGGTGTGGTCAGTCCTGCACCCTAAATCCTCTGGTCCTGAAGTGGCCAGTATAAGAACATTCCCCTATCTAAATCTCCGTGTCAGTGATCCTGGACTGTATCTACTGAGTCTGAATGGACCCATGGGGTCAGCAGCTACTGCCGGACACCACCCTGAAGTAGTACCTGGCAGCTACCTGCCGCACAAGCCTGACCTCACCACTGGAGGCTCCAGTGAACACCAAGGTAGCTGCTTAGTTACGCCCCTCCAGGGTAGGACCAGTCCGTGGCACAGTGGGTCCACAAATCCTCTTGCGACACTGGTGGGCGTAACAGGCCATGGCCGCAACACCACCCAACTGTCTTATGTGTATCGGGCCTATCAACTGTCCCCTGACCAAAAAAATAAGCATGTAAAAGTGTACCTATTGTTTCAAGTATCTCTATAGAATAAGCGGTCATGTGTGTATGGCTGTTATGTGATTTTATATCCTGCATTTTCCACCAGTTGTCCACCCTAATTTTCAGTATTTTCAGGGCTATAAGGTAAAGACCACCTATTATATTTTTCATACACCGACACCGTGCTCTTCTTTATAGCACACAGACAACAGAACAGCAGCATGGTAGACATTATACAGCAGTACTGAGCTGTGTGACTGTGAATCCAGCACTGAAGTGAAATATTTTTTGCTGACAGCTGCAGCACAATCTGTCTGCCTGATCTCTCACAGTCTCTCCTCCACACAATCAAATCAACACAGTGTATAATAGGTAGTGTAATCTGACACCTCACTGTACTGGCAGTTCATTTTACTTTGACCAAAATGAATTTTGTCTGTCTGCCCACGATGCTTTTTTTAAGCGTTTCCGCAGCGACAAAAACGCTGCAGAAACGCTTAAAAAATGCATGGTAGAAGGCCTGCTATGTTCCCCAATGATAATCCGCATGTGCTGTGCACATACTGCGGAAATTTCCGCTGCGGGTTATCATTGCTGAAAAAAACACAGCACAACCAATTATTTTGCGGAAGCGCTGCTTTTTTGCCGCCATTGACTTGCATTGAATCGCTTGGATTCTGCATCACTATATATCTAGATGCGGAATCCATGCGTTCCAATGTGCGGATGGTACCCGGGTGTGGAGGACAGGAGACTCTCCTCTGGACCTGGGTACCATAGAACCTCTAAAAAAAAAAAAATAATAAAATAAAAAATAAATATTATATTTACCTTCTGATGGCCTGCGGTGCCCTCGTCTTCACTTGCCGGCAGATCGCGGTGGACTGAAGGACCTGCGCTGACGTCATTTAGTCATGTGACGGCAGGTCCTTCAGTGTACCGCGAGCTGCTGGCAAGCCAAGACGGAGCGAAGCAAGACTTCGGGGGGCCATCGGAAGGTAAGTATAGATTTATTTTTTACCATTCTTACGGTCACACTATATAAATCCATGCCGTTTGCATGGATTTATATAGTGTGACCAAGTTGACAAGCACTTTCCAAGTGATGCTAAAATCGCCTGGAAAGCGCTTGTCAGCCCGCATGCGGAAATGCAAGTAAAGAACGCTTCACATCCGCTTGTCCCTGGCAGAAAAAAGCATGTACAATCCACATGCGTTTTTTCTGCCAGGGAGATGCAGAAACACTCCGGAAAAAATCCCGATCATTTCTGCATCGTGGGTACATAGCCTTTAGGTGTTTTTTCAAAGTGGATTTTCAGTTAAGGAGGCAGAGAAAGGGGAAGAATTAGCAAGTAGATGGAGAAAGAGATGTGAATGGCTGAGCCCACTGATGTGAGGAGGAGTACTTGACAGCTGGACCAGCCATTTGCAGACAGCTCTTGAAGGTGTATTGGCATCTCTACTTGAAAAGCTTCAACCCCATTTACAATGGCAATCTTCCAAAGAAATGTTCTGATGTTTGAGGGTAATGTGACCTGGATCTAAAAGATTTTATATCCCTTGTTTAGCTTCCAATCCATATTTCAGTAATTATGGTTTTATAACATTTTTCCTTTCTAATGTGTGACCATGTCAGATGAATTTTCTTTTCCTTGTAAATAGTGGAAATTGCCCCCAAATACTTCAAGCAATGAGCCGCCTGTCCGACCTTAAACCTGGTGTTACTCTGCGATTCTTCATACATACAGTGTTTTGCTATTAACACTTTCTTCTCCTTTTCCTTTGCTGTAGAGCAGAAATAATACAGTAGAACGTCTCTGCGCACAGCGAACATCGGATGGTCTGAACGCTCAGTATTCTCCCTGAGCGAAGCCCTGGACGGCTGGATTCCCTCTTCATTACTGCCCTGGGCCATTGATTTGCTGTGGCTTCAGTATTAGAGAGTGATTAAAAGCTGT
Organism: Phyllobates terribilis; assembly: GCF_046119375.1. NCBI lineage: Eukaryota > Metazoa > Chordata > Amphibia > Anura > Dendrobatidae > Phyllobates > Phyllobates terribilis. The sequence continues at coordinate 420,056,384 of NW_027362771.1, forward strand.
AGACGATAATCTCCTCCATAAATTTCTACTCACAATTAGGGTGCAGTCAGACGGCTATATTACTCATGCGAGGATCGTATCACAATCCTCGGACTGGCCGTCGACTCTCCTCACGTGACAATGACGGTATGTCTTACTAGGCAGCTGTCACGCTCAGGTCAGGAGAGCCGACGTCCAGTCCGAGCTTTGCGATGCGATCCTCGCAAAAGTAATGTGGCCGTCTGACTTAGCCCTTATGCACTTTTGAAGGAAGGCTTGTAGTCCTCCTCAATCTTAGAAAGGATTTAGTAATTCTCTCTTTCTAATTTTTACCATTAAATTACGGCCTTCTGGTAGGATGCTATTTTTTAAAGGAGCATTGTTGTGCTTGCTGCATTAGCGCAGCCTATGCCTTTGATCCGCTCTGCTTATTAACTTGTGCCCTGTGCTACCTGTAATTTATGTTTATCTTAATAAGTTCAGAAGGAGAACGCACCACTTTGGCCTGAACACTCTCTTTATTAAAACGTCTTCTCCCTTCGTCCATTCTTTCATTCTATTTCTTGTAATGTGTTATTTTAGTTTATGGCACCCTGGAAAAATGATCATGTTGTGTGTTGTATATGTCGTGCAAAACGCCTTATAGGGTATATTTAATGGCTATAAAAATAGACGTTTAATATACATGTGTTTTTACTTCATCTGTTTTACTAGGTGTTTGCAATTCTCTTCCGTGCCCTGACAGTAATGCACACTGCCTCTTTATTTCTGCCTTAGCCTCAGCTTTTATGTCGCCATTTATTTTCCTTTTTTATGTTTTTCCCACACAGCCCCCTATTTAATCTGCTAGCATGTAACATTTTAACTGGATTGGGGCCATTCAGTTTCTATAAAAATGACAGAGCTTCAGCATGTTTTACCTTTTCTTGAGTGTTTTGACATGCAGGGTTCCTTGCACGCTCCAGCCTTTTTTATTATCCAGAAATAAAAGCCCTTTTTTATTATTATTTTAACTTGTATACCCTGTTTACCGTCATCTCTCTAGTAGCATGAATAGGTCATTGTTAGGATCGGGCTTTTTTTAACTTGCTTTGTTCAGAGGGTTTTTTATTTTGTAACTCTACAATGTTGATTTTACAAGTCTGGTTCGGATACATCAGAGTTACATCTGATATGCATTTTATTTAAAAATCTCATTGAAATCAAACTTTGTATAAGTATTTTTTCAGGACAGGACAGTTAGTTACTTTTGGAATCTTACTTTTGGAGCAACAGCTCTATTGATCATCTAATAGGTTTCCATTTTTTTTTCAATATTATCCTACTGGAAACAGATCCAATTAAGGTTAGATGTTTTCATGAAAAAAGATCTTTCGGGTATGTTCACACGTGTCTGGATTAGCAAGCTGAAGTGTAGTAGATGGCAATTTTGCCAACTGTCATCCACACTGCATAAGAACCTGCAGGGGAAATTGACATATGTTTGGGATTTTCATCCCAGATTTCACCCTTTGCAAAAGGTATCAAAATCCGCATTGGAAAATCTGTTTGTATGAATGTATTCTTTAAACTCCTGTCTAATAAAATGAATATTTTCTGCCACCGTTATGGGGCTTTTACAAGCAGAAATCAGTGCCGGCCACAGCAACCAAACGGCTCTACAATGAAGAAAACTGATGTCGTTTTTTAGATTAAATCTATGTCAGCTCTTAGCTGCTGTAAGTTTTATTTTCTGGGGCACAGACAGCCTATATAGCCACGTTCACACATTCAGTATTTTACCTCAGTATGTGTAAGCCAAAACCAGGAGAGGAACAATCAGAGGAAAAGTATAATAGAAACACGTCACACCTTCTGTATTTATCACCCACTCTTAGTTTTGGCTTACAAATACTGATGTAAAATACTGATAGTGTGAACGTGGCCTAAGGCACACCAAACTTATAAAGAGGAGTCCTCCTTGTATAATGCTAATAGTTCAAGATATGGCATATGAAACACCAGCCTTGATAAATATTCCAAGTGTATTCGTTGGGCTCCATTCGCCCGATGGAGCTGAAGAGAGTGCCCCTTTGGCCTCTGTTGGGCTGGTATACATTGGATTGGCTATTTCCTGCAAAGGTGTAGTTTAAACTTGCATACTGCTTGCCTTCCATTACGTCTAAGCTGAGCTCTGACAACTGGGCGGCCCTGTTCACATAAGTGTCCATCACATGATCAGGGCAGATTTATATTCAGTAGGTTCCTATTGAATAAATGCAACCAAATCTCTTGGTAACCATGAAAACCTGATCCAGAAAGGAAATGGGAAAATGATGGTGTACCATTTCAAAACCAGACTGCCCCTTTCTGGATTTAGCTGTAGTTACTAAGGTAAAAAGTAACTTAATATTTTGTAGCAGGGTCCAAAGTTTCTATTGTTCTGAATGATAGACTGCAGTATACTAAAGGGAATCTGTCATCAACTTCTTGCTACTCCATCTGAGAGCAGCATGATGTTAGGACAGAGACCTTGATTCCAGCAGTGTGTCAATTACTGGGCTGATTGCTGTACTTCTGATAAAATCACTTTACCTGCTGCAGATCTACGAGTTCTCAGAATGTTGAGTTCTGTATAACCCCACCCACACCACTGACTGGCCGCTTTCTGTGTACACTGTGCATAGGCAGAAAGCTGCCAATCCATGGTGGAGGAGGGGTTATACAGAGCTCATGAATATGGAGGACTACATGGCAGCAGGTTTACTAGTCCTTTAGTGATGATAATCTGTTGATAAAACAGTGATTTTATAAACACTACAATAAGCAGCCAAGTAAGTGACACATTGCTGGAATCAGGGTCTGTCTCTATATTAGGCTGCTCTGAGATTAAATGGCAAGACACCATTCAAGAGGCATTCTAGAGGGACAATTTTGTGATGATGTAGTATAAGGGGGGTGCTTTGCCCTTTACATGTATTCCGTGAAGAATTCATCCTATTAGACTAAACTGGCTCCATTTTCCTAATGCTCAGGTCCGTTGAGATATAAAGCTCCTGTGCTTCTCCGTTGCGATTACTTCCAGTATATCTCTCATGCAAATAACTTCCCTCCTTGCAGGCCATTAACTCAGGATGAAATTGCACGGAGACGGGAACTCGCAAGACAGAAGCATGCTGAAAAGATGGCAATCAATCAGGGACAGGAGCCGGCTCCCTCCAGCAGCGAATGCCAAGTGCCTGTAAACAGTGCGAGCACCAGAGGCAAGTGTCTGTCCGCACCACTTTATTCACTTTTCTCTGCTAGAGTCTTAAGTGATTTCAGTGTAATTTTCTGATCCCTGAATGTTCCTACCATACAGGCAGCAATTACACATCATTACAAGCCACACAACTTGCTAACAGTCATTGACACCAGTCTGTAGACAGCATAATTACCAACAAATTAGCCATTTAGGTGGTGCGAGGTGTGCGTGGTTAGCGATCAGCTTATTTATGGCCTGCTCCTACCAATGCCTTTACATCCGCTTGTCAATCTTAGCTGCTTTACAGATCGAAGGACCGCAGAGTCCTAAATACAACGGCTCAGTAAAGAAGTTACTGATCGCGTGAAGATTTTCTTCCATTTCCTATGCAGCCATTAGTGTAGACTGGATTAGTTATATAGATGCCGGATTTATGCTTTTCTCACTTTTCATGCAATGTTGTTCATTCAATGGATCCTACTCATTGCATATACAGTTCAATTGTCATTTCAGTCTCCTTCAGGAAGAAATGAGCTGCACAAGGCTTTTAGATTGTATTAATTTACTGAAAAGGGCATTCCTTCAAATAATGTAAGTATGTTAAATGATACTTAGGAAAAACTACAAGTTATAATAATTGTTTACTTTCACACATTGTTAGGGCATTGAGTTGGTTGGGCACTTTTTACTTTCACCCATTGTTAGGGCATTGAGTTGGTTGGGCACTGTTTACTTTCACCCATTGGTAGGGCATTGAGTTGGTTGGGCACTGTTTACTTTCACCCATTGGTAGGGCATTGAGTTGGTTGGGCACTGTTTACTGTCACCCATTGGTAGGGCATTGAGTTGGGCAAACTATGCTTACTTTCAGACATTAGTAGGCCATTGAGATGGTCCACATTGTTTACTTTCACACACTGGTAGGGCATTGAGTTGGGCAGACTATGCTCACTTTCAGACATTAGTAGGGCATTGAGATGGTCCGCATTGTTTACTTTCACACACTGGTAGGGCATTGAGTTGGGCAGACTATGCTTACTTTCAGACATTAGTAGGGCATTGAGATGGTCCACATTGTTTACTGTCACCCATTGATAGGGCATTGAGTTGGTTGGGCACGGTTTACTTTCACACACTGGTAGGGCATTGAGTTGGTTGGGCATTGTTTACTTTCACACACTGGTAGGGCATTGAGTTGGACAGACTATGCTTACTTTCAGACATTAGTAGGCCATTGAGATGGTCCGCATTGTTTACTTTCACCCATTGGTAGGGCATTGAGTTGGTTGGGCACTGTTTACTTTCACACATTGATAGGGCATTGAGTTGGGCAGACAATGCTTACTTTGATACACTGGTAGGGCATTGAGTTGGTCAGGCCTTGTTTACTTTAACACATCACTAATTTAGTTAAACTGCACTAATACTAACATCCCTGCTTATGTGAGGAAAACAAGACTTTATAGTTTAAACTTGAGAACATCACAACAATAAATGTGTTTCACATTCTGCTGTATTTGCAATTTTTTTTTCACCAAAAACGGTGCAGAAACTGATAACAGTGTTTTGGTTGCATTTACTCATTGCTTTCTATAAAAAAAACGCTGAAAGAATTGACATGCTGCAGTTTTCAAAAATGCAGTAGTTTTCCAGTTCAGTCAGGCAAAAAAAAAAAAAAGTGTGTGCATGAGATTTCTGAAATAAAGCTTTTGCTGCTACTGTAAAAAGACGTTTTTTAAAAAAAAGCAGCAACTTGTGAACATATCCTAACAATTAAATAATGATCACCACCTTTATCCTGGGGAAGAGTGAGACAATGTGCATAACCCAGCAAATGTAAAAAAACGAGCACTCCTGTGGACCACTAAATAACAGATATACAAAGCGTTTTTTTGGAGGGTATACAAGAGATCACAATACTTAACACAAATTAGAGCCAGTGAAAAATATGTGCATTTGAATCTGTGTGTTCTCCTACATTAGACATTGACAATTGGTCTACCTCAATACTGATGGGGACATTGGTTGGGTTGGCTGACTTTTATTTTGCATTCACACTGCCATCTAGGTACACGCCTGGAGGATTTCTCAGCGAATGCCACTGGCTCCCATTGCCCATAGGCTCCCATGTTAACAATAAATAATATGCCCTGCATTTGTTATGCCTTTATGTAGAATAATGTAGTCCACTGTTTTGTACTGAAAACATCAGGTATACAACTTAAATTAGCCAAACTGAGGCAAACCCCTTCTCCACCGTCTGGTGAACAGGGACCCTCCAATACATTTTTCGCATTTGTGGGAAACTTTTCTGGCAAATGCACCAAATCTACACAGAGTATGGGTGTGAATGTACCCTTAATCATATTGTGCTCATTGTATGGTAGGAGCACAATGAAGCCTCAGCCAAGATGATTTTTAGACCTATCCGCTTTTTCTGAAATAATATTGTAACTGAATAGATTTTTGCTTTTTTAATATTACAGGTGATACATTACCTATGTCCAGCGAGAGGGAGAGCATTGTACAAAAGTCAGACAAACAAGAAGGCGAGAACAAAAGTTATTTTATTGCATTTGCTCGAGTCTTTAGTGGAGTGGTGCGTAGGGGGCAAAGGATATTTGTTCTGGGACCGAAATATGATCCTGCAGAAGCGCTGCCTAAGGTAACATTTTCTTTTGATCTCCAACATTTTACAAGTATGGCTTCATTAAATGGGAACCCTTCCTCTTAAGTAAAGAGCGTTCTTAGCCGTTATGTTCTTTCCTATTACGTTTCTAGCCACCAGAATGCCAGTAGCCGTAAAGGACCCTTTATTGGTGAGGTGTTCCTATTCCACCTCCGAATCTCCCTGGAGCCCAGCGGTCCGCCATGATCTCGGACACGTGGTCTTCCAGTGTTTGTCTGTTTTATTACTATATATAGGGCCATTTACATATACACTGCTCAAAAAAATAAAGGGAACACTCAAATAACACATCCTAGATCTGAATGAATGAAATATTCTCATTGAATACTTTGTTCTGTACAAAGTTGAATGTGCTGACAACAAAATCACACAAAAATCATCAATGGAAATCAAATTTATTAACCAATGGAGGCCTGGATTTGGAGTCACCCCCAAAATTAAAGTGGAAAAACACACTACAGGCTGATCCAACTTTGATGTAATGTCCTTAAAACAAGTCAAAATGAGGCTCAGTATTGTGTGTGGCCTCCACATGTCTGTATGACCTCCCTACAACGCCTGGGCATGATCCTGATGAGGTTGCGGATGGTCTCCTGTGGGATCTCCTCCCAGACCTGGACTAAAGCATCAGCCAACTCCTGGACAGTCTGTGGTGCAACGTGACGTTGGTGGATGGAGTGAGACATGATGTCCCAGATGTGCTCAATCGGATTCAGGTCTGGGGAACGGGCGGGCCAGTCCATAGCTTCAATGCCTTCATCTTGCAGGAACTGCTGACACACTCCAGCCACATGAGGGCTGGCATTGTCCTGCATTAGGAGGAACCCAGGGCTAACCGCACCAGCATATGGTCTCACAAGAGGTTTGAGGATCTCATCTCGGTACCTAATGGCAGTCAGGCTACCTCTGGCGAGCACATGGAGGGCTGTGCAGCCCTCCAAAGAAATGCCACCCCACACCATTACTGACCCACTGCCAAACCGGTCATGCTGAAGGATGTCGCAGGCAGCAGATCGCTCTCCACAGCGTCTCCAGACTCTGTCACGTCTGTCACATGTGCTCAGTGTGAACCTGCTTTCATGTGTGAAGAGCACAGGGCGCCAGTGGCGACTTTGCCAATCCTGGTGTTCTGTGGCAAATGCCAAGCGTCCTGCACGGTGTTGTGCTGTGAGCACAACCCCCATCTGAGGACGTCGGGCCCTCATACCACCCTCATGGAGTCGGTTTCTAACCTTTTGTGCAGACACATGCACATTTCTGGCCTGCTGGAGGTCATTTTGCAGGGTTCTGGCAGTGCTCCTCCTTTTCCTCCTTGCACAAAGGAGGAGGTAGTGGTCCTGCTGCTGGGTTGTTGCCCTCCTACTGCCCCCTCCACATCTCCTGGTATCTGCTCCATGGTCTGGACACTTTGCTAACAGACACAGCTACCCTTCTTGCCACAGCTCGCACTGATGTGCCATCCTGGATGAACTGCACTACCTGAGCAACTTCTGTGGGTTGTACTGTAGACACCGCCTCATGCTACTGTACCTCTAGGGGTGAGAGCAATGGCAAAATGAAAACGTGACCAAAACAACAGCCAAAAAGGATGAGAACAGAGAAATGGTCTGTGGTCACCACCTGCAGAACCACTCCTTTATAGGGGGTATCTTGCTAATTGCCTATCATTTCTACCGGTTGTCTGTTCCATTTGCACAACAGCAGGAGAAATTGATTCACAATCAGTGTTGCTTCATAACTGGACAGGTAGATTTCACAGAAGTGTTATTGACTTGGAGTTACATTGTGTTGTTTAAGTGTTCCCTTTATTTTTTTGAGCAGTGTATTTTCTTAAATGTCTATGTCTCATGATTTTCTGATCAGACAAGCCTGGACTGTTCAGCGCAGAGCTGTTGCTAATGTCAATGGATCCCATCCCTTAATCAGATAATAGGACGCCAGGCTATAAGCGTCTAGCTATAGGAGAATAAAGGCAAGATCAGCAGTGGTGGAGGAATTAATGCGCAAATGTGTAACATGCGTAGAAGAAGGGATGAAGGAGCTCTGGGTCTCTGAATCCCTTCCCCCTAGCTGTTCATTCCATGGCTCATACATAGTGATATGTGCAAAGAGTGACTTACAGAATTTCAACTTTTTTTTTTTAAATAGTTAATCTTGATTATATGATAATTCTTAATATTTTTCTCAATAGTAGTTAAAGGAGTTTTGAGGATTCAATGTGTTAAAAAAAAACCAAATTGGGCTAACTCACCCTGCCTGGGTCCAATACTGTGTCTGCATCGGTGATCCTCTTGTCTGATATTGTCTGCTCACTGATGTCACGTTGACGCACTGCGGACAATCACTGAGCTCAGCGGCTCTGAGCGACTTGTACAGTGAGCTCAATCAGAGCCACTGAGTTCAGTTATTGGCTGCAGCGCTGTCAATGTGACGTCACTGCTGCAGACAATACCAGACACCAGGAGCAGCAGTGGAGACTCTGCACAGGACCCGGGGAGAAGAGGAGAAAGCAAGTTTTTTTATTTTAAATAAACTGCAGCCGGGGACAGAGGTTTTATGAAACTGGCTTTCTAGAGAGCCGGTGTGAACGCCTATAATCAACTAAGGTTTCAGCGTAATGCATGAAAGAGGGAGAAAAATGTTCTCTGATCTAGGTGGATTTTGGACTACCACAGTCTACCTGTTTCTGATCTTGGCTGTCGAGCTGCAAACACTTATTATTCTCATCTCATGTATTTATTACATATCTAAGAGCTGAGGGTCGGCACCTATCTTGAGAATGAGCCTCTGAGATGCCCAGTTGGGAAGAACTGTGCACCAATGGTCCATTCATTGTTTGTGTCACTGCCAGGGGTATCGGAGTCCAATGTTTTCTCTGGCAGTCACATAGACCATTAACAGAGAGGTAGCGTGCATGCGCAGCCACCAATCGATTCGAACAAAGCATTCCAGAGCCCCATACTTGAGACTGAGGAGGATCACAGCAATCTGCACCCTACCCTAATGCTGTTATCATTCATCCAGAGGACAGGTGATAACTTTACATTTTGGGAATAAGACTTTTAGGTACGTGCTTACTTTTGCTCATGTGCTGTACAAGTGTATATATATCTGCAATCATTTTGAAAGTTGCAGAAATAGTTTATACATCCCATACTTTGCCTTACCCTTTGGCCATATTATCAAAAACCAGGACATTTTTTTTCTAAGTAATGTCTCCATGGCAGAATATTGAATGTGAAGTAAGACAGACATTTGCTTTTAGCCGAAATGCTTCATTTAAAATATTGTTTGTTCTTATTGTCATCTGTGCTGTCTATAAGAGGGGGCGATGCCAGTCCAAGCGCTCTCCAAACAAGCATATGTTCTGATGATAACACAAGGAGCTGATCTGTTTATTTCCCATGAATGTACGACTGGGCAGACTTCATCTTCTGGATAAAACCGTCCTGCAGAGTGATGGTGACCACAGGGCAGACGTTCTTCAGGCCTTCACATATGATGAGAGGGCCGTAGGACAGCTCGCTGGAACAAGAGTGCTTCATTTTGTTGTATAATTAATGCCGACTTGTAGCTGCTGACTTGCCATATGGTTAACAGAAGGAGAAGATTGAATGCTTACTGTATTTTTTTTTCCAAACAGCTCTATACAAATGATACTGTTGATTTTGTATAATAGAGCTGAAGAGAGACACTTTTTATCTACCATTTCTGATGCTTCAAGGATTTTGTCTAACGTATAAGGATGACAGTGTTCTGGCTTCTTAGGCTCTGTTCACACCTATGTTTCTTATTTACGTTGTTCTGTTCCATCATATGGGCAGAAAAAAATGTAATCAACAGATCTGCTGACTCAGTGACATGATTGGGCACCTATGGCACATGTAAGACCCAATTGACTGCACTTAAAGGGAACCTGTTATGCTATTAACCCTCAGATAAAGGCTTAATTTTTCAGGTTAATTGTGTTCTGAAGCTGCCCGGCCGCTGCACTAAGAGCCCCGGCTGCCGGGAGGAAATTAACTTTATTCCTCCCGATAGGCCAGGACTTTCAGCCGTAGGGATAGGGGTGGGCTGGCACAGCTTCAGTCACCGCTTAGTGTAGAACTTCAACACTTTCTCTGCTTAGTAATGATCCAAACAAAGATAGAAAAACACAGACTTTACAGCATGTTTAAAAATAGTCTGTGTGACTGGAGATTGATGTCAGCAATGAAGACAAAAACAACCTAATGGAGTAAGCTGGCACGTGCTCCAGCTCTCCTCACGATACTCTGCCGAAACCACATCATATACACCACCTTATGGGGGGTTCTGTTGCCGAGTTGCTGTGATATTTAAATGCTCTTCAATAATACCACTCATAGTTAGTGGAATATTTAGCAGGGAGGAAATTTCCCATACAAATTTTTTGCAATCGTGGCATCATAGCTTTTTAATCCCTTAATGACGGCTGCTTTGTGTTATCTCCATATGGTGCAGGCTCAGGAGCTGAGCCTGCTCCATACAGCATGGGTGCATATACCCAATAGATAGCTCCGATCGCATGAGTTTAGCCTCTAAAATGCCACGGTAAAGCCTGACTACCTTTTTGAGGGACTCCTTGACTTCCATGATACCATTCCTCAAAAACCCGGCCTGTCGCTGGACCTTGTAGAAGTCCATTCATTTTACAATATACTGAATTATTTTAGAACTACATGTATTGTAGAGGCAATCAGACTGATTGCAGATTCAAGTCCCTGGAAGGGACTTAAAAAAAGGGGATAGAACATACATATTTTTTTTAAAGTATATTAAAACAAAAGTATTAAAGTTTAAATCACCACCCTTTTCCCCAAACGTAAATAGCAAAATGTAAAATATATATTTGGTGTTGCCATGTGAGTAATTTCCCAAACTAATAACATATAAAAATATTTATCCCATAAGGAAATGCTGAAACGGGAAAAAAATCAAAACAGCAGATCTTTTGTTTTTCGGTAACTCATTTTTCACACCAAAACATGCAATAGACAGATTATATCTACCTAAAAATGTTACCATTGCAAAAATTAGCTCTGTGTGGGGAAAAAAGCCCTCACGCGGTCCATCGACAGAAAAATGTATAAAGTTACAGACCTCAGGAAACAGCAACACAAGCTATATATATAAATTACAAAAGTTCTGATGTTCGTTTTAAAACTACTAAAATATAAGAAAATGAAAACCCTTATGGAAGTGCATTGAGCTGTAGGATGCATTGCTGCAAAAGGGGAAAAAAAAAAAAAACCTCTTTAAATCTTTTTCCTTAGCGAGTGTGAACGAGCTGAGTGTGACCGGAGCGTAAGTGCAAACGGAAGTAAGTGTGTGACTTGTTGTTCAGTGATTTTGGATTCAGGGAGTTTGGAAGGGAGGAATTTGGACTGAATTGCTGTCTGTATTTTAGTAATTCTTTACATTTCCTTTTACCTAACATTTCTGTCTAGTGCAATCCCCATTAGGAAATGAGCTCCATTATTGGCAATGCTATCCAATGTACATCTTGCCACATCTATGCAATCCTTGAACAGCCGGTTGCGGTTGCATACTGCGGCGCGAGATGTGTGCACGTTGTGCGTTTGGAAGCCCAGGTACTGGATCTAAATGAGCAGCTGGCAACACTGAGATCCATTGACAATATGGAAAGGAGTCTGCTGCTCACTGAGCAGCTGCTCACTGGGGTAGATGTGGGGGAGGGTGGTAGTAGGGAGCTGCAGGACAGTGAGGCAGCTAGCTGGGTGACAGTTAGAAGGGGGGGGTAGAGGGAAGAGTGCCAGTGAGGCTAGTCCTGATCTGGCACACCGCAATAAGTTTGCAAAGTTGGCAGATGAGGGGGGTGTCAGTACAGGGGTAGCACTGCTGCAGCACGGCATGTCCCCTGAAAGCCGGAGGAGTGTCAGCTCCAGTAAGGGGGGAAATAGGAGAGCAGGGCAGGCGAGGCTGGTGCTCTTAGTGGGGGACTCAATTATTAGGGGAACAGATAAGGCAATCTGTCACAAACACAGGGATCGTCGAACAGTGTGCTGCCTACCTGGCGCTCGAGTTCGGCACATCGCTGATCGGGTTGACCGATTACTGGGAGGGGCTGGTGAGGACCCAGCGGTCATGGTGCACATTGGCACAAATGACAAAGTTAGAGGTAGGTGGAAGGTCCTTAAAGATGATTTCAGGGAATTAGGCTGCAAGGACCTCCAAGGTGGTATTCTCGGAAATACTACCTGTACCACGTGCCACGCCAGAGAGGCAATGGGAGATTTGGGAGATAAATAAGTGGCTCAAAAACTGGTGTAGGAAGGAGGGATTTGGGTTCCTGGAGAACTTGGCCGACTTCTCTGTTGGCTACAGACTCTACGCTAGGGACGGGCTGCACCTCAATGGGGAGGGTGCAGCTGTGCTGGGGGTGAAAATGGCTAGAAGGTTGGAGGAGTGTTTAAACTAGGGATTGGGGAGGGAGGGTATTCATTTTATAGGTGGGGAAGATATTGCAGATAGTGACCTGGGCACAAATAAAGAAATTGGGGGTGGGGTTAGAACAGTCAATATAGTAAGAAGCAATAGAGGTACAGAGAGATACATAAAATGCATGTACACTAATGCCAGAAGCCTCACCAACAAAATGGAGGAATTAGAATTAATTTTGTTGGAAAATAATTATAACATGGTGGGGATATCTGAGACATGGCTGGACGAGAGCCATGACTGGGCAGTTAATTTACAGGGCTATAGTCTGTTCAGAAATGACCGTACAAACGAGAGGGGGGGGTGTTTATATGTAAAATCATCCTTAAAACCCATCTTGCAGGAGAATATATGTGAATCTAATGAAAATGTAGAGTCCCTGTGGGTGGAGATAAGGGGAGGGGGAAAAAAAATAAATTACTGATATGGGTTTGTTATAAGTCTCCAAAAATAATGGAAACAGCGGAGAATATCCGCGTAAAGCAAATAGATGAAGCAGCGACTCAAGGAGAAGTCATTATTATGGGGGACTTCAACTACCCTGAAATACATTGGGGGACAGAAACCTGTAGTTCAAGCAAAGGTAATAGGTTTTTGACAACTATGAGAGACAATTACCTTTCACAACTGGTTCAGGACCCAACAAGAAGGGGGGCACTGCTAGACCTAATATTAACCAACAGGCCAGACCGCATATCAAATGTACGAGTTGGGGGTCACTTGGGTAATAGTGATCACAAAATAATAAGTTTTCATGTAACCTTTAATAAGATGTGTTGTAGAGGACAAGGACACTAAACTTCAGGAAGGCAAATTTCCGACGGTTGAGAGATGATCTTAGTGCAATAAACTGGGACGATATCCTGAGACATAAAGCTACACAAAGCAAATGGCACACATTTATTAGCATCCTGAATAGGACCTGTGCACAATATATACCCTATGGGAATAAACATGCTAGAAATAGGAGGAAACCACTATGGCTAAATAGAGCTGTAAGGGGCGCAATAAGTGACAAAAAGAAAGCATTTAGAGAACTAAAGCAAGTAGGTAGTGATGAGGCATTAAATAAATATAGAAAATTAAATACATTATGTAAAAAACAAATCAAGGCAGCAAAGATTGAGGCAGAGAGAATCATTGCCAGAGAAAGTAAAAATAATCCCAAAATATTCTTTAACTACATAAATAGTAAAAAACTAAAAAATGATAGTGTTGGCCCCCTTAAAAATAGTCTGGGTGAAATGGTGGATGAGGAAAAAGCCAATATGCTAAATGATTTTTTTTCAACCGTATTTACACAAGAAAATCGCATGACAGAAAACATAATTAGTGATAACAAAAATTCTCCAGTAAATGTCACTTGCTTAACCCAGCAGGAAGTACGGCGGCGTCTAAAAATCACTAAAGTTGACAAATCTCCGGGTCCGCATGTGATACACCCGCGAGTTCTGCAGGAATTAAGTAACGTCATAGACCATTATTTTTAATCTTTAAAGATTCCATAATAACAGGATCTGTACCACAGGACTGGCGTATAGCAAATGTGGTGCCAATATTCAAAAAGGGGACAAAAACTGAACTTGGAAATTATAGGCCAAAAAGATTAAACTCTACTGTGGGTAAAATCCTGGAGGGTTTCCTAAGAGATGCTATACTAGAGTATCTGAAGAAGAATAACCTCATGACCCAATATCAACATGGGTTTACGAGGGACCGTTCCTGTCAAACTAATTTGATCAGTTTTTAGGAGGAGGCAAGTTCTGGACTGGACCAAGGAAATGCAGTGGATGTTGTGTATATGGACTTTTTAAAAGCTTTTGATAACGTTCCACACAAAAGGTTGATACATAAAATGAGAACAATGGGGATAGGGGAAAATATATGTATGTGGGTTAAGAATTGGCTCAGTGATAGGAAACAAAGGGTGATTATTAATGGAAAACACTCAGACTGGGTCTCAGTTAACAGTGGGGTACCACAGGGGTCAGTATTGGACCCCCTTCTTTTTAACATATTTATTAATGACCTTGTAGGGGGCATACAGAGTAATATTTCAATATTTGGAGATGACACTAAACTCTGCAGGGTAATCAATACAGAGAACGACAATTTTATATTACAGGAGGATCTATGTAAACTAGAAGCTTGGGCTGATAAATGGCAAATGAGCTTTAATGGGGATAAATGTAAGGTAATGCACTTGGGCAGAGTAAACAAAATGTATAATTATATGCTTAATTGTAAAACACTGGGCAAAACTGTAACTGAAAAAGACCTGGGTGTATTGGTGGACGACAAGCTCACATTTAGTGGCCAGTGTCAGGCAGCTGCTGCAAAGGCAAATAAAATAATGGGATACATTAAAAGAGGCATAGATGCTCATGAGGAGAACATAATTTTAGCTCTATACAAGTCACTAGTGCGACCACACTTAGAATACTGTGTACAGTTCTGGTCTCTGGTATATAATAAAGACATAGCTGAACTAGAGAGGGTGCAGAGAAGAGCGACCAAGGTTATTAGAGGACTGGGGGGTCTGCAATACCAAGACAGGTTATTACACTTGGGGTTATTTACTGTGGAAAAACGAAGGCTTAGGGGTGATCTTATTACTATGCACAAGTATATGAGGGGACAATACAAAGACCTTTCTACTGATCTTTTTACTCTGAGGCCTGAGACGGGGACAAGGGGTCATCTTCTACGTCTGGAGGAAAGAAGGTTTAATCATAATCACAGACGGTGATTCTTTACTGTAAGAGCAGTGAGACTATGGAACTCTCTGCCGCATGATGTTGTAATGAGTGATTCACTACTAAAATTTAAGAAGGGCATGGATGCCTTTCTTGAAAAGTATAATATTACAGGTTATATATACTAGATTCCTTGATAGGGCGTTGATCCAGGGAACTAGTCTGATTGTCGTATGGAGTCGGGAAGGAATTTTTTTCCCCAATGTGGAGCTTAGTGTTTGCCACATGTTTTTTTTTTGCCTTCCTCTGGATCAACATGTTAGGCTATGGGTTGAACTAGATGGACTTAGTTTTTAAGGTTGAAGGAAGACTATGTTACGATGTTATAGTTTGGAATTCCTGAGATCATACTGAACTGGAGAATCGTGCTGCCAGGTCATTTTTATCACACAGTGAAAGCTGTTAAAAACAAACAAAGGCAGAATTCTGTCTTTTATTTTTCACTGCAGTTAAATTTTTCCCCTGTTTTTTAGCACATTATATAGTCAAATAAATGGCAGCATTCAAAGCTACAATTTTAAAATTAGGCCCTCACACGACTATGTCAATAGAAAAATGAAATGAGTTATGGCTGTTGGAAGAAGGGACGAAAACGATGAAAACAGCAGAATGAAAAATATATTCTCTTAAAGGGGTTGTCCACTACTACTAGAACAATCCCTTCTTGATCTAAATGTTTGGCCTCAATCTAATATAAGTTAGGTCCATATATATTTGGACAAAGACAACATTTTTCTAATTTTGGTTCTAGACATTACCACAATGAATTTTAAACAAAACCATTCAGATGCAGTTGACTTTCAGCTTTCATTTGAGGGTATCCACACTAAAATTGGATGAAGAGTTTAGGAGTTTCAGCTCCTTAACATGTGCCACCCTGTTTTTAAACGGACCAAAAGTAATTGGACAATTGACTCCAAGGCTATTTCATGGACAGGTGTGGGCAATCCCTTCGTTACGTCATTCTCAATTAAGCAGATAAAAGGCCTGGAGTTGATTTGAGGTGTGGTGCTTGCATTTGGAAGGTTTTGCTGTGAAGTAAACATGCGGTCAAAGGAGCTCTCCATGCAGGTGAAACAAGCCATCCTTAAGCTGCAAAAACAGAAAAAACCCATCCGAGAAATTGCTACAATATTAGGAGTGGCAAAATCTACAGTTTGGTACATCCTGAGAAAGAAAAAAAGCACTGGTGAACTCATCAATGCAAAAAGACCTGGGCGCCCACGGAAGACAACAGTGGTGGATGATCGCAGAATAATCTCCATGGTGAAGAGAAACCCCTTCACAACAGCCAACCAAGTGAACAACACTCTCCAGGAGGTAGGCTTATCAATATCCAAATCTACCATAAAGAGAAGACTGCGTGAAAGTAAATACAGAGGGTTCAGTGCACGGTGCAAGCCACTCATAAGCATCAAGAATAAAAAGGCTAGACTGGACTTTGCTAAAAAAACATCTAAAAAAGCCAGCACAGTTCTGGAAGAACATTCTTTGGACAGATGAAACCAAGATCAACCTCTACCAGAATGTTGGAAAGAGAAAAGTATGGCGAAGGTGTGGTACAGCTCATGATCCAAAGCATACCACATCATCTGTAAAACACGGCGGAGGCAGTGTGATGGCTTGGGCATGCATGGCTGCCAGTGGCACTGGGTCACTAGTGTTTATTGATGATGTGACACAGGACAGAAGCAGCCGAATTAATTCTGATGTATTCAGAGCCATACTTTGTGCTCAGATCCAGCCAAATGCAGCCAAACTGATTGGTCGTCGTTTCATACTACAGATGGACAATGACCCTAAACATGATGCCAAAGCAACCCAGGAGTTTATTAAAGCAAAGAAGTGGAATATTCTTGAATGGCCAAGTCAGTCACCTGATCTCAACCCAATTGAGCATACATTTCACTTGTTAAAGACTAAACTTCAGACAGAAAGGCCCACAAACAAACAGCAACTGAAAACCACCGCTGTGAAGGCCTGGCAGAGCATCAAAAAGGATGTCCATGAGTTCAAGACTTCAGGCAGTCATTGCCAACAAAGGGTTTTCAGCCAAGTACTAGAAATGAACATTTTATTTATAATTATTTAATCTGTCCAATTACTTTTGGTCCGTTTAAAAACAGGGTGGCACATGTTAAGGAGCTGAAACTCCTAAACCGTTCATCCAATTTTAATGTGGATACCCTCAAATGAAAGCTGAAAGTCTGAACTTCAACTGCATCTGAATTGTTTTGTTTAAAACTGTATATAATCGTCTTACCCGTCTGTCTGTCCTTCTGTCCAGGAAATCCCGCGTCGCTGATTGGTCCGTCCGCGGCCAATCAGCGACGCGGGATTTCAGAAAAAGATGGCATCCGTTAGCGGCTCATCTGCCGCATGGAGGTCAGCTGTGATGCAGCCGGGAGATGAGCGGCGCCTAGGGCCACTGATCTCCCGACGGCAAGTGTGAAGGGAGGACCGGGAAGCAGCGCCGCCGGTCGGGATACTTCTGCTGCGAGCAGCCGGTCATCTCCCGGCTGCTCGAAGCGGAAGTACCCGCACAGGCAGTGCCGCTCCCCAGTCCTCACTAATAGGATTCGCTGATTGGTCGCGGTCGCCGGCCGCGACCGATCAGCATTATTGGCGCCAAATTTAAACCTTGCTCTGCTGATTGGTCGCCGGCCGCAACCAGCGATTTTGGCGCCAAATTTAAACACCGCTTTGCTGATTGGTTGCGGCCGCGACTAATCAGCGATTTTGTCACCAAATTTAAACAACGCTCTCCGGTCCTCACTAACACAGTTCGCTTATTTAAACACTGCTTTGCTGATTGGTCGTGGCCGACGACCAATCAGCGATTTTGGCGCCAAATTTAAACAACGCTCTGCTGATTGCGCCCGATCGGCTGCATACATATTCTAGAATACCCGATGCGTTAGAATCGGGCCACCATCTAGTAAAGTAATAAAGGTAATACTCACCTCCCATGCCGGCACCATTCCCGCGGTGTTAGCACTCGCTCTCCCCGGGGCTCTTGTGCGGTGTTGTGATATGTGTTAGCGCTGGCGTCACTGTCCTAGTCTTCGGACAAATTGAACATGAAGAGGAAATCAGAGATCAGCTGCAGCCCTGGCTTTCCTCTTCATGTTCAATTCGACAGGAGACAGGGACAGTGATGCCGACGCTGATGGGGTCCCTGGCTCACGTGTCACAACAACCGCACGAGAGCCCCTGGGAGAGCGAGTGCCGACGGCACGGGCACAGGAGGTGATTATAAGGTTTATTATTTTATCAGGGCCTAGTGTGGGGTATGAGAAGGTGTGAGTGGTTATATTAGTGGACAACTCCTTTAAGGGGTTAAAACAACCTATTTTTTTCACTAATGTTTGTAATAGCAGACTACGTGGCTAGCAGCTTGATTTTATTCATCTGTGGCAATAGGACTTGAAAATAAATTTTAATTCAATGATTAAGAGGTGTGTTCCAATACGTTTTGTTTATGAACCAAAGTGGGTTGGCTGGAGAGTTGAAAGGTTTTTGCAAAATGGTCACATTAATTAAAGGGAAATAAAAGATGCAATACTTCCTTCACACAGTCTTTTTGCCAATCACATGTGACTTCTTCTGCCTATCACTAGTCAAAGCTGTGATCTCCTACAGCCACTGATTGGCTGCAGTGATCACATGTCCCTTTGAAGGGATATCATCTCTGCAACAGAAAATGGGGACTGGCGGGAGACCAGACCGCATCGGACCGAGAGCTGCTGGGGATCAGTGGTAAGAATATTGCTGGTTTTATTTTTTTTAACCAATTTGAGCTTATTGTAAAAGATTTTACTTACTAGACAGCCCCTTTAAATACTGTAGTTAATATTTTTATTACATATTTAATATGCTATATCTTTTTCTGATTTTTAAATTATATTGACAAATATGTATTCATGGCGCCCATACATTTTGTTGGCTGGTAAGTATACATCTAAATATGGCTAGGCATTATTCATTTCTGCTTGGCATTCTTTGAGAAGGAGGAAAAAATAATTTGATCCAGTGTGTAATGGCCACCATCTGTTTTGAGATTGCTGTGCATGTTTTAACAGAAGGTTATGCGCTAGAGTTGACTAAATCCATTACCTACTATGATTTCAGCAGTGGCAGGATTTTCACATTACCAGGCCTGCTGACTGCTCTGTGCGCAGTAGATAAGTTCGGAGGGTTAGCAATGAGACCGGCCTTACTCAAAGATTCTGTTGTTATAGTAATTGTATCTATTAGTGGAAGTCAGCATGAGGCTGATTGAATGTATAATTGACTTGCAACCGCTTTTTACATATTGGAATAAAGAATAATGCCAGGAATGCCGGTATCTCTTTCAATTTCATCAGGGGATTAAACTTTGACATGACATTTCAATCAATATCTTTTTCCTTTCTAAGGGGCAATCCTGGAATCTTTGGGAAATCACTCCGCACGCAGCCCTTTGTTTATGTATGACCATAGAATGTCAATGACATCTACAGTACAGACCAAAAGTTTGGACACACCTTCTGATTTAAAGATTTTTTTTCTGCATTTTCATGACTATGAAAATTGTACATTCACACTGAAGGCATCAAAACTATGAATTAACACATGTGGAATTATATACTTAACAAAAAAGTGTGAAACAACTGAAAATATGTCTTATATTCTAGGTTCTTCAAAGTAGCCACCTTTTGCTTTGATGACTGCTTTGCACACTCTTGGCATTCTCTTGATGAGCTTCAAGAGGTAGTCACCGGAAATGGTCTTCCAACAATCTTGAAGGAGTTCCCAGAGATGCTTAGCACTTGTTGGCCCTTTTGCCTTCACTCTGCGGTCCAGCTCACCCCAAACCATCTCGATTGGGTTCAGGTCTGGTGACTGTGGAGGCCAGGTCATCTGGCGTAGCACCCCATCACTCTCCTTCTTGGTCAAATAGCCCTTACACAGCCTGGAGGTGTGTTTGGGGTCATTGTCCTGTTGAAAAATAAATGATGGTCCAACTAAACGCAAACCGGATGGAATAGCATGCCGCTGCAAGATGCTGTGGTGGCCATGCTGGTTCAGTATGCCTTCAATTTTGAATAAATCCCCAACAGTGTCACCGGCAAAGCACCCCCACACCATCACACCTCCTCCTCCTTGCTTCACGGTGGGAACCAGGCATGTAGAGTCCATCCGTTCACCTTTTCTGCGTCGCACAAAGACTCGGTGGTTGGAACCAAAGATCTCAAATTTGGACTCATCAGACCAAAGTACAGATTTCCACTGGTCTAATGTCCATTCCTTGTGTTCTTTAGCCCAAACAAGTCTCTTCTGCCTTCTGTCCTTAGCAGTGGTTTCCTAGCAGCTATTTTACCATGAAGGCTTGCTGCACAAAGTCTCCTCTTAACAGTTGTTGAAGAGATGTGTCTGCTGCTAGAACTCTGTGTGGCATTGACCTGGTCTCTAATCTGAGCTGCTGTTAACCTGCAATTTCTGAGGCTGGTGACTCGGATAAACTTATCCTCAGAAGCAGAGGTGACTCTTGGTCTTCCTTTCCTGGGGCGGTCCTCATGTGATCCAGTTTATTTGTAGCGATTGATGGTTTTTGCAACTGCACTTGGGGACACTTTCAAAGTTTGCCCAATTTTTCGCACTGACTGACCTTCATTTCTTAAAGTAATGATAGCCACTCGTTTTTCTTCGCTGCTTTTTTCTTGCCATAATACAAATTCTAACAGTCTATTCAGTAGGACTATCAGCTGTGTATCCACCTGACTTCTGCACAACACAACTGATGGTCCCAACCCTATTTATAAGGCAAGAAATCCCACTTATTAAACCTGACAGGGCACACCTGTGAAGTGAAAACCATTTCCGGTGACTACCTCTTGAAGCTCATCAAGAGAATGCCAAGAGTATGCAAAGCAGTCATCAAAGCAAAAGGTGGCTACTTTGAAGAACCTAGAATATAAGACATATTTTCACACTTTTTTGTTAAGTATATAATTCCACATGTGTTAATTCATAGTTTTGATGACTTCAATGTGAATGTACAATTTTCATAGTCATGAAAATGCAGAAAAATCTTTAAATGAGAAGGTGTGTCCAAACTTTTGGTCTGTACTGTACATAAATTATCATTGTAGCATTGCATGTTCTGATGGCAGATGCTGCGCATTTCCTCCTTGCACAGACGATCTGTCTTTGATAGTTCTGCCAAGAGTTCCTTGATGTGATGATGTTTGGTGTTTTTGTATACCTTACTAATGGTGTAAGTGACTTGTGTTGTTCTTAAAGAATATCTGTCTTCACCCCCTTCCCCCAAATTATTTATATGTGCATGTAGCTCTTTCAAAGACAAGTCCAGCGATACCTTTTCATGGCCAGTCCGTTCCTCAATTACTGAAAAATCAATGTTTGAATTGATATTTAAATGAGGCTTAAGAACTGTTTGTAGATCTGAAGCCTCTGTCACTCCAGCTCTACTCCCCTGGCCCAAAGCTGCCTCCTCCTGCTTGCCTCCTTGCTGTGTGATTTCAGGCAAAGGAGCCGTCAGTCAAGCAGGAACAAGCGGCGCTGGACGGTGAATAGAGTGGAGTGCCGGAGGTTTCAGATCTACAAATAGTTCTTCAGCTACTTTTGGCAGTTCAAACATTGAACTGATCACTAATGGAGGAACGGACTGACCATGTAAAGGTATTGCTTTGAAAGAGCTATATGCACATATAAATACCGTAGTTTGAGGGTTGAAATCGTGCTGAGAGATTCCCTTTAACAGACTAAGAACAGTATGGTCGACTTATCAAGCTAAATGCACCAGCCTTCTGGCCTCATTTGCCCCAGGATCCTGACTTTTAGACACTTTTTATGACTTGTAGGGGGCATGGGCTCTATGATAAGGGTCATGGTGTATCAAGATGCATTTCAGACGCATGTCTTTAGTCATTGTAATGACTTGGATTTGCTTCTAATTTTATATATTTTTATTCTGGTATGGTGATGGATTTCTGAGCTTTTGTAAATCCTTTTTTTTTTTACTAATAAAACTATGGCTTTTTATGGAAAACCCTGATAATTTAAATTTGTGTTTTCCCTATAACTACTTGTTGCACCACAAGCCTCCGTGCAGTGGATCTCCATAGTGGTGAGCTGACTAAAGAAAATCCTTTTTCTTCACTTTACAACATCTTTAGATGTGAAATATAGTAAACAACCCCTTTAAGTTCTTAACAGATAGCGTTTTAACCCCCAAAAATCATTATGCTCTTATTTCAGTTGCCATCTGATTGCCCCATCAATGCTGACATCTCTGCCATTCCGCACATGGCTTGCTGCACCCTGGATAACCTCTATCTCCTGATGGGTCGTGAATTAGAAGATTTGGAGGAAGTTCCTGCGGGCAACGTCTTGGGTATGCCTTGATTACTTTTTTTTTTATATAGCTAAAGAATACGTAACAATGCTGTAATTTAGTTCATGAAATAATTTCTCCGTAACAAAAATTCACAGTACAGTCATAACTCTTATTAAAGGGAACCTGTCACAACCAGAAATGCAATTTAGCATTTATCCATACATAGCCAGAATTATGGACTAAAGGGGGGGCAGTCCCAAAAACATTTATTCACAAGAGCGAAACCAGGGGAGCATAAAAAGCCCAATTTGCGATAGGTGTCTTTGACGTATTCTATCTCCAATTGGGCTTTTTATGCTCCCCTGGTTTTGCTCTTGTGGATAAACTTATCATTTAGTAGCGTTTAAATACTAAGACAGACTTACAGGAGCATGGGCTATAGGGTGAAAACTAAGTTTAGTCATCAAGGTGGTGCAGGCAGCGGTTTCTGTCACTCTTCACTACGCAGTGAAAGCGCTGTAATCACCCCCCGGCACTTTGATTGACAGCTGCCTCTACAGAGAATGGGTGAGTGTGTCTGCAGAGCCGGCTGTCCATCAAAATTCCTGGGAGTGAATACAGCTACAGCGCTCATTGTGTAGTGAAAGGTGACTATAATTCCTCCCTGTAGCACCAATGACTGGAAGCAAGAGGCTGCTGGGAGAATAATATGTAATTTTCTCCCTGCAGCCGCTGCTCCTGTACGTTGTCTACAAAGGATTTAAATACTATTTACGTGCAGATTACCCCTATGTCTGCAGGTAAATAGCATTTATAGATGTGACAGGCTCCCTCTAAATATAAATTAACTGGGACTATTATTCCTATTATTGAGGGTCCTCCAAAATCTATTGCATGTTTTATTCTGACCGGACTGGGGTTCTCGCAGAGCTCTGTTATTTAGTTTGGTAGCAATTGACAACCCTTATTGATGTTGGCTATGTTATTGATTATACGTTTGATTATGATTGATTAGTATAATGGATGATTTTTTGTCTTACTTTTTGAGATCCCGGCACAGTTCAGCACTAGGACTTCTTCCATATACACTACCCTTGTGGTTTGTGTTCAGTGACTATCACATAGTTGTCTTTCATGGTATACCCCAGCATCGGATTCTTATATGTTCTGGCATTTTTGTAAACATTCAATCAGTGATAAAATGGGCTAAATATAGGATGTGTTCGCTGCCATCTGGTCATGTGAAATATAGTGGAAATTAAGTTTCCAAAACTGTGTCATGGAAAGTTAGAATTCCTTCCAGATGTGCAGTTTCTCCTTATTTTTCCCCCTTTCTTAACTACGTGCCTGTTTCCAGAACGTGAGGAAACTTCGATGCGGTAACTTGATATTTTTCAATCAGTAAAAAACGAAACATGGATAGTTATTACAGCTGAAGGGAATCTCATTATTTAATGCCTATACATTAGCTGCGGCAAATCAGGTTTACCCTTGGTGAACCATTGTTTACACGTTATGGAACTGCACGTCAGCCTTTTCCTTTTTTACTCTTATTACTCAAACTTTCCCTTTTATAAGATGAAGCAATTCTAGTAATCTAGAGACGCTCATCATCACTGACAGCTGCCAGAGAGCAGCTATGGGGAATTTTCCTTGTCTTATGCCCATGGACAGCGCAGAAGTGCAGTCCTGGAGAGCGTAAATGTAAGGCCACGTTCACACGTTCAGTTTTCGGTAAGTATTTTTTCTCAGGAGTGGGAGACAAAACCAGGAGTTGGTGATAAATGCAGAATTGGTGACTTGTTTCTATTATACCTTTTCGTTGATTGTTCCTCATCTAGTTTTGGCTCCCACTCCTGAGAAAAAATACTGACAGAATACGGATAGTGGGGCCGTGGCCTTATACTTTTCCTCTGATTGTTCCACTCCTGGATTTGGCTTATAAATACTGATGGAAAATACTGACCAAATACTGAAGGTGTGAACGTGGCCTAAGGAAATGTATCTACTTGTGGCTGCTGTCTTTTGCATCCGCCATATAAAGCAACAGTGCTCTGTCCTATTTTGACTTGGGGAACATCAAAACCAAGATTAAGGCCAAGCCAAGACACGATATGGCAGATTTATTTAAAGGAAACCTATTGTGTCTTTTTTGCCGTTAAACTGCTCCCAGTGTCTTGTTAGTGACGCACAGTGCATCACTAACATGTTTATCTCAAGAAAAATGTCCCAGTATTTAGCGCAAAAATCTATTTTTATACTTTTATGATTGCCCCACATACCTTCTGCTTCAGTCATAGGCGTGGGCATATCTAGATTTTCAATCATGGTCATTCAAATGCCTTTTCAAATTCTTCCCACTCATCATATTAGCATTTCTTCCCGTCACTGCTCCCTACGTCACCACAATCTCCCAGCCGATCCCGCGCTTGTGTAATGACTCTCAGCTTTATGGGCATGTGCACTAAATCTGGGCGTAGGTTCCAGCTTCACATCCTATGTGCGCATGCTCCGGAGCTGCTAAGCGTCAGAGCTGCAAGCGGGAAGACAAGCGCTCATAACGTGCGCACTCACAAACTGTCATGTGGCCACTGACGCTCAGCGCCCCTGAGGAAGTGTGAACAAAACGCGCGTTGGGGTAGAGGGACGCCTGCATACCCAGCCCAGAAGCCATTACAACACCCAGGTATCTACACTACATGTTTAATTGAGCTGTTACCTCTCTGCCATAGGCATCCTATGAGACCTTATCTTGCTGTTTTTGCACACTTTGTCTCCCCTTTTCTATAGGTTTAATGCACCTTGCACTTTTTTGTTGGGATCATTAATCCATATTATTGTATGCACTGTCACTTTACCTAGCACAGGCCTGCTATAAGAATATCTGAGAGAGCCTACTGGTGTTTTTACATGCATATGCAATTTTCTCTCTAATTACCTCTCTTTAACTGTAGATGAAATTCATTTCTATGCATTTATATATTAACACAGTGTATATTTATTTTCATTAATGGGGCATTGTATGGCTATTATTGTTGCTTTGCTGATATAGGGTATTGCATCTATTCGTCCCTCACATTTGAGGCACTTTGATTTTATTGTTATTTTTAATATTCTAATAAACTTATATTTGTCAATAACTATTGAAGTGTTCATGTTGTGATCACCCCACCATGGTTCTGGATATAGGGGTATCATTTTTTTGATTAATATTGTTTCTCTACTATCAGAATTCTGTGCTTTTATGTATCTCTGATCTGTCCATCATTGACTGATCTGTTTAGCCAGTGAATGATTTCTTGTACCAGTGACCCCAGAGAATGGTCTCTTACATCAATTGCACAAGCAATGAGGAACAATCATTATTGAGAGTACATTATTTTATATACATTGACTGTTTACTATGGGGGTATTGTTTCAGCTTACAGTTTGAAAAGCTATTGTACAAGCTACACAATACTGTTGTGATTATAGAATGGTAATTAAGACATATTACACTTTATGAATTTATCTTTTAGCAGTGTGAAAAATAAGCAACTATTTGGCTATAAAACATTAAAACCACTGATATATCAAGTGAATAACTGATTATCCCTCAAAAGGGGTGAGATATATTAGGTAGGAAGTGGACAGTTAGTTCTTTAAAGGGGTATTCTCAAGTTAGTAAATTATTTTACTTAGCATGAATATAAGCATCTTTGCAATTGACTTGCTTTTCTTATCTGTTGTCATTCTCTTGCTGTGGGAGCATTTTTCTTTCTTAGTGTGCAGCTGGTTTCAATGGAGCTTGGCCTCTAGTGGCTGCCCAGACCCTGGCTGAGTAGTAGTAACATTTCAGCAGGGCTGTGGAGTTGGAGTCGGTATAAAATGGACCGACTCCTAAAATATATAATAAATTGGGTTCAGTAGTTCAATGCAGTTTGTGAGTAATATTTTTTCATAAGAATTTGGGAAATTTATGAAATGTCCTATAAATGTCTGTCCTATTCCTGATCTAAGGGTCTAGACTTTTAGCTGATAAAAATGTGTCCTACCGTAAATTTATCACTTTAAGCATGAGCCATGTATGAGGGAGTCGGAGTTGGAGTCAGAGTCAGTGTCATGGAAATTGAGGAGTCTGAGTCGAAGGTTTGGCTTACCAACTCCACAGCTCTGCGTTTCAGGAGGGAAGTTATCTTCTAACATACTAGTCAGCTCTCTCCAGCCCATTGATTTCCTTACAGCAGTTGCCTGCTAACCTCTCTCTTAGCTCCTGACAAGCTGCTGTTATAAATCTTGCAAAATCACCCGCTTACCTCCCCCCTTCACCATCAGCTGCTTTCTGAGCTCTGAACCGGCTGCTTATTCAAATACCATGTTACTTCTATATATTCAAACGGTTATAGTAGTGTTACCCTTCAGAACAAACCACTGATGGCTGAATGTGTGACAACAGGACTTGTGCTGATCTGTATAGTTCTACTATTGCTAAAGCTCTGCTACTTATGAGAACTGTCATTCAAGGAGGAGAGCCCCTCCCCCACCAAAAATCAGGAAGTGAAAGAGACTGGAAAGCTCTGTGTTCCTCAAAAGACATCTTGAATATAACCCTTTAAGTTAATGTGTTGGATGCGGATTTTGAAAAGGCCAAATTATCAAAATGACTGTGTCAGACCAACTTCAAAATGTCAAGACTAGTGGGACGTTCCCAGTGTGCAGTGGTTAGTACCTAACAATACTGAACCAAGAAGATATAACCAATGAAACAGGACAAAGGGCACCCAAGTATACTTGATGAAGACTGAAAATGTTGATGCTAGACACCTTAAGAGAGGTCTAAGGAGTCCAAGTCCTGTCGGTCACATCTGTTTCGATGTAACATTACGGCTGATCGGTGTATGTAATTGCTTTATAAATGACTGTACAGTAGGCTGGCTTGTAAATTATAATGGAAAAGCTTTTCCTAGATTTCGGAATGACTAATTTGCCTACTCATTAATTATGAGTGTTGGATGCATCACTGCCTGATTAGACAGATTTACCATTTATGGTCTGTTGAAAACTGGGTGACAACTCATGTGGGAACCATAATTTTAAAATCCAGTATCTGGTAATATGGCTTTACATTACCCGATTTGGCAGCATTAAATGACCGCAGCCTGTTTAGACTGCAAGATTATCATGAAATGAGCGTTCCTAGGAATGCTCATCCACAGTAATCTTGTAGTATAAATGCACCTTTTGATCAAGTTTCAGAAATTGATGAATCTTAAAGAAGATTATGCAAAATTGCCCCTAAAATTGGGAGTGATTGCTCTAGCACAGCTGTCCCAATAGTCTTCACCTATACCAGAAATGATGACGTCCTGTCCATCAGTCTTCTGACCACTGCAGTCAGTCACTGATTTCAGCGTTCATGGGCTGTAGATGCAAACATTACTGCTTAAGCCGATGATAAGCTGCAGCGGTCAGGTGATGAATGGGATGATAACAACTCAAGTTGGAAAGCAAAGGGTAAATTATAGTTATATATTTGTTTTTTTAACATTCCCTACCTTTAGGGCAATTTTATAAATATTAGGCTTCAAATGATAAGGTGGATTCACAAACCCGCAGGCCAGGATGGACACACAGACCCAGCAAGTTGGCACAGTGGGCTGAAAGGCACTTAGAACAGTAGGACCTGACATCTGGTTATTTTGGGCAGAAGACAAACAGGTGAGACAGAACATGGTGGAAGCCACAAAATCAGAAGTGCAGATGAAAAGGATGATTACAGGTCTGAAGCAGGATACAGATGTAGGTGGAAAAATATCTTCATGTAATTTATGCTCTAATAGCAATTTGTGATGTTAAACAGCAGGTCTGAGGGTTTGTAGAAATCACAGGAGTTTGCAAAAATAAATGCAGCATAGAGATTAGTCTGTATATGTCAATTTATAGTGCTTAATGCAAACAATGAGTTAACTAGGTGGACTTGTGGAGCCATTGGTGCTAGACCCAGAATGACAAAAGTCTGAGGAGATCAAAGCAACAAAAGAAGCTGGATATTGACAGACCCAAGAAACGGCAGCTAAACACAGTACTGTCTTAATGATGTCACCGAGACACATCAGGCAGCTTGTAAACCTGATATGAAATAGATGGAAGGGTGGAGGCCATCGGGAAAGAGAGTGGAGCCCGATCCAGCTTAAACAGGTGTGAAACAGTACAATTCTGGAAAATCCCTTTAAAATGCCTTAAAATGCAGTAGGTCCACCTTATAAGGAGTCATCTTTATGAGCTTGCTCTATGTACAGTACACATGCTATATATACCGTGTAGACACACATATATAAAACCTAAGATAGAAACAAAATGATCGGGCTTCAGTCCTCATGGTAAGGTTTTAATACTAGAGGTTAGGACCGTCTCGCCTGGGTACACCTTTGCGCTGGTTGGCTGGATTTTACGCTTTTTTTTTGTCAAAGACAGTGTTTACTATGTACCCTATGTCATTTAGATGTACTATTGCTTTTTACTTATAGCAGTATAGGGTTTATGTTCATTTTGTTTCTATCTTAGGTTTTGTCTGTTTAATGGCCAGTGTGAACACGCTCCTACACGTTTCATGTATACCAACTTATATTCCAGTTCATTTCTTTTGATTTTGCTATATATACGGATATACCACGCAGCACACACACACACAACAGTTTGGGAAAGATTCTGTAAAAACGCTAATCGTAATACTTGTAATGGTCTCATTTTCTGACTCTGGGTACGGCCAGTGAAAATGAAACTGTTTTCCGTATGCCTGAGTAATGATTATGGAGGTAGTAGAACACACGACTGCCGGGACCTGTGCACCACTCATGATCTTCTAGTTATTGCTGGGCTCTCACTTTGATAAGATTAAATCATTCATAAATCTTGGACATTCAGTTCTAGGGTCCTATCAGCGGTGCCATAAAGGTTTTGTCCCTTTAAACCTAAGAATAGTTTGTGTAAACTTCCTTTTTAATTATTCCCATACTGAAGCTATTTGGTGGAAAACCTCAAATACGCGGTTTCCATGTAAGCAGACAAATTAGTTAATTTTGAACTCTTCTACGCAATCAGTATATCACCCCTGACCTCACAAATCAGCACTTAGAGGAGACAAAGTGACTGTGACATGTTAAGTCAATACTCCATCTCTGAAGACCATGTCTGAGCAACCACTGCCTCTCATTCATCTAATAGCGAGCATTCTCCACTGGGAAAATAGCAACGCACACAAAGGAGGCAAACACTGCCGCCGCCGTGATTGTGAGGCATATGTCATGGTGGTTAGCAGGGATTTCTGTTTCAAGGTAATTTGTTGTAGAACTTCAAAGGCAGCGTAAGTGTGTCTCCTCAGACTCATGGAGATGTTTCTTGCAGATTATGCAGCAAATTGGGGAGTCTGCGCTGTAGATTAGTAGTATTGCCCTGTGCTATTAAATGCTTGCTATATGGAATAAACGTTTAATCTTGGATAATTATATTTGCAAGATTTAACTTTCGAGATGCTGGAAGAACTTCAGATCAAGGCTTTGACATGTGAAGCTTGTCCTAATGTTTGGAATAGATTTAATGAAAATCCATCACAATTTTTTTTCCTCTCCTCTAATTTGACTTATCCGTAGATAGCCTCTAACAAGACAGAATGTGCTGCCGCCTAATAAGCCTCCACGTTATTTTTGGTCTTTAGCAGCCTGTAATGATCAAAGAGAAGTTTTGATGTAAAAGCTGGTAAAACGAGGACAAGAACTATAGCGTGTGGTCATAGTGGGAGCAGAAATCCACAGAATGTCCTGCACTCTGTCATTTAAGTTCTGGAACATGCAACATTGATCTTTACCGGGAAGGGATTCAGCTTGGTGCAGACTGTGAGGTCATTAATGAACCATTAGAATGGGGAAAGAAAAGAAATGGGTCAAGTTTTGATACACAATTTTTTGTGTGTGTTTTGGTAGGCACAAACATTTCTTAGTACAAATAAATTGTAGATTTTGGAAAACCTTTACAATAGAAAACAAATTATGTGGACCATTCACTTCATTCTAGTTTATAAACCAGTTAGGTTTGGGAACGGTATATTGTCACCTTAGCCTTTTATCATCATAGTTAATGTTATATAGTATTTCTAAATGCAAAATAAGGTTTTTCTTTGTTACTCAATTAGGAATATTACGTTTATGCAAAAATAAAAAGCCTCATCATATATCTTGTTAAAGACAAATCCTCTTTGTGTAGGAGAGCGGCATCTGACTGGTAGACAATCTGTGTAAGGGTCATACACACGACTGATTTTCTCGTCCAAGTGCTATCCATGGCTTTCACAGATGGTACTCGTACCTATGATATTCTGTGGGGCTGTGCACGTCAGATTCTTTTTTTCTGGACCAAGTGGTCCACGGAATATTTCACAGACCTGTCTGATTTTCATCCGAGTATCGGATCAAAATGGGTTATGCAAGTCTCTGGGTCAGTGAATAAACTCAGACTGTACTCTGATACCGTGGAATCTGTGGGCATTCTGATTTTTCACAGACTGACAGAATGGAGAAGGTGGAGAAACTTTTTTTTTTTTTTTTTTATTTCTCTCCAAGTCTGGTCCAGGTCTGGTCCAGGTCTGGTCCAGGTCTGGTCCAAGTCTGGTCCAAGTCTGGTCCAAGTCTGGTCCAAGTCTGGTCCAAGTCTGGTCCAAGTCTGGTCCATTTTCTCGCACGTGGAGAAAAGGGACGTATGACCCTACCCTAACTGTGCAGAAACCCTTTACTTACTAATAAAACCATTATAAAGCTTGAGAGTCTATCACTGAGGGATCACAATACACAAAGAAGTGCTTACTGAATATGAGGAAAAATCTCATTGCATTTGTGTATGAAATTGTAGGCTCACAGAGTATGACCGTACCGGCCCCTAGCGGTCCATGGATATCTTTAGTATTTATTGATACTATTGACTAGAGAGAAAAATTCCAAACACAGACATAACGGATTTGGGGTGAAGATTTTCCCATAGAAATCTGCAACAAATGACAAAGTGTGTAAATGAGGTTTTCAAAACGCCCTTCACAAGTTACCAAAGAATTCAGTGCAGATTTCAGATCGACATCATATCTAAAATCCAGGGCTTTGGAATCGGAGTTGGAGTCCTTATAAGATGGACCAACTCCTAAAATATATAATACATTGGGTACAGTAGCACAATGCAGGATGTGCTGTAAGTTTTTTCATAAGAATTTGAGAAAGTTATGAAATGTCCTATAAATGTCTGTTCTGTTCCTGATCTAAGGATCTAGACTGTTAGTTGAGAATGAATCAAGGAAAGTCAAGGAGATTGAGGAGTCTGAGGTTTGGCTTACCGACTCCACACCCCTGCTAAAATCTTTAGAGATGTAGCTATTGATGTGTAGTTATGCTGCCAGACCTTAAAGTGCAGCTGTTGTCTCAAGAGAACTTGCAGCAGAATGCCTGTGTCTGCCTCTAGTTCCTCCCCTCTCCATAGAACCTTATGATTAGAAACTGTCATCTCCTATCTCAGTAATGAGAAAATATGTCTTTACTAAATACAGATTTTACTCAGTCCAGGAGGAGAAAGATGCAAATTTCTCTGATAAGATATCTTACAATATTTCATATCTTCACTTGATTTATGAAAATAAAATTTAAACTTTTTAACCAGTTCATGACCAGGCCATTTCCCCCCCGTACCTTACCAGTTACGGTTTAGGATATTATTGTACATGTGTTTTTAACGGCTAGTAAGCAACATGCTCATTCAGATGGTGCAATAATTTTTGCAATTTATTTATTTTTATACATGGGACTTCATTTTAGCATCATTTTTATATTTCTTTTTTTTTTCTACAACCAAAAAGAACTGCTAAAAACATTTTAAAATGTGTTCCCCTTTCCATAGAAATGTATTTATTCAGTGTGGGCAGGGCTGGAAACAGCGATTCTGAATGTTGTGGGTTTTTTTTTTGGATCATGCTTATTTATTTATTCTTAGGTCCCATTTGAACACTTACATATATTTGTTTAATTTGATGATTTCCCCTGTAAGTGGGGCTGGCTTATTAGCCCCAGTTACAGGAGAAAAACCTTCTCTTCGCTGCACAGCAAAGCTATCTGAGTTTCCTCGCACCCACCCTCCTGTTCTCTTCCTACATCCAGAGATCACAGTGATCTCTGAATCCAGAGGAGGAGCCACTGTAAGTGCCACTAACTGTGTTTAACATCTGGCTCCCTGCCCCCTCATCTTCCCAATGACGTTCAGCTACTCTACAGTGCAGTGATGCTTAGAACTTCCCTACTGAAAGGATCAAGGACTGCCTGGACATATAAAGTCTGTGGGCAGTCCTAAAGTAGTTAAAGGGGTTTAATGGTTTCAGAAAACCCCTGTCCCCAGGTGCAGTCTCCTTTAAGAAAAGAGAACTGTTTTTTACTCGCCCTCCCTAGGAACAACGCTGCAGCCAATCCATTACCTTAGCAGCTCTGAGTGGCTATAGCCGCTGAGCTCTGTTATTGGCTGCAGTACTGTTGACGTATCCCCAGTCCTGCAGACAGTGGCAGAGACTCAGCACTGGTCCCAAGAAGAGGGGTTAAAGCAATTTTGTTCTTTTAAAACAGTGTTTCCTAAACCCTTTCCTCACGGACCCCCAACACTTTTGTTTTCAGGATTTCCTTAGTATTGCACATGGGAGAGACCCTGTGGCAATTTATAATGCCTTAAAGGGAACCTGACAGCAGGTTTTTGCTATGTAATCTGAAGACAGCAGGAGATAGAGGCTGAAACACAGAATTCAGGGATGTGTCACTTATCAAAGTATCTGCTGTTGTTTACTAACTGTGAAGGATTTATCACTAAGAGATTAACATTGCTGGACAACATCAGTCTGGCAACGCTCTGTCCTGTGATAACCACCTCACTGTCTATGGACATTGTACATGTAGAGTCTGGTGTGGGTGGGGTTAGCTTTCTCAGCTCTGCTTCATTCTAAATCTAAAAGTTCTGATTGTGTCAGAACGGCTGCACCCAGTAATCTAAGCTATACATCGTTGGATTCAGCTTCTCTTTGCCTGCATTATACTGCTCTCAGAAGAGGTAGCAAAAACTTGATGACAGATTCCCTTTAATAATAATTCCATCACCTGTGCAAACCTAAGGAAACAGTGTTGGGGACTCTGAGGACTGGAGTTTGGGAAACACTGCTTTAAAGCAAAGTGTGCCTAGGGACAGAGCTTTTATTAAATCATTAAACCCCTTTAACCACTTTACTATTTTTCTGCAGTGACGAAAACCTCTTTAAGTTTGAAACGGAAAGTGACCTGCTTTTGGAGAACTAACAAATTAAACAAATCTACACGAAGTAGGAAAGGTTGGTTTAACAGATGGACCAGAGAATTGTTCAGATATTCTTATATAGTGCTGAATTCTAGGAGGTTTAGCAGATAAGAACCCACACATTTTGGGGGTTTAATAGCTTTTTTGCCATCTCGGCAATTTATCACATTTTTTTTTCAAATATATGACCTGTATGTAATGTCAAAAGAGCAAACCACCCTCAAAAGTAGACATGAATAATTTCCTTGGTGAGCCCAATGTTTCCCAGTCCCATACTGGATAAAGGTTTTCTGTGTATTTCATTGTCTCTGAGTTTAGCATTGAGCAGTTTTCGATCCCAATAGACCCATTGTTTTAGATGGCCGAAAGTAAACTATTGGATATTGAAACCATGTGTAAAAAGTATATATGGTGGTTTTAAACAACAGTAACCCTGCCAATTTATTTGAAGAAAGGTTACCGCTGATTCATGTGATCTGAAGAAGACATTTGTTCTGAATTAGTTTTTCATCATCTGCTCGCAGAGCTAAATCATTTTCATCTTTCCTCCTTTTTGTGTGTAGCCTCATCACATTCTAATTGTTACCAGCGTTGTGCAGAAAGTACAAAATTACCTGCTTCAGCTATATTTGACATAGTGTCACTCTTCCCGCTGTGAGTCTGAAAGAGATTTTTTTTGTAGTTTAGAGCATTGAATACGTCTTCAATTAGACTCGAGAGGTTCGATCTGCTTTGTCAATTCAGTTTTAAAAGTACATTTGAATGCTTTTGACCTTTTGACTATTTTTTTTACTGTTTAGCTAACTGTTATTACGTTACAATTATTATAATTGGACCCGTTCACATGGACAGTTTTTCTACTGATCTCTTTTTCTAGAAATATCCATATTTTTTTGCGGGTGATTGTAGATTTACTTCCTTTCACACAATGTTATGCTAATTTCAGATGCCTGTAATATGGACTCTTTCAGGCTGAAATCACTCATGAAGGGTTTTTTTGCTGTTTTTTATGCAATTTTTGGAGCCTTCTCTCTTCTTGTGTGTCCATTACTTTGTTTAGATAGAAAAGTAAGCAAATTGTATCTACAGAGAGGAAGAGGACTTGAACTCTAGTGCCACCTATTGGAAGTTGAAATCCCAAAAGTCAACATCGACCCTTTAACGAGCCTTGCCATATGACTTAGGATAAAAGGCTTGTTAAAGGGTCGATATTGACTTTTAGGGTTGCTATTTCCAATAGGAGGCGATGGAGTTCTTGTCCTCTTCCTCTCTGAAGAGACAATTTGCATATTTAATTTCCCAGAGGAGCATGCATGAAATATAAGTCTCCTCACTTCTGATATGCCAGGCCTGGCTTGTCACTCTCCACAAGGAGAAACATTACCCCTTAGATCCTAGATTAAAAAAATGATATCAAAATAGTTTTGAATACTGACCCATTGGCCCGATATCAATCCCATTCTCAAATTCCCAGCAGATGCCTTCTGCCTTTGTTGCAAGACAGGAAGGGAGTATTTGTGTTGATGAGCAGAGCCCTTTGTGTTGATGAGCGGAGCCCTTTGTGTTGATGAGTGACTATCCTTTGGGCACAGTTTATTAACTAAGCTTAATACCTATACAGAAAAGAAATACCAAATGTATAGAAATATAATAAATGGCAATGATTACCCAAGCAAACAGAAAAAACAAAAACATGTATTCAAAGACTAGACAAATTATTAATAAGAGAATGAGTTTATTAAATTTTAACTAGATAACACACAGGAGAAATAAAAACAAAACATGCTAAAAATATAAAAGGAGGAGATCTGGGTGTGTCCGTGATAACATAGAATAGGCCAGCATGCAATAAATAAATACAAATACTACATGGCATATAGGCAAAAAGTGTAATACATCAGAAAATGAACTTATTTTATTAACTAAGCTTGCCCCTTCACACTGTCTGCATTAGCAGTGATGCGCCATCAAAGACCACCAGCCACCTTCCTCACATGTGCAGAATTAGAACTACCATAACCCCAAGACAGGGGTCTGAAATTGAATCAGTGGGGGCAATATTTAGAACTAGTATACATTGTTTGTTTTCTTATTTTAAATTTTGACCATAATAAAAGAACTTTTCTCTTCTCAAACAACCCCTTTTAATGGAATTATTGTAGCCACAGGTCTCTGACTCTACAGGGTGTGCTTTACAAAACTTAGATCACCACTAATTCATTTGTCCTGGCTATAAGGGTATGTGCACACATTAAGTATTTGCTTCATTTTTGTCGTTTTTTTCCCCCCAGTTTTGTCACAAAAAATGAAGGATTTCCTAGTGTCAACAAAGTGAATGTTCCTGAAGTCTCATGCACATGTTACTTATTTTTTACTTGCAGACTTGAAGCAGTTTCATATCTGCTGCATGACATCTTTCACCGTTTTTGCAGCATTTTTTACCCATTCTAATGAAAAGGGACAAAAAATGCAGCAACAACATGGGTATTTTATGCTGCTTTTTTCTTTCCAACACTTCAGTACTTGGAGTAGAAATGTCTGCAGCAAATACTTAACGCGATAATAGCAATATTTAACCCCTTCCCACCAATGCCAGTTTTCCTCTTCCTGACAGAGCCCCATTTTTCAGATCTGATGTGTATCACTTTGTGGTAATAACTCTAGATTGCTTCTAAATGTCCCAGTGATTCTGAAATAGATTTTTTTTCATGTCACATTTTACTTTTCATGTGTGTAGTGAACACACAAAAAGAAGAAAATAATCATCACATACTCTGTGTCCACCCAGTTACCTTATATACCTACAAATGTGAACCCAGTCCAAAATACTTAAATTATAATATTTATTTCATCATCTAAAATATACAACAGATTAAAAATAGAAAAGGAATGCCCAACGAGCGCTAAGGAATCAGCACGTGCTAGATCATAATAAAAGGTTACAAAAATGCTCTAGTATAGGAATGGTGTATCAAACCACATACAGAAGATATATAATTGTATATCTAAATGTTAGTACGACTCACATTACATGCCATATACAGTACAGACCAAAAGTTTGGACACACCTTCTCATTTAAAGATTTTTCTGTATTTTCTTGACTATGAAAATTGTACATTCACACTGAAGGCATCAAAACTATGAATTAACACATGTGGAATTATATACTTAACAAAAAAGTGTGAAACAACTGAAAATATGTCTTATATTCTAGGTTCTTCAAAGTAGCCACCTTTTGCTTTGATGACTGCTTTGCACACTCTTGGCATTCTCTTGATGAGCTTCAAGAGGTAGTCACCGGAAATGGTTTTCACTTCACAGGTGTGCCCTGTCAGGTTTAATAAGTGGGATTTCTTGCCTTATAAATGGGGTTGGGACCATCAGTTGTGTTGTGCAGAAGTCAGGTGGATACACAGCCTATAGTCCTACTGAATAGACTGTTAGCTGCTTTTTTCTTGCCATAATACAAATTCTAAGTAAAGAAAAACGAGTGGCCATCATTACTTTAAGAAATGAAGGTCAGTCAGTGCGAAAAATTGGGAAAACTTTGAAAGTATCCCCAAGTGCAGTTGCAAAAACCATCAAGCGCTACAAAGAAACTGGCTCACATGAGGACCACCCCAGGAAATGAAGACCAAGAGTCACCTCTGCTTCTGAGGATAAGTTTATCCGAGTCACCAGCCTCAGAAATCGCAGGTTAACAGCAGCTCAGATTTAGAGACCAGGTCAATGCCACACAGAGTTCTAGCAGCAGACACATCTCTTCAACAACTGTTAAGAGGAGACTTTGTGCAGCAGACCTTCATGGTAAAATAGCTGCTAGGAAACCACTGCTAAGGACAGGCAACAAGCAGAAGAGACTTGTTTGGGCTAAAGAACACAAGAAATGGACATTAGACCAGTGGAAATCGGTGCTTTGGTCTGATGAGTCCAAATTTGAGATCTTTGGTTCCAACCACCGTGTCTTTGTGCGACGCAGAAAAGGTGAATGGATGGACTCTACATGCCTGGTTCCCACCGTGAAGCATGGAGGAGGAGGTGTGATGGTGTGGGGGTGCTTTGCTGGTGACACTGTTGGGGATTTATTCAAAATTGAAGGCATACTGAACCAGCATGGCTACCACAGCATCTTGCAGCGGCATGCTATTCCATCCAGTTTGCGTTTAGTTGGACCATCATTTATTTTTCAACAGGACAATGACGCCAAACACACCTCCAGGCTGTGTAAGGGCTATTTGACCAAGAAGGAGAGTGATGGGGTGCTACGCCAGATGACCTGGCCTCCACAGTCACCAAACCTGAACCCAATCGAGATGGTTTGGGGTGAGCTGGACCGCAGAGTGAAGGCAAAAGGGCCAACAAGTGCTAAGCATCTCTGGGAACTCCTTCAAGATTGTTGGAAGACCATTTCTGGTGACTACCTCTTGAAGCTCATTAAGAGAATGCCAAGAGTGTGCAAAGCAGTCATCAAAGCAAAAGGTGGCTACTTTGAAGAATTTAGAATATAAGACATATTTTCAGTTGTTTCACACTTTTTTGTTAAGTATATAATTCCACATGTGTTAATTCCTAGTTTTGATGCCTTCAGTGTGAATGTACAATTTTCATAGTTATGGAAATACAGAAAAATCTTTAAATGAGAAGGTGTGTCCAAACGTTTGGTCTGTACTGTATATTATATATAAAGTTCCTAGTGCATAAACATAACATATCAATACAGTATGATTGAAAACAGTCTAGATGTTATATATGTAAATAAATAAATAGTGTGACACCAAGTATTAGTATACAGATATCAACCATAAATCCCCAAATGAAGCATTATCTAAAGGGAAGTAACCCTACTGTGAGATAGGGTAAAGGTAGAAAAATGTGTGTAGCCAAAATCTCACATGTCTGCCTGTCTACAGTTAAAGGACCAAAGTGATAATGGGCAACAAGCAAAGTACATACTGACCCTAGAGCATGGGTCTCAAACACACAGCCCGAGGGCCGCATGTGGCGCCTGAGGCTGCTTATTGCGGCCCGCAGGCACCAGAGCCCCAATAATGATTGCGGCATGGTCCTGAGGCCCACCAAAGTCGGTGGTTCTTTCCAATTGAATGTTCTACAAGATGGGGACCGGGATGGGCACATTACTACATGATGGGGACCAGGATGGGCACGTCACTACAGGATGGGGACCAGGATGGGCACATTACTACAAGATGGGGACCAGCATGGGCACATTACTACAAGATGGGGACCAGGATGGGCACATTACTACAGGATGGGGACCAGGATGGGCACATTACTACTAGATGGGTGTAGCATCGGCATCTCTGCCCCCTGCCAGGCAGAGACGCCGTCCCCCTTACTGCCGCGCTCCTGGTCCGAAGTCTTCCGGCCTCCCTGCTGCTGCTGCTGCTGGTGCACGCAGCTTCCCGGGCACTGTGCTCAGGGCGTGCGCGCGCTCCCTCCCTCTTAAAGGGGCCGTGCGCGGCGTCCTAAAAAGTCCCCTGCCAGTGGCCGGAGGACTTTCCCTATTTAAAGCCCCTCCTCCAATATGAAGGTGCCCGTGCAAGGTTTTTGCTCTGTGATTCTTACTGTTGCTTCAGCCCTCAGGTCCCTCTGCAAGTCAGTCCTGTCCGCCAGTCTGTTCTTCAGTCCAGTCCGCAAGTCTGACTACTATCCAGCCCGACAGTCCGTCTACAGTCCAGTCAGCCAGTCTGTCTGCCTGCCGTGCTCATCCGCTGTACCGGTCAGTTCCTGCCATCTGACCCGTGGGAGTCACCTGCTCTCATACAAGGTCGGTTCCAGAGTGGCACCTGGTTCCCCTGCTCGGTCCCTCCCTGGTTCACGGAGTCAATTGAGCCGCCGTGCGACCTTGGTC
Source organism: Phyllobates terribilis (assembly GCF_046119375.1). Lineage (NCBI taxonomy): Eukaryota > Metazoa > Chordata > Amphibia > Anura > Dendrobatidae > Phyllobates > Phyllobates terribilis. Next base: position 420,096,063 of record NW_027362771.1, read on the forward strand.
AGGCCGAGTAGGTACTTAGTCATGCCCCTCTGGTCCCTCCTTGCACCGCAGCACAGAGGTTTCACCACCCGGATCCGTAACAATGGGGACCAGGATGGGCACATTACTACAAGATGGGGACCAGTAGAGTGGTAATTAGAACAGAGCACTATGTTACATATAGCAATTAACAATATCAAGTAATATGAAATAAATATACTATCCATATTATAACCTGCCCCTCGGATTTATATAGGGGCAGGTTATAATATATAATCTATCGTCCAAAACATACTAACAAGAGGGTGCCAAAGGCAGAAAGAAGACGATCATATGGCCCATCATGGTGAAAAAGATGAAAAAACTTTATTATAAATATTACACAGGATATATGGGGGGGAGGGGAGAAAAAAATACATTTACATAAAAAATTGATTTAAAAGCAGATACACAACATGTCAAATGCAGGTATGGAACCTCTCTGTATTCATACTAAGCCACAGCTATAGATAGAATAAGATATAAAGGTGCTAAAAAAGAGAGGAAGGAGACATATTGCATAATGAATAGCGTACTAGTGTACATACATATCAATGTCCCTCACATCACACTTGGCCACCATCGGCCATAGTTACCTTAGTAGGAAGACAAAGCCTGCATCAGTACGTGTTTACCCCGATGCGCGTTTCGGCGCTTGTGCCTTTCTCAATGGGACTAGGATGGGCACATTACTACAAGATGGGGACCAGGAAGGGGGACATACTACAAGATGGGGACATTACTACAAGATGGGGAAACTACTACAAGATGGAGACATTACTATAAGAAGTTGGTTAGAATTACTATATGGTGCTAATTGTAAGAATAAAAATCACTGTATGTGGCCAATTAGGGGACACAAAAAGGAAAGAAAAATTGTAAAAACTGTAAACTTGTAAACTATAAAACTGTACCATAGTCCATAAAATGAATGGCATTTAAAAGCATAAATTAAAAAAGCCAAAAATGTTTAAAAAAAAAAAAATGATCAAAAAGGTGTATAGAAAAAAGCAATATGGTATCATTAAAAATTTCATATCATCCTGCAAAGAATGCGGCCCTTCAAATTCACATTTTTTCTGTGTGTGGCCCATATACTTATCCGAGTTTGAGACCCCTGCCATAGAGTGTCCGCAAAGATACAACGCACGTTTCGTCAAAGGCTTTTTTAGGACATCCTCTTAAAAGCCTTTGGCAAGCACTTTGAACCAACAGTTGCTTTATGGTGCTTTCACATTGTGTTCCGGCACCCGTTCGGTGGCCCCATCGGGGCTTACGTTTAAATCCCCTGCAAAACGGGATTCGGACGTATGCGCCGACAGGGCCATAGACTGTAATGGTGCCAGCAGAGTGAACGTGCGCTCTGTCGTGCATCATTTTTGAGCGTGTATGCCTATTGAAGGCGGACACTAAGATGTAGTAGACTGCGCCTGGGTGTCTGCCTCCCGTAAGCGTGTACTCCCGAAAATGATGCACAGCAGAGCGCACGTTCGCTATGTTAGCACCATTATATTCTAAGGTCCCGTCGGCGCATACGTCCGAATCCCGTTTTGCGGCGGGTTAAAACATAAGCCCCAACGGGACCACCAAACGGGTGCCGGAACACAATGTGAAACCACCCTTACAGAATTGTGTAAGACTAGCATGTGAAATCTAAAAATTACATTTATTCCACGTAAATCTTGTTTTGGCCCCAAATTTTTCATTGTCACAAGGAATAATAAGAGAAAACGGAATATACAATTTGTAAAGCAATTTCTGACTAACGCCGCAATACCCAATATATGGTTGCAAACTTCTGTTTAAAAGGAACCTGTCACGTCCTAGTTGCTATGTACACTGCCCCCATTGCTTTGACAAGCTTTTTTCATTAAAATCGGTGGTAGTATAATGATTTTATAACCTTATATATACTTTGTCCTACCTGCTTGTATTCAGTCATAGGGGTGTGATTCTCTCATTCAGTCACGGGCAGCGCAGCATTCACTCACTGCTGGCGCCGCCCATGTATTTGAATATTGCTCCCGGGAAGGTTGCGTCTAGATCTGAGTTGATTTTTTGAGGCCCTCACTCCAGCAACTACGATCTAGTATCCTCAGCATTGAAGTGTCATATATGTAATATAAAAAATTCCCCTTATCGCTGATTGTTCAATTTTGCCAGAATGTGACTCTTCCCATTTGTCCACAGACTTGTCCGCAGCATCAACATTGTGAAGAGTGGGCGGAGCTCCGCGGGTAGAGGCGTAAAAGAGCGCCCCCGACAGTCAACATAATGCACAACACAGAAATGACAAATTATTTCAGGAATGTCTAAGGTCACTGGAGAACGGAGAACACTGCTGTTATAATTTACGCCACTGTTGTGCTGTACATTCTGATGATTCTGACAGATGCTCCGTCACTGTCACCACCCTCCCCGCAAATCTCCACCCAATCTTAGTTTGAAGTTGATTTTTTGAGGACCTCACTCCAGCAACTCCATTGTAGTCACCTTGGTACTGAACCATCTAGAGTGGAGGTTACAGCCAGGTCCTCAAAAAATCACCTCCGCTCTACTCACCTCACTAGTGACCCTCCTACAGTGGAGGCTAAAATGAGGTCCTCAAATAATCATCTCCAACCTAGACGGCTCCTTATAGAAGTGGCTAGAATGCAGTTACTGCAGTGCGGGGATTTAACGAGGCCCCAGAATAAATGAGATTACAGGTGGTTCGTTTTATTGAATAGTAATTACGTTATATATATATACAGTACAGACCAAAAGTTTGGACACACCTTCTCATTTAAAGATTTTTCTGTATTTTCATGACTTTGAAAATTGTACATTCACACTGAAGGCATCAAAACTATGAATTAACACATGTGGAATTATATACTTAACAAAAAAGTGTGAAACAACTGAAAATATGTCTTATATTCTAGGTTCTTCAAAGTAGCCACCTTTTGCTTTGATGACTGCTTTGCACACTCTTGGCATTCTCTTAATGAGCTTCAAGAGATAGTCACCTCAAATGGTTTTCACTTCACAGGTGTGCACTGTCAGGTTTAATAAGTGGGATTTCTTGCCTTATAAATGGGGTTGGGACCATTAGTTGTGTTGTGCAGAAGTCAGGTGGATACACAGCTGATAGTCCTACTGAATAGACTGTTAGAATTTGTATTATGGCAAGAAAAAAGCAGCTAAGTAAAAAAAAACGAGTGGCCATCATTACTTTAAGAAATGAAGGTCAGTCAGTCCGAAAAATTAGGCAAACTTTGAAAGTGTCCCCAAGTGCAGTTGCAAAAACCATCAAGCGCTACAAAGAAACTGGCTCACATGAGGACCACCCCAGGAAAAGAAGACCAAGAGTCACCTCTGCTTGTGAAGATAAGTTTATCTGAGTCACCAGCCTCAGAAATCGCAGGTTAACAGCAGCTCAGATTAGAGACCAGGTCAATGCCACACAGAGTTCTAGCAGCAGACACATCTCTTCAACAACTGTTAAGAGGAGACTTTGTGCAGCAAGCCTTCATGGTAAAATAGCTGCTAGGAAACCACTGCTAAGGACAGGCAACAAGCAGAAGAGACAAGTTTGGGCTAAAGAACACAAGGAATGGACATTAGACCAGTGGAAATCTGTGCTTTGGTCTGATGAGTCCAAATTTGAGATCTTTGGTTCCAACCACCGTGTCTTTGTGCGACGCAGAAAAGGTGAACGGATGGACTCTACATGCCTGGTTCCCACCGTGAAGCATGGAGGAGGAGGTGTGATGGTGTTGGGGTGCTTTGCTTGTGACACTGTTGGGGATTTATTCAAAATTGAAGGCATACTGAACCAGCATGGCTACCACAGCATCTTGCAGCGGCATGCTATTCCATTCGGTTTGCGTTTAGTTGGACCATCATTTATTTTTCAACAGGAAAATGAACCCAAACACACCTCCAGGCTGTGTAAGGGCTATTTGACCAAGAAGGAGAGTGATGGGGTGCTACGCCAGATGACCTGGCCTCCACAGTCACCAAACCTGAACCCAATCGAGATGGTTTGGGGTGAGCTGGACCGCAGAGTGAAGGCAAAAGGGCCAACAAGAGCTAAGCATCTCTGGGAACTCCTTCAAGATTGTTGGAAGACCATTTCCGATGACTACCTCTTGAAGCTCATCAAGAGAATACCAAGAGTGTGCAAAGCAGTCATCAAAGCAAAAGGTGGCTACTTTGAAGAACCTAGAATATAAAACATATTTTCAGTTGTTTCACACTTTTTTGTTAAGTATATAATTCCACATGTGTTAATTCATAGTTTTGATGCCTTCAGTGTGAATGTACAATTTTCATAGTCAAGAAAATACAGAAAATCTTTAAATGAGAAGGTGTGTCCAAACTTTTGGTCTATACTGTACATACACACATATACACAGTGGGTACGGAAAGTATTCAGACCCCTTTAAATTTTTCACTCTTTGTTTCGTTGCAGCCATTTGGTAAATTCTAAAAAGTTCATTTTTGTTTCTCATTAAAGTACACTTTGCACCTCATCTTGACTGAAAAAAAAACAGAAATGTAGAAATTTTTGCAAATTTATTAAAAAAGAAAAACTGAAATATCACATGGTCATAAGTATTCAGACCCTTTGCTCAGTATTGAGTAGAAGCACCCTTTTGAGCTAGTACAACCATGAGTCTTCTTGGGAATTATGCAACAAGTTTTTCACATCTGGATTTGGGGATTCTCTGCCATTCTAACTTGCAGATCCTCTCCAGTTCTGTCAGGTTGGATGGTGAACGTTAGTGGACTGCCATTTTCAGGTCTCTCCAGAGATGCTCAATTGGGTTTAGGTCAGGGCTCTGGCTGGGCCAGTCAAGAATCGTCACAGAGTTGTTCTGAAGCCACTCCTTTGTGTTGGAAGGTGAACCTTCGGCTAAGTCTGAGGTCCAGAGCACTCTGGAAGAGGTTTTCATCCAGGATATCTCTGTACTTGGCCGCATTCATGTTTCCTTCAATTGCAACCAGACATCCTGTCCCTGCAGCTGAAAAACACCCCCATAGCATGATGCTGCCACCACCATGTTTCACTGTTGGAATTCTATTGGGCAGGTGATCAACAGTGCTTGGTTTTCTCCACACATACCGCTTAGAGTTATCACCCAAAAGTTCTATCTTCGTCTCATCAGACCAGAGAATCTTATTTCTCATAGTCTGGGAGTCCTTCATGTGTTTTTGAGCAAACTCTATGCAGGCTTTCATATGTCTAGCCAAGTGATATTTCAGTTTTTCTTTTTTAATAAATTTGCAAAAATGTCTACATTTCTGTTTTTTTCAGTGAAGATGGGGTGCAGAGTGTACTTTAATGAGAAAAAAAATGAACTTTTTAGAATTTACCAAATTGCTGCAATGAAACAAAGAGTGAAAAATTTAAAGGGGTCTGAATACTTTCCGTACTCACTGTATATATATCACTGGAGAACTGTTATAATTTATGCCACTTTTGTTCTGTACATTCTGATGATTCTGTCGGCTGCGTTCCGTCACTGGCTGAGACTTGTGGACCTACAGGAAAATTTTTAATTCTATCAAAACTGAACAATCAGAGCTATGTGTAATCTTTTATATTACAGAAAGCGATGATAAAAAAAACCCTCACTTTATTAATTAAAAAAAATTTCACAAAGTGGCTGAGCTTTTGTCCCTCTCACCCTTCATTAAAGGGGATATCCGTTTCTGTCATTCAGCTGCCTGTGCTGACGTCACGTCGACAGAGCGGAGGCTTCTTTTCCGCTCCACTGTGTTGACAGGGCGAGATTGACGACGTCATTCTGATTGACAGCTGGATTCCCACTGTCTAACTGGGGGAGAAGGCTGTCACTCAGAACGAGTCGGACATCACACTCTGCGCCGTCAGCAGAGGCAGCTGAATCCCCGACAGGAACGGTCTGTGACTGCTCTGTGCTGGGGAAGAACGCCGCCGGTACAACAGGCAGATAAGTAGCAATTACTTGCCTGTTAGTGCTTAGGTACACTTTTTGTTTTTCATAAATTCCTTGATATCCCCTTTAATGAAGTGTGAGAGGGAGAAAGCTCCGCCACTTTGTGAATTTTTTTTTTAATTAATAAAGTGAGTTTTTTTTATTATCGCTTTCTACAATATAAAAAATTACACATAGCTCTGATTGTTCAGTTTTGATAGAATTAAAATTTTCCTGTATGTCCACAAGTCTCAGCCAGTGACGATGCGCAGCCGTCAGAATCATCAGAATGTACAGCAGAAAAGTGGCGGAAATTATAACAGCAGTGTTCTCTAGTGACCCTGAACATGCCTGTATATATGTATATATTTCCAGCAGTGTTCTCCAGTGACCTCAGACATTCCTGTAATAATTTGTCACTTCTGTGTTGTACATTATGGTGACTGTCGGGGGCGCTCTTTTACGCCTCTCCCCACAGAGCTCTGCCCACTCTTCACAATGTCGGTGCTGCGGACAGGACTGTGGACAAATGGGAAGAGTCACATTCTGTCAAAACTGAACACTTAGCGATAAGTGGAATTTTTTATATTTCATAAAGCGACAATAAAAATGTAAGTTTCATTAATCAGAAAAAAAAGAATTTTGCCCAAATCCATAAAATATATAACAGTATAAAAAAATCATTTTTGACCTGTGATGTTTGCTCCATTAAAAACATGAGCAATTGCATAAAAAAGCATAAGAAAAACAATAAAAAGCCAGTAGAGGCGATTAGACAGCAGTGAGTATGAGGATCCTGGAATCAGCTCCGATCTAGTGGTGTCAGTGCTGAACTGTCTACATTGGAGGGGATATCTTGAGGCCCTCACTCCAGCAACTCCGATCTAGTCTCCTCAGCAGTGAAGCGTCTAGATCAGTGTTTCCCAAACCCCATCCTCACGGCCCCCCACAGGTCATGTTTTCAGGATCTCCTTAGTATTACACTGGTGATTGAAGTATCATCAAGGCATCAGGAATTCTCTCACCTGTGCAATACTAAGGAGATCCTGAAAACATGACCTGTGGGGGGCCTTGATGATGGGGTGTGGGAAACACTGGTCTAGATCGAAGTGGCTAAAGTGAGGGCCTCAAAAAATCACCTCCGATCTAGACACTTCACTGCTGAGGAGACTAGATCATAGTTTCTGGAGTAAGGGGCCTCAAGAAATCGCCTCCAATCTAGACGAACCTCGGGAGCAGTATATAAATACATGGGCGGCGCCAGCATTGACTGAATGCGGTGCTGCCCATGACTGAATGAGAGAATCACACCCCTATGACTGAATACGAGCAGGTAGGACAAAGTATATATAATGTTATAAAATCATTATGTTACCACCGATTTTAATGAAAAAAGCTTGTTAATGATGCACATTGCATCACTAACAAAGCAATGGGGGCAGTGTACATAGCAACTAGGACGTGACAGGTTCCCTTTAAATAAAAGGCCGGAAACGAAGATATTTGGCTAAAGTAGTTTGCAGGTGCCTATTGCAAAGCTTTCACGAGTTGCCAGAACAGCAGAAAACCCCAAAAGTGACCTCATTTTGGAAACTGCACCCATCAAGGAATTTATCTAGGCATTTAATGAGCATTCCTACCCCACAGGTGTTTCACAGATTCCTTTACTTTTGGGCTGTGTGAAAATGAAAAGTGACATTTGTTAGAATAATAAGAAGTAGATTTAGTTATATTTTTATTTTTACCGTGGCTAATAAGAAGAGTAGCACCCCAAAAATGATGCAATTTTCTTCTGAATGCGGGAATACCCTGTTTATGGTCTTCCGCTACTGTTTGTACACGGCATGGAAAGGGTTGGAGCATCATTTTGCTTTTTAAGTGCAGATCTTCAGATTGCAGAGCTCCTAATGTGAAAGAAGGGAGGAGATAGAGCGCAGTCCTCAACTAAGCCATCAAGCAATGTGCAGGGCTGCTGTGTTCTGCCCTTACGTCGCTTAGTTCTGGCTCCTGCTGGGGTCGTTTTTCAGCTGATCTGAGTCCTAATCGGCTGTAGACACCCCCTCCAGTGTCCTATGAATGACCTATCCACCAGGTAGGTCATCAGTCAGTAATTCCTGGAGAACCCTTTTGTGTGGTTTCTCCCATTAGCAACAAAGATGTACATGTTGACATTAACTGATTAGTGGTTTGGTTATTACACATTTATGCCATTCAACGTAAAAAGGATATCATAGGACTACTTTTTCTTTGGGTCAGTACAGTCAGGTGTTTGTTTTTTTCTGTTTTGTTTTTTTTTCCGACAGAGCCTTAAAAGTCTTGTTTTTTTGCTGAATGTGAGGTTTTAGGTGATTCCATTTTTTTCTTTTACATACAATGTTTGATCACTTTATTCCATTTTTTATGTGACATTAAGATGAGAAAGCTACATTTTTAGGTCGTCTTTTTTATTTATTTATTTTTTTTACAATATTACAGGTTAAATGATGTGATAGATTTATCGCTCGGGTCATTCCTGATGCAGCAATACAAATAATGTGAATTATTCTGTATACTTTCGTTTTTTTACATAAAAACTTGAGCTTGTCCAATTCCTTGCCTATTACACAGCAATACTTATTTCATTGCAGGGTATTAGATCTGCTACACCCTTTTTCTGGCAAGGCCCAACAGGCCACCATAATTGGTAGACCTGGAGGTCATTGATTGGCCTCAGGTGGCCGTAGCCACCGTCTGCACCCTGCCATCATATCACTTGGGGGGGTGGAATGAAAGCGAGAGAGTTGCTATTGACCTCAGCATGCAAAGGGTTAAACAGCGCAATCAGTGTGGGCACCAATCTTGGCCATTGCAGCAGGATGTTAGCTGTAATATACAGCTGCTCATTGTGCCGACTCTATCGCTGCATGTCCTCTTTGGGAACTCCTTGCCCACTGCACCATACATGTATGACAGGGCAGGAGTTGAATCTAAAATGCTTATCTTACACTGGCCTTGTTGACTGTTCTCATTTTAAAGCCCAGCTATTTTTTTTTTTTTCTACCACTGCATTACTTACCGATTGTGCTTTCTACTGTGAAAAATATGGGAGTTGAAAAACAAAAAAACACCGTAGTAAACAAGGTTATGGAGCCACAATAAGATGAGTACTCAATGGGGAACATCCTTAGCAAATCGGTGAGAAATCCTCAACAAGAATTTTCATGCTGTGGATCTATGCAAATTGTCTCTTCAGAGAGGAAGAGGACTTGAACTCTAGCACCACCTATTGGAAGTAGCAACCCTAAAAGTCAATATTGACTCTAACCGCCTTGCCACATGACTTGAGATAAAAGTCAAACCAGGAATGTCAATTTGCAGACAGTGTGTTTCGGGGTACTGCCCCTCGTCAGTGCAAAGTGTAAGATATGGTTTTTCTGGGTGAGAGGCATCAGACCCGGCCAAGGGGTAACGTTTCTCGTTGCGGAGAGTGACATGTCAAGTCTGACATGCCAAGGTGAGGAGACTTTTAAGCCTTGCAATGCACCTCTGGGAAATTTGCAAATTGCCTCTTCAGAGAGGAAGAGTACTAGAACTCTAGGTGGCACTAGAGTTCTAGTCCTCTTACTCTCTGAAAAGGCAATTTGCATATTTCCCAGAGGAGCATTGCAAGGCTTAAGTCTCCTCACCTTGGCATGGTAGGCTTGACATGTCATTCTCCGCAACGAGAAACGTTACCCCTTGGATCTCATTCTGTGGATCTAAATTTTCACACCAATTTTTTTTCTACGACGCAAGGTGTTTACATGTCATCCACTTTGCTACTGTAATATAATGCGGATCTTCCACCCACAAATCTGGCTTATAAATCTGCAGCCTATCCTCCCCGTGTCTTGTGCGTGAATTTATTTTAGAAAGATCGGACATCATTTAGGAGCCAGTTTTATGTTGAGCTAATTTTTCGGCATCTGTAATGACTTCTCCCCTTTCTCAGATATTTCCAGATTTTGAGCTGCCACTTTTCATTGGAGGTGTAATTACTGGCTGTATTTCTAATGGGCATTCCTTCAAGTCATTTTTTTTTTTTTTCATCATTTATTTTGCTGCCTTGCATCCTGTGTATAAGACGTACAGAGAACATGATATTTAGAGCCCACGTTACCAGGAATTGTGGTGATGAAGAAATGTGGCTTCTATTTATAGAGATGTCTGCTGATTGATAATGATGGAATAATCATTCTCTGCACATGTATTTCCAGAATATGGCACAGCAATCTTTGTGTTAAGTATCTGACTCTTGCTGCTGAACCTCCTAATTTAGGCCCTTATCCATTTTTTTGTCTCCATTCCTCCTATTATTTATGTCTTTTGTATTAGTCATAGAATTATGCAAAGGAAAACTGTATAATGTATTTGGTTCTAGTGCATTTGTGCAAAAGCTACCCTGAACTTTAGATTGTACGTTTTTCTGGACAAGGATTCATGCAGATGAATTTGTCCTATGATATTCTGTATAAATATTAGATAAGCACATGCATAAAAATGCTCTGGAAAGGCTCTGTCTACATCAGTGCCATGTCTTCAGTTTCTAAATGGTTAGTCTCATCATCACAACTGTATGTTCACATGCCCAGTTAGGTCATATTGACTTTATGTATGCCACAGCATGACACTACAGCTAACGGCTATTGAAGTCCATTTCTTTTTTAAAAAGTGAGTAAGCAGAGTCTGGTCACACTATTGTCCGCCATGTCATTCTGATCTAATACTGGAGATACCATGGGTTAGGAGGAAAGAAGAGGCTGCTCACACTGCTGTCCTTCATGTCTTTCTGATCTAATACTGGAGATAACAGAGGTGCTGAGGTGAGAAGAGGCTACTCACACTGATCTACACCCTCTGTCTGATCTAATACTGTAAATGCAAGGGGTGCTGAGATAGGCTGAGTCTGTTCACACTGCTGTCGACCCTGTCTTTCTGATGTAATACCCGAGATACTAGGAGTGCTGAGGCAAGAGTCTGCTCATCTTGCTGTCTACCCTGTCTATCTGATCTTCTGTTGAGCTACCAGAGGTGCTGAGGTAACAACTCTGCTCAAACTGTTTTCCCACCATCTTTCTGAAAGCTGAGCTGCTGTTGTGACCTGGAAATAACCTGAACCATGTATTGTCAAGCTATTGCTACTTCTCAGGAGCAGAGGTTCTTACTGCCCATGCTCAAGTACATGTCCTGTATTTTAGGACAGGTTTCAGTCAGTGCAACAAAAGAGTGGCCAATTTTGATGTCCTATAATGATTACCACTCTGGACAAAATAATTATGGTTCATAAAGCCATTTTTTTCTATTCCTGGGGAAGACCTTTAAGGTCAAATTTCTGACATATGCTTGTGACTCGCCCCCTGGGCCAGTGCTGTAGTGCGGCGCGCGTGCGCGCGGGGAATACCCGGAGCCGGATCCGATGGGGGTAGTAGTCTTCGTGTGGCGGTGACCCGGTCCGCGCCCAGGGTGGTCAAACTAAGTAGCAGTTATTGGTATGATGGTATTAGTGTCCGACTACGCCACCCGTTGAATGCGGTTATGAAACCGCCGCTGCAGGGCAGACCGCTGAGGCCGGTGGTATAGGTGTGCAGCAATGTTGATATAACCCCCAACGGGAGAGGTATGGCCTCAGGGCAGCGGATGTGGGTGATGTTGGGAGTGATGGTGTGGATGTCCCAGCACTAACGGTGCGACAAGGAAGCACGGAGACGCGAGGGTACAGTTCAGGGCCTTTACTGATGGTACAAGGCAAATTCCCCCGGGAGTACTGGCTAGTAGTTGGGGCCTGGTTAGTCTGCGAGTAAGCCGGAGTTCCCCTGGCCAGGTGGAGTTGTAGGCCTTCCCGTTAGTCTGTACCCTTCCTGGCTACCCTGCTTTCAGCGGTTACAAGTAGCCCACGTCCCTGGGTATACCGTGTGGTGCTCACCCGTATGGCTGGTGACCTGGGGCCTCCTGATAGCCTCCGCTCCGGGATGGCGGTGCTGGTCCCTTCGTTGTGACTGAGCCTCCGGGCTTTTATGGCCAGAGGACCTGGAATCCCCTGCCGGATGGATTCTGCTGCTGGGTATATCTTAGTCCCCACAGCCTCGGACTCCTGTGTCCGGTTTTTGTACCTTCTCCCAGGGCGAGCTCTGCACGGCTCCAGCCCCTGGCGCTTCTCCTCGGCTCCTACAGAGCTCCTGATGTCTATCTGTCCCTGTTTCTGCGTGTCCAGACCAGACTCCGTCTCTGTCTGGAACTCCTCACTCTAACCCTGCCTCAGCCCCAGTTTATGTAGGGGAAGTTCTTCCCCTCCCAGGACTGGGCAGGAGGTGTGGCATGCTTAGGATTCCTGCCCAGGAGACCTCCCACCTGCTCACAGACGTAATACTGCTATTAGGGTATGTGCACACGATGCAGAAATGCTCAGGATTTTTTCCTGAGCGTTTCTGCATCTCTCTGGCAGGAAAAAACGCATGCGGATTGTACATGCGGTTTCCTGCCAGGGACATGCGGAAATGAAGCGGTCTTCACTTTCATTTCCGCATGCGGGTTGACAAGCGCTTCCCAAGTGATTTTAGCATCACTTGGAAAGTGCTTGTCAACTTCACACTATATAAATCCATGCAACCGGCATGGATTTATATAGTGTGTGAATGTTAAAAAATAAATCTATACTTTACTCTCTGATGGCCCCCGGTGTCCTGCTTCATCGGTCCCGGCTGCCGGCAGTGAAGACTTTAGGACCTTCCGACGTCAGCGTCACGTGACCCGTCACATGACTCTGACGTCAGCGAAGGTCCTTCATTCAACCGCGAAGTGCCCGGGAAGCCAGGAGGACGCTGTGCGGGCCGTCAGAAGGTGAAAATATATATATTTTTTATTTTATTCTTTTTTTTTAATGGTACCTGGGTCTGGATGAGAGTCCTCTCCTCCACACCCGGGTACCATCCGCACATTAGACCGCATGAAAAGCGCATCAACATATACAGTGATGTGGATTCCATGCGGTGTAATGCAAGTCAATGGCGGCAAAAGAGCAGCGTTTCCGCAAAATTAATTGACATGCTGCGGATTTTTGACCGCAGCGTTTACGCTGCGGAAAAATCCGCATCATGGGCACAGCACATGCGGATTTCCATTGGGGAACATTGCTGCCCTTCTACCATGCGTTTTTCATGCGTTTCCGCAACTGCAAAAACGCCGCGGAAACGCATGAAAAACGCATCGTGTGAACTCAGCCTTACTGTGGAAACCAGACCCCTGGGGTGCCACACTTGCAGTTTGCATGTTCTTCCAATGTTGGTTTCCTCCAATTTTGCTACCCCTTGGGAATATAGGCCTTATGTAGGTGATTACGATTTCTATGGTGGACCTATATGAGCAACAGAATATTTATAATGACTACAATGACTGATTAGAAGGATCCCTTTGACATGTATGGGTTTTGTCAAAGATCCAGTATCTTCAGTGCCAGAGATATCGCTGCAAATAAGGCTATTACTGGTGTAACAGAGCGTTAGCCATAATTGTGAGCTTCTTTACTTTCTTCTTTGACAGGACATATATAGAACAGTTTTATTTTTTTCTTTCAGGAAAGCTCCATCCGGCATCTATTCAGGCAGTAGTTTAATTTAGCTTGTAGCTCTGCTAAACAATAAAGCCAAAGACTCAGTGGTATGTAATTACTGACTATTGTTTCTCTCACTCCTCCAACGTTGTGCATTACCACTAAACAACAGTAATGAGGTTTATTATAGTAATTCGGTTTCGGCTTCTTTCGTTATTCTCTTCATATACAGTAAAGATGCATTCTGGATGCATTTGAACAATAAAAAAAATATCTGATTGTGATAGCACAAATGGCTTTTAAAGGGAACCTGTCTGCATATTTGGTCCTGCAAGACTGGTCACAAAGCGTTAAAGGGGTTTTCCCGCTCGCCTTTAGAACCTCACAGTGGGAAGCCATGCTTATAGAATGAAAAGAAAAGCCATACTTACATGCAGAGTGCTACCTCTGCTCCGGGGCTGCTGCTCGGACAGTCTGGCCTGGAGCAGATGGTGTCACGGCCATCAATAAGGTGACCACTGATTGGCTGCAGGGTCTGGTCACTTTGTTGTCTGGATGTCATCTCTTCTGGTCCAGAGGAGACAGTTTGACCAGCACCGCTGGAATGGTGGGTGGTTTCCAGGGTTAAGTATAGCTTCTTTGATAATTTTGTAAGTATGGCTTTTCAATGTAAAGTTTTAAAGTAGAGCAGAAAAACCCTTTAAATGGAATCTGATACATGTTGACCAAACCGTGGGCAGGATGTATCAGCCACTGGCTGTAGTATCTCAGCCATGTATGTCTGTCTGTGTAATGCTGCGGCCTTTCAGAAAAAAACATAATTACTTTTAATAGCCGCCGGGGACCGAGCCACGCTATTTACTAGTCGTACAGGCGGGTCTAGGCAGAGGCTTGTCAGTCACCGTCAGTGGGCGGCGAGAAGCCGCCGGGGACCCGCTTGTACTACTAGTCAATAGCGCGACTCGGTCCCTGGCACTATTAAAAGTATGCTGTTCTCTGAAAGGCCACAGCGTTTTCACAGACAAACGTACATGGCTGTGATCCCACAGTCAGTGGCTGATACATGCTGCCCACAGTATGGGCAGCGTCTATCAGCTGACGGGTTCACTTTAAGCGCACAGTCAGAATTATATTAGTTTTCTTTTCTTTTTTTCCTGAGATAGTTTGCATAGAAGTTGTAGAATTGTTGCAAAAGTGTACATAGTCTTTAATCAGCCAGCAAATGTGACAGACATTATTACAGCAGGGGATTGTGGAGGATTCATTTTGTGAGGTAAAACATTTCACTGCCTGTTTTTAAACAATATTTTACCTCACAAAATGAATCCCTTGCGATCCCCTGCTGTAATGTCTGTATCGTCTTTTGCTTCCCCCCTGCCCAGGAGATGTGGTATGCCTCGTACATGGTCAAACACAGACAATTTCTACAATGAATTTTTGTTCGTGAGAAAACCCCTTTAAAGCGAACCTGTGATTTCAGGTAACTTTTTAGAATAAGGTGTCCTGTGTATTATATAATTTCTGGCTTTTATATGACTTGTATGCTGCCCCTTTTACTTCTCGGCAGGCTCGGTCTCTGATTTTCAGTTCTCTCTGAACTGAAGGGTGGAGACTAGTGGCAATGATGTCTCCTATACATTACACACACAAGGATTTCTGTTTCTGCTTTTGTTTAGGACATTTTCAGAAGTTGCATTAGCATGGAGAATATTGTACAGCCGTACTGAGCTGTGTGACTGTGATTCCAGCTCTGGTAAAAGCTAAATCATGCATCAACTTCAGCCTCTTGTCTTGTCCACCTCTACCTGTTTTCTCACTCTGCTCATCACCCCTATCACATCACCCTTTCCTCTCCATAAAATATAGTTGGAGTTCTAACCTGACACCGCACTTGTTCTAGTCTTTGTAGTCCATCTTGCTTTCACAAAGACAGATTTGAGCTCTTTTTTCGGTGTGGATAATCAGTTCAAAAAGCAGAGGAGGGAAGAATTCTCTCATAAGTGGAGAAAGCAGCAGAATTCTCTGCTAAGATAAATTACAAAGTTTCTTACATTTGCTTTTACTATTGATTTATGCAATGTTTGTTGAAACAGTCATGACTGAAAATAACAGAAGTTAATGAAATATACTACAGTGTTAGCCATATGAAATTAGAAAAACTATGACCACAGCATCTAAACTGCCTGGAACTGGAGGTAAATACCATCCCGACTTATACAGTGGGATGTCGGCAGTAAGTTCAACAGCAGGGATTGTCTTCTTCCCAACAAATTTCCTCTCAGGCTGTAACTAATGTACAATGTCTCGAGAGCCACATCTATCCACTGTAACAATAGAGCTTTAATGAGTTCCAATGATCGGACTTTTATGTTTTGCCTTCCATTGAAGGGTTAATGTAGGTGAAAAGATCATAAACATGACCGCTCTAAAGCCAAAATCAGCACCATTTATTCAGCGTATTGCAGTAGGGTTTCTACACCATGCCATCATACAGTACTCCACATCCCAGATTTTCTCTGCTTTATATGGGGAATTTATGGTGGGGCAGGTGGCTGTCTTTGTAAGGTTGAATTCACACTGGAAACTGGAAGAAAATCCTGATGCATGCGTCAAATGTCAGACATAAGACAATATTTTTTCAATAAAGGACAACAAAAACTTTTAGGCCACAGTCACACATTGAGTATATGGTAAGTATTTTACCTCAGAATTTGTAAGCCAAAACCAGGAGTGGCCAGGAGTCAGAGGAAAAGTATAACAGAAACACGTCCCCACTTCTTTATTTATCACCCACTCCTGGTTTTGGCTACAAATACTGATGTAAAATACTGACCGAATACTGAATGTGTGCAGGTGGCCTCATTTTGACTACCATGGTGGTGGTATGCGCCAGGTCACCTGTGCTTCTACTCTATGAAGTAATGGAACCCGTTGTGCCATTCTGTATAGATGTTTCCTGTAAACTGTATAACCTATGGGTGGTGTATGTGATCCTGCATAGTGTTGTGCAAGAAGGTGATTAGGTGCCGCCAGAGGGTATATGGTGCCGCCAGAGGGTTATAGATTCAGCCGTGATGTCCTTATTTTATTCTTCTCTGTGTGTGGCGTTCATGATGCCTTGCTGTCCAATGGAAATGCCGGTCACATGTATGAGGTGAATGAAGGGTTAACGCCATTGCACAGCAGCGCTTTTGTTAATCATGTGTTTAACAGCGCTTGATTCTCTTAACTACTAATATTACATGTAAATGAACCGATATGCATAGGCGGCGCAGCCTATTTATGCCCCTCGAGGAACAGATGTTGGTAAATCAAGTAAAATCTCCATAAACGCACGCTTTCATTATCCTCTAGACTCACCCCAGTGCGGGTACCATTATTAACACTTTCAGTGCTGCATCCATGCTCCGAGCACATAGAGCTGACATGTATGCAGCACTGGTCCTCCATGTGTGGTGAAGCTTCTCTTATAAAACCCTTATGGCTCTTTTCCTTTACAAGTCGAAATGTGAACCGGGAAATGAAATTCTTTGTATACTCCCTCCCTGGCATTGATAGAGTCCTAGTGGAGAGAAGTGAAGAGCTGTCATGTCTGCCAGTCATGTCTGTCAGCACACTACGCAGCCTCTATTCGTTCTGCTGACAGTGCCAGGAGGAGCAGACATAGGAGATTTGCTTTCCTGCACTGCTCTCCCCTGTTTTCCAAACTGGTCCGCCACGTGCTGGGCATTTTCAGTCCCCTAATATAAATGAAGGCCTAATCTTCAGATGTTAAAGAGGTTGTCCTGGACTTCCTTATTGATGACCTTTCCATTAGATGTGTCTTCGAGGTCAGATCGGTAGGGGTCTGACTACCCGCACCCCGAGGATCAGCTGATATCGGCTCTGGCGGAAGCCTGAATAAGCAATGCATGGAGCGTAATGCCGCAGTGCTGTACACTGTTTAGTGGTCGCTGCAGAGTTTTCCCAATACAAAGTTGGCTTCCATACACCATTCCTGTAAGGCCATGTTCACATATTCAGTATTTGGTAAGTTTTTACCTCAGTATTTGTAAGCCAAAACCAGGGGAGGAACAGTCAGAGGAAGAGTATAATAAAAACACGTCACCACTTCTGTATTTATCACCCACTCCTGGTTTTGGCTTACAAATACTGAGGTAAAATACTGAACATGTGAACGTGGCCTACTGTGCTTCTTGGAAGCGACTCTCCACCCAGCCTCTCAACTTGGGAACAAAAAATGGATTATAGTGCTATTTTTTCCTTTCAATTTTTTTGGCCTGAAAATGTCGTTTTGTAGCCGAAACATCGACCTGCCATGTTTGTAACCTTTTAATGATGATGCCATACAGGAAGACTTAGAAATTTCCGGTGCCTTGGAAATGGATATTTTGCTCATCTCCCATTCAGTTACATAGGAGATAATGAGCCGCACTGGGCTGCAGCAGCTAAACAATGAATGGAGGTGCGATGTTACGCTCCATACATTGCTTACGTCCTGCTGCTGGAACCAGATATCAGCGGACCCCCGCCGACCTCATATTGATGCTACCGGTAGGTCAATATGTTAGTCCCAAACAACCCTTTGTTTCTGATAATGACAACTGCAGAATTTTTTTCAGGGGCTGCCTTCCAGACTGATGTCCCATGATGCAAACCACAAGATTCTCCTCCTCCCTCTAAATACACTCTCCAGCTTTCTACATCTACTAGATCACTACAGGAGATTAGTATTACTGGTGAGATCCCTATAGGTCTGAAGTGGTTTATTGGGTAATGGCTGAAAATGCAGCCAATAATATGCAGTGTTCTTAGGTGATTAGGGGTTTATGCTGCAAATCCCTGGAAATTTTGGGTAGATTTCAAGTGATCACCTAATGTTGATATCATAATTAGATATAGCATACATTTGATTTCAATACATCCATATAAATTGGCCAGGAGGAGGGTTTTATATGGACGATTATCCTCTATTTCACATTGCTGACATTTTAATATTTAGTATATACTGTATGTACAGCAATAGTAACCCACTCCTGATATATGCCTATATAATGGCATTACCGGACATCTCCACCCCCAGCTCGCCATCATTTCATGGAGCTGCCGCCCCAGACAGCAATGTTCCCTCCGCTGGGCTTGGGCCTCGATCATAAATAATCCATATTATTTCTGGCCCTGGAGAATTATTAGGGGAGAATTTGCACTGGGGAAATCAGGGTTTCTGCACCGCCATGCAAGTTCTCCTGAGGGCCAGGTCTTCCTCTGGGTAACCTGGGGCACAGATATACATGGTCAGTGAGAAGTCTTTATTGCTTACTTTATTCATAGGATATTGCACAGGTATATTCACAGGTTTAGTTTATCTACCTTATTTCTTAAAACTGAGTTTATATGCATTTTTGTGAAAAAAATATATGGTGTGAGATTTACAATAAACCTACTTGGATTTTGGAGAATGCAGAGTTTCCTCCATACACAGCATACTTTGCCATTTAAGATCTTTTTTTTTTTTCTTATTTTCCATTTTTCACTTTGAAGTCTATGCCTGTATAGCTGCTTCTTTAAAAAATAATAAATAAAAATTACACTACTTTTTTTCCCCACAAGTTGTGTGAGTACAGGGGTAGACAAGCCATTGGTGCGGCCACACGGGAGCACAAGAGGTAATGGGCCCACCACCACCTTCAATGCAGCAAGTAGCTTGTGTCACCGACACATAGAGACACATTGTGATGAGCTATTGGGGTCTGTAATGGGCCCTTCTACTGTTCTTGCACAGGGGCCCTCTTTTGTCTGTGTCTATTCCTGTTATATATATGTATATATATGTTTCATATTCTTGCGAGGCTATGGGTTCGTACTCTTGGCAGTGAGGCACGTGTGACGGGTGGGCTTGGAGAATTCCCAGGCTGTAGCGGGTTCCTGTTGGGTCAGGAAGTTGATCTGCCCTTTTCTTTTACACTACATCCGCTGTGTGCTATTTTCCTGACATCCCCCATAGGCTTGTAATCGTATCTGTTTAGTATTTTACATTATGAAAAAACTCACTATGTATACGTTAAATGGATGCCATACAGAAGCATCCATCATCCAAAGGCTCCCCTGTATTCTAAGTCACAATGTCGGGTTTTGCATACCTGCATTTGAAATGGCAAGCTCCCTGCTCAGTACAGCCAAAATAACATAAACCTGACATGTACCAACAGATAAAGGCTAAAAGGACACTCTATGTTCTCGTCTACTCAGTAAGGGTCCGTACGTCCTGCTAACATATGCTCCCTGAGCTTTACTGATTCATACAGCAAAGGTATGCGGCTAGCACAGTGTAAAGAGGATTTGTCACTTGACTTAAATAGTTCATTATTTTACCCAATGTAAATGCTGCTCTTCTACATTTTTCTGTTGTTCCTGTGCCTCGTGGTTCCTGAGATATGGCCTCCTCTTCCCTGTATGTAAATATAGTATTGTTGGCCAAGTGGGAGTGGACATCCACTCTTCTGTATGGGAGTCTTGAGGACCACGGCCAGCTAACTAAATAGATGTAGAGTGCAGTCTGACGGGCATATAAATTGGAGCGAGGTCACAATGCAGTACATGAACTGCCTGGCGGCTCTCCCCACCCGAGTGTGACAGCTGCATAGAAATAAATGAAGGTGCCGCGCTCAGGTGGGGAGATCCGCCGGCCAGTCCGTGCACTGGGTTCCGATTTCGCTCTGGTTTATACTGCCGTCTGATACATGGAAGAGAGGGCAATATCTCAGGGATGGAGAGGAATAGGGACCCAAAAATAAACAACAGAATCAGGAGAACGACTGCATTTCCACCAGGAAAAATGTAGCAATGGCAAGTGATAGGTCCTCGTTACGTCATCAGACAGAGTTGGCTTGTTCACTGCACTAGAATAATAAATCACAGGAGCACGTCTCTTGTTATAAAGCCGTTCAGGTCCCCAGTAATGCTACAACTCGAGCTCCTTTAGTGGCTGTGCCACCATATTGGGTTCCTAACCAGCTCTGGATCTCTGTTCTGCTCCTAATAGACTGCTTTCTGCCTGGGGACAGAGCAGCTGTAGGCAATGATGCCATTTTGGAAGAGCAGAATGCCTGCCTAGGATTAATGCCAGATAGAAAGCATTATCACCTTCTGCAGAAGCCGAGCACAGTGCCCTGCTGTTGTACCAGCCTTTTATTTTGTGCAGACATTTGGTGGGCTCATTTTGCTCTGTGAATCACTAACATGATTATACAAGTAGTAGCCTACTCATCCAAGCGCGCCGTGCCCGTGCAAACACTTGGGGGCAGTGTTCCTCATGAATTTTGCTGAACAAAGAGAGCGGAGCGTAAAAATTGAACAAAGAAAGGGACAGGGTTGTGCTCTTACTTTTTTTTTTTCATATTATTTTGGCGATGTGTTTGAATTGCATGTCATTTCATATGCGTATAGTCTGCCTATAAAATTCTAATTGCCTAAACGTGTAATTTTAGCGGTCTGCATCTGCAATGCAAATAGTGTTTTTGCTTTAAAGGTGGTTGTTAAAAGCAGGAACTGTTTCAACTGTTACTGGAGAGGAAAAAAAAACAATTGTATATCAGGATCTGGTATTTTTATGGATAGGATTTACAAAAGTCCCTCTAATACTGCTGTGATTGTAAGCGTATCTGTAATGCCCCAGCAGTATATGGTTATAAACACAAAGTTGTATTATTTTTGGAATCTGAAAGTCTTTAAACCCCAATGCTGACCTGTGTTATAAAAAATCCTTCTGATTGCCAGGTACCCGCAATCACTGCCAGTCCGCCGAGGATTTTCATGCATAATGGATGGCGTGTCGCGTCTTCCTGAGATGCAGTTGGCTTGTTATCTTAACAAACTTATATGTTTAACCCACAATCGTCTTTGCAAAGTTTGCGTTGGATGCAACTTCCAATGGAAATCTAGTTTTCTTTGCATCGTGCAGCTCCATGGATCCAGGTAGCCAGGAGGTTGCACATTATTAGAAAAACATGGCCCCAGGTTGTACGTGGTAGCGCAGCTCAAAGCTCCTGAGCTTCAATTCCAGACTTATTTCATTAATAGATGTGGTCCGACTTCCAGAATAAGATAACCATGTTTGTCTAATCCCAGATAAAAAAATAATTGAGATGATCATGCGTACAGTTTGCTTAAAGGGAATCTGTCATCAGGTTTTTGCTACATAATCGGAGAGTAGCATAACGTAGGGAAGCCTAATTCTATGGATGTATCACTCACTGGGCTGCTTGGTGTAGTTTTCATAGAACCCCTGTTTTATCTGATGTAGACATAGCAGAGCGAAAACTTCTGCTCTGTGTAGCCCCGCCCACACTGCTGACTGGCAGCTTCCTGTGTACACTGTCAGCAAGCTGCCAATCAGTGGTGGGGGCGGGGCTACACAGATCAGCCAGACTGCTCTGCACATGAGATGTTGTCCTGTAGCGCTAAACTCCTACTGATAAAATACTGATTATATAGACACTACAGTACACAGCCTAATAAGTGACAAATCTTGACTGTATCTCTTGTAACAGAAATATCAAAAAACTGTTCACAGATTTCCTTTAAAGGAATTTTCCACCAAAAACAAAAAAGTGACCATATATTAATAAATCAGGTGTGCTAATAGTAGCCATTATCAGTGTTTGGTCAGTATTCAGTCGGTATTTTTTCTCAGGAGTGGGAGCCAAAACCAGGAGTGGATGATAAATGCAGAATTGGTGACTTGTTTCTATTATACCTTTTCTCTGATTTGTTCCTCACCTGGTTTTGGCTCCCACTCCTGAGAAAAAATACTGACCAAATACTGATAGTGGGGGCGTGACCAAAGGCTCAGTCTGGGTAGGGTCAGGTTGAGTGGGTTCAATTACCCCATTATTAGAACATTATAAAGGGTCCTAATGTAAGGAGACCAGCCCTTAAGATAACAAAGTACCAATGCAAGTCAATGTGCTGGTTCACATGAACGTTTTTACACATAGACCAATTGTGAGTAATAAATAAGAGCATGCATTATTTTGATCCGTATTCTGGAGCAGACTTGCCCATTATAAGTCAATAGCGGCTTAAAAAACAGATCATATCAGGGTTACCATGCATATATCATTCATTTTTCATGGATACTTTACAATTATAAGGATAGGAAACTGTATTTGCCTTTTTATTAAATTGTTCATGTAAAAGATGCCATACGGATGTCAAAAACGGACACTGATGGCATACAGATTACATACGGATGTAATAAACGGACATTGATGGCATACAGATTACGTACGGATGTAATAAACGGACATTGATGTCATACAGATTACATGCGGATGTAATAAACGGACATTGATGGCATACAGATTACATGCATATGTAATAAACGGACACTGATGGCATACAGATTACATAATGCAAAAAACGGACACTGATGGCATACAGATTACGTACGGATGTAATAAACGGACATTGATGGCATACAGATTACATGCGGATGTAATAAACGGACACTGATGGCATACAGATTATATAATGCAAAAAACGGACACTGATGGCATACAGATTACGTACGGATGTAATAAACGGACATTGATGGCATACAGATTACATGCGGATGTAATAAACGGACACTGATGGCATACAGATTATATAATGCAAAAAACGGACACTGATGGCATACAGATTACATATGGATCTAAAAAACGGACACTGACATACAGATTACGTACGAATGTAAAAAATGGACACTGGCATATGGATTAGATGCAGATGTAAAAAACGGACACTGATGGCATACAGATTACATGCGGATGTAAAAAACGGACACTGATGACATACAGATTACATATGGATGTCAAAAACGTACACTAATGGCATACAGATTACATATGGATGTAAAAAACGCACATTGATGGCATACAGATTACATATGGATTTATAAAACGGACAATGATGGCATACAGATTAAATGCCGATGTAAAAAACGGACACTGATGGCTGTATAGATGACTGTATAGATGGCTGTATAGATGACTGTATAGATTACATGCGGATTTAAAAACCGGACACTGATGGCATACAGATTACATATGGATGTAACAAACGGACACTGATGGCATACAGATTACGTACGGATGTAATAAACGGACATTGATGGCATACAGATTACATGCGGATGTAATAAACGGACACTGATGGCATACAGATTATATAATGCAAAAAACGGACACTGATGGCATACAGATTACATATGGATCTAAAAAACGGACACTGACATACAGATTACGTACGAATGTAAAAAATGGACACTGGCATATGGATTAGATGCAGATGTAAAAAACGGACACTGATGGCATACAGATTACATGCGGATGTAAAAAACGGACACTGATGACATACAGATTACATATGGATGTCAAAAACGTACACTAATGGCATACAGATTACATATGGATGTAAAAAACGCACATTGATGGCATACAGATTACATATGGATTTATAAAACGGACATTGATGGCATACAGATTACATGCAGATGTAATAAATGGACAATGATGGCATACAGATTAAATGCCGATGTAAAAAACGGACACTGATGGCTGTATAGATGGCTGTATAGATGACTGTATAGATGACTGTATAGATTACATGCGGATTTAAAAACCGGACACTGATGGCATACAGATTACATATGGATGTAACAAACGGACACTGATGGCATACAGATTACATGCGGATGTAAAAAAACGGACACTGATGGCATACAGATTACATGCGGATGTCAAAAACGGACATTGATGGCATACAGATTAAGTACGGATGTAAAAAACGGACACTGATGGCATACAGATTACATGCGGATGTAAAAAACTGACATTGATGGCATACAGATTACGTACGGATGTAAAAAACGGACACTGGCATACAGATTACATGCGGATGTAATAAACGGACACCGGCATATAGATTAGATGCGGATGTAAAATACGGACACTCGCATACAGATTACATGCGGATAAAACGGACACTGATGGCATATAGATTACATCCTTATGTAAAATGTGCATTTTTTTCTGGGCATAAAACAGACGATTTTGCATACGCTTGTGTGAACCTGGCCTTATAAAACTTTTTAATTATTTTCCTGGAAAGTTGGCAATGTGCTCTAGGAAATCACCGAGCAGGGAGCAGAGGGTCAGTCCAGGCAGACAAGGTAACAGCTTTTAGTCATAGACCATCTGAACGTGTTACATAATAAGACACACAACTCCTCTGCTGACACACTGGCCTCTTCAAGGAGTTCTGCTGTCCTTTCCGTCACTTAAAGCGACCCTACATTGTTGTTTTTTCTCCTATAACTGATTTGCTGCATGTATGTACCGTATGTGCCAGCGGTGAGCATGAGCTGATAGTGCCACCAGCCTCAGAATAGACAGAAGCTGCTTGGTAACTCTTCATGCGGTTGGGTTAGAATCAGTGCATATATAAACACCTATAATGACGATAAGTGTGATAATTGTTAGATTTGCACAAATTATAATGAAATAGTGATTTTGACACTGAAGGGAAATCAGCTCGGTAACAGTAACAGGCTCAGCGAATCTTTTCCCTCTGGGGGTCTTGCAGACTGTGCTCTGCTTCCTTCATGTAGCAGCTCTTACTGTGTGCCCCAGACAGACAGATGTCTCATTTACATGTGTGTACCCAGCATCCTTTGTGTCGGTTGTGTTAGCGGTCTCCTGATGAGTGGTTGGACCTGGTGGAGTGTGAGGAGTGCGGAGGGATAATTTAAGACGTGTTTGCTGGGTTGCAGTTTTCTCCCCCTTTGTTGTATTGTTTTATTTTTTCAGTTCATTGAAGTGCGGTAAGTGATGTATGCGGTGCGAGTTCATTAACAAGTAGTATTAACTCTTCATCTTATAGAAGTAAGGAGAGAATATTAATATATTCTAATATTTCTACTCTTATTCCTCCATGATGACTAATTTAGACAGTATTTCTGGGAACATTATATTCCCAGTTATTGACCTGTCTAAACACGCAAAACGCTTGTTCGTCGGGCGAGATAAAAATCATTGTTCTCGCCAGCACAGAATATATGCTGCCAATAACATGCTGTGTGCACAGAATGATCGTATTAACATTCGTTCTGTATGCATGTAAGTACAGGCGGCCTGTCTAAACGGACCACTGATCCTGCATGTAGATGGACTATTGTTTAATGGCCACGGTCGGCCTGTCCTGCACCTTGACTTACATAAAAGCACTGATTATGCAAAAATTGCCTACAAACCTTTTTTTCTATTATAAGTAAAAAGAAAATTTCCTAGCCACCTTCTAATATTCAATATGAATAAGACTTGATTCAGACGTCCGTTTTTCACGTATGTCTTCTATTATTGATTTTCACATATACCTTTTCTAGTTTTCAAAGACGTGAATGTGTAAATTACATCTGCGGTATATTTTTTATTTTGTGCTGACATTGTCCGCAAAAATAATACAGATGTGTGAACATCCCCATAGACTATAAAAGGTACATGTTCTATCTTTGAAAAATATTGAAGGCAACCTTGTGCATTAATAGTAATGTCTTCAAAATGAGATGATTGGCCTTGGGAAGGAATGCTTTTCTAATACAAATCACCCAAATACAGTATAAGTCATACCATATAATAGGATTACAACCTTTGTTTCTGTTTCTCAAGGACTGTAAATCATTTAGAAACTTCTACATATGCTGGACTCATTAAACCAGCACTCGAGTTTTGTTTATTTTTTTTTTTATTTCAGTGCTGTAGTGGTGTCACTAATTTAAGTTCCCTGACCCTAGTATTATACCCACCAGCCGCCATCTTCAGCTCTTCCCAGCGCCGCTGCGATCCCACTCCACCATCTTGTAATCGCACCTTTTCGTTCTGCCTCTCGTAGACTTACATTGAGCTGTGACTTCCGGGTCACCCAGCAAGCACTATAACATCGGTCTGTTTGATTGCTAATCCTATAAAAGCACACTTCCAAAGGTCATACTTTGGGAGCACATAGGTATTTTTGGCATAGCCCCATATAATAGTATCGTTGCTGCTCATTGACATTAAACTCTCGCCTGTTATGCCCTATAATTTGTCGACTTACCAGACTGAACGTGTTCTTTTTAACTGGGCAAGGATGGGGATGGGCTGAAGGATTAGGAGTAGGGATTTTGGAAAAAGGTAGAGTACTAGTGATGAGCGAGCATGCTCGTTTAACCCTGCTACATGAGCTGCAGGCTGACAATTTTGGACTTGGCGGCCTATCCCAAAATCACAGTCTCATCACATGTACCCTATAGTGATGAGTGAGCATGCTCGTTTAATGCTTTAAACGAGCACGCTCTGGTACTCGCCGAGTATTTGCTGCATGCTTAGCATCTAGGTTTGAACTCCCTGTGAGGATGTCTGAATTTTATTTTTTATTTATTGTTTTAATGTTTTACCTGAGCAGGAAAAGTACCGTATTTTGCAGATTGTAAGACGCCAAATTTTGGGGAGGAAATTAGGAAAAACATTTTTTTATATAAAATGGTGGTTTATCTTATAGTAGCTTACCTGGGAGCCGAGATCTCAATCTGCGCATGCACCGCTTCTGGCAGCCATTTTCCCGAAGTCCACCACATTGAAAACCATGGAAAGTGCAGGGGCTCTGGGCTTTCACAAAATGTCGGTGGAGCCCCTGCACCACCAAGCACCCCCTCCTACCAGCCTGGGACCCGCAGCATCGCCCCTCTCCTGCTGCCGCCAACTTCCTGCAGCAGCGACCCTGGAAGCCCGCTTCACCGCAACCAGTAAGCTACATTCGGATTATAAAACGCACCACCATTTTCCCAATTTGGGGGAAAAAGTGCGTCTTATAATCCGAAAAATGGGATCTTTAGTTGGTATGCTAACTATAATAATAATGGTGATGTTGGCTTTCTGTTACATTAGTGACGCTTCTTTTTTGACCTATATATTCCAGACTTCCACATCACCTTCAGTTTTCTAGACACTTGTGTGGGTAAAAGGGCATATACATTATGCTTCTAGACCTGGCGATGTGCATGCTGACTATGACTTTCTCGCTGTGGTATGCACTGATTCCTGGTAATGTACAGCCAGTGGATGGATCTGTAGACGGACGACCTGCTAATGACTTACAAAGTGGCAAGCAGATGTTCCTCTCTACAGAGGAATGTAAATTCACAGAATAGCTTAGATTTGATGGAAAGAAAACATAATTAGTTACTGTATCACAAGTCTCGCCTTTAATCAGATAGATTTTGCAATTAGTCATTCTTTTAATCTAAATTTTATATTCTTGGTGGTTGTGATTTTCCTCTGGCAGTGCCACCCTCTCAGAATGTAAAATTCGACATTTTTCTATCCCGGAGTCAGCCAGTGACTCAATTATTCCAATGGACTCCGCATTTATTCAGGCCATCAAATCTATACATTCAGGTTGTTCCATTGGGATATTTCCTTTAGCTAACAGGCCCGAGGTGTAAATATCATGGTAACAATGATATAAATAAATGGACCGTCCCATCTTTTGTCAATGTAATGTCTCATTTACGACATACCTAAATATTAGTTACATTAGATAACTAGAAAGGATAATATACGTTTTCTACTACAGTGGATACTCCAAATCGTGAATGCAGAATACACGCGAGTTATGTACAACCATGGAGTTTCATGAATCTTATAAACCACCACTCCAGCATTTTTTTTATTTCACCGCTGGAGTGGTGCTTAAAATCCAAGTCCCCTGCCCTTTGTCTGATACTTACCTTTTGGCGTTTTCGTCTACTTTCACCTCCGGTCCGTCTCCTGCAGTTTGTGACCTGCCTGCTGCTCCAGTGATTCATGGAGCGAGCTGGAGGTCACGTTCATTACAAGTCTATGAACGCCTTGTTCTGGCTCTCATACACTTGCATTGAGAGCTTATGACGTAACTTCTGACTTCCTGCCAATCAGAAGCTGCGCTCACAAGATGACGCCGCAGAACCGGAGCGGTGCCGAAACACGGTGAAGACACTGGAGGGTGAGTATATGACCGGGGCCAGGGGATTTATGCTTAAAGCACCACTCCAGCAGGGAAAAAAATGCTGGAGTGGTGCTTTAAGGACCTTTATACCCAAATTAGAAGGATTTTAATAGATTATTTGTTGTCTTTTTAATTTATTTTTTTAAAACTGTCAACACTGTCCAGAGATATGGGCCTGTTTATGTAGTGCTGTTTTATATGGTCCTTACAAGGGGGTGTGACTCACAGGATTATCTGGGTGCCCCCTTGGTAAAGACTCTAAAAAGTTAGCACTTAATATTAAGGTCCATACCTTTGGTACTGTATGGCGGATTTCATAAGAATCAAAAACTGAATACTCGGGAGCAGCAGGAATAGAATAAGAGCAAATAGTGACCACTAGTGACCTGGTGAGTGGACCTCTTAAAGCTATATTCACACTATATTGCGGTGTCTGTTTACCATATGCTCCTTTTGGCCTTCATGTGGCTTGTATATGGCAGTATACCTTTTTTCTGCTGTATAGAATAGCACTGTGGCAAATGTGTGACGTTTCCATTGATGGTATACGAGGGGATGGCATATATAACAAATCATGCAGGTGTCTGCCACCGCCACTAATCCTCAGGATGAAGGATGCAGAATACTAGTGAATGGGGCGGTGTTGAAGTTCCTTGCTCAGTGGGTGCATTTTAGCACCATTGTGTACAGATTGTACCAGGGATTGAATCCACACTGATAATAAAATGAGTGCATATCCCTGCAATTGTCGCTGACTAGTAAAGACCAACCCCATTAGCCACCAAAGGACAAATCTGCACTGTAGATGCCACCATTATTGTGTTCTAGGGGTAAGAAATTCTGCAGATACATTGTCACAAGCTCCCGATTGTCCATGGATATACGTTCTTGTACCTTAATGTTATATTTCTTGCTGTCAGGAATTAGTACTTGAGTGTTAGAGTGAAGCGTCTCCTCTGACTTTGTTTATTAGTGTTTGTCGAATGGAGAAGTGTCTGCTGATCTCCGATCGTTTTCCTGTAAAATGACAGTAGAGTGAATATTTCATCCTCTGAGTCATACGAGGTCTGTACGCACACGTTGCTTGTCCTCACAATGCGATCTGCTGATTGATTGACAGGATTTGTCCGTGGTTATCACACGCTGCCAACATTTTTCTTGGAGCATTCGCATTAGGAGAATTCTCTTAATATTCTGGTCAGCATGTTCTAACATAGCCAGGCATGTGCTCATCCAGTGCCATCTCTACACAGCACTTGACCAGGGTAACCTATATGTATTTATAAGTGTGGGGACTTTTATAAGGTTAAAGATGTTTCAAACTATTTCTTTGCTTAACATTATGTTCTTTCTTCACATTGGCTTTGCATACTGATTTTCAGGAGGAACCACTTTCGGAAAAGTTATGACTGCACTAGTTTAACAAGTCTCTCTTTTTTTTAAAAAAAACAAACTACCGTTTGTTTATTTTCAGGGTTGACGTTTTTAATTGGTTGTGCTTTCTCTGAGGAACATGTGGAAGTCACTGTCACACTGAGATATTAGCGGATCTACAGTAGCAATGAGAGGATGGAACCACTGACAAATCCTCTCCCAGCAATAGGTAAGCTGGTTTTCCAGGACCTTTGCCTGCTGAGCTGCAGTACGAGCCACGGGTACCGACGAGCCACATGTACCGACGAGCTGCAGTGTCAGGGAAAATGAAAGGGGCCATGGAGCTCCTTTTATACAGATGAGGCTAAGTTCAGATTACTTTAGTGATCTAGGTTTATTGTGTGCTCCAGAAAAAGCTCTCTGTGAACTCTGCCATGTTTTCCACATTATTGGCAGATAGTGGGAATATTTCACCCATTTGACTCCACTATCTAAAAACATAATGATGGAATACTGTAATCTACAACGCTCTTCTGTATCTTTCTCTTTTTTTGCCAACTCATTTAGCTGGGTAGAAAGGCAAAATGAGCAATTGTAAGTACACAGTGCTATATAATATGATTGCAATATATTATAAGGATAAACATTTTAATGGGAGGAGTGCTCCTTTAAGCATCAGTCAGAAATAATGAAGGTGTTATTTTTTTATTATACTCATAAGTCTACATTACATCAAACACCATTACCCCTCACCTTTTATCTTTCCACTGCTTCTGCATAAATGATATATCCTAAAGCTGGCCATACACATTAGATGGCTGTATGCCAATCGCTCGGTCGACAGCCATCTCAGGCGGCTCTCCCATGCACAAAAGCACTCATTAGGCCAAGTGTTCCTGTGTTCTCTATGAGAAAGCCAATGACTGACACCGTGGCTTATCTCCGCAAAATCGGAATACATGATCAACATCTCCACCACCAGTCGGCCGGTCCCCTATACGCATTAAACCGTCGACTGAACCTGTCGATATCAGCGGGTTGAGCCGACTTTAGTCTGTGTATTGGCGCTTTACCACGGTTCCATAGGAGTGAATAAACCTGCACACACAAGCTCAGTATATTAGAGACTCTCGGGAGTTTTCCATTTCTCCTTTATTGCTTAGGTGACTTGATGACCTTTCATCAGAAAAGCGTGACCTATTCCATTATATGCTCTGCTCTATAGCACAACTGATGAAGACATTAATGTAACCCAATATAGAATGAGTCATTTTTTTTCTTTTTGCATTGATGTGTAGGCGTACAGGCTCTGCATTTATGCTAATATTTTAAGCTCGTTTCTGTAAGTAGCAAACAGCGGTCAGGT
This sequence comes from Phyllobates terribilis, assembly GCF_046119375.1. Classification (NCBI taxonomy): domain Eukaryota; kingdom Metazoa; phylum Chordata; class Amphibia; order Anura; family Dendrobatidae; genus Phyllobates; species Phyllobates terribilis. The sequence continues at coordinate 420,127,393 of NW_027362771.1, forward strand.
TTCTAAAGCAGCTGACATTCCTCATTTCTTTTGTCTGCGTGTTTTTCGTCTGTCTTGAAGAAGGGGCAGCGCAGTTGTTGCTTTCGTTGTGGGTGATACATGATCTCTCACTTGTCAGACACTTTATTAAGTCAGCAAAAATATCTGCCAGACCAATGTACTTTGTGAAAAAAAAGTCTAAATTCTTGGTGCCTGGCAGGCATAGAGGACAAGCGGATCTTCTTTTTCATTCTGTAAAATGTGTTATTGCATGTATTCATGTAGTAGACAGTATTTCCTGATATTGAAGAGTTTACTCTAAGGGTACACACCTGGAATTGCTGGATTTAAAGATCTGCAACAATTCCAGTGTAACACCAATTTCACACATTGATGTTTCTCAGATGGCTGCCGAGTTCGGGTCAGGAGATCCGTGGTCAGAGTACAGACCGCGAAACAAGACTTTGAGAAACCTAAGTAGAAATCTGCAGCAATAAATCCTCCCCTAATTTTGGTGATTTTCTTATGGATTTGCCAAAAATAAACAAACAATGAATAAACAATAAAAAAACATTGTTTGACCTCTCCTGGTATTTCTGTAGTACCACTAGCCTGACCACAGCCGTTCCTTTTATGCTTTACTCTGCAGTCGCCTGTACAGCAGCTCACCGATGGAAGCCAAGATACAAGGACTTGTAGGCTGGGAGCAGATGTAGATACTGTTTGGTTTTCTATTTTAACAGCCTTTTTTGTTATAGGTTCTGATCACTTGTGGCGGATACTCTGTGAATTTTCTGTAGTGGATGACATTTTATCAAGTTTCATACATAACCTGCGGAATACAGATCACACAGAAATTCAGATGTGGTGTGTTCATTTATGGTGTGGATTTTCACTCTTTGCACTGCATAGGATGCAATCCACGGTATCTAAAAAATGTGGAAAATTGTAGCATAAATCCACCTCTAAGGGTATGTGCACACAATGTATTTTAGATGCCGATGTACCAATGTCATGATTGCTACAGCAAGACCCTTACAGAAATGTCAGCGGTAATTTTCCTGAAAGATCTTCTTTGACATCTCTTTTCTTTTTGACTTGTATCAGCTAGTGAGTGTCTTTCAAGTGGAAGCCACCTGAAGAATGGTCAGGTCACTTCTTTTAACTGCTTCACATCTTTACAAGGGTGAACTGGTTAAAAGATGATGAAACGACTGAACATATGCACAGCAAGTCGATTTGACATATTAGGGCATAGTTTCACATTTATTAAGCACCTTTTCAGGAGGGTTATTGAGCGGAACTGCCTGAAAAAGACGTTGTTTGCATATACCCTCAGGCTGGTTTCATACATCCATGAAACACTGACCATCACAAGACCCAGCCAGATCGCTTGGCCCTATGATCTGAATTAAATGCCGCACACATGCCTATGAGGCAGTAAGCTCAGGTGAGGAGACCCATCACTAGGGCCGGGTGTGAGGAGACCCATCAGTAGGGCCGGGTGTTGCAATGCGAACACAGTCTGTATTTCACGGATGTGCGAAACCTGTCTAGAAGTTGTAAACATCTGCCGACTTTACTGCTGATCCACAGATGATCTACAAGAAAATCTGAAATCTGGTTTTCTTGTGAATTTTGATTTCCCAATTGAATTCACCTTGGGGAAATCTATAACAAATCACTAAGAACTGATTAAAAAATCTACATCGCAGGTCAGTTTCTGCAGGGACAGTTGCCACATGTAGATGAGATTTTTGTGTATGTGTGAGATAGTGTAGTGTATGTGGATTTTCTGCTCAAAATCCAAGCAGAATATCTGCAACAATTTAGCTACAAGCGAACTTGCCCTGGAAAGTTAACTTATTGGTTATTGACTATCTTCTTCTGTAAGGTCATTAAATAAATGATTTACCTAGATGTGCACTGCTACTTGAAAATGGCTAAAAATTGCAAATTTAAGTGATCATGTAAAGTCTGAGTTAAAAGATCTCAGTATATTTTGGCCTGAAGAACATTTTGCCGCTACATGTGAACATAGCCTTAATGTTTTTGTGCAGTTATGTCATTGTTGATTATCTGCCGCACTAACAGCATCTGATTGACTGTCAAAGGAATTGCAATGACTGCTTTTTTATACCTAAATTGCCCCTTTTATCCTAGGAGGCTGGTGACGCTCACAGATGAGACCAAACCGCATTTAGGTTTTTGCACCCTAGCTTACTTTTTGAGACTATTCGCTGCAAGTAATGCAAAACATTACTGCTTAAGTTATGGTCTTTGCATAGTGAAGACAAGGGTAAAAATATACGCAGCTCTAATTACACTTCTTGTTTTCTGATGGGATTAATGACTGTCTTTCTAAAGTAGAGTATCCGCGAGATCTGACGCCCAAGGTGAGGTCAATAGGATTGATTTCTACAGAACCAGAAAGATGCTGATCCACACATTTTATGCTCAAATATCCACGTCTAAAAATAAGTATTCTGGCTTCATCGATGCAGGCGAGCTGTTCTGTATTTCTAAGGTCAGTTTATTTGGTAATATATGTCTTTTATCCCTGTATAAATAAACCAGCCAAGACGTCTTCCAATACTGGGGAGAAAACCATGTAAACCTGATGCCTAAAGGCTTCATTAATTTTAACACCACTTCTAATGGACAGCTGGCATGGAACAGATGCTACCTTTTTACCGTCGAGTACAAATTAGGAAAGCGGTATCAGTGTATGCAGCTTATGTTGGGGCACGGGCTATGGAGAAGGAATGGAAAGAGGCGACTTATTTCTGCAGTTTTCTTGTTTTTCATCTCCTGTCTTGACTCTACCCTAATGGCATGTAATGTGATGTCAGTAAATCCACAAGTTCTCCGGAGAGAGAGTGTTTTTTTTTTTTTCAAATGTTCTTTTAATTTGTGGTTTTGATGATACAGCAGGAACATCTGTATTAACTGTTTAGTTGCACGTGAGAGTCTGTGGAAATGAGATATATATGTAGTAGTATTTTTCTCATTATTCCCTTTTTGATATCAGGATAAACGTTTATTAAACCTCTTAATCTTATATTTTAAAGGGAGCCTCTCAGCAACTATTACTGATCAAACTAAGCTCCACATCTTGTAGGGACATAGTCTTAATAAAAATCATACCTATAAGCGATCAAGCCCTTTGCTGCATTTGTCATAAATTCATATTTGCTAATTAGGTGCTCCGTGCACCCTTGACTTGTCCAAATGACTCAGTGCACCTTTCCAGTTACTTGTTTTCCATCTATCTCTGCTCTCCTCTTCCTTCATTGACAGCTTTAGTTTTACAGGTATTAATAAAAGGCGGAGATAATGTTGATGGAAAACAAGTAGGTGGGAAGAAGCACTGAACTGATCCACAGCACCAAGGGTGCACCGAGCGCCGCAAAGTACCGTGTTCCCTGTAAAGTACTTTGCTTGGTTTGAAAAGTCATTTTTTGCCGACAGACTCACTTTAAAGTACTGTTTAGTGACTGCTCCAATTTTTGGCTTGCCATTAGCCTAAAGGAGTCCCCACACCAGAGCGTAAATTACTTTTTCTAAAATCCCCAAACCATTCTGATTTTACCTGGGAACCCCTCAGTTCTTTCCCCTTATCTTTCCTAAAAATTACAGGACACATTTTATGCATCCTGTATAGCAATGTTCAGGCAGTTGCAGGACTTTGCTGGACCACTTAAAAAAAAAGTCTTCACATATCGTATTTTATTTATTTATTTATTTTTAATTTGCAGAGAAAGTTTTTTTTTTCTTCATGCTGGCCGTGCACACAATTTATGTGCTTGGCTTATGGCTGACTCTTCTGACTCCCCTCTCCCAAACAGACATACTTGCTTGAGTCGGCCAACATGCATTCAGGTTCTCTGCTGGGTTTGTGCTTATACTCGGCAACCAGCCTGAACTAGCCACTCTTCAGTACATCGCACGAGGAAGGATCTTGGTGGTTGTTCTTTCCTAAGTACATTCCAGTCCATAGAAAGTCATTGCCATTTTGGATTTTTGAAGTTTACTTTGCTTATCCTAAAGTAATGACACTAGACCTGTTCATTATAGGGGTTGTACCAAGTATTAAAGGTATCCCTCATCGATAGGATAGGGCATAATGTATTTGTCACTGTGGGTCCATTGTTCAGACCCTCAATGATCAATATCGATATCCTATCTATAGTGAATAAATTATGTAATCTGTACTACCCCTTTATTTTGTGGCTACAAATAGACTTAGTATTGAAGAGAAAAATCTTTGATCACTTTTGAAAATGTGCTTGCTAGACTTTCAGGTTGGTGCTTTGGCACTTCTCAGTAAGGCTTGCCCGGTGACTCTCTCGGCCTAGGTGTGGCAGCTCCCTTTGTATAGTGCCTGCAGCTTCTGTACATGCCCCCCTCTTTTGTCCATTCCAACCATTATCTCCGAGTTGCTGCCTTTGTCAAGTAACCATTTCCAAAATGAAAGACAGGAAAGGGAGGGGGAATATATGTCCTGCTATAAAGAGGAAAAGAGGCAAATCATCCACCTGGTGAAGGGAGAGTAGGGTAAGAATGGTAAGGGATGCTGGAAAAGGAATATCAGAGAGTGATCCAAGTATATGTTAAAGGGGGGTTTTCAATTTGAAAATTATTTCCTATTCAAAGTATGTTGAATAGGAAATAATTCACTGAGGGTGTGACCGCGGTGGCTCTTACCAATCCAGAGACCGAAGACTCTAAACAGCTGTAAAAGATGTTTGTAAAGCGCTGTGGATTTAATAGCGCTATATAAGGGAGTACAATAAATGAATAAAATGAAGCGGAAGTTGATTATGTACTGCCCCTCCATTCATTCTAATAGGAGCTCCAAAGATCAGCCAAGCATTGCTCTCAGCAACCTTCACAGCTTCCGATAGGAAAGAATGGAGCGGTATTGCGCATGATCGACCTCTGCTCCATTCAGCTGGGGCTCTTCAGAGCACTACTTCACAGAATCGGTGGAGGTCACCATGGTCGTCCCCCCTGCAATTGGAAAGTAATCTTCTATCCTGTAGATAAGGGACAACTATTAATCTTGAGAAGTCCCATGTAAATTCATTGTGCGTCCCTCCTCCTTGCTACCTAGAACCCCACTTTGCCCACATACCCCACCAGCCTGCGCCATAGATACACCCCTATGCCTTAGGGTTGATTTGAGCAGGATATGTCAGTAAAAAGTTTTGAACCTTTTAGGCTATGTGTCCACGATGCAGAAATGAAGCAGAAAATTTCTGCAGCATTTCTGCATCTCCCTGGCAGAAAAAACGCATGCAGATTGTGCATGCGTTTTTCCTGCAGAATACATGCGGATCCACATGCGGATTCACATGCGTTTCCGCATGCAGATTGACAAGCGCTTTCCAGGCGATAGCATCACTTGGAAAGTGCTTGACAACTAGGTCACACTGTATAAATCCATGCAAACAGCATGGATTTATACAGTGTGACCGTAAAAATGAAAACAAATAAAGCTATACTCACCCCCGAGGCCCCGGCGTGGCGGCAGCGCTGCTTCCTGGCTGGTTCCTGGCTGCCGGCATATCGCGAGACAGAGCGGTGAAGGGCCTGCGGTCACATGACTGTGACGTCACCGCAGGTCCTCAAGCGATGCCGGCATTCAGAGAGAAGCCTTCGGAAAGGTGAGTATAAACTTTATTTGTTATTTTATTCTTTTTTTTACAGGTACAATGGTACCCAGGTCTGGATGAGAGTCTTCTCTCCTCCAGAACTGGGTACCATCCGCACATAGAGACGCATAGAAGCCGCTTGTAAAAATGTACAGTCACGGTTTCTATGCGTCTCAATACAAGTCAATGGCGGGAGTTCCGCTGCGCTTCCGCAAAATTAAATGACATGCTGCGGATTTTTGTACGCAGCATAAACGCTGCGGAAAAATCCGCAGCATGTGCATAGAACATGCGGAATCCCCTTGGGGACCATGGGGTGCGGATTACCTAGCGTTTCACAAGCGTTTATGCTGCGGAAATTCCGCAGCATAAACGCTTGAAAAACGCTACGTGGGCACCCAGCCTTTCAGCTTAGAATTGCCAAAGATCTTTTCTCTAGGAGTTGAAGTGATTTGATTATTCATGCTGATTTTTTTCCTTTGCTTGCAGCTTATCGACCTTGAATTACAAGTTTCTGTCTATAGCTATTAGTGCTGTGTGCAACTAATGTATATTATATACCATAATAATGTATAAGACTTCTTTTCCTTGCTTTAAGAATTCCCTGCTGTATTTAATCCGCCTTATCTGGTGAACGCCATCTACATAACAGAGGCAGTAGACACTTGTAAAGCAGTTGAATGAGTCTGTTATATTCATCCTGCTGGTGCCTGAGCTCCATGGATGAAGCCATTCAGCCAAGAGCCGAGAGGCGGGCTCCGAGGACTCACAGGGGGTCGTACTGGAAGTGTGTGTATGTAAGGAAAGGACTGAAACACCTTCTTATTCCAGGCAGGTTCACATAGAGCTCATGCCAAACCTAGCACTATCTTCTGTAGAGGCCATCTACTAAACAATACGTTTTTCTTTGCATCTTAATAAGAAATTAACTCCTAATTTCCCTCTATTACAGCCTATAAGGGCTCAATGTTTTGTGCTTTTATACTTTTTTTCTTTACTTTATTCCTGTGTCTTGAGCTAAAAGGATAGGAACTCGCCCAATACCGTGAATTTATGACTAGAAGTTAACAGGTGAGTCTTCACCCACTAACTGGACTTTTGAAAAGTGTTTCGGGTTTTGGCCTACGTGACTGCAAAAAGTTAAAGGGGTGGTCCACCTTTCAAGATCTTTTATTTTACCTAAATGTATATATCTTGGGTTAAAAAAATATTCTTATATTTGGGTTTCATTAAAAAGAAAAATGTGCGCCATTTGCTTTCTATAGCCTCTGTGTTTCTTTCTCTATTGATGGCTGCAGAGTGAGTTTACCGAGAATCCGCCAGTGAGCGCTCTATGATGGCTTGCGTGGGAATTTGTTGCCCTTTTTTTTTTATCTGTCATTTTTGAGCTCCTCTCAGCTACAGTAATTCATGATCACAGACCACATTAAAGTAGAATGTGCAGGGAAACAAATAGCCAAATGGTGCAAATAATTTTAATGAAACCCGATTGTAAAAAGAAAATTTTTATCAACACAAACATGCATTTAAGAAAAAAATAAAACGTTGCCCCCACAGGTGGACAACCACTTTAACCTTGGAGCTCACCTATTGCACCTGTTTAGCCAAGAACTAACCCTGTGAAGTCTGTTCTTGTTCTCTATGAACATTCATAGGTTATCAAGAAGTAGAAAGAAGTGAGTGACTGCAGGGATAAGACTACAGAGATGATAGTCACTTACCATAGAGACAAGTAGCTCTGCATAGGGTACCCATGTTCATGCTGGTCTTGATGAGGGAGCTTGCTGGAGTCAGACTCTCCTGATTCATGAAGAGGTGCCCATCTCTGACAAGTGTCCTACGCCTCCTTGCACCTTACAAGAAGTACAGGTACTGGAGTGAGATTTTCTGGCATATGGAAAGCCACATGAAGTAGCCGAGCTGTGTTGCCACGTCCCCGCCATTCCTCCATCCTGCCCCAGCTCTGCCCATTTTGGCAAAGCTGGGAGAAACGGGTGTGAAAACACCAAAACCAACATTTTCAATGCTTTTATGCCAGAATTCTAGCGCAAAAAGCGTTGATGAATCTGTCCCAAAATTACCAAATTATAATTAAGACTTTACAAAGTTATCTGATTTTTCATCCTATACAAAAAATGTCATTTTCAAGGTGCACACGTTTTGTGCTGTATATTTCTAGTAACATCCTTGCTTCTTTTCTCTGATAATGATTTATGAGTGGTCTTTAGATACAGTATGATGGATGCCGTCAGTGGTGGCTTGTGTTGGTGCGTTCTGTATAGCCCCTCACATGAGTAGTGTTGGCTCAGTCTGCCCTGTAACCCTGCCGTTCATCACGGCCAATGCTTTACATGCTGGCTTTTCTTAACAATAGCGGACATCGATCTTCTCGTTCTTGGGCAGGGTTTAGCAATGTCTTGTATTGTGACATCTTACATTAGCAGTGAATATGAAAAAGGTTTGACAGTTTGTCAATATCCGTCACACAGTCTCGGCTTGTAGCTTTATTATTCCCTGTGATCTTACAGCTTTTTAACTTTTTTTTTTGCAGTTTTTTTATTTACTCAGTAAATCATTAATTTTCTATAATTGTTTTTATTATGACATCAATTTGACACACATGCCAGGACATGTACTGCTTCCATCTGAGTCACCCTTCAATCTTTAATGCTAAGTGGATCTTATTACTCATCTGGTATTATTATAGAATATAATTCTAGAGGTCTAACTGTAGAATCCCGACAAAGGGGTCACGCGACCCTGTAACGCATTTATATCATTTTAATAAAGCTTTCGATTGCAAATGCTGGTCTCTTGCATCTTGTACTAGCAGCGCTGCACCGTCTCACCTTCACGTTTACCACCTACTGTTAAGGGAGGGCAATAACCCTTCACGGTTGACCAAGTGAGTGTCAAATTATTAAATTATTATGTTGATTGCAATCCACAGAAAACCAAACGGAAACCATGTTCTGTATTGGGAGGATTCAAAGAATCTCTGATCCAGTTTATTTTGCTTAGCATTTTATATTGTTTTGAGTATATCAAATAGCCAATCAACTCTACAGCCATACTACAATACTATTGGCTAACTGATGTTAGTACAATTATTACGGAAAACACATATATGGTCATATTATCATTGTTAGTTTGAAGCACTATGGAAATTTTACAAGGTCAAACCTGGCCTAAACAAGTTAGATAACAGTGTCTGACAAAATGTTCTCTTGAGAAAAAGTTAGTGTGAGAGAAGTTCTATGGGAAGAGAAAGAAAGAATGTATGTTATGCAAGGAGTGATAATAACATGATTTTAAAGCGAGTAGACAAAATGGAGTTGCTCTAGCATGAGTATCAGTATGTCCTCTACACTACCATTGCTGATTATGTGTAGCAGGAATGAGTGAGTCTCCTATCTGATACCCCCCATCCAGTTCACAATTAACAATACTACTTTATTATACTGTAGATTCAGCAGTGATCAAGAGAAAACTATGGAACTCAGTGATTTCAATAGGCAACTTAAAACTTAACTTAAAATCTTTAACTTAAAAAAATTATCATGTTACTTGGCTTCCTAAAAAATGGAGCCGGATTTTGTGCAAATACTGGAAATAAGGAAACTGGTTTAAGAGGAAGTCAGGTTGCCAACTTAATTTTTTAGTTTTCTTAAGAACCATATTATGTAAATTTATGTCAAATGGCACAGATGCTGGTTGTGTCACGCAGCCGCCATCTCCCAGTAATCCCAAGCAAGCTCCAGTCACTGCTGTTAACCATTTACATGCTGCTGTCGATCACTGACAGCACCATTTAAATAGCTCGGTTGCTTATGTCACTTTGCACCAGCCCTAGCTCCCAATGCCCACCCCTCCCCTTGTGTGTCAATTGGATACAATGGCAGCTGGAGATGTACTGAAGGCCACCATGGCTTTCTGGTTGATCCTTATTTGAAGCTTAGCCTGTGAAGGTGCTACCTCTTGAAGCTCATCAAGAGAATGCCAACAGTGTGCAAAGCAGTCATCAAAGCAAAAGGTGGCTACTTTGAAGAACCTAGAATATAAGACATATTTTCAGCTGTTTCACTCTTTTTTGTTAAGTATATAATTCCACATGTGTTAATTCATAGTTTTGATGCCTTCAGTGTGAATGTACAATTTTCATAGTCATGAAAATACAGAAAAATCTTTAAATGAGAAGGTGTGTCCAAACTTTTGGTCTGTACTGTATATTGGTACTGTTGTTTATAAAAATCCGATCTATCAAAATATTAAATTATTTAAACTATAAATTAAAGGTCTAAAAGAAAAGTACTGAAAAGTCAGAATTGTTGTTTTTCAGTTGCCGTACCTCACCTAAGTTTGCAATAAACAGTGACCAAAACATTGGATCTACAGTAAAAATTATTTCAATAAAAATATCAGATTAATGTAAAAAAAAGCCCTCACCCAGCTCCACAAATAAAAAAATTAAAAAGCTATGAGTCACAGAGAATGCCGACACAAAACTAATTTTTTTTGCTTGTTTGTTATTACTGGAGTTTTACCGAAATGAAGATTCATCTTTCCAGGATAATTTTATCACAAAATGAACACCATAGAAACAAAACCCAAAAATCAATGGTGGAATTGCGTTTTTGTTTTTTTTTCTTCACTATTTTCCTGTTTCTCATAACATTTATATTTTAAGGTGAATGGTGTCACTCAAAAAAACAGCTCCTCCTGCAAAAAACAAGTTCTCATACTGCAATGTTGACGGAAAAATAAGAAAAAAAGGTATGGCCCTTAAAGGGGTTGTCCACTACGTTTACATTGATGCCCTATCCGCCGATCAGCTGGTATCAATGTAAAAGTAGTGGGCAACTTCTTTAAGAGAAGAGGAGGACAAACGAATGCGCAAAAATGGAAAATTGCCCAATCGTGAAATGGTTAACTAAGGATTACACACTAATAGCAAAACGTAATGTATCATAAAGTAGCGCTCCCATACTGATATATATGAATTATATCTGTAGCAGCATTTACAGTGAACTGTAAAACGATGATAAACATTTGTACAACTTTCACCAAGTTAAAAAAAAAAAAAAAGTTTTTCCTTTAAAGGGGTTGTCCATTACTAAGACAACCCCTTTTTGATCTAAATGTTTGTCCCCGATCAAATAAAAAAGCAAAAGCTTATACTCGCCTCCTGTGCTGGCGCCATTCCAGTGGTGTCTGCACTTGCGGTCCCGGGGCTTTTTTGCGGTTGTTGTGACATGTGACCCCGGCGCCCAATCTGCGCTGGCGTCACTGTCCCCGCCTAATGTCAAATTGAACATGAAGAGGACGTCTGGGCTGCAGCTGATCTGACTTTCCTCTTAATGTTCAGTTCTTATGAAGGCTGGGACAGTGACGTCAGCGCTGGTTGGGCGCCGGGTCACGTGTCACAACAACTGCACGGGAGCCTGGGACTGAGAGTGTCAACACCGCTGGAACGGCGCCGGAACAGGAGTTGAGTATAAGCTTTTTTATTTTATCGGGGCCAAGCGTGGGGTATGAGAAGGAGTTGTCCAAGTAGTGTACAACTTCTTCACCTTTCCATTAGTTCATAGACAATTGGTAATCCTGCAAGGGAGCCATATGTAGGTATAATGGTCCATGTGCATATGCAGCCTCTGCACCGCCTCATATTAGTAATGCTGTCCTTCAGGCCTCATTCACACATTTTTGTTTAAACACATAGGTGAAAAAATGTTATTGATGTCATCAGTGTTTTTCAGGGATGAATAAATAAATGACAGAGCAGCTCTTATAGTTTGCAGTGTTAAATACAGACCGCACACGGATGGGACACTGATGCCATCCGCGGGCTGTATGAGTTTTTCATGGACCATAGATTAGAACGTATTATATCTGTGAGAAAACAGGTAGAACACGGACGTCTAGATAAGGCCTTACATTCTTACCTCTCTTTAATGGACAAGGAGTAGTGTCCACATTAAGTTGTTATTTTCCTGTTCATTCACATGGCGTCTGGTATAGTAAATATGTGCCATGTGCACTTTTATAGTTTCATCAAGGCACTGACGAAACATTACCTTCTGAGCAAATGACCCACAGCTGCCAAAACCTTGAACAGTGGAAGAAATGTGTTTTTAAGCCTCGCGTGCAGATCAAGTGTGTTTTTCAGGAAATATCTAAGTTTTCACAAGCAAAGAATCTAAAACATATTTCAGGGCCGATTTGCCCTCATTCTGTTTGTTTATGTGCATTTTTATGAGCTTGTTAGGCGTTGTGTAATTTATGAATACATTTTTAATTTAGTTATTTAAATGGGTTTAGATGTTAAAGACATATGTGACTTTACTCTGTTTCCACCATTCTGTATGGCGTGTGCCAATGCAAGGGGCCATGTTGTACTGTTGAGCTACATTAGTTAGTGCAGTATAGTACTAGCCTAGAACTATCCTATAGTACTGATCTACATTTAGTTTTGGTGATCTCATTGGCTACATTGAATGGTTTCAGCTTTTGTAGTGTCCTTTTAAAGAAAAATGTTTTAGTAAAATGAATTGGAACTAATAGAAGCTGAATTATCAAATGTTCTAGAGTACTGAACTGTGAGCGAAAACATGAAGAGTTGGGAAGCAGAAAGTCACAGTTGGTTTCTGTTGCTTAGACTTCTACTTTTTGCTCTTTGAGGTTTCAGGTTATTTTACAACAAGAGGGACGGCTCACACATTAAGGCTACACTGTCAGCAAAGTATTTTCAGTCTGTGTGCTGTCTGTGGAAAAAACTGAAGTTACACGGACAGCACTAGGACCAATATTATTTAATTGGGCTGTTTAAATACCTGTTTATCACATGGACCGAATGTGTGCGTGAAACAAATGACTGTCTCACACCCGTGACTTGCACCGTTTGTAAACGCCGTCCTACTCACTGCGTGCGCTGCTCTTCTCCTCCCAGTGTCAGACCATCTTGCTGAGCTGCCTTGTGCAGCACTTCCAGCACTGCTATATACTCCTCTTGCTGGAGAGTCTCCACCTGGCTATAAGGGGGCATGGCCACACTCTGCATCTATTAAAAACAACTGTGTCCTGCAGAGTTTTGTTTCCCTGGCCTATCCTTTGTAAGCAGTGTATATATTCAGCAGCTCCTTCCTCCACACCTTGCCTGAGCTTAGGCACTAGTTGCAGTATGTTTCTAGTTTCCTGTTAAGGTGCATTACTATTTTGTCTCTCTGCTCTTGATCCCGGCTTTGTATTTTGAATCTGTGTTGCCCGCCCCGAGCTCGGACTGTCTGACCATGTCCCTGCCTTCCCTCTGTGCCTCGTATTTCAGCCTTGACCAGTTGGTCAGCTGCTGCAGGTCCGGGTACAGCCCTCGAGTGCTATCTGGTGACTACCCAAAGGGCCCAATCCTATCTTCACCATCAGAGGCTCTAGTGAAGACCAGATAGTCACTTAGTTATGACACCTCCTGGGTAAGCCCGGTCAGTGGTGCATTGGGTCCACACCCACCATCGTCACACACTGCATCAACTAGTCTCTTCTGCATTTCGGGTAAGATCAACCATATAGCATCCGATTTATATGGACACGTTAGCATTATCAACATAGAAAACCGTTTGGTTTTGTAAATGTTAACTGCTGATGTATAAAAACAGATGTCACATGGATGGCATACAAATGACAATACAGTTGAAAAATTGTTCCTTTTTTATGGATAAAAATATTTTTTATTGATGAAAATCGGACAAATTTTTTATACTCTTGTAAACTAAGCCTAACTAATTAGACACGATGGAGAAGAGCCTACAGAACATGTTGATGTAATCAAGTAGATTGGATTGGTAGTCTGGGAAAAGAGACCAAGCTGCATTTTTCTGACATGTCAAGTTTGACATATACTTCCTTTCTTTGAACAAGCGTTGACAGGTCTCAAAACAGTAAGTTTTCTAGAGAGACTTAAAACACCACCTGCATATATGTATTGTGAAGCAATGTTTGTTGGCAAATCAATTTGTTTTCAATGGAGTCCACCAACAAGATAATGCCCAACTATCTTCAGATGTTTCACACTTAGGCAACAGGGAATGTGACAGGTTGGGGTTTTATCTGTCTGAGACTTTGTTTTCTTCAAAATAAGCATGTCTACCAAATAACACTTTTCAAAATGCTGACATTAGCTTATAGAATTTCTATTTCCAATGGATTACACTACAGACCCTGATGTCTTCCTCTGTAAAGAGTCTATTTGTAAATGTTATTTTTAAGGAGCATTGTATGGCCTGTAAGTCTCTCTGCACCTGCCCAGCGGGTCTTTTCCAGGAGAAATTTTAACCCTTAAAGCCCCCATTGAACACCCCTCACTCAATCAGCCTTTCTCTTACTGGACACCAATGAGGGGAAAGAACCTCAAAACATCTATGTGCAAATGTAGATTCTGGTTTGGCTTTCTCTTACTAAGTCTTGTGGCAAGGCTCTTTCAAAGAGTTGATACTGACTTGTATGATTGCCACTTCCAATAGGTGGCACTAGAGATCATGTTCTCTTCCTCTGTGAAGAGGCTATTTACATACATGATTATTTAACATGTATTTTAATTCAATAGATTTTGTTTGGTTCCAAAGCACACTGGAAGATTTGAAAGAGCCACAAAACCTAAAGTACAAAGCTTACAATCAAAGAAAATGGTCAGTGAATGGTCATCTTTAGGGCTTGAAAGGGCCCAGTGTTCCCAGTGGCCAGATATTACCTGAACAAGGCTGTGGTTAGATGTTTAATTGGTGAGGTCACATGCACACAGTCTGGGCAATGTGTTCCTAAGCCCGGAAGACAAGTGAGTAGTAGTATTTGTTTGCCTGTGCTCTGTACCAAGTCTTGATCATTTCCTTTCCATTCCTCCCCTGAACGGGTTGACAGCTTGTTTTTCTAGGCTCTGATTGTCACATGATTATAGCTGTGTCATTTTAGAAGCAACATCTGTTTTTCAATGGATCCAATGTTTACAAATTATCAACAGATGGGCGCACCGGAGCACAGACAGGTCAGACAACTTGTGCAAGGTCAAAGGGGAGCACAGGAAGAGGGAATCATCGACTTATGCTGCCTGCTGAGCCTCACATACTATACAAAGGAGCATTTTATGGGGCGGCAGCAGACAGAAGTGCCCAAAAAATGTCTCCTTATTTCTTTAAAATCAACATATTATTTACTAGTTCAGTATTTAATATATTATAGCAGTGGATGTATAGTGATATATAGATTTTCACCTTTAGTCCCCCTGTGTGTGTATATATATGTGTGTGTGTGAGTGTATGTGTATATATATATATATATATATGTCAGTACAGACCAAAAGTTTGGACACACCTTCTCATTTAAAGATTTTTCTGTTTTTTCATGACTTTGAAAATTGTGCATTCACACTGAAGGCTTCAAAACTATAAATTAACACATGTGGAATTATATACTTAACAAAAAAGTGTGAAACAACTGAAAATATGTCTTATATTCTAGGTTCTTCAAAGTAGCCACCTTTTGCTTTGATGACTGCTTTGCACACTCTTGGCATTCTCTTGATGAGCTTCAAGAGGTAGTCACCGGAAATGGTCTTCCAACAATCTTGAAGGAGTTCCCAGAGATGCTTAGCACTTGTTGGCCCTTTTGCCTTCATTCTGCGGTCCAGCTCACCCCAAACCATCTCGATTGGGTTCAGGTCTGGTGACTGTGGAGGCCAGGTCATCTGGCATAGCACCCCATCACTCCCCTTCTTGGTCAAATAGCCCTTACACAGCCTGGAGGTGTGTTTGGGGTCATTGTCCTGTTAAAAAATAAATGATGGTTCGACTAAACGCAAACCGGATGGAATAGCATGTCGCTGCAAGATGCTGTGGTAGCCATGCTGGTTCAGTATGCCTTCAATTTTGAATAAATCCCCAACAGTGTCACCAGCAAAGCACCCCAACACCATCACATCTCCTCCTCCATGCTTCATGGTGGGAACCAGGCATGTAGAGTCCATCCGTTCACCTTTTCTGTGTCACACAAAGACACGGTGGTTGGAACCAAAGATCTCAAATTTAGACTCATCAGACCAAAGCACAGATTTCCACTAGTCTAATGTCCATTCCTTGTGTTCTTTAGCCCAAACAAGTCTCTTCTGCTTGTTGCCTGTCCTTAGCAGTGGTTTCCTAGCAGCTATTTTACCATGAAGGCCTGCTGCACAAAGTCTCCTCTTAACAGTTGTTGTAGAGATGTGTCTGCTACTAGAACTCTGTGTGGCACTGACCTGGTCTCTATTCTAAGCGGCTGTTAACCTGCGATTTCTGAGGCTGGTGAGTCAGATAAACTTATCCTCAGAAGCAGAGGTGACTCTTGGTCTTCCTTTCCTGAGGCGGTCCTCATGTGAGCCAGTTTCTTTGTAGCGCTTGATGATTTTTCAACTGCACTTGGGGACACATTCAAAGTTTTCCCAATTTTTCGGACTGACTGACCTTCATTTCTTAAAGTAATGATGGCCACTCGTTTTTCTTTACTTAGCTGCTTTTTTCTTGCCATAATACAAATTCTAGCAGTCTATTCAGTAGGACTATCAGCTGTGTATCCACCTGACTTCTGCACAACACAACTGATGGTCCCAACCCCATTTATAAGGCAAGAAATTCCACTTATTAAACCTGACAGGGCACACCTGTGAAGTGAAAACCATTTCCGGTGACTACCACTTGAAGCTCATCAAGAGAATGCCAAGAGTGTGCAAAGCAGTCATCAAAGCAAAAGGTGGCTATTTTGAAGAACCTAGAATATAAGACATATTTTCTGTTGTTTCACACTTTTTTGTTAAGTATATAATTCCACATGTGTTAATTCATAGTTTTGATGCCTTCAGTGTGAATGTACAATTTTCAAAGTCATGAAAATACAGAAAAAGCTTTAAATAAGAAGGTGTGTCCAAACTTTTGGTCTGCACTATATATATATATATATATATATATATATATATATATATATATATATATATATATATATATACACACACACACTAGATGGAGGCCTGATGCTATCGCATCGGGGGGGGGGGGGGGTGGTAATGTCACACCGCACTGCTGCGCTCTGCCTGCTCACGCCACGCTGCTGCGCTCTGCCTGCTCACGCCGCGCTCTGCCTGCTCATACCACTCTGCCATGCTGCCCTGCCTGCTGACGACGTTTGACACCGCTCTGCCCTTCTTCTTTTCCCTGTTCCTGTATCACGTCTTTTCAAACCATTCAGTATAATGAGGCTATGTTGTATCAGGATCTAGTGCGGTAGTAAGCTCTGAATTGTACAGGTGCAGAGCTGAGTTTGTCATTTGGTTCTGTGACGTCACTGCATAAGACTACAGGGAATCCTACTGTCTCATAGATCTTATAGTACAAAGGTTGTCTGCTGCAGTTCTGCCTGAGGAATCCCTGACATTAGATACGCCGGTCAGTGAAACAGTCGGCTGATCCTGGCGGCAGCGTGTACGGCGGGTTCGCGACGGTGTTCCATTGGTGGTACGCGCAAGAGGCTGGTACCACCAGCAGTTTCCATATTGAGACACCCATCACTTGGGTGTCCCAATATGGCGGTCGACGAACTTCCGCAGCTTGGAATTCTGGCATCCGGACGGAACTGGATGTGAAGACATTACAAGGTAAGTATATATTAAGATATATATATATATAATATATTGTATGTAATACACTCCTGAAAAGTGACATTGCAAAACCAAGAAGGAAGGTTCATGGAATTATGGAAATCACTGAATGGGTAGACATGCCAATGATATGCAAATGATGAAAAAGAGGAAGCTAAATTTTGAAAACATCGTGAATTATTCAGTATTGCAGTTGAGTGCCATATGCAGAAATACATGCTTTGCCATGCACGTCTTGCCATGCTATCAATGAGCTTATTAATGGTTGTCGGAGGAATGTTCTGCCATTCTGAATGCACATGGGCACACAAATCATGAGGAACCAGTGCCGTCAGCTCCCTTTGAAATTGCCGACCAATTATGTCCTAGATGTGCTCAATACGAGACAGCCTGCAACATCTCCGGACTTAACGTAGCACATTTAGGCCAAGCAGGCTGCTCACAGTAGCTCAAGCAACGTGTGGCCTTGCTTTATTATGTTGAAGAAAAACTCCTGGGACACTTTCACGTTCCTTAATGAAAAGCCTCTTCATGAAGGAACTTTCATTGCATCGAAGACCGAAGCGGAAGAGCATAGATCTCCATTCCAGCCTCTATTGCTGTCTTGCTCTGCACCATGGTAGACTTTGAGAGTAGTAGGGGGAGATCTTCTAATTTGTGTAGACTTTGTTTGACACCTTAGGCATTGTTTATAACATCTAATTTTGCTTGCAGTACATAATGAATCACTATGCTCCATTCTTCAAACCTGACAAGACCACATGAGCAACACTAATAAGAGGCCTTCATGAGGGAATATTACACTAGTCTATTTGTCGGGATTATGGTGTGGGGTGGCATGTACTGTAGACAGACCACTCTAGTCTTTATTTCAGATACACTATCAGCTCAGCGTTACATTGATTTGGCTGTGGAACCAGTGGTATGGCCATTTCTCAAAAATGTATCAGGAGTACTTTTTCAACACATCAGCATGTTGTTAGTGCTACCATGAGCAGCCTGCATGGTCTATACATGCTGCCATGTCCCGCTGTGTCTCTGGACTTGGCTCCCATCGAGCACATCTGGGACATTGGTCGACAATTGCAAAAGGAGCTGCCAGCAGCAGATCTTGATGATTTGCTTCAGTGCATTTAGCAAGAACATTCCTCAGACAACCATTAATAATCTCATTGACAGCAGCCAAGGTGTGTAAGTGCGGGGATTGCTGCATATCGCGCTCATACTCGATACTGAATAAATAGTTATTTTGAAAAAAAAATTCAGCACTTGTGAATCATTACCATGTCTATCGATCCATGACTTTTCCTTCTTTGTGTTGAAATTTCAGCGCTTGTGAACACAGTCAGTCCATGTATTACATGGTTGGTAATTCTTTGGAGCAGCCTCATATAGTATTTCATTTTCCTAGCAAAACCAATTGTGTGTTAGTTGTCTCAGGAGCCAGGCCAGTGGCAGTAAACTGTTTGCCATGACGGTTGGCAAAATAATAACAAATATTCCATTCCTAGTGCTTTTCAGTTTTTGTTTCTGCTTTATATTTATCTTTCACTCACGTCTTACGCAGTAATTTCCATTTTAATGTACATTATTAGTTGCACTTCCATCCACAAATCTCATCTCTCAGCGAGTGCTGTTGAAGTAGGTTGTAAAGTAGATTTCATTTCTGTCATCAGTATAGTTACCTTTTTTATACCTTATTTAAAATATCATTTAAAACCATTAACTGTGTTTAATCAAAATCATTACACAACAGCTTAATGGAGGTGAGTCACAAAATGCTCGCTATTTAATGGTATTAAATTATGTCTACTCTATCTTTTCTTAATTTCCTGAAAATTATGCTTTAGTATATATTAATGAATAAAAGGCTGCAAAGTGAAGACCTATAAGTGTATGGAGGATGTAAGGAGAATACATGGGTTTTAAATAACAAGTAAAGGAACTTTCCTGTCTGATGCTAATCATGTGCTTCAAAAGAATAGAAAAAATGTGACAGAGTATGTGTGTATGTATGTGTGTATATATATATATATATATATATATATATATATATATTTAATATATATACATATATAATGTGTATGTGTGTATACAGTACAGACCAAAAGTTTGGACACACCTCATTTAAAGATTTCTCTGTATTTTCATGGCTATGAAAATTGTACATTCACACTGAAGGCATCAAAACTATGAATTAACACATGTGGAATTATATACTTAACAAAAAAGTGTGAAACAACTGAAAATATGTCTTATATTCTAGGTTCTTCAAAGTAGCCACCTTTTGCTTTGATGAATGCTTTGCACACTCTTGGCATTCTCTTGATGAGCTTCAAGAGGTAGTCACCGGAAATGGTCTTCCAACAATCTTGAAGGAGTTCCCAGAGATGCTTAGCACTTGTTGGCCCTTTTTTGCCTTCACTCTGCGGTCCAGCTCACTGCTCAACTTGATGCCGTCACTGTGAGTCACTGAGGTCTGCAAGCTTGCGCTCCTCAGTGTGTGTGCAGGATGGCAGGCTGGATGGTCGCGTCCAGCTGCTATGCAGGCTGCCATCTAGATTTAGCACAGCTGGTCTCATCACGGGACACATGGATTATGTTCTTCACGTCAGAAAGGTAAGTATGAGGTTTGTTTATTATTTTATTTTTATTACAGGTGACATGGGATTCAGTGGAATGGGTGTAATGGTAAGTAGGGTTTAATTAAGAATATTAAAGGAGTCTGTGTGTTTATTTCAAATAAAATATTTTATTCTGAGTGTGGGTGTATTTATTTCAAATTTCACTTCCACTATGGATTTAGTAATGGGGCGTCTTATAGACGCCTCTCCATTACTAACCTGGGCTTGATGTCAGCTGGTATTATAATCTGACATCAACCCCATCCCTATAACCCCACTTGCCATCGCCACAGGGCAATGGGCAGAGAGAGGCTAAGTGCCAAAATTGGCACATCCTATGGATGCGCCATTTCTGGGGCAGCTGAGGGCTGGTGTTTGTAGTCTGGGAGGGGGCTAATATTTATGGTCCTTTCATAGCCTATTATTATCAGCCCCCAGCTGTCTGCATAGCCTTTGCTAACTGCTAAAATAGGTGGACCCCACGTCCAATTTTTTTTAGGGTCCCCCATTTTAATAGCCAGTAAAGGCTAAGTATTCAGCTGGGGGCTGATATTAGTAGTCTGGGAAGCTCTGTGTGTATTACCCCCTTCCCAGGCTGCAAACATCTGCCCCAGCTGTCTCCTTAACCTCTGCTAGAGAATAAAATTACAGGGGACCCCACGCCATTTTTTTAAAGAATTCTTTACTTTAACAATAAATTGCATGTACAGTAAGCAACACATGAACACATGCAAAACACAGAATATATATCACTCACATATTTATATCTATGTGTATGTATATATCTGAATTTGTGTATGTATCTATCAATCTGTATATATCTATACACACATATATATAGATATACATCTATATATATATATAGATGTATCTCTATATATCTGCTGTATATATATATATAATACGTATATATGTGTGTGTGGTGAAGAATATTTCCATAGAAAACTATGTGTAAATGGCCTAGACCATTCCCCTATGTAAAAGCCCATATTAAAATCGCATTGCATACAGATGCCAGGTGAGAAAATCGCATAGTACTCGCATGACACTCGTCTGTTTCTTCGGTCCAGATATTGGAACTTTTTTTCTCACATATGGGTATGAGCCTTAACTAGTGTTGAGCATTCCGATACTGAAATATCGGGTATCGGCCGATATTCGCGGTATCGGAATTCCGATACTTAATTCCGATACTTTTACAATATCGAATACCGGAATCGGAAGTTCCCATAATGCCTGCGCTCTGCAGTGTCTCTGAAGGATGACAAGCTGGATGGCAGCGCTCAGCTGAGATCCAGCCTGTCATCAGAATGCCATCCCAGCGTGGGAGAATTCTCCTGATTGTTTAAAAGCCGGCGCGCGGTAAAAAGCCGCCGGCTTTTAAACAATCACACAGCCCCATACTGCTTCCCCGCAGCCTCCCACCCCGATCCTCCGCTTCCCTCGCCACCTCCCATCCCGATCGTAAGTTAGGACCGGGCGGGGAGCGCAGCACCGGGGAGCGGGGAAGCCGGCAGTGAAAAGACTTCACCGCCGGCTTTCCCGTTCTGTGCTGCGCTTTCCCGCCGGTTATTTCAAATGAACAGCTGAGGTATCAGGTGATGCCAATCAGCTGTTCATTTGAAGTCGCCGCGGTGCCCTCAGAGGGTTCATGTGAGTTCATGCTTGACTGCATTGCATGAACTCACATGAACTTTCCCACGGCCACACAGGTCAGCCTCACCTCGCAGACCATCAGCCCGTCATGATTGGTGTGTGTGGGTGTCTGTGCGGGTGTGCGCGGTGTGTGGGGTGTCTGTGCGGTGTCTGTGCGATGTCTGCGAGTGTGTGCGGTGTCTGTGCGATGTCTGCGGGTGTGTGCGGTGTCTGTGCGATGTCTGCGGGTGTGTGCGGTGTCTGTGCGATGTCTGCGGGTGTGCGCGGTGTCTGTGCGATGTCTGGGGGGTGTGTGCGTGCAGGCAGACATAGGCCGATGTGACACTACTACTCCCATCGGCCTATGTCTGTCCCCCGTCCACACGTGCCAGCAGGATCAGCTCGATGGGAGCAGTAGTTCCCATCAGCCTGATCCTGCTATTTAAATTGCCCTACTGTGTCCCCAATAAATTTTAAATACATGTCATTGGTGGCCAGTGGTTGCCTACAATAAATTAGTTCATACATTACCTGTCCCCGCCGATCGCCACCTAAAATAAAGTAAAAAATAAAAAACTACACCTATACTCACCTAGACACCTAATTCCCCGAAGCCATCGATCTCCTGTAATAAAATATAAAATAATAAACCACAACCTTATCCTTACCCCTCCGTAGAAGTCCACGAGTGTCCCACGATGATCTCCAGTTCAGAGCAGCCACATAGAATGTGACCGCTCTGAACCGCTGCCGCCGCTAGGATGACGGGGCCGTAAAGCAGCCCCGTCATTGCATAAGCGGGTTCGCCGGAGTTCAGGCAGCGCTGCTCCGGTCAGCTCCTTTACGGCCCTGCTGTATCGTGAGAAATTCCCACGGTACAGCAGTGCCATAAAGGAGGTCTCCGGAGCTGCGCTGCCTGAATGCACTCCGGTGACCTCAGTCAGTGGCTCCCGCTGCCGGGAGCGGACGTGTTCCCGGCAGCGTGAGCTTACAGCAGCCATGCACAGCTGTCACCATCTCCAGATGTGACAGCTGTGCATGGGAGATCAGCGCAGGAACGTGGACAGGTAACTATTTTTTTTTAGTAAACTAAGAATTAAATAAAATGGTGTGTTTTATTTCAAATAAATTATTTTTTTCTGGGTGTAGTGTGTGTTTTCTTTTTAACACTTTGTAGGTTAGTAATGGGGGTGTCTTATAGACGCCCATCATTACTAACCTGGGCTTCATGGCAGCTGGCGCTGACATGAACCCCAGCCCCATTACCCCCTGCCACCGCACCAGGGCAGCGTGGAAGAGCGAGGCTAAGTGCCAGAATTGGTGCATCCTATGGATGCGCCATTTCTGGGGCGGCTGACGGCTGGTGTTTCTAGCCTGGGAGGGGGCCAATATTCATGGCACCCTTCCTGGGCTATTAATATCAGCCCCCAGCTGTCTGCCTAGCCTTTGCTAGCTATTAAAATAGGGGGGACCCCACGTCATTTTTTTTGGGCAGGTCCCCCATTTTAATAGCTAGTAAAGGCTAGGTATTCAGCTGGGGGCTGATATTAGTAGTTGAGAATTCTCCCACGCTGTCAGTGACGTGCATGAGGTGAGCTGAGTTCATTGGACATGACCTCACCTCATGCACGTCACTGACAGCGTGGGAAAATTCTCATGCTGAAGCGCTGAGTGCAGGAGAATTCTCCCACGCTGTCAGTGACGTGCATGAGGTGAGCTGAGTTCATTGTCGGCTCATCTGGATGCCGTCACAGAGAGACACAGGAGCGCAAGCATGCCTGCGCTTCTCAGTGTCCGCGGGATGACAGGCTGGATGGCAGCTTTCTCCTGCGGTCCAGCCTGTCATCTCGATGTAGCAGAGCTGGAGCCATCGTGGGAACCATGGAAAGGTAAGGATGAGGTTGCTTTATTATTTTTCTTTTATTGCAGGAGATCATTGGCTTCAGCTGGAATGGGCGTGACGGTAAGTATGGTTTAATTTAGAACAATAAAGAATTGTGTGTTTATTTCAATTAAAGGACTTTATTCTGGGTGTTTGTGTTTTTTTTTTTAACTTTGACTATGGGGTTAGTAATGGGGGTGTCTTATAGACGCCTCTCCATTACTAACCTGGGCTTGATGTCAGCTGGTATTATAAGCTGACATCAACCCCAACCCTATTACCCCACTGCCACCGCTACAGGGCAGTGGGAAGAGCGAGGCTAAGTGCCAGAGTTGGCGCATCCTATGGATGCGCCATTTCTGGGGCGGCTGACGGCTGGTGTTTCTAGCCTGGGAGGGGGCCAATATTCATGGCACCCTTCCTGGGCTATTAATATCAGCCCCCAGCTGTCTGCCTAGCCTTTGCTAGCTATTAAATTAGGGGGAACCCCACGTCATTTTTTGGGGGGGGTCCCCCATTTTAATAGCTAGTAAAGGCTAAGTATTCCGCTGGGGGCTGATATTAGCAGCCTGGGAAGCTCCGTGGGTATTACCCCCTTCCCAGGCTTCAAACATCTGCCCCAGCTGTCTGCTTAACCTCCGCTAGAGACTAAAATTAAGGGGAACCCCACGCCAATTTTTTTTTAAATAAATCCTTTATTTTAACACTAAATGACAAGTACAGTAAGCAACACTGTCACTGTACTTCATATATATGTGACTGACATGTTTCTATCTATCTAATCTATGTGTGATTCTCTATTCCTTCTATTCTAAATTGTCGGGTACAGATGCTGAATTGCCGGCCGGCTTTTTTAAAGAGACGGTGCATGAAAACACTAATATTTTTTTTAATAAATCCTTTACACTAAATGACAAGTACATTAAGCAACACTGTCACTGTACTTCATATATATGTGACTGACATGTTTCTATCTATCTAATCTATGTGTGAAGCTCTATTCTTTCTGTTGTAAATTGTCGGGTACCGGTGTATGCCGCTGATGAATTGCCGGCTTTTCATGTAATACATTCTACATTATTCTTAGTTGTTTTACTTCATGTAGAATTAACCTACAAGGAAAGAAAGGGTTTATTTTCATTCCGATATTTCTGTCCCATTGACTTGCATTGGTTTCCGGTATCGGAATCGGCGATATCCGATACTTTTTGAGTATCGGTCCGATCCAGTCCGATACGATATTTCCTGATATCGGAAGGTATCGCTCAACACTAGCCCTAACCCTTAAACTTGACTATAGACATTAATGTCATTCAAATCTGCTGATTTTGATGGGATCTGCCGACTATCTAATGCAGTGTTCCCCAATTCCGGTCCTCAAGAGCCACCAACAGGTCACGTTTTCAGGATTTCCTTAGTATTGTCCAGGTAATTATATTACCTGGACAGGTAAGAATTCCATCACCTGAGCAATACTACAGAAATCCAGAAAACATGACCTGTTGGTGGGCCTTGAGGACCAGAGTTGGGGAACACTGATCTAATGTATTTGGGGGCTTCCCAAGTCCCCATCCCCCAAAAAACTCCCAACAAATTATATCTGGGAGAGAAAGATTGGAAATATGTCAAATTTTAACACCTAATACTTTTGTTCTCATAGCAAATAATCTGCAATCTGTGGTAACAGGTGCCCCACTTCATACACATGTATCATGTCAAGTATGCAAGAATATCAAGGAGAAAAGGGTCTCGAGATAGATAACTGATGTCTGACAGCTACCTGATGTTTTCACCCATGCAAGATTTTTCTCATGACCTCCATTAGTTTCCCTTGGGAAAGTTTGTTCCGGTTAATGTATGTAGGTAGTTGATATATTGGAAGAGTTGTGAATTCTGGCTTATGGAGAGCTGTATGTGTGGTCGGCTCGCACACATTTGTAGTCCTCTCTGGAGGGGGGCACAAAGTAGGGAATCTTATCACCCTGTGTTTATGTGGAGGATTTGATTTAGCGCTCTCGCTGATTTCTTACTAACTGCACAGTTGAGTCTGCAGCACTTCAACTTTGGTCTTTTTTTTCAGGGCAGAGAGCCTGATTCTTTCTAAGCAAACAACCCTGATAAGTGGTGATAAATCCGAGTGCAGACAGCTTTGTTTGGCAGCTTATTTCATTAACTCCTGGTTTCAGCCGGTAAGCTTCAAGAATTAAGGAGAGGGATGACAGCTCCTTATTCCCTAGAATATTTAAGTGTTGATGTCATCAGTTTAGCGAGATAACGATTCTGGGGACAGATGTGTTCGGCTTCCTTTACAATGTGGGAGAGGGTGAAATCTAAACAGTCCTAATTTTGTTTGCTTCTATTTTTACTGCAGAGCTAAATTATTCTTAAAGCCTCTTTGTGCCGGCTATGTCTGGAGAAATGTGAGCCTAGTCTAGAGGTCGGGGAGCAGAGAGACGTGCCACATACTTTTATGTATTTATTTTTTGGACTTATGATGGCCATTTAGTATTTCTCTGCATATTTTTGGCTCATTGGGAATTTTGTCAACCAGTTCTGAAGTATCCAAATAAATATATTTCAGTGTATGTTCATATATATATATATATATATATATATCTATCTATCATTGCCATTGTAGTTGCTGAAAACGTTCTCAGCTAAGCAGTCATTTTATAGTAAAAATGACTTCTTTCTTTGCGTATGAAGGATGCTTATAAATAGACAAAAATCCCTTGGCTTGCATAAAATAACAGACATGTTTGGCACTCAGTTAGCACTAACCATATTTTTAATAATAACTTGAACTTTTTGGAGACTGTGAAGTAATCCTAAAAATAAAACCAACGATTCCCCCAAACCTTCCTTTTGGGATGTAGAGAGATTTTCTGGTCACGAATGCCGAACCATAATATGCCAATCTCATCTGCGGTCATTTCTTTTTGTTTGAATGTGGGGAGGTCATTGTCAGGATTCCTGTTGTCCTTCTACAGTTTGACCACTAGTGGCTGCTATTGTTCACCTTAATAATTGTGCTGCAATTCCACTCCTTAACACTGGAGGCTGCTGTTGTGTTCTGCAATTGCCCTTTAATAAGAATGCAGATTCTGAACCTGTGAAATCCATCTTATTTCCTGTTTGGGCCTACTTAAAGCCACATGGATCTCTCACTCATTGCTTGAGTATTGTGTTTAGCTGTTTAGTCTAGTTCCAGTCTCCAGCTCCTGGATTGTCTTACCCAGACTGTTCTCACATATCTACGGATTGTTTCCTACAATTCCTTTACTAACTCTAAGAACTTATACTACCGTTTGCTGGTCCTGCTTGTGCTCCTTCGGCTACTGGTTTCCAGCAGTGCTACGCCAGTATCGGAATATTCATTGTGAATATGCAATCTGTACAGGGACGAACGAGCGTTAGGGTATGTGCACACGATGCAGAAATGCTCAGGATTTTTTCCTGAGCATTTCTGCATCTCCCTGGCAGGAAAAAACGAATGCGGATTGTACATGCGGTTTCCTGCCAGGGACATGCGGAAATGAAGCGGTCTTCACTTTCATTTCCGCATGCGGGTTGACAAGCGCTTCCCAAGCAATTTTAGCATCACTTGGAAAGTGCTTGTCAACTTCACACTATATAAATCCATGCAACCGGCATGGATTTATATAGTGTGTGAATGTCAAAAAATTAATATATACTTTACCCTCTGATGGCCCCCAGTGTCCTGCTTCGCTCGGTCCCGGCTGCCGGCAGTGAAGACTGAAGGACCTGCCGACGTCAGCGTCACGTGACCCGTCACATGACTCTGACGTCAGCGAAGGTCCTTCTTCATTCAACCGCGAAGTGCAGGGAACCAAGCAGGAGCGCTGCGCGGGCCGTCAGAAAGTGAGTATATATATATATATTTTTTTTATTTTATTCTTTTTTTTTTTAATGGTACCTGGGTCTGGATGAGAATCCTCTCATCCACACCCGGGTACCATCCGCACATTAGACCGCATGGAATGCGCATCAACATATACAGTGATGCGAATTCCATGCGGTCTAATGCAAGTCAATGGCGCCAAAAAAGCAGCGTTTCCGCAAAATTAATTGACATGCTGCGGATTTTTGAGCGCAGCGTTTACGCTGCGGAAAAATCCGCATCATGGGTACAGCACATGCGGATTTCAATTGGGGAACATTGCTGCCCTTCTACCATGCGTTTTTAATGCGTTTCCGCAGCGTTTACGCAACTGCAAGAACGCCGCGGAAACGCATTAAAAACGCATCGTGTGAACTCAGCCTTAGAATGATTGTCCTTATATCTTTCATATTGTTCATATTAGTGATCTATTTCAAGTGTTTATTTCTGTTAATGTTGATGATTATGGCTTACAGCCAATGAAAACACAAAAGTCATTATCTCAGTAAATTAGAATAATTTGTAACAACAGCTTGAAAAATGTTTTTACAATCCGAAATGTTGGCCTATTGCAATGTATGTTCAGTAAATGCCCTCAATATTTGGTCGGGGCTCCTTTTGCATCAATTACTGCATCAATGTGGCGTGGCATGGAGGCGATCAGCCTGTGGCCCTGCTGAGGTGTTATGGAAGCCCAGGTTGCTTTAATAGCAGCCTTCAGCTCGTCTGCATTGTTGGGTCTGGTGTCTCTCATCTTCCTCTTGACAATACCCCATAGATTCTCTATGGGTTTAAGGTCAGGCGAGTTTGCTGGCTAATCAAGCACAGTGATACTGTTGTTTTTAAACCAGGTATTGGTACTTTTGGCAGTGTGGACAGGTGCCAAGTCCTGCTGGAGAATGAAATTTCCATCTCCAAAAAGCTTGTCGGCAGAGGGAAGCATGAAGTGCTCTAAAATTTCCTGGTAGATGGCTGCGCTGACTTTGGTCTTGATAAAACGCAGTGGACCTACACCAGCAGATGACATGGCTCCCCAAACCATCACCGATTGTGGAAACTTCACACTACACTGTGTGCAGAATTATTAGGCAAGTTGTATTTTAGAGGATTATTTTTATTATTGATCAACAACTATGTTCTCAATCAACCCAAAAGACTCATAAATATCCAAGCTTAATATTTTTGGGAGTTGGAGTTGATCCACAGAACAAGGTGCTGGCTATCCAGCATTACCTGACAGCCTATAACCGGATGTTTTACCAGTCCCTACACGCTTACCTGGACTAAGAGTCTAGCTTCTAAAGAACCCTACCTACCTGAATACACAGCTACCATTGGAGTGTTTTTTTTTTTTAGATTTGGCTATCTTAGGAGGATATCTGTTTGTGCAGGTAACTATTACTGTGCAGAATTATTAGGCAACTTAATAAAAACCAAATATAATCCCATCTCACTTGTTTATTTTCACCAGGTAAAGCAATATCCGTGCACAAAATTTAGAAATAAACATTTCTGACATGCAAAAACAAAAACCCAAAAAATTAGCGATCAGTATAGCCACCTTTCTTTATGATGACACTCAACAGCCTTTCATACAGGGGTAGATTAAGAGTAGCAAGGGCCCCAGGCAGTTTAGAAGGCGCGGCCCCCCCCCCCTCCCACACACACACACACACACACACACACACACACACACACACACACACACACACCTGATTTATCACGTGACATGTCACATGATCCCCTGTGATAGATCATGTGATAGTTCACGTGAAATTAATTTGGCACAATATTAATTATAATATTTTTTTTTAGGCAGTGTGCCCACTATGCGCTTTTTAAGCGTTTCCGCAGCGGCAATTCCACTGCAGAAACGCTTAAAAAACGCTTGGTAGAAGGCCTGCCATGTTCCCCAATGATAATCCGCATGTGCTGTGTACATGCTGCAGGAATTTCCGCTGCGGATTATCATTGCGGAAAAATCCGCAGCATTACCAATTATTTTGCGGAAGCGCGGCGTTTTCGCCGCCATTGACTTGCATTAGAACACGTGGAATCCGCATCCCTGCATCTGTAGATGCGGAATCCATGCGTTTCAATGTGCGGATGGTACCTGGGTGTGGAGGACAGCAGACTCTCCTCCAGACCCGGGTACCATGGAACCTGTTAGAAAAGAATAAAATAAAAAATAAATATTATACTTACCTTCTGATGGCCCCCGGTGTCTTTATCCGATGCGTCCTGGCTTGCCGGCAGCTCGCAATGGTCTGAAAAGGACCTGCCGTGACGTCATTTAGCCATGTGACGGGTCACGCGACCGCTGACGTCGGCAGGCCATCAGAAGGTAATTATATATTTTTTATTTTTTACCATTCTTTTACGGTCACACTATATAAATCCATGCTGGTTGCATGGATTTATATAGTGTAACCAAGTTGTCAAGCACTTTCCAAGTGATGCTAAAATCGCTTGGAAAGCGCTTGTCAACCCGCATGCTGAAATGCAAGTGAAGAACGCTTCACATCCGCATGTCCTGGCAGGAAAACGCATGTACAATCCGCATGTAAAATCCGCATGCGTTTTTTCTGCCAGGGAGATGCAGAAACGCTCAAAAAAAATCTGGAACATTTCTGTATCATGGGCACATAGCCTTACATTAATTGTATGACTCAATATTGAGCACACGTAGCCATCTATACACAGCGGGAGGCCGCACGTAGCCATCTATACACAGCCGGAGGCCGCACGGCGCCATCTATACACAGCGGGAGGCCTCACGGCGCCCCCCCCAGAGACAGCAGGAGGCCGCACTGCGCCATCTATACTCAGCAGGAGGCCGCACGGCGCCATCTATACTCAGCAGGAGGCCGCACGGCGCCATCTATACTCAGCAGGAGGCCGCACGTAGCCATCTATACTCCGCAGGAGGCCGCACGTAGCCATCTATACACAGCAGGAGGCCGCACGGCGCCATCTATACATAGTGGGAGGCCGCACGGCGCCCCCCCCCCCAGAGACAGCAGGAGGCCGCACGGCGCCAACTATACTCAGCAGGAGGCCGCACGCAGTCACGCATGCAGTCATGCACACACACAAACATATACAGACATATACATACACGCATAAACACATTTGAAACACAAAAATACATAAAAACAGACATCACACAATGATATCTGCCTACACACACACACACACACACACAGACACACAGACTCACCATCCCCCGGCTCCATTTCTCCTGCCTGCTCTGACTTCTCCGTTGCAGCAGTGCAGGCCGGGCGCGCACTGCGTGACGTCACAGCTAGGAGACACGGCCGCGCACAGGGCCGTGTCTCCTAGCAGTGACGCGGCCGGGCCAGCACAGGGAAGTTAACTGCTGCAGTGCTGGCCCGGCCGATGAAGAAGTAGCTGCGGCCGCTGCTGGGGGAGCGGTCCGGGGCCCCCCCTCCCGCCACTGCTACCGGTATGTGCCGCGGCGGCCCGCACATATAATGAGGGCAATCCGGCATTAGACACCCCGCCCGGAGCCGCGGGCCCTCTGCAGGCTCGGGGCCCCGGGCGGTAGCCCGGATTGCCCTCATTATAATCCGCCTATGCTTCCATCCATAGATTCTGTCAGTTTCTTGATCTGTTTTCGATCAGCATTGCGTGCAGCAGCCACCACAGCCTCCCAGACACTGTTCCGAGAGGTGTACTGTTTTCCCTCCCTGTAGATCTCACATTTTATGATGGACCACAGGTTCTCTATGGGGTTCAGATCAGGTGAACAAGGGGGCCATGTCATTATTTTTTCTTCTTTTAGACCTTTACTGGCCAGCCATGCTGTGGAGTAGTTGGATGCATGTGATGGAACATTTGCCTTCAAGAAAATCATGTTTTTTGAACGATACCGACTTCTGCCTGTACCACTGCTTGAAGAAGTTGTCTTCCAGAAACTGGCAGTAGGTCTGGGAGTTGAGCTTCACTCCATCCTCAACCCGAAAAGGTCCCACAAGTTCATCTTTGATGATACCAGCCCATACCAGTACCCCACCTCCACCTTGCTGGAGTCTGAGTCGGAGTGGAGCTCTCTGACCTTTACTGATCCAGCCTCTGGCCCATCCATCTGGCCCATCAAGAGTCACTCTCATTGTATCAGTCCATAAAACCTTTGAAAAATCAGTCTTAAGATATTTCTTGGCCCATTCTTGACGTTTTATCTTATGTTTCTTGTTCAAAGGTGGTCATTTTTCATCCTTCCTTAACTTGGCCATGTCCCTGAGTATGGCACACATTGTGCTTTTTGATACTCCAGTAATGTTGCAGCTCTGAAATATGGCAAAACTGGTGGCGAATGGCTTCTTTGCAGCTTCACGCTTTATATTCCTCAATTCATGGGCAGTTATTTTGCACCTTTTTTGGCCAACACGCTTCTTGCGACCCTGTTGGCTATTTGCCATGAAACACTTGATTGTTCGGTGATCATGCTTCAAAAGTTTGGAAATTTCAAGACTGCTGCATCCCTCTGCAAGACATCTCACAATTTTGGACTTTTCAGAGCCCATCAAATCTCTCTTCTGACCCATTTTGCCAAAGGAAAGGAAGTTGCCTAATAATTAAGCACACCTTATATAGAGTGTTGATGTCATTAGACAACACCCCTCCTCATTACAGAGATGCACATCACCAGATTTACTTAATTGGTAGTTGGCTCTCAAGTCTATGCAGCTTGGAGTAGGACAACATGTATAAAAAGTATCATGTGATCAAAATACTCATTTGCCTAATAATTCTGCACGTGGTGTAGACCTCAAGCAACTTGGATTGTGTGCCTGTCCACTCTTCCTCCAGACTCTGGGACCTTGATTTCCAAATGAAAATTGGAACTCTGGGACCTTGTGGAGTGTGTCATTGACTGCCTTCTGGACATCTGTCAAGTCAGCAGTCTTCCCCATAATTGTGGAGCCTACTGAAACAGACTAAGAGACTTTTTTGCACTTTTAGGAAGCCTTTGCAGGTGTTTTTTGTTAATTGTTTTAATTTGCTGAGATTATGACGTTTATGTTTTCATTGGCTGTAAGCCATAATCCTCAACATTAACAGAAATAAACACTTGAAATAGATCACTCTGTTTGTAATGACTCTATATAATATGAGTTTCACTTTTTGTATTGAAGAACTGAAATAAATTAACTTTTTGATGATATTCTAATTTTGTGAGATGCACCTGTATCAGTGATTTGGGCTTTTATCCATGTCATGTGCATGGATTTCTACAAGCCTTATTCTGATTCATTGGATAGTCTCAGAAATTCTGCAATCAATTGTTCAGAAAATCTGTTGTATGTGAAAAGCTCATTAAGGCTATGTGCCCACGATGCAGAAATGAAGCAGAAAATTTCTGCAGCATTTCTGCATCTCCCTGGCAGAAAAAACGCATGCAGGTTGTGCATGCGTTTTTCCTGCAGAATACATGCGGATTCACATGCGTATCCACATGCGTTAACGCATGTGTTTCCGTATGCAGACTGACAAGCACTTTACAGGCGATAGCATCACTTGGAAAGTGCTTGACAACTAGGTCATACTTTATAAATCCATGCAAAAGGCATGGATTTATACAGTGTGACCGTAAAAATAAAAAAAATAACAGGTGAATATAAACTTTTTATTTTTTATTTTATTCTTTTTTTACAGGTACAATGGTACCCAGGTCTGGATGAGAGTCTCCTCTCCTCCAGAACTGGGTACCATCCGCACATAGAGACGCATAAAATCCGCTAGTACAAATGTACAGACACGGATTCTATGCGTCTCAATGCAAGTCAGTGGTGGCGCTTCCGCAAAATTAATGAACATGCTGCGGATTTATTTGCGCTGCAGAAACGCTGCGGAAAAATCTGCAGCATGTGCATTGACATTGCGGAATGCCATTGGGGACCATGGGATGCGGATTACCATGCGTTTTTGATGCGTTTCCGCTGCGGAAATGCCGCAGCATAAACGCATGAAAAACGCATCGTGTGCACGCAGCCTTAGGTGATAACTGTTTTCTGCGAAACCCCTAAACACACAAGCACTAGGCTAAACGTGCATGTGTTCTGTATGAGATGAGAGTAAAAGCTTCTG
The DNA here is from genome assembly GCF_046119375.1 of Phyllobates terribilis. Lineage (NCBI taxonomy): Eukaryota > Metazoa > Chordata > Amphibia > Anura > Dendrobatidae > Phyllobates > Phyllobates terribilis. The sequence goes on from NW_027362771.1 coordinate 420,160,847, forward strand.
CCAGACACCTCTTGCAGTGACTTTTTTTAATCCGTCTTTTAAAAAAATCTAATTTCCCAGTTCCTTTTATCTTTTAATGCATCGGCCATGACCTAGAAGATGTCCACTACTGTTCAATCCCAGCCTTACTAATTCATAACCATGATACAAATAAAAAAATAGTGGATACTGGCCTTGATTAAGCTGGGCTTGTCCAGTAGAGGGCAGCTTCTTTAACTGTCAAAATGAACTAGTCAGCCAGCTCCCTCAACACATAACACTATAAAAGAAAATATACTTTTTAAAAATTAGCATGCTAAATTTAATAGAATGCATTTTAGAAAATTTCTGCTGCTCTGGCTGCCATAGAAATGTGCCTACATATTAAGAGGTGTGTGCCCCTTTTATAAATTTGGTGTAGTTTTTGGCTCAAGGGCTTTTGATTGCATGTTGGCCCATGAAACGCCATTCATGAAAAATGCTTCCTTGTTTACTCGCACAATATTGTCCTTGATTGGGTGGTTAAGTCCCCCATACACCTTAAAGAAGCACTCCTCCCATCAGAATTTTTATCCTCTTAATATATTGCAGTCATCATATTATATAGCACTGTGTACTTACAATTTCTCATTTTACCTTTCTACCCAGTTAATTCTTCTCTTTTCCATTAGGTCTATGCCTTCATATGATTAAAAACTAACTATCTGAATCTTTCTAAGCTCTGTGTAGAAACAGGAGGTCAATTTTCCCTGTATGAGTCACTGCAAAAGTCCAGGGCGAAAAGTCCCACGTGGGGGATGGAGGAGGGAGCAGCTGGGTCAGGAGTTGAAAAGAGGGATGATAAATGCAGGGAAAAGAGACCTCCTGTTTCTATATAGAGCAGAGAAAAGAGAAGAATTAGCTGGGTAGAAAGTTAAAATGAGCAATTTTAAGTACACATTGCTGTACAGTATGATAATTGCAATATATTAAAAGGGTAAAAACGATGGGAGGAGTGCTTCTTTAAATTGCTGTCAACTAGTCAACAGTTGTTTGACTGAAAACGGTCCCAACTTTCCCAACACCCCCATACACATGAACACTCAGCTTAGCTGGGTGCTACTAGACTCTTCTGACATTGGCTTATCTGCACCCTGAACAAATGGATCGGCTGTTGTTATTCAACACGCCCGAATACTTCTCTCCCTCAATGTGATTTGTTGGGGAAGATCGGAGGTCCTTATATTCATTGCACTGTCAGCCGATATAGGCGGTCTTTAGTTTAATGTGAGGCCTTAAAACTTCTAGAACGAAAACCTAATCTAACCCAAGAGTCGTATTTTTTGTACTTTCTTCAATTAGAACTACGCTTGTGATCACACCCTAGAAGCATCCCACTACTCCACAGTTGTACATTTGTGGGATTACATCGCTTTGGAAATTCCCTATGTATTGCATGGCTAAAATATCATTTTGTTTGTATGGGTGGAGAACTTTCAACGTTTTTCAGTCTGTTAATAATTATTTGTCCTTGCTCAAGGGTATGGGGTATTGTCATAATCTGGATTATTTTAATATTTTTTTCTATTTTAAGTGCCAAAGACTCAGAATTAATTGGGTATTGGCTAATGCATGTTGTGTATACAATTGTACAAGTTTTGGTGTTACAATTTTATTAAACTCTAGATCTATGTGATTTTATTATCAGTTCCAATAAGGAAAAAGTTGCTACATATTTATCTTGTATTGTCACAAAGGTTATTCACATATTTTTCCAGTTTTCTATATTTGTAATTTTATACAAAAAATGTATAATATAAAAACAAGACAATAATAAGGCCTGTTCTTTACCATGATTTGTTGTTAAACCCTGATGGTGCATTCCAACCTAGAGCGCATGACACATGAATCTCTGCGCCCTGTGCTTCTGCACATGGGCACCGTGATGCACCGCATGGCTCACCGGAAGTGACGTTTTGGGTCCGTGATGTGGCGTCATAGATGAGCAAATTTAACGCTACTCATTTGTATGTGCAGGTAACACATGTAATTCTTCATTCTGATTTTGGGAATTTTTTCCTGCTGTGCCAATACAGTGGTCCCCTGTCCCCCACTCTCCCCTGATGAGTAATTAACGAAACGCGTAGGGAATGGGAAACTTTTTGGGACATGTGCAATAGATCCCCGGTACACTTTCTATAAAATGAGATACTTTTCCTTTGGGTATTGTGTGGGTATTTCCCCCCCGCCCCCATCTGTTCACATCTCCTCTGTGGATTGTGTCTTTCTGGATGAAATACCGGCTAATTGGGGATCTCTCTTGCTCTGAGTAAGGCTATACTCCAACAAACGGTGAGATTGTTCCTTTCTCATTTATACTCGTGTCACTGTTGCATTCAAGGGGACCACAATATTAGGGTACGCTCACCCTCCCCCATTGTATCTGTGACCTTTTTTGATGTGTCATTTTTTGTTCATTGTCTAGTTTTTATCTGAGCCATATGGTCATTTTAATATATTTTCATTAAAAGTTATATTTTATTACACCTTCTACCGTGCTGGTACACAATTATATGATTGGTAGTTCTATTGTTATATTTTGAATTATTGTGGTATGGCGGGTTTCCTGGCCAAGGGAATTGATACTCATACGTGGCTTGCGGAGGCTAAAGACGTCTTCTCTGAAAATCAGTTCTCTCAACCTAAATACACTCCCTCCTATAATAGTGCTTTTAAGGAACTATTGAAAGTATATAAAAATCAGATTACATCCTGGTGGGAGGTCCAGAGCCTTGAGAGCTACATCAAAGACAAAATTGTTCCCCATAACCTGCGGATAACCTTGAGTCCAGGTTACAGATATCACAATTCGGCTTTACATGAAAAGTGGGAAAAATAGGCAACATTAAGTTCTTTAAGGTTCATGGAAATTTTGCTGGAGGAAGAAAAGAAAAACCTCCTAGCTCTGAGTGAGGATCTCAAAGAACAAATTGATATAACAAAAAAATTATTTTCTGAACCTGATTTTGCCTCTAAGGAATTGACATTGCAGAATAGTCTTGAACGTTTTCAGTTCCACTTAAAAGAGCGCAAACATAAAAACTTCATTAAAGATTCTCAAGAATTTAAAAACAATAGTGCTTACCAAATCCCAAATAACAAAAATCCTGGTAGAAATTTCCAGACTGATTTATCTTCCACTGACACTGAGGCATCGGATTTAGAGATCCGCCCAAAGAACTTGCGGGGCAGACAGAGGGGTAGGGGCTTTAGAGGGGGACATTCAAACGAGAGACCTTCAGGCACTCATTTTTTAGACCAGGGATACTTTCTCCGAAAGAGAACCAACAACTAGTCCATTCCTATAATCCCCAGGTCATTAATCTATCCAAAAAGGTCTTAAGCCCTCTTGACAAACAGATCTTTAACAGAGGTCTCTCTTTTGTCCCCACGTCTGACTTCCCTCTGTTCGAGGGAGTCAGAGACCTCCATCTGTTCTCAAGAAAGCTTAAATGGCGGAAACATTTTATCAGGGAAGATAAATGTACATGTAGGGATATTGGTGTTCCTGATTCTCTTCTCTCTGATGTAAGATTTCTTTATAACTTATCTGATTCTATTCATGTCAACACAGGCGAGGGCCCTTTCACCAATTTGAAATTAAAAAGTGAAAAACTGCCCCCTCCTCTGAACGATTTATCCACTATTGATGTATTTGTGGAGTTGGTCACCAGAGATCTGGAAAAACTAAGTATGCATAAAAAAACAGGCAGATTGAATCTGTCTAAAATTGAAATGGAAGCCCTACATAATCTTGAGAAAGATCCCCAAACTGTCATCAAACTATCGGACAAGGGTGGAAATATAGTGATTATGGATGCATCTAACTACCAGGATTTGTGCATGGCCATTCTCAGCGACCCCTCTAATTACACGAAACTATCCTCTAACCCTACGACCAGTTTTCTAGCTCAGCTTAAGGATATTTTGGCTGATGGGTTGAATAATAGGTTTATTGACAAAAATGAGTTTAATTTTATGCTTCCCCGACATTCGATTGTGTCAACTTTCTATTGTCTTCCAAAAGTACACAATGGCTTAACACCCCTCAAGGGGAGACCCATAGTCTCTGGTGTAGGGAGTCTTTGCCAAAATGTTGGCATTTATCTGGATACTCTATTACAACCATTTGTTACATATTTAAATTCATACACCAGAGACTTTCTGGATTTGCTGAGAAAACTGGACGGTATTACCCTTGAGCCCGATACAATCCTGTGTAGCATTGATGTAGAGGCACTCTACTCATCCATTATACATTCTAAAGGACTTGAAGCAACACTTTTCTTTCTACAGAGTCGAGGTCGCCAATGTACAGGCCATAACACTTTTCTGCTATCTCTGTTAGAATTTTGTCTTACTAAAAACTTTTTCTTGTTCAATGGACAGTTCTACCACCTGCTCAGGGGCACAGCAATGGGTAGCCCATGTGCGCCTGCTTATGCTAATTTGCTCCTGGGCTGGTGGGAAGAAACAGTTATTTTTGGTGAAACAGAAATGGAGGGAACTCACCGCATTGTCTTTTGGACAAGATATATTGACAACATCCTGGTCATCTGGAAGGGAGACCAGGATAGTTTTTCCCCCAATCTGTTCACATCTCCTCTGTGGATTGTGTCTTTCTGGATGAAATACCGGCTAATTGGGGATCTCTCTTGCTCTGAGTAAGGCTATACTCCAACAAACGGTGAGATTGTTCCTTTCTCATTTATACTCGTGTCAGTGTTGCATTCAAGGGGACCACAATATTAGGGTACGCTCACCCTCCCCCGTTGTATCTGTCGCCTTTTTTGATGTGTGTCGTTTTTTGTTCATTGTCTAGTTTTTTTCTGAGCCATATGGTCATTTTAATATATTTTCATTAAAAGTTATATTTTATTACACCTTCTACCGTGCTGGATACACACGTTGTTAAAGCCTCCCAGCAGATTGCACACAATTGCGTCACTTTATTCTTGTATGATCTATTTTGTTTATTCTGCATTCTTTAATTAGATATGGGACGGTAGTTTGGGTTCCATTGGAGAACGTTCGAAATATTTATTTGCCTAACACCAAGCACAACATATGCTGCATCTTTGCATCAGTGGATCAAAGAAACAGTGTGGGGGGAAAATGTACATACTGTGTGCCTTACGGGCATTGAAATGTATGTGTATGCCGGACCGGAAGGTTCTATAACAAATGTGTCAAATGTGAAGATAGTATGTCTTTTTGGAATACTAGACCTTAGGCTAAATGTGCACACTGCATCTCTGCACTTAGTCTTCGATATATATCAAGAGCTTTTCCCCACATGTAGTGCAATGTTCCCACAGGCCCCAATTTACCAGATGGAGGCCCAAAGTGAGATCTTTTGGCCTCAGCTTGGCTGTTATATGCCTGAATATTGTTTGTTTTACCGTATAGAAAAGAGCAGCATGCTCCTCTTTCCTGTAGAGGGCCACTGTAGAGAAATGTATATCAAATAATATATACGTTTTATTTATATATTCATATATCTACATATATATATATATGTGTGTATATATATATATATATATATATATATATATATATATATATATATATATATATGTATATATAACCAAAGACAGAAACATAATAAGCAAATACCCTGCAATAAATAAATAAACAACAATAGTTCATGAAAATAATATAGGGCACTTAGTTAACATAATTTTGATCAAAATAATGCAAAAGCCATCCCACCACGTCAAGGTGACCCTATTAGGGACAGTCCTAACTAATATTTAAAACCTTCCCCTTTGTCAAGTGACATGCATGTGGATAAGGGCTGAGAAAGACTGAGCTTGGCTAGTAGACACACAGCCATGGGGAACTAGATGAATGGAGTTTCCAGCTCAAGCAAAAGGCAGGCCACACCTTTATATGCACGAGATGCACACTAACTAAAAAAAAAAACCTAGAAATCTGGACTGGGATATAAATTGGCATGCATGCAGCATGTAAGAGCATGTTCACACCTCCCCACTAAACAGAAAAAAACAAAGACAGAAACATAATAAGCAAATACCCTGCAATGAATAAACAGCAATAGTGCATCTATATAGATGTAGATATAAAAAATAAACACACAAAAAAACAGATATATACACTGGGGCTTTCACAAAAAGAAAGAAAAGAAAGCACGCTGCTGGTAATTTGGTAAGCCCTGTGTGTATGCCTACCTGTAAATCATGAAATGTACAAAAACAATAATTACCGCACTACATTCCACCTTGCTGCTATAGAGCGTGAAGAAAAAGGGGAAAAAATAAATGGTAGATAGAAATGAAGATAAAATTAACCACACGTTATTTATACTAGGTGCAGTTACTTTATCTCTAAGATCGTGCCCCAACTACAGTAGATGGGTATAGATGAACTGGAAATGTAAAAAACAATAAGTAGAGACAAGCAGGGCCGGCTCCAGGTTTTTCTGGGCCCCGGGCGGAAGTCTCAGTGGGCCCCTTTAACACATACCACGATTCATGATGCACAGATACCGCAGAGAAATATAGGTATAGTACCATGCCGAAGATTCACGTCTTACATTACATGAGTGATATCTATTGTAAATTCTACAATAGCTCAGAAACCGGCGAATTGCTCCATGCAGTATTCTGGCCCCCATAAAATGCTCCATACAGGATATTTGCCCCCTTATAACGCTCCATACAGGATACTGGCCCCCATAAAATGCTCAATACGGAATACTGGCCCCCATATAACGCTTGATACAGAATACTGGCCCCCATATAACGCTTGATACAGAATACTGGCCCCCATATAACGCTCCGTACAGGATACTGGCCCCCATAAAATGCTCCATACAGAATACTGGCCCCCATAAAATGCTCCATACAGGATACTGGCCCCCATATAATGCTCCATGCAGGCTGTTCCCCCCACATAATGCCCTATGCAGGCTGTTCCCCAACTTATAATGCCCCATGCAGGATGTCACCCCCATATAATGCCCCATGCAGGATGTCACCCCCCATATAATGCCCCATGCAGGATGTCACCCCCCATATAATGCCCCATGCAGGATGTCCCCCCCCCCCCCCCAAATAATGCCCCATGCTGGATCTCCCTTTCCCCCACCATATAGTGCCCCATGCAGGATGTCACCCCCTCTCTTTATAATGCCCCATGCAGGATGTCACCTCCCCTCTTTATAATTCCCCATGCAGGATGTCAACCCCCCCTCTTTATGATGCCCCATGCAGGATATTACCCCCCCCTTTATAATGCCTCATGCAGGATGTCACCCCCCCTTATAATGCCCCATGCAGGATGTCACCCCCCCCCCATATAATGCCCCATGCCTCCTTACAGGATACTGGCCCCCATATAATGCTTCATGCAGGCTGTTCCCCCCACATAATGCCCTATGCAGGCTGTTCCCCAACTTATAATGCCCCATGCAGAATGTCACCCCCCCATATAATGCCCCATGCAGGATGTCACCCCCCATATAATGCCCCATGCAGGATGTCACCCCCCATATAATGCCCCATGCATGATGTCACCCCCCATATAATGCCCCATGCAGGATGTCACCTCCACCACCCCATATAATGCCCCATTCAGGATGTCATCCCTCCATATAATGCCCCATGCCTCCTTACAGGATACTGGCCCCCATGTAATGCTCCATGCAGGCTGTTCCCCCCACATAATGCCCTATGCAGGCTGTTCCCCAACTTATAATGCCCCATGCAGAATGTCACCCCCCCATATAATGCCCCATGCAGGATGTTACCCCCATATAATGCCCCATGCAGGATGTCACCCCCCATATATTGCCCCATGCAGGATGTCACCTCCACCACCCCATATAATGCCCCATTCAGGATGTCATCCCCCCATATAATGCCCCATGCCTCCTTACAGGATACTGGCCCCCATATAATGCTCCATGCAGGCTGTTCCCCCCCCACATAATGCCCTATGCAGGCTGTTCCCCAACTTATAATGCCCCATGCAGAATGTCACCCCCCCATATAATGCCCCATGCAGGATGTCACCCCCATATAATGCCCCATGCAGGATGTCACCCCCCATATAATGCCCCATGCAGGATGTCACCCCCCATATAATGCCCCATGCAGGATGTCCCTTCCCCCCCAAATAATGCCCCGTGCTGGATGTCCCTTTCCCCTGCCATATAGTGCCCCATGCAGGATGTCACCCCCTCTCTTTATAATGCCCCATGCAGGATGTCACCCCCCCTCTTTATAATGCCCCATGCAGGATGTCACCCCCCCTTATAATGCCCCATGCAGGATGTCACCCCCCCATATAATGCCCCATGCAGGATGTCACCCCCCCATATAATGCCCCATGCAGGATGTCACCTCCACCACCCCATATAATGCCCCAGAGGATGTCACCCCCCCATATAATGCCCCATTCAGGATGTCACCCCCCCATATAATGCCCCATGCAGGATGTCATCCCCCCATATAATGCCCCATGCCTCCATACATTAAAAAAAAATCAAATACCTCACTCCTCCTCACCTGCTGCCGCTGCTCAGATCTGGACTCCAGCGTCGCCGGCGGCGTACCGCTCTGCGCTGCCTGTGATGGCTCAGGGGAGGGTGCGGTGGAAAGACGTCATCGCGCCCTCTGACCTGAGACTTCACAGGGAGCGCAGAGCGGGAAGACGGGATCTGCGGTGGCACGGGGAGAGGTAAGTATCCGGCTGCCGGGGCCTTGAGCAAGTGGGGGAGGAGGGCGGGCGCTGGCATCGCTCTCCTCCGCCTACTGCCCTGCGGGGTGCCCAACCGTGAGTGGGCCCCCCTGCCTGCTTAGGGCGCCGGCACTTGCCCTGGTGCTGACGCCGGCCCTGGCAACAAGTGTTGTCTTCGGATACAAAAGATAACTATGAATATGTCAATATATGACTTACTGTGAGGGGAGTAAACGGCTCCAGTAAGGCAGTATGTCCATTAGCCAAGTCCTTGTGTAGCAGAGAAGTGCTGCCAAGTGGAGTGGTGTGTCCTGCGTCCATCTGTATATGCCAGGGGATCATGCAGGTGTAGCCACCGAGTCAGGCTGTATGGTGCGGGAGCTGACCTCAATGTAGATGGGGACAGAGCAGGACCGGGGCCCGACTGTACGGACACCTAGCCATGGAAAGCTATATAAATGAAATGCCCATCTCCGAAAAAGGGCGGCCACACCCTAGTTTATACTGCGTACAAGCGACAAGAGCAAATCCAAAGAAATGAGCCGGGGTATTAGTTGGTATGACTGCAGAGTGTAAGAGCATGTTCACACTGGCCATTTAACAAAATAAAACCTAAGATATGCAATGGGTTCCTATGCTTGATGGATGCCTGGGCTCACTGTGGCCACTGTTGGGTGCCAACCTCCTGAATATATGCATCTAACAGTGGTCACAGACGGCGTGTGTAGCTTACTTTAGTTTATTTGGACTTATGAATGTTGACTAAACTAGGGGTAAGAGGCTAAAGAATTATTCATTCAGAGGTATGGATTTTCCAAAGAGAATTTACAGGCCAGTGTCCTGAAAGTGGTCCCTAAAAGCAGATGGTTTATATGGTATTCCCAAGTGAACGAGCATAATGCCAGAACCAAAAGGGAGAGGCACAGCCACCGGCCTAAGTCCAGGCTGGCAGAGTCCATGCAGATAGTGTAGATCAGATACGAGGGCAGCATTTATTAAGCATAGCCAGGTATTAAAAAAAAAGAGTAATTACTGTCATAGGCTGAGCACCAAACCCACTTGCATGCGCCTGGCCCTTTAAGAAGCAGCATGGCACACAGAGCTTGAAATATTCCTCCACATTCCCGTGGCCTCTTGCTAGTTCCGCAGTGTCTGTCTACGAGATGTGATGGAAAATCCCTTCCAGTCTTGTCAGATGCCAGCATTTTATGGCTACTTATTCATGTCTCTGAGTATTACCAAGTGCTGTGTGACATAGAAGTGGCTATGGCTATCATTTTCTCCCAAACCTCAGCCTATTTCCATACAGTATAATCTTGACTGTGCCAGGGGCTGATGTATCTCATGATGACTTGCAGATAAATTACTTCCAAGTGTTTTATGGTTGTGTTGTAAATATATTTACTTGTTGTCAACTGAGCAAATATTTACATAGACTATCAATCCTACAAGAAGTCTTGTCTTCAGTGATTCTCAGGATAGCTGTTCACGCTTTGGTAGTTTCCAGGTCTCCAGCACATTGCACCTGTAGTTTTTGATATAAATGGTTAACAGATTATTATTGTACAGACATTTTGTTTAATTGGTGTCGCGGGTAAATCCCTCTAACATCTGCTGACATTTTACATGGAGTGCCGGTGAGTGGGATCTTGTATACTTTATTTGCATACAGAGGAATAAATCTGCATGGAGTAATAACAGCTACACAGATATTGGAGTCTACAGCACATGGGTTTTGCGTGGATAGGACGTAGATTGGGTCTTTTAAATGAAAATGAGACTAATCTCCGTGCGGATCCTGTGTCACATCCACAACAGGAATCCAGGAGCCCACCTTGGGTTTCTGCCCTGGATTTATCACTTATGGATGGCTGTTTTCGTCAACACTGTAGACATTGATTGGAGCTGAAGCGTCCATGCTCGACCATCACTCCTTTTTGATAACCTCCAAACCACAGACCCTCATTGTAGTGATCATGGGGGTCCCAGCAGTAGGGCTGGGAAATGTATTGCCTTTCTTGTAAATAACTGCTTTGTCAACTGTCGTAAAAGTTCTTTAATATTCCAGTATCTACGACCTACTCCTTTCCTGATGATCTAATGAGGACATGTCCGTGAAGATAATGTATGAACACACTGCATATAAACATTCCCCATTCTGCTATCGATCAAGCACTTAAATTAATTTATTTTAAAGCCTTGTGGAGCCAAAAGATAAGAGAAAGAAAAGGAAAAGACAAGTGGGCGATGTGCATTTCTCTGATGCATCATATGTTCTAGAAATGCTACTATAATCACTTTCCTGCTTTTTGGATCCAGCACTAAAGCAAGGTGACGTCAGTAGAACTGACTTTGGAAGAAAGTACACACAGCGATAAACCAAGAAGACGTGAGCACAGGCGAATTTATGTTTTTGAGCAGACACTCAATAATTTTAATAGCTGCATCTCCAGAACCGAATGTTAGTAACTTTACCAGTGATAAATGAGGCAGCTCAGAAGAAGCAGGAGATACAGATGTTGTAACCTGCACCTGAATTCCTGCTCCCCAGACTCTGTAACAGTGTAAGTGGGCAGTGCGGAGGTGATACATCAGGCTAATTGTACAGTGCCGTGGGGCTCGCTGTCTAATTTACCCATATCCAGTATTAGCGCACACTTCACTGCCAATTAGGCTAATTACGATCTTGATAGACTGAGAGAACATGAAGACAAGTCCCTAATCTTGTTATAAACCCATGGACCAAGTACTACAAGGCAACAGTTATAAACCCTGGGCCTCCATAGAAATATGTGTATTTATGAATATATACATATATATGTATACATGTTATCAGTGCCGGTAAAACAATACTGTCTCTACCTGTTATGGACTAGCATGCCAGAGGCACTGGCGTATCAGGCCAAGCTGACGTTGTTTCCCTGTAAAGGGGCTGCCTCATGTAGTAGCCCATTTTCATATACCTTGTTTACGCATGTTGTAAGTAATGACCGGGGTCTCCTTTTTCTATCAGATGAGACACATTCATGCATTACATGGACAGATTATGTCAATGAGAACCGCAGTGCTGTGGTGCCCGTCCCGGCTCATGTCATATACTCTATTACTGACTACTCCTGGGTGTACATACCTTTTAGGAGATTTGATCTTCTAAAGATCTAAAATAAATTTATGAGAATATAAAGTCATTGCAAACTGCAATCCCAACAACTCCATTACTAGCCACATGGCCCTAAGAAGCCACAATAATTAGTACCTTCCTCTCTTTCTTTGGTGCTGTGGCTTCTATCTAGTTGTAGTTAAGTCCTCCACTTCTTCAGCTGTTGGCACAGAGGGAAGATCTTCCTCCTGCTGTGTATAGAAGAGATGATGAGTGCCTATGAAGTGCTGCTTTTATTGGCATCTTTCTAGTTGGTGCCTTCTAATGCCAAATTGTGCTGATTATTCAGAACACCATTTCTTACCTACATGTTCTATCCATGTTTTTCACAGAAAGATCATGTTTGGGGCTGTTCGCGTGTCCTTGTTTTTTCGCGAACATGGTTTCGATTCAGTATTGAATTTGGTCCCCTTTTGTTTATCTAGAACTTGCTTTTCTCCACCTGTGCCTTATTCAAATTTTAATTTCTGCCTTTCTTAAAGAGGTTGTCCACTACTTTTACATCGCTGGCCTATCCTTAGGATAGGAATCAACGTCTGATCGGTCGGGGTCCGACATCCGACACCTCCACCAATTAGCTATTATCAGTGGCGGCTGCCGGCAGGAAGTACTCACTTGCCGAACTGCTCCATCTACTTGTAGTGGCCGAGGCAGGGTACTGCACATCCACCTCCTATTGATTTGAATAGGAGGCAGATGTGCAGCATCCCGCAGAAGCCACTACAAGTAGATGGCCAGCTCCGCAAGTGAGTACTTCCTGCCTTGCCACCGACACGATTAACAGCTGGTCTGCGGAGGTGTCTGGTGACATTGATGGCCTATCCTAAGGATTGACCATTGATGTAAAAGTAGTGGACAACCTCTTTAAGGTCTGTTTTACTTGGTGCCCATCTTTTTTTATTTGTCATTTAGGATGGGGTTTTGGCTGATTTATCAATTTACGCTTTTTAAAAAGTTGCAATATTGTGGCAAAACAGTGATGGAAAAAAGGACACGGACCAAACAGTGATGGAAAAAAGGACACGGACCAAACAGTGATGGAAAAAAGGACACGGACCAAACAGTGATGGAAAAAAGGACACGGACCAAACACTGATGGTAAAAAGGACACGGACCAAACACTGATGGTAAAAAGGACACGGACCAAACACTGATGGTAAAAAGGACATGGACCCAAACACTGATGGAAACCTGATCAAAACACTGAAGAAAATCAGTATCGTTTTATGAGAAAAAATGCCTTATTTATATATACGCTAATGTGAAAATCCCATTTCTGGGTATTCTAGAACAATTGGACTTAAACCGATGGAAACCTGATCAAAACACTGAAGAAAATGAGTATCGTTTTATGAGAAAAAAGGCCTTAGTTATATATACGCTAATGTGAAAATCCCATTTCTGGGTATTCTAGAAAAATTGGACTTTAACTGATTTACTTAAAAAAAAAAAAGAAAAAAAAGACACTGTAGGGAAGAAAAAGGCTGAATTGTGCCTGCTCCTCCGCATGCTATCCCGTTGGGTGCATGCTGGTAGCTGCGGTCTGGCTACAGCTGCTGGGAGACATTTCTGCACAGGCTGGTGACGGTAACATGCTCCTGTACCCTTTGTCATCATTTACATTGATTGGAGCAGAACCGCCCAGCTGGAAAGCACGCGCGTCCTTCTGCAGAGTAGACTTCTGTGGTGTGTCCTGGAGAAGCTGTCCGCTCACACCCTGAAGAGCAGCACACAAGTGCTCACGGTGCAGCGTCACAGCATGCTGGGGGATCGTGCACTGCTTTCTGCTGTGTAGACATTTCCCAGTGAACAATGCCGCCATCTGTATGTGATATAACCTGTGCGGATTAGATTTCTAGGAACAAAGGCGAGAGCCCGGCTTGTTACTTTGTTGCGGTCATTGCTGTAAACATACACAGTGCGGATCCCTGTTTGCACCTGTGAAGCATCAGTCATTGAGGATTTTACCGCATGGTCCTGTATTCCATAGTCAGCGTTCGTCTTACTGTGTTTAGACTGCAATTAGAGACCGTGAAAAGCGGCATTATGCACATGGCGACTCGCTGAAACAGGAATCCGCAAATTAGAAAAAAATCTGTCTGAAATGTGAGACTTCTTTTCCCTGCTCTGTGTGCCATATATTCCATGGATCTCTGTCACCTCTCAGCAGTCTACATCATGGCGCTTCTCATAGTGACCTCCTCTCACCCTTGTGCTCTAATATCAGCGCTGAACGTCTCTTACTGCAGACAATATTCAACTAATTGCCTAAAACATGGAGGAGTGAAAGCGAGAGTTGCTCTTAGCCTCTTTGGTCCTTTATGACATGAAGAGAAACTTGATGGTATTTAGGTGATCAGATATAAAGAGACTCTGTCAGCACAAAATGACTGTTCAAACCAAGCACAGGTGCCCAGCGCAAGTTTGGCATGACTGAACAGTTCAGTGCATTTTCAGCACTTGTTTTCCATATATCTGTGCCCTTCTGAAGCTCATGTAAAGCCAGAGCTGTCAATCAAGGAAGAAAAGGGAGGGATTTGGTGGAAAACAAGTAGGTGGGACACAGTACATTGAGCTGTTCAGCTACCCTAAGGGTGCACTGAGCTGCCTTAACAGTCGCTTTGTGCTGACACTCTTCCAAAAGTCTATCCTGTCAGTATGAAAAATTCAGTTCCCGCACCAAATATTGGACAGTGACGATTAGATCATCGCTTCATTCCCGGTCTTTGGCCAGAACAGGGCATTCAAGTAACCTTTGTTTTATTCCACTTGCAAACCAAATCAAGGCTGATTTAATCAAATAATTGAACATTTTCCCGTCCATCATAATTTAATTAAAGTAGTTGTCCATTACTTGGACAACTCCTTCTTAAATGCTTAGCCCCTCATGTAAATTACATAAAAAATTTCTTACCTCCCACACCAGTGTCGTACCAGTGATGACACTGGCTGCAGCACCCATGTGGCGAAACAATCAGCAACAACTGATGGGCTACTTTGCTCACACTACCACCGGACTTAAAATAGTTTTTTTTAAAATTCATTTTTTATGCGTTTTTACTTATGTTTTTTTCCTATTTATTAGAGGGGGTGAAAAACGCTGCAAGAATTGACAATGCCGCACATTTGTTAAAACGCTTTAAGGTTACGTTCCCATGATGAGCTTTTGGTGAGGTTTTTGACGCTGCATAATCTTTGCACCATCTTTGCACCATTTTTGCACCTATTATTTAAATTGTTATATGCGATTTTTGTGCACTTTTTTTTTATCACATTTTTGTCTCTTGTTGGTGTCTCATGCTTTAAATAAAGCTGCTTTGTATTTGATAGTTCCTGGTATTTGGCTTTGACAACTTTTTGCTATACTTAGCGGAAACGTACTAAAAATGCATGTGTGTGTTTTTACATGTAGATTTTGCGCATCTAATGCAAGTCTATGGGGAAAATCCATACAGAAAACTTGGCATACCTGCAAGAGAAATTGACTTGTTGTGGATTAGAAACCCCCACTGCAGGTCAGTTTACATTGAGTAAAAAAGAAGCACAGTGGGCATGAGATTCTATAAATCTCATAAACTTTCCTGGAACTGTAAGGAGCTGCGTTACTGATGCAACAAAAATACCTAGCATCAAAAACACACCAAAAGCTCATGGTGGGAACATAGCTTAATGGCTCAGTTCCACAAGGAAAGAAAGAAGCAGCATGTGCATGAGATATCAGAAATCATTCATTCTCTTTGCTAATGTTCTAAACTGCTGTGTTTTTCCCCCTTGAAAAAAACACGGCAAAAGCACAGCTAGTTAAAAAGCCCTAAGGGTATATTCACACTTTTTGTTTTTTTGAAGCATTCATTTCTGCCCCAGGAATATTGCTGCATACAATATGTACATTTTTGACGCATTTTAGGAAATACCATCAAATAGTCATAATTCGCCCCACAGCTATATTATAAAAGAACTTGTAGTTTGTCTGGCAAGGAGATGTCGGTAGTGTAAGGTCAGCATTGGCAGCAGCTGTACAATATAGATGCCTTGATGGACAGGGAGTAGATGACCGGCTGGACATGGACCATCGGCACTAGTGTAAGTAGAAAAGTGCATAAGTGTCACACTGTCACAGAATACTGGAGGTAGGGGGCCTAAGCTGACCCTAAGCTGGGGCCCTGACTAATCCCTCATCCTGGAGGTACTGTTAAAGGTACAGAGGTCCAGGCCGCCAGCGTAACCCCTACCTTCTGAGGATCCCTGCACCTAAGTAATCTAGTCCTGAGAAGGACCCCGATCACAACAATAGGGAACCAGAAATAATATGCCCACACACAGTATTTAGACGAACGAGACAGTACAAGGGAAAAACCAAAACCACCTTGCATACAACTTCTAAACAACTACAACAGAGGGAACACCAACGGGAAAGGAGATAAATGATAAAGCGAGGAAAGGGAAAACACACTTCCAAATACACTTATCTCAGCAACTCCAAACACCACGATCCGCTCTGTAAGTCTGAATGAAAAGCTGCGAGAAGTCAGGCTGTGTACTCGTGACGATCTTCGTGGCAACACACCCGTGACAGTACCCCCCCTTCTACGAGGGGCCTCTGGACCCTCAGGGCCAGGTTTATCCGGGTGAGTCGTGTGGAAGGCCCGAACTAATCGGTCTGCGTTAATATCCGACGCAGGAACCCACATCCTCTCCTCAGGACCATACCCCTTCCAATGAACCAAGTACTGAAGGGACCGGCGATTAAAGCGTGAATCAATGACCCTCGATACCTGGAACTCCAAGTTACCATTGACAACCACAGGAGGGGGAGGTAAAGGTGACGGTACCACCGGCGCCACATACCTCTTAAGCAATGATCTGTGAAACACGTTGTGAATTTTAAACGTAGGGGGGAGGTCAAGACGGAATGCCACCGGATTAATAACAGAACTGATTCTGTACGGCCCGATGAACCTGGGACCCAGTTTCCAGGAGGGAACCTTAAGTTTAATATTCCTGGTAGACAACCATACCTGATCGTTCACACTTAGGTCCGGACCAGACACTCTCCTCCTATCAGCCATACGTTTGTATCGGTTCCCCATAGTATTCAGATTCTTCAGCACCCCTCTCCATACTGAAGCGAGAGATGAGGAAAATCGTTCCTCCTCCGGAACCCCCGAAGAGCCCCCCCTACTGAAAGTACAAAACTGGGGGTGAAAACCATATGCCCCAAAAAACGGGGACTTACCAGTGGACTCGCTCCGCCTATTATTGAGAGCAAACTCTGCCAGAGGTAGGAAAGAAGCCCAGTCCTCCTGGTTCTCTGACACAAAACACCGAAGATATGTCTCCAAGCTCTGGTTCATACGTTCCGTCTGACCATTGGTCTGAGGATGAAAAGCCGACGAGAATGACAAATGCATCCCCCGCCGTGCACAAAACGCCTTCCAGAACTTGGACACAAACTGAGACCCCCGATCAGACACCACCTCGGAGGGTACCCCGTGAAGCCTCACAATCTCCCTGCTGAATCCTACGTAACTTAGACTCAGCAAGGGAGATCCGATCTGGGTCATCATATACGAGTCCCAGAGCAGCGAAAAACCTATCCACTGACTGGAGAACCGGGGAGCTTGGGGGAAGAGAGAACGCCCAAGATTGTGGGTCCCCTTGTAGGAGCGAGATGACAATTCCCACCCTTTGTTCTTCACTGCCCGATGACCGAGGCCGCAGCCGAAAGTACAATTTGCATGCCTCCCGGAAAACAAAAAACTTGTCCCGCCCCCCAGTGAACCTGTCAGGGAGAGCTACTTTAGGTT
The DNA here is from genome assembly GCF_046119375.1 of Phyllobates terribilis. Classification (NCBI taxonomy): domain Eukaryota; kingdom Metazoa; phylum Chordata; class Amphibia; order Anura; family Dendrobatidae; genus Phyllobates; species Phyllobates terribilis. The sequence continues at coordinate 420,178,535 of NW_027362771.1, forward strand.
CTGGTCCGGCTTGCTCCAGAGGATGCAAAACCTTGGACCTAACGTCCGCCAGCCCCATGGACAAACTCTGCAACTGCCGAGCTAGACCGGCTACTGGATCCATGGTAGCTGGAGAAAAACTAAGATGGTCGGTGAAAATGTCACACTGTCACAGAATACTGGAGGTAGGGGGCCTAAGCTGACCCTAAGCTGGGGCCCTGACTAATCCCTCATCCTGGAGGTACTGTTAAAGGTACAGAGGTCCAGGCCGCCAGCGTAACCCCTACCTTCTGAGGATCCCTGCACCTAAGTAATCTAGTCCTGAGAAGGACCCCGATCACAACAATAGGGAACCAGAAATAATATGCCCACACACAGTATTTAGACGAACGAGACAGTACAAGGGAAAAACCAAAACCACCTTGCATACAACTTCTAAACAACTACAACAGAGGGAACACCAACGGGAAAGGAGATAAATGATAAAGCGAGGAAAGGGAAAACACACTTCCAAATACACTTATCTCAGCAACTCCAAACACCACGATCCGCTCTGTAAGTCTGAATGAAAAGCTGCGAGAAGTCAGGCTGTGTACTCGTGACGATCTTCGTGGCAACACACCCGTGACAATAAGACAGGGCAGATGGTACAGCCTATGTAAGCATTGGTGTCAGCCATAGATGAATGAAAGTCGGCACTGATCCATGCCTCATTCTTTTGAATAAATGTAAGGTCGCTTGCAGGGGATAACATGGCCCGCTTGGATCTGACAAAGCCACAAGCCCTGTTGAACACCTTCTGTGACAGCACACTAGAGACTGGACATTACAGCATGCCGATCGCAAACTGGGTCAGTTATTGCCTCTGGTCCAATCTGCTGAGCCAGAAGTCGATGAAATTGGCACATTCTATCTGTCACAGTTTAGGTACAACTGAACCTGGCTGTTCAGCCAGTGTATTTTTTTTGCTGTAGTGCGCCAGGTTGATGCAATGACAGATAAAACATCTGGTCCATCATATCAAATTTACTGTATTCACTGCTCCTGCCTTGGGTATTTGTGGTAACCCTTATGCTGGCGCAGGCAGAGGAGCCGAGAGGAGTCTCTGGTCAGCCGTGTGGTTGACAGGTGTACACTCTACAAAAGCTTTGCTGAGCAGGGAACAACAGTTTATCGTAGTAATACACCAATTTGGACTCCCAGTTTGGCTGCTCATCACTTTGGCTGCTGTATGATATAGTCCATCACCACTTTACACTGTTCCCACAGACTTTCCCAGAGATGCAGCATTGAATTCCTCTGGGTTGGGACATTACAAATCAGGTGACTGTTGTGTTTTTGCCAAGCCAAGAGAACGTGCTTTACCACGTGAAAAGAGCAGACACTTTCCTGGCCTTAGTCACCACCTTTCTCAAGTGGGTATCTTTGTTAAATGTTGCAAAATTAAATTCAGGACGTGGACTATACTGGGAGTGTGAGTAAGTTTGCCCAAACATAAGGCAGACAGAATACTCCAGGCATTTTCGCTCACAGCAATTCTCAGCTAGAGTTGTTGAGGTGCCACTGAGTGTGATATTTGCCTCTTGATTAACAGCATCAACTCGTCTGATGTATCAGGGCTGTGGAGTCGGAGTTGGAGTCGGTGTCCATTTTGGTGGAGTCGGTATAAAATGGACCCACTCGAACTCCTAAAATATATAATGAATTGGTACAGTAATTCAATGCAGTGGTACAGTAAATTTATTACTTAAACATGAGCCATGTATGGGGGGGTTGGAGTCTGAGTCTGAGGTTTGGCTTACCGACTCCACAGCCCTGCGCTGTATGGCTTTTGTCCCTCATGATTTCAAGCTGTAAATCTATGCATGGACAAAAAGAATTAGGGCGGTGTGTAGAATCAATGCTGTGCCCTGTTGAGATTGGCAATGCTATCATGTCTGTTGAGTAGAATGCAAGGAAGGTGTATGAGGAGACAGATAAGACTTCTGGAGATACAAACAGGCATAGCTCCCAGTCATAGAGGATATACTACCCGTCTTGGTTTTGTTGGCACATTGCTACCATTGACACATTAACCCAGTGGACTTTGAGACTCCTGTATTTTTCTGTCCATAGTTGCTGCTCCATATGTTTGTGTTGTACACTTTGGAGCACGTCAAGTCGAGATAGCGGTTCATGTTTTCCTGTTCATGAGCACACAGATCTAGCACAAGTTTTTGAAGGAAATCATGGTGGATGGCTATCTTTCAGGGAGGAGGAGATATGATCATTTTTACAAGGCAGCCAACTCTACAAGCAACTTCGCGAGGCAATAGTTAAGTTGGCAAACCTACGAATAACTGGGATCATACACCTTTCTCCTCGACATACAAATCAAAGGACATACAATTTGGTGGTAGGATGGTGAAAGGTGAGAACTACGACTAGTATTACTGGTGGATGGTGATGATGACACTGAACAGGTAGTACTTGAGGATGTGGCCTGGCAGACAGAAAGACGAGCGTGACTAGTAATGATAGGAGGATAACGTGAGGCTTCCTCTGATTATTGGACAGCTGCCTGTTCCAAATGAGCAGGTGATGTTGCTTCATCTGTGTATGCGAGCATGGACATCTATGAATTATTTTCCTCATACAGAGCTCGCAAAATGGCAAAGATTCATCTGGCGGCAATGTGCAAAGGGACATGAGATGACCGCTCACATGACTCGCCATCACCACAACCATAACTTTCAGGCGCTTCTCCATACAAAGCACATGCGGTACCACCTTCTCTAGAGCTAACCACAGAACAAGCAGATTATGCCCCACAGGATCTTTTAGCTGCATGTCACCACTGTGTATCACCGAGAATAACACACACTTCCTCCGATTATATTAACTCTTCGGCACCACTATCTGGTACCCAGGTTTTGTCCACCATTGAATCATAATCATTTTCATCCATGACTCAGCTGCATCTGTGTGAAATATGTCTTGAGCTCTTTGCCATCAACCACCTCAAGATTTGCCCTTGCTCAGACTGCCATTACCACTGCATGTGGCCCTACCACTCCGGCTCGCAGAGCCAGCAATACAGCTAGGCATTTGAATTGTGTTTTTCATCTCCTGCAGCCCCATGTCCAGTGGCGTACCACCACTGGCAGCAGGCCACGCGACTGCCATAGGGCGCGTGAGCCGGGGAGGCCCCATTGCAGTCGCCTGCACTGTGTACCATCAGCACCCAGGCAAGTGCCGGGGCCCTGAGCAGGCCCACTTGCCGTTGGGCCCCCCTGTTGCTCAGGACCCCGGCCAGCACAATACTTACCTCTCCCCTTGCTTCCGAAGCTCCAGTGTCTTCCACGTCTCCTGACTGTGACGTCTCGGGTCAGAGGTCATGATGACGTCTTTCCATCGCGCCCTCTGCTGAGTAGTCACAGTGCAGCAGAGAGCGGGAAGATGACGACGCTGAGGAGTCCGGAGCAGAGCAGCGACAGCAGGTGAGGTATTTTATTTATTTATTTTTTTTTTTTATGTATGGAGGCATGGGGCATTATATGGGGCCCAGGAGGCATGGGGCATTATATGGGGCCCAGGAGGCATGGGCCATTATATGGGGCTCAGGAGACATGGGCCATTATATGGGGCCCAGGAGGCATGGGCCATTATATGGGGCCCAGGAGGCATGGGCCATTATGTGGGGCCCAGGAGGCATGGGCCATTATATGGGGCCCAGGAGGCATGGGCCATTATGTGGGGCCCAGGAGGCATGGGCCATTATGTGGGGCCCAGGAGGCATGGGGCATTATGTGGGGCCCAGGAGGCATGGGCCATTATGTGGGGCCCAGGAGGCATGGGCCATTATATGGGGCCCAGGAGGCATGGGCCATTATGTGGGGCCCAGGAGGCATGGGCCATTATGTGGGGCCCAGGAGGCATGGGGCATTATGTGGGGCCCAGGAGGCATGAAGCATTATATGGGACCCAGGAGGCATGAAGCATTATATGGGGCATTATATGGGGCCCAGGAGGCATGGGGCATTATATGGGGCCCAGGAGGCATGGGGCATTATATGGGGCCCAGGAGGCATGGGGTATTATATGGGGCCCAGGAGGCATGAAGCATTACATGGGGCCCAGCCTGCATGGGGCATTACATGGGGCCCAGCCTGCATGGGGCATTACATGGGGCCCAGCCTTCATGGGGAATTACATGGGGACCAGCCTGCATGGAGCATTATATGGGGGCCAGGCAATATTCTCCATGGTGCATTATATGGTCCAGTATTCTGTTTGGAGTATTTTATGGGGGCCAGTATCCTGTATGGAGCATTTTATCTGGGCCAGTATCCTGTATGGAACATTTTATCTGGGCCAGTATCCTGTATGGAACATTTTATCTGGGCCAGTATCCTGTATGGAACATTTTATCTGGGCCAGTATCCTGTATGGAGAATTTTATCTGGGCCAGTATCCTGTATGGAGCATTTTATCGGGGCCAGTATTCTGTATGGGGCATTATATGGGGCCCAGGAGGCATGGAACATTATATGGGGCCCTGCATGGAGCATTATATCAGGCCCAGCCTGCATGGGGCATTATATGGGGCATTGTATGGGGCCCAGCCTGCATGGGGGCCAGTATTCTGTATGGAGCATTTTATGGAGGCCAGTATCCGGTATGGAGCATTATATGGGGGCCAGTATTCTGTATGGAGCATTATATGGGGGCCAGTATTCTGTATGGAGCATTATATGGGGGCCAGTATTCTGTATGGAGCATTATATGGGGGCCAGTATTCTGTATGGAGAATTATATGGGGCTCATAATACTGTATGGAGGACTTAGTGGTGCCATAATACTCTATTGAGGACTCTGTGGTGCCCATAATACTGTATGGAGGACTATACTGTCCGGCCTGCACTGTGCTCTGCGAGGATTCGCCTGTTTCTGAGCGATTGTAGAATTTACTATAGATATCACTCATGTAATGTAACAAGTCAGTGAAATCTTATTCTCTTCATTTAATTTGTCTTCAATGAAAAAAACACAAAAAGAATTGTCCTAAAGCCAAATTGGATATAATTCCACACCAAACCTAAAAAAGGGGGTGGACAAAAGTATTGGCACTGTTTGAAAAATCATGTGATGCTTCTCTAATTCATGTAATTAACAGCACCTGTAACTTACCTGTGGCACCTAACAGGTGTTGGCAATAACTAAATCACACTTGCAGCCAGTTAACATGGATTAAAGTTGACTCAACCTCTGTCCTGTGTCCTTGTGTGTACCACATTGAGCATGGAGAAAAGAAAGAAGACCAAAGAACTGTCTGAGGACTTGAGAAACCAAATTGTGAGGAAGCATGAGCAATCTCAAGGCTACAAGTCCATCTCCAAAGACCTGAATGTTCCTGTGTCTTCCGTGCGCAGTGTCATCAAGAAGTTTAAAGCCCATGCCACTGTGGCTAACCTCCCTAGATGTGGACGGAAAAGAAAAATTGACGAGAGATTTCAACGCAAGATTGTGCGGATGGTGGATAAAGAACCTCGACTAACATCCAAACAAGTTCAAGCTGCCCTGCAGTCCGAGGGTACAACAGTGTCAACCCGTACTGTCCGTCGACGTCTGAATGAAAAGGGACTGTATGGTAGGATACCCAGGAAGACCCCACTTCTTACCCCGAGACATAAAAAAGCCAGGCTGGAGTTTGCCAAAACTTACCTGAGAAAGCCTAAAACGTTTTGGAAGAATGTTCTCTGGTCAGATGAGACAAAAGTAGAGCTTTTTGGGAAAAAGCATCAACATAGAGTGTACAGGAAAAAAAAAGAGGCATTCAAAGAAAAGAACACGGTCCCTACAGTCAAACATGGCGGAGGTTCCCTGATGTTTTGGGGTTGCTTTGCTGCCTCTGGCACTGGACTTCTTGACCGTGTGCATGGCATTATGAAGTCTGAAGACTACCAACAAATTTTGCAGCATAATGTAGGGCCCTGTGTGAGAAAGCTGGGTCTCCCTCAAAGGTCATGGGTCTTCCAGCAGGGCAATGACCCAAAACACACTTCCAAAAGCACTATAAAATGGTTTTAGAGAAAGAAATGGAGACTTCTAAGGTGGCCAGCAATGAGTCCAGACCTGAATCCCATAGAACACCTGTGGAGAGATCTCAAAATGGCAGTTTGGAGAAGGCACCCTTCAAATATCAGGGACCTGGAGCAGTTTGCCAAAGAAGAATGGTCTACAATTCCAGCAGAGCATTGCAAGAAACTCATTGATGGTTACCGGAAGCGGTTGTTCGCAGTTATTTTGGCTAAAGGTTGTGCAACCAAGTATTAGGCTGAGGGTGTCAATACCTTTGTCTGGCCCTTTTTTGGAGTTTTGTGTGAAATGATCAATGATTTGATTTTTGCTTCATTCTCTTTTGTGTTTTTTCCTTGCAAATTAAATGAAGATAATAAGACCAAAGAATTTGTGATTGCAATCATTTTCAGGAAGAAACTGAGAACTATCTGACAGAATTGCAGGGGTGCCAATACTTTTGGCCAGCACTGTATATATATATATATATATATATATATATATATATATATATCTCTCTGCCGTATCTGTGCATTATAAATCGTGGTATGTGTTAAAAGGACCCACTGAGACTCTTTCGTCGGTCCTGGTTGAAAGCAATGATGGAGGGGGGAGCGTCATGTGACACTCCCTCTCCCATCATTCCTCCTCTGCGTCTGACGCAGCGGCATGATGATGCGCCATTCTGTGTCAGACAGTGGAGCTGGCCGCTGCTGAGGTGATGAGAGAGACGCGCTGCAGAGACTGAAGCAGCGGGGAACGAGGAGCGGTAAGTGTGTCTGTATTTATTTTTAAATCTGTGAGTATTGATAATACTGGAGGACTGGGGCTGCATTATACTGTGTGGAGGACCATGGCGAGTGTCTTACACTATGTGAAGGACCATGGCGAGTGCATTATACTCTGGAGTGTGGAGAGGTGTGGAGCCATTATACTGTATGGAGAGCTGTGTGGGGGTCACAATTGGGGGAATATACTGTGTTGGGGTCACCATACTTTGCTTTGGGGGTTGAGGTGGGGTAAAGTAGGGTCATTATACTGCGCATGTGGAGGAATTCACCATGGGGGTATCATACTGTGTCTGGGGGACACTTTTGTTGGCATCATACTTTATGGGGCAATGAAAGAGGGACCTAGGACGTCAGCAGGAAAAAATTACTATGAAAAGGATGGAAAGTTGTGAGATCTGCTCTTCTGTGACCCTGACAATTATTTAAATTTTTTTGGGGGGTGGAGCCCAATTAGAACTTTTGCTATGGGGCCCCATGATTCCTATGTACGCCCCTGCCCATGTCATCCGAATACAAAGACTGTCTGTTCTTCTCTTCCAATAAATCAACTGGAGAAGTTGTTCTGGTATATTACCTTCCTTAGCCCCTGTGGTGCAGTGGGTTAGAGGACTAGGAAGGGTAGTACAGGTGTCGCTGACTGAATTGAAATTCTGATTTGTACAACATTTAGTGTTATGGCTGAGGAGGAGGTGAACTTAGTAGAACACTGGCTCAAGCTGATTGTGTCACTGTTAGAGGTAACATCATCCTGCCGAGGCTGAGACCAGTAATATGACATATATTCCATTACATGCTCCACTACCTACCCACTAATATGCTTGGCTGAGGCAGAGGAGGACAAGTGTGACCTGCATGTGGTACTACTACTGCAGGAAAGGCTGATGCCAGTGGCACTGCTGCTGCTAGCAGCTTCAACATTTTTTGCCATGGTAATGTTTTTTTTTTCTTCTAAATTTCACACTACCAAATTTGTTGCTTGTGACACTTTTTTGTTTTCCATACATTTTAAACACAGGTATAACATATACATGTGCGGGACCGTTAAAGCGATGTCGGGTCCTGCTTTCCTGGGGCTCAGTTGACATTATGTCACGCAAGACCTGCGGCCAATCAGCAGACATTTTCCTCTCACTTCCTTCGGAGGAGGTCAGAGAGTAGCAGCAGCTATCACTTAGACGCCAAAAGTGAGCCTTTTTTTGGTCACCACATTGCCACCGAAAAATGAAAAAGCTGTCAAAATGTCATATCCATCCCAAATTGGTATCAGTCCATGGACTGAAAAATGGAAATATTACATGTCTTGGTAAATGGTGGCACAGAAGAAAAAATATATATTTCTGGCAAATTTCCCAATTTTTCTTCACCACTAAAATAACTTAAAAAAACTGACAAGTTTGGTGTCTCCGTAATCGCACTGACCTGAAGAATCTTGTTGGCAGGTCATTTTTACCGCACAATGAATGCTGTAAGGGTATGTGCCCACGTAACGTTTTACAAGCGTATATGCTGCGGAATTTCCGCAGCATAAACGCTTGGGAAACGCTTGGTAATCCGCCCCCCATGGTCCCCAATGACAAGCCGCAATGTCAATGCCCATGCTGCGCTCAAAAATCTGCAGCATGTCCATTAATTTTGCGGACACGCAGCGTGATCGCCGACATTGACTTGCATTGAAACGCATAATATCCGTGTCAGTACATTTGTACACACGGATATTATGCGTTTCTATGTGCGGATGGTACCCAAGTCTGGAGGAGAGGAGACTCTCTCATCCAGACCTGGGTACCATAGAAACTGTAAAAAAAAGAATTTAAAATAAAAAATAAAGTTTATACTTACCTTCCGATGTCCTCCCGGTGTTTTCTCCGCTCCGTCTGGTCTGCTGTATGAGTCGCGCTGTTGTGAAGGACCTGCCATGACGTCACTGAGTCATGTGACCCATCACATGGCTCAATGACGTCACCGCAGGTCCTTCACACCACCGCGAGCAATGCAAGACACCGGACGGAGCAGACAAAACACCGGGAGGACAACGGAAGGTAAGTATAATCTTTATTTTTTTATTTTTTACCATTCTTATTCTTTTTTTTTTTAACTAACTTGGCCCGTTGCATGGATTTATATAGTGTGAGCAAGTTGTCAAGCACTTTTCCAAGTGATGCTAAAATCGTTTGGAAAAGCGCTTGATAATCCGCATGCGGAAATGCATGCAAAGACGCTTGACAAACGCTTCTACCTGGCGGGAAAAATGCATGTAAAAACCGCATGTGTTTTTCCTGCCAGGGAGAAGCGTAAAAAATATGCTGCATTTCTGCATCGTGGGCACATAGCCTAAAAACAAAAGACAATGTCAGAATTGCATTTTTTTATTTTTTTTTGCTGCTTCACCACACTTGGAATTTTTATCCCTGTTTTCTAGCACATTATGCGGTAAAATGGATCTTGTCATGCAAAAGTAAAACTCAACAACCCAATTATACACCTGTTCTCCGAACATCACCCCTGCATTATTACAAAATACCAGTGATTGTCTTCCTGCTGTGTCTAACACTATGTCCTCCCTCTATCTAAAATTGAATCTGTCAAAAACTGAACTACTCGTATTTCCTCCCTCCACTAACCTACCTATGCCCAATATTGCCATTCCCATTTGTGGCTTCACCATTACTCCCCAGCACCAAGCCCGCTGTCTTGGGGTCATACTTAATTCAGATCTTTCCTTCAAACCCCCCCCCCCCCCAATTAGATCACTTGCTCGCTCGTGTCATCTACACCTCCAAAAACATCTCTAGAATCAGAACTTTTCTTACCTTTGACTTGGCAAAAACTCTTACTGTAGCTATTATTCATTCTCGTCTGGACTATTGCAACTCTTTACTAATCGGTCTCCCTCTTTCTAAACTCTCCTCTCTCCAATCCGTCCTGAACGCAGCAGCCAAGACCATATCCTTCTCCAACCGATACACGGATGCCTCTTCCCTGTGCCAGTCACTGCACTGGTTGCCTTTCCAATACAGAGTTCAATATAAACTTATCACTCTTACCCACAAAGCTCTCCACGATTCAGCACCACTCTACATCTCCTCCCTCGTCTCAGTCTACCACCCTTCCCGTGCCCTCTGTTCTACTAATGACTAGAGATGAGCGTTGTTCTACTCGAACTGTTCGCCAATCTCAAATTCGAGCTGTTTTGGGCGGTGTTCGAGCCGTTCGGCGAACACGAACAATTTGAGAAAAATTCGGCTGTTCGAGGTTATGTTCGATAACTGTTCGTGCACCAAAATCATAACTGGATTTTTTCTCAGTAATGATGAAAATTAATGTTAATACGCAGTTTGAGTGTACAGCGGGGTGGGGGGAGGGGCAGGGGATGGATCTCTGCAAGAATAATGAAGATCTCCATTTTTTTTTCTCTTTCCCGCATTTACAGTGGGGAGGTGCAATCTGTCAGCCTATCAGCAGCGCACACACGGAGCGAAGTGCTTTTTTTCACACAAGCAAGGGCATGTGTCATTGGCAGTGTATGTCACATGTCCTTGCCCTATAAGACCAAGCCATTTTCCCCGTCGCCACCATTTTCTCACTGCTGCAGCTGCGTGTTAGACGGCACCGCTGTTGCTGTGTGCGCTATACCTTGTTAATTTCAAGCCAATTTTCGCACAAATCTACAGATAGCTTGGGAGTAGGGAATAGTTGTGATTGCAGTCCTTTTAAGGACTAGGTTACAGCATTTCCTACGACTTTTATCAGGCAGGTCTGTGCTCTTAAATAGATAGATTGTGGGAGTAAAGACTAATTGTAATTGGAGTCCTTTTCAGGATTAGGTTACATCAGTTCCTATCAGTTTTTGCCAGGCAGGTCTGTGCCAGTGCTGTGCAAGTTTTTTTCACAGCATTTGGCTGAATCTAGCAAAGCTAATCCTTTTTGGCCTATTGCAGAGTGTGTTAGTCAGTGGAGTAGCCTATCTGTGTTGCAAGATATACCACCTGTGTATAGAATACCAATTTTTTTACTGCACCTAGTGAAGTAAAATCTTTTGGGCATAGCATCATTCTATTAGTCCATCTATACTGACCTCCATCAGGTTGCAAATTGAATATAATTTTTTTCTGCATCTAGCTCTGAAAAAATATTGGGCTTCTAGCTGTGTGTGGGACTTGTTGTATTAGTCCATCTATACTGACCTCCATCAGGTTGCAAACTGCATATATTTTTTTCTTCATCTACCTCTGAAAAAATATTGGGCTTCTAGCTGTGTGTGGGACTTGTTCTATTAATCCATCTATACAGACCTCCATCAGGTTGCAAACTGAATATATTTTTTTCTGCATCTACCTCTGAAAAAATATTGGGCTTCTAGCTGTGTGTGGCACTTGTTGTATTAGTCCATCTATACTGACCTCCATCAGGTTGCAAACTGAATATATTTTTTTCTGCATCTACCTCTGAAAAAATATTGGGCTTCTAGCTGTGTGTGGGACTTGTTCTATTAATCCATCTATACAGACCTCCATCAGGTTGCAAACTGAATATATTTTTTTCTGCATCTACCTCTGAAAAAATATTGGGCTTCTAGCTGTGTGTGGCACTTGTTGTATTAGTCCATCTATACTGACCTCCATCAGGTTGCAAACTGAATATATTTTTTTCTGCATCTACCTCTGAAAAAATATTGGGCTTCTAGCTGTGTGTGGGACTTGTTGTATTAGTCCATCTATACTGACCTCCATCAGATTGCAAACTGAATATATTTTTTTCTGCATCTACCTCTGAAAAAATATTGGGCTTCTAGCTTTGTGTGGGACTTGTTCTATTAATCCATCTATACAGACCTCCATCAGGTTGCAAACTGAATATATTTTTTTCTGCATCTACCTCTGAAAAAATATTGGGCTTCTAGCTGTGTGTGGGACTTGTTGTATTAGTCCATCTATACTGACCTCCATCAGGTTGCAAATTGAATATAATTTTTTTCTGCATCTAACCCAGCCAATAGTTTTGGCCTAATACCACAGTTTGGCCACTCAGCTCTGCTCGGTTCCCATCCATTGTTTTTTTGTGCAAACAACTCCAGAGTTGTGAATTAGTTAACCACCAAAATGAGTGGAAAAAGGCCTGCTGCTGGTGGAAAGGGGAATAGGCGTGTTGGGAAGGGGAAAAAAGGTTGTGTCCGTGGGGTAGGTGTTAAAGCAACAGTAACATCTGCAGAAGAAAGACCATCTTCCAGCCAAACTAAAATCTCTACTTCTTTTAGCGGACAATGTGATAAGATCCCTTTCTTACGGCCACGCCAATCGCTACAAATTCCAGATGAGGCACAAAACAGCAGGTGCTTCAACGGATATCAAGTGCTCCTTTAAGTGGGCTCTCCTCCACATCAACTTCAACATCACAAATACTCCAGTCCTCAAAGGTGTCACCCCAATCGCACTTGCTTCCTCACAGCTCCCAAATCTCCAGCTGCCCGTCTGAGTATGAGGTAGAACAGATGGTTGAGTCTGCAGAGCTGTTTACTCATACTATAGCCTGGGAATCAGAGGTCGACTCCAGCGCTTCTGTGAATCCAGACGAGGAAATGATCTGCACTGATGCCCAGAATCTTTATGAGTCGGATCCAGGACCAGACGCAGAAGGTTCTGACCATAATGTAGACCCTCATTCCCAAACTGTAACACCTGTTGGTGGAGACAATGAGGAAGACGATGATAAGACTCAAATACCTGATTGGAGCGACAACTTTAGTTTTTTGTCAGGGCAGGAACAGGTTGGCTCTGAGGACGACGGGTGTGATAACGCACAGGGTGATGATGATGAGGTTGGAGATCCCACTTACTGTCAACCCACAGTCAGCCAAGAGATGAGGTCAGCAGAGGAGGTGGAGGAAGATGCTAGTGACGACGAGGTCAGGTTGCGCCTTCCTGGACAGAGACGTAGTACTGGAAGCACGTCAACAACTGCATCCTCAAACACAACTCTGCCTCTCACCACAAGTCGTGGTGGCTCTTCAGGTCGCATGGGTGCTAAGCCTTGCATAGCCTGGGCATTTTTTCAGATCGATAAAGATGACCCAACTCGTGTTATCTGTAACATTTGTCAGCAAAAGCTAAGTAGAGGCCAAAAAATACATAGTTTGAGTACTTCATGCATGAACCGGCACATGGACATGAAGCATAAGTTGCAGTGGGAAGCTCAGTGTGCTACAATGCGTCCTAGCCAGCCGGGCCAACCACCGTCTGCCATATCTTGTGCATCCGCGGCCTCTTCATCCTTTGTGACTGGGGGGACAGCAGTCACACCTGTTTTGGGGCGCAGACCTGCCACCTCTTTACCCGCAACAGCCAGCGTGATTGGCAGGTCATCATTTTCTTTGGAGGTGGTAACACCAGCTGGTGTTGAGCGCTGTCCGACATCGATAGCACCACCTTTGGATCAAGGCAACCTAACATGTCCGCCTGCATCTTCCTCACAGACCGGCAGTTTGCCGGGGACACCCTTATCAACCCCGTCTAAGCACAATAGCCAGCCCTCGGTCCCTCAGATGTGGACAAGTAAAAGACCATTTCCTCCTAGCCATGAGAAAGCTAAGAGGTTGAATTTCACCATCTGCAAGTTCTTGGCTACAGAAATGCTGCCTTTCCGCCTGGTGGACACAGAGGATTTTCGAGACCTTATGTCCGTCGCAGTGCCCCAGTACCAGATGCCCAGTCGGCACTACTTCTCAAAGAAAGGTGTGCCTGCGCTCCACCAGCATGTCGCACACAACATCACCGCTTCTTTGAGAAACTCTTTGTGTGACAGGGTGCATTTCACCACAGACACTTGGACGAGTAGGCATGGACAGGGGCGTTACATGTCGCTGACTGGGCACTGGGTAACTATGGTGACAGCAGGACAAGGGGCTGCTGTCCAAGTCTTGCCGTCCCCACGAGTTGTGCGTCAATCCTCTTTATGTCAAAGTTCCTCCACTGCTTCTGCCTCCTCAACCTCCTCTCGGTCTTCCACCTGCACCCAAAGCCTGTCTGGTCATGCCACAAGCTTTCTAACTGCGCAGAAGGGATCCTGCACACCTCCTTACTATGCTGGCAGTAGGGCTCAACGTCATCAGGCGGTTTTTACATTGAAATGTCTGGGAAATGTGAGTCACACAGCTGAGGAGTTGTGGTCAGCTCTGGAGAACCAATTTCATGAATGGTTGTCTCCACTGGACCTGAAACCAGGGAAGGCCGTGTGCGACAATGCTGCAAACCTGGGTGCGGCCCTTCGCCGGGGCAATGTCACACACGTGCCTTGTATGGCTCACGTGTTGAACCTGGTTGTCCAGCAATTTTTAGCCCACTATCCCAGACTAGATGGCCTTCTGCAGAGGGCACGGTCGCTGTGTGCTCACTTTCGCCGTTCGCATCCCGCAGCTCAGCGACTTACATCTCTACAGAAGTCGTTGGGCCTGCCACTTCACCGGCTAAAATGCGATGTGCCTACCCGGTGGAATTCAACTGCACATGTTGCAGCGACTGTGGCAGCACCGATAAGCCCTGGTGCAATACGTTCTGACGTATAGCCTGGGCCAACGAGATCCAGAGGTGGGGCAAATCACGCTGGAGGAGTGGTCTCAGATCAGGGACCTATGCACCCTTCTGCACAGTTTTGAAATGGCGACGAAGATGTTTAGTGCTGACGATGCTATTATCAGCATGACTATTCCAGTGATTTACATGCTGGAGCACATGTTAAACAGAATTCGGAGTCAGGTGGTGGCACAAGAGGAGGTGGAGGAAGTAGAGGAGGAGGAGTTGTATGCGGAAGGGCTAACATCTGCAAGGTCCAGACGGTCGGCAGCACCAAGGCGGCAGGCATGTGAGGGTGGGGGAGATGGTTTTACCAGGGTGCATGGTAGCAGCCAAACTAGTGCGGAAGGTGCAGGAGCCCAGGAAGAAGTGGAGGACGAACTGATGGAAGACTTATCAGATGAGGGAGACCTTGATCACATTTCTGTTGTGCGAGGTTGGGGGGAGAGGACAGAGGAAGGAAGCATGATTGTTACCTCGCCACCAACACAACAGGGACTTGGTGCTCCTGGATGCGCAACACACATGAGTGCCTTCTTGCTGCACTACCTGCAACATGACCCTCGAATTGTGAGAATTAGAAATAATCCTGACTACTGGGTTGCCACACTGTTAGATCCCCGGTACAAAAGTAAATTTGCAGAAATTATTCCTGCCATAGAAAGGGATGCACGCATGCAGGAGTATCAGCAGAGACTGTTGCAGAATCTTACATGTGCTTTTCCACAAAATACCAGTGGTGCACGTAGTGAATCTCACAGTTCCAACTTGCCAACCGTGGGACCGTCAAGTGTTCAGCACTCAAACCGTAACAGAACCACAGTATCTGCTGGTAACATCAATTTTGCGGAATCATTTCACCACTTTTTTAGCCCATCCTTTGCAAGGCCACAGGAGACAAGAAGTCTGACACATAGTCAACGCCTAGAGACGATGGTACAGGAGTATCTCCAAGTAAACATTGAAGCCACGACTGTGTCACTGGACCCTTGCTCTTTTTGGGCTTCCAATCTGGATAAATGGCCGGAGCTAGCCACTTACGCCTTGGAGATCTTGTCATGCCCCGCAGCCAGCGTTCTGTCTGAACGTGTGTTCAGCGCTGCTGGTGGTGTGCTGACAGATAAGCGCACGCGGCTCTCCACTGATAATGTAGACAGACTCACGTTCATAAAGATGAACAAATCATGGATCCGAAACGACTTTTCTACCCCTGTGTCATCCTGGGGAGAGTAAAAGCTTGATGATTGGTTAAAATCACCCTACCAACCGTTTTAAGCTTTCAAATTACTAATCATGTTTATCTGTATCTTGGCTGGAAAATAATTTGGGCTTTGTAGCAGTGTGCAGCACTGATTCTATTAGGCCATCTATAATAAGCTCCACCAGATTTAAAATTACTAATCATGTTTATCTGTATCTTGACTGGAAAATAATTTGGGCTTTGTAGCAGTGTGCAGCACTGATCCTATTAGGCCATCTATACTAAAGCTTCACCAGATTTAAAATTAATAATAATTTTTAGCTGCATCTAGCCCGGAAAATAATTTTGGGGCTCCGAGATGTGCAAGACACATAAGTGCCTTCTTGCTGCACTACCTGCAGCATGACCCTCATATTGTCAGAATTCGAAGTAATCATGACTACTGGGTTGCCACACTCTTAGATCCCCCAAACTTTTCAATCAACCTTTTCATTTTAATAAAGACCAAAAAAATGGTCATTTTTGAAATTATAAGCATTAGCAGGTTGTTAGAAACTGAAATCAAACAGTTTTCAACTCAAAACTTTATTCTAGGTGATGTTACATTTTCACATAGGACCCCTTGTTCGAAAGGAGCTTCTGAACTCTCTCGTCCATTGAATTTGTCAGGTTTTGGATGGTTTCTGCTTCAATTGTTTTGCATGAGGACAGAATACCCTCCCAGAGCTGTTGCTTAGATGTGAACTGCCTCCCGCCATTATAGACACTCCTTTTAATGATGCTCCAAAGGTTCTGAATGGGGTAGAGGTCAGGGGAGCATGGGGGTCACACCATAAGTTTGTCCCCTTTTATGCCCATATCAGCCAGAGATGCAGATGTTTTATGTGCAGCATGAGATGGTGCATTATCATGCAGAAAAATGATCTTGCTGTGAAATACACGGTTCTTCTTCTTGAACCATGGCAGGAAGTGCTGTTTGAGAAAATCCACATACATTATGGAGTTCATCTTAAGCGCCTTCAGGGATCCTAAAGGGGCCGACAATCTCTCTCCCCATGATTCCAGCCCAAAACATTACTCCACCTCCTCCTTGTTGGCGCTGTAGCCGTGTTTGCGTGGGGTGTCCATCAACCAGCCATCCTCCACTCCATCCATCTGGACCATCGAGCGCTGCACGGCACTCATCCGTGAACAAAACAGTTTTGAAATCAGTCTTCATGTAATGTTTGGCCCACTGGAGCCGTTTCTGCTTGTGTGAAGTGGATAGAGGAGGTCGACAGGATGGCGTATGCACAGCTGCAAACCTCTGAAGGACCCTGCATCTTGTTGTTCGGGGGACGTTGGAGGCACAAGCAGCTTCAAAAACTTGTCTGCTGCTATGACAAGGCTTTTTTGCCGCTGCTCTTTCAACCTGACGTAATTGCCTGTAGGAAAGAGTCCTCAATTTGCCCTTATCAGCACGCACACGTGTGTACTGTGAATCAGCTACATACTTCTTGATTGCCAAGACACTTCATCCTGATCATCGCACAATGTTGATTGTAGTCATGCCTTGACCTAAACACTCCACAATTTGTTGCTTCTCAGCAGCCGACACATCCTTTTTCTTTCCCATTTTGGCAGAAAATGTAGGCTGCTTAATAATGTGAGACAGCCTTCTTAAGTAGTCTTGCCTTTCATTGGACACACCTGCCAAACTAATTAGCACAGGTGTCTGCAATTGCTTACAGTGATATAAAGAGCCCTGACACACATCACCATCAATGAGTTTAACTGACAAACAAACAAATTCTTACCTTATCACTCCTAAACACTTTTTGCATAATAATTTGGAACACAGTATACATGTGCTTTTCCACAAAACACCAGTGGTTCACGTAGTGAATCTTACAGTTCTAACTTGCCAACCGTGGTCTGTATGGAGTTGTTCAATAAAGGGCCCAAAATTAAGATAACATAGATGGGAGAGGTCTCTATGAATAGGAATTCCTAAGTATTTGATACCCTGTGAGGGCCAGGCAAAGGGAAAGTTGGACTGGATGGAATCCTATATGGATTTGGGGAGGGAGACATCGAGGGCCTCAGACTTCGCTGCATTGATTTTAAAATTTGACCATGTAACAAAGTGATCTATTTCAGCCATAACAGCATGGATAGATATATGTGATTGAGTGATATTTACTAGGACATCATCAGCAAATAGAGAGCACTTGTACTCGGTGCCTCCCACCTCAATCCACCTAATATTGGGGTTATGGCGAATTGATGAGAGCAGGTGCTCCGTCACTAGGATGTATAAGAGAGGGGACAGAGAACATCCCTGCCTTGTCCCATTGGTGATTGTGAAAGGTGATGAAAATGTTCTGACGCGCCCCGTGGGCCTTGGGACACCCGGAGCCGGACCCTTTTTGGTGGATGCTGGTGGTTGTAGTCTCCGTGGCGGCAACCCGGTTCCGTGGCTCAGGGCGGTCAAACCAGTGGCGGAACTATTTATGTGGTTTTGATGTTTAAATGTCCGACTACGCCACCCGTGGATTGCGGTCAGAGTGAACCGCCGCTCCAGGGCAGACCGCTGAGGCTGGTGGTGTGGGTGCAGCAGAGCGTAGCATAACTCCCCACGGGAGGAGTATAGCCTCAGGGCAGTGTATGCGGAGGATGGGGGTGATGGTGCAGGGCAGCAGCAGTAGTGACACGGAGTCAGTGATGCATTCCAGGGCCTTTACTCACAGTTCTTATTATCCAGACCACGTCTGCAGGTAACGGCTGCCCACGTCGTACTGTACTCACCAGGTGAGGGGCTCAGACAACTCCCAGATAACTTTGGAGTGCTTCACAGGACCCCCTTTGTGTGTCCTTTGTCTGGCCTTTCTTACCAACCCTTCTGTCCGGCTGCCTCGGGCCTCCTCTTGGTAAACTTGGCGCCAGTTTCCCTGACCCTATGTGGTGCCTTCCTAGCGGGTGTAGCGAGGGGCTGCGCCACATAAAATGTCACAGCCTCCTGTTTCTAGCTGAGGGTCGTTTCCTGCCTCCACTAGTTTCGGGGACCGGTCTCCCCCTTTGGCCTGACCCCTCCACGCAGGTGGATTCGGGCGTGCGGTGGCGACTCGCCCGTCCGCACCCCTGAGATCCCTTCGTTCCTCGTTCCTGGAGCCTTCTCCGCTCCTCTTCCTTCCTTCTCCCTCTTCCAGGCCTGGGCCTCTGTTACTAGGCCCGCCTCCGGAGCAGAGCTCATGCAGAGCCCCTGCTCCCTGCCACTTCTGCTCAGACTTCTCTGCACTGAACTAAGATGGTGCCCACCTTTTATACTCCCTTCTCATTGCACCCAGGAACTGCTTCCTCCCTGCTCCTGCACTACAGGGTTCCCCTTCCTCAGTGTTCCCTCCCCCCACTCCAGCCAGGGACTGTCGTGCCCATCTCAGGGGCATATTGGTCGCCCTGCCCCACGGCAATGTGGTGTAATGCATGCAGGTGTCGGGTCCTGATCCACACTACATCCTTACCTGAGAGTGAGATATCACACCTCTGGGTGAGGTGCAATACCTCTGTAGCAACCGAGCCCTCAGGGTGCTACAGTTCCATTTATCTTCAGCCTAGGTGACGTATTGCGATACAGGGCCGTGATTTTGGCTATAAAAGGGTCCCCTAGACCCCTACCCCAAGCTTTTTAAGAGAATCATATATGGTGTGCCAGGAGACTCTATGGAATGCTTTCTCAGCATCCAACGAGAGTATCTAATTACAAATTTTTAACTGCATCTAGCCCAGGAAATACTTTGTGCCTAGTAGCAGTGTCTGCTAGTCAGCGGATTATCCCGGCTGTTAAGCAAGCTACACCACCTGTAGTTTGGACACTTAATTTTTTCAAAAGAAATTCTTCGGGACCACGGGATACTCAGTGAAGAGCATCAGGAGGCACCCCAAGGCATAGGGGCTGGGACTGGCAGTAGGATGCCTTGCGGTGGACAGCCGAGCTCACTCCTTATAAAAGCTTTTTAACTGCAGCAGCTTTAGTGGACGCTACTGGAGCTGGAATTACGCGGCTGCTGGCATGAGACTTGCCCTCCAATAGATCCTTGTAAATGGATTTAAAGTGTATTCATTCAAATTAGAGAGACAATTTAAATTAAAAAGCTTAGAGCTGCCTCCACCACAGGGGGGCTCGCTCGACCCACCAGCGGACAGGCACCAGTATTGGGAGAGGGGGGCTGGCCGTCAGGGTTCACCGCGGCTCTGGCACAAACCCGGCGACACGGAGGTGGCACGGGCAGGAGCGGACTGGCCGTGTCGGCTTCTCACTTTTTGGATTTTAGAAGGGCATGACATGCCTATATCTGTGTCTCCCCCTCCTTTTACTCCTCCACCTCTTTTCTTTTCGCATGACTATATGTACTTGTCACTTTTCCATGTGTTAGTTGTGTCTTCTGAGCAGTTTGTCAGCTTTTGGACACCTTTGAAGGTGTTTTCTATGTGTTTCTATGTGTTTTTGTTTGCCTGCCATTGGTTTTAACGGTGTTCGACGAACCGAACCGAACTCGAACACTACGGGGGTGGCTCAACACTACTAATGACTTAAAGCTAAAATCCTCCTTAATCCGAACCTGCCACTCCCGTCTCCAATTTCTCATGTGCTGCACCAATTCTTTGGAATGCACTACCCAGGACAATTTGATTAATTCCCAATACCCACAGCTTTTAAGCGTGCCCTAAAAACCCATTTCTTCAGACTGGCCTATCTCCTTAACACACTTATATAACTGTTCCAGTTTGGCCCACATCAAAATTTTCTTCAAAATCATGTTCATACGATCCATGCACTTAATAGCCTCTATCTGTACTGTACACATACTGGCTGGCGACCAGTTCATGTAATGTTATGTACATACCCTATTTAGCATATTATGGCTGTATTATACAATATTTGTATATTTTACCTTTTCTGCTCCCCCTATTTCCTCATAGACTGTAAGCTTGCGAGCAGGGCCCTCACTCCTTTTAATATCGGAGTTGTGCTTATTTTATAATGTATTTTTGTCTGTTCAAGCCCCCCCCCCCTAAAATTGTAAAGTGCTGCGGAATATGTTGGCGGTATAAAAATAAAAATTATTATTATTATTATAACTCGTCCTGCAAAAAATCATGCCGTCGTACGGATTTTTGAGTGGTGAAAAATAAAATTGTTGTGGTTTTTGGAAGGAGAGTGGAAAAATGAACCATAGAGACAGATAGGTCTGAATAAAAGCTGTATACACAAAATAGGATATTTTTTAAACTTGTACATATAGTGATTCTTGTCCTAAGAAGCCAATGTCTTGATAAATAGGCCCTCAAACTGTTCAAGTCCAAAGCTGAATTGGCACTGTGATGACGATCTTGTCATTAATCAGATGTTTCTAAAATTGCAAACTATTAATCATTTACTACTTTCTCAATTATATTCAGTCATATTTGTCTATAGATCAAACTCAAATATTATTACCTAAAGCATAATGTTTCACATCAAGTGATAAATTATGAGCAAGCCATAAAATATATCCATAACCATTATTTTATTTTTTTCAAAATGGACATTTCTGAATTCTATAAAAAAAAAATTTCACTTAAGTGTTAATAAGAGACTTTCTACCCTACAGGAATAGGGAGCATTGTCCACTGTCCTTGGTGGTGTCATCACCATCTCTTACATTACATTACTGCATTAATGTCCTCTTGGTTCACTCTGGATTGTCATCCACAGACCTTCCCAGTTTGTATTTGACTGTCTTCCAGCATTACGGCGGTTAACACACATAGTTTCAGCAGCTTGGCATGTGAAGTGGCATTCTGCCAGTAGATCCATCGCTGTTGTTAGATGAGACCTTTGTACCTAAGGGTAGAAGAGTGACTGAAGTCAGATATGTAATAAAAAAAAATGAATAAATAAATAAAACTGCAAAAGTTTTAGGCAGGTGTGGAAAAATTGCTGCAAAGTATGGTTGCTTTTAAAAATAGAAATGCTAATACGAATTTATCCGTATGGTCATGCCAGAGGTCATGTCTTCCTTCTGTGACTGATGCAATCTTCTGCAATATGTAAAAAAGCAGTGGGCATTTTTTTTTAGTGATTCTTGAGAATTAAACCATAAATTGTTTGAATGTGGTGCGATCTGCAAATTTCATAAAGTCTTAAATTCAATCATCTTTAGTCAGGAATAATGGTGTCCTCAATGCTAAGAAGCACAGCATCATGCAATACCATCAGGGAGGCGTCTGATTGGCTCCAAATTTATTCTGCAGCAGGACAATGACCCCAAACATAAGATCGTAAGAACTATATTTAGTTTAAAGAAGAAAGAGGTGTTCTGGAAGTGATGATCTACCCCTCACAGAGCTCTTATCTCAACATCATCGAATCTGTCTGGGATTACATGACAAGACAGAAGGACTTGCCCAAGCCTACATCCAAAGAAGACTTGTGGTTAGTTCTCCACGATGTTTGGAACAACCTCCCTACTGAATACCTTTAACACCTTTCTGGCCCAAGGCGTACTAATACGTATCTGTACCCTGGGCCTTATGGGCCTGATATGTATTAGTACGCTCTGGCGATTTCGCCCGCACACGAGCGGTGCGGGCGAGATCGCTGCCGGGTGTCAGCTGATAGTTACAGCTGACACCCGGTACTATGTGCCAGGAGCGGTCCTGCACCGCTCCCGGAACATTAATCCCCGAAATGCTGCGATCGAAATCGATCGCAGCATTCCGGTGGCAAGAGGAGGTAAGCGCGATACTTACCTTCTCTTCCGGCGTCTAAATCTGGTCCCGGATGTTGCCATGGTGACCCGACATCATCATGACAACATCCGGGTCACCAGGAGGCAGGAAGTTGCTTTGGTCATGCGCAGTGCACGACCAAAGTAACTTCTCCCTGTGCAGCGCTGACAGGCTGCATAGCACAGGGATGGTTCTACATTCCTGTGCTATACAGCTAATCAGGCTGCAAAAAGTGAACGTCCCATAGTGGGACAAAGTGTAAAACTAATAAAAATGTCAGAAAGTGGAAAAAAAAAAAAAAAATTGTAAAAATATAAAAAAAATGAAAAAATAATAAAAAAAAATAAATAAAAATATATTGTACCCATAAATAAATAATCTAATGAGAAAAAAAAAAAAAAACAATAATGTTCACATATTTGGTATCGCCGCGTCCGGATCGACCTGATCTATAAAACTGTCCTGCTAGTTAACCCTTTTAGTGAACACGGTAAAAAAGAAAAAAAGAAACCTAAAACGATGTTTTATCATCATACCGCCAAACAAAAAATGGAATAAAACGCGATCAAAAAGACGAATGTAAATAAAAATGGTACCGCTGAAAACATCCTCTTGTCCCACAAAAAACAAGCCGCCATACAGCTCCAACGATCGAAAAATAAAAAAGTTATAGCTCTCAGAATATAGCGATGCAAAAACAATTATTTTTTCTATAAAATAGTTTTTATTGTGTAAAAGCGCCAAAGCTTAAAAAAAATATATAAATGCGGTACCGCTGTAAACATACTTACCTGAAGAATAAAGCTGCCTTATCAATTTTACCACACGCAGAACGGCATAAAAAAAACCAATTCCTGAATTGTTGGCTTTTATTTATTCTGCCTTCTAAAAATCAGAATAGAAAGCGATCAAAAAATGTCACTTGCCCGAAAATGGTACCAATAAAAACGTCAACTTGTCCCGCAAAAAACAAGCCGTCAGATGACTCTGTCGGCCGAAATATGGAAAAATTATAGCTCTCAAAATATGGTGATGCAAAAACTAGTCTTTGCAAAAAAAATGTGTCTTTTAGTGTGTGACAGCTGTTAAGCATAAAAACCCGATATGAATCTGGCATCGCTGTAATTGCACCGACCCAAAGAATAAAGACGTCTAATCACTTATACCGCCCGAGGAACAGCGTAAAAAATAAACGTTAGGGTTAGGGTTGGGCTAGGGTTAGGGTTGGGCTAGGGTTAGGGTTGGGCTAGGGGTTGGGTTGGGCTAGGGGTAGGGTAGGGCTAGGGTTTGAGTTTAGGGTTGGGCTAGGGTTTGGGTTAGGGTTGGGCTAGGGTTCAGGTTAGGGTTGGGCTAGGGTTAGGGTTGTGCTAGGGTTAGGATTGTGCTAGGGTTAGGGTTGTGCTAGGGTTAGGGTTGTGCTAGGGTTAGGGTTGTGCTAGGGTTAGGGTTGTGCTAGGGTTAGGGTTGTGCTAGGGTTAGGGTTGGGCTAGGGTTAGGGTTGGGCTAGGGTTAGGGTTGGGCTAGGGTTAGGGTTGGGCTAGGGTTAGGGTTGGGCTAGGGTTAGGGTTGGGCTAGGGTTAGGGTTAGGGTAGGGTTAGGATTGGGTTAGGGTTGGGCTAGGGCTAGGGTTGGGCTAGGGTTTGGATTAGGGTTGGGCTAGGGTTTGGGTTAGGGTTGGGTTAGGGTTAGGGTTGTGCTAGGGTTAGGGTTGGGCTAGGGTTAGGGTTGGGCTAGGGTTAGAGTTGGGCTAGGGTTAGGGTTGGGCTAGGGTTAGGGTTGGGCTAGGGTTAGGGTTGGGCTAGGGTTAGGGTTGGGCTAGGGTTAGGGTTGGGCTAGGGTTTGGGTTGGGCTAGGGTAAGGTTAGGGTTGGGATAGGGTTTGGGTTGGGCTAGGGTTTGGGTTGGGCTAGGGTTTGGGTTGGGCTAGGGTTAGGGTTGGGCTACAGTTTGGGTTAGGGTTAGGCTAGGGTTTGGGTTAGGGTTGGGCTAGGGTTAGGGTTGTGCTAGGGTTAGGGTTGTGCTAGGGTTAGGGTTGGGCTAGGGTTAGGGTTGGGCTAGGGTTAGGGTTGGGCTAGGGTTAGGGTTGGGCTAGGGTTAGGGTTGGGCTAGGGTTAGGGTTGGGCTAGGGTTAGGGTTGGGCTAGGGTTAGGGTTGGGCTAGGGTTTGGGTTGGGCTAGGGTAAGGTTAGGGTTGGGCTAGGGTTTGGGTTGGGCTAGGGTTTGGGTTGGGCTAGGGTTAGGGTTGGGCTACAGTTTGGGTTAGGGTTAGGCTAGGGTTTGGGTTAGGGTTGGGCTAGGGTTAGGGTTGTGCTAGGGTTAGGGTTGTGCTAGGGTTAGGGTTGTGCTAGGGTTAGGGTTGTGCTAGGGTTAGGGTTGTGCTAGGGTTAGGGTTGGGCTAGGGCTAGGGTTGGGCTAGGGTTTGGGTTAGGGTTGGGCTAGGGTTTGGGTTAGGGTTGGGCTAGGGTTTGGGTTGGGCTAGGGTTAGGGTTGGGCTAGGGTTAGGGTTGGGCTAGGGTTTGGGTTGGGCTAGGGTTAGGGTTGGGCTAGGGTTAGGGTTGGGTTTGGGTTGGGCTAGGGTTTGGGTAAGGTTAGGGTTGGGCTAGGGTTTGGGTTGGGCTAGGGTTTGGGTAGGGTTAGGGTTGGGCTACAGTTTGGGTTAGGGTTGGGCTAGGGTTTGGGTTAGGGTTGGGCCAGGGTTAGGGTTGTGCTAGGGTTGGGTTGTGCTAGGGTTAGGGTTGGGCTAGGGTTAGGGTTGTGCTAGGGTTAGGGTTGTGCTAGGGTTTGGCTTGTGCTAGGGTTAGGATTGGGCTAGGGTTAGGGTAGTGCTAGGGTTAAGGTTAGCGTAGGGTTAAGTTAGGGTTAGAGTTGGGCAAGGATTGGGCTAGGGTTAGGATTGGGCTAAGGTTTGGGTTGGGGTTTGGATTTTTTCAGAAGTAGAGAAAAAAAAAATGACGACGATATGGCGACTAATGTTGGGCTCAAGTGCTCGCTACTTGAGTTTGCATCGGGTGCTCGGGTATGCACCGAGTATAGCCGGTGCTCGAGTGACATGCTCGAGTCTACGCCCCAAATGTTTTGCAGCTGTTATACAGCCAAAAAAAACTCGCGGGGATTGCCTGCCGTGCACGAGCGATCCCCGCATGTCACTTGATCACCCGTGATATTTAGTGCATACCAGAGCACTCGATGCAAACTCAAATAGCGAGCACTTGCACTCAAGACTAATGACAACTTATTCAATATGATGACCTAATATTATCAATTCTGTGTCGTACCTCTGGGTTCAAAATGTTCACTATACCCCTTGATAAAATCCTGGAGGGGTGTAGTTTCCTAAATGGAGTCACTGGGGGATGGTTTTCACTATTTAGGCACATCAGGGATTCCCCAAATGCAACATGGCGTCAGCTAATTATTCAAGCAAATTTTACATTCAAGAAGTCAAATGGCACTCCTTCCCTTCCGAGCCCTGCCGTGCACCCAAACAGTGTTTTTTCCTCACATATGGGGTATCTGCGTGCTCAGGGGAATTTGCACAACTAATTTTGGGGTCCATTTTTTCCTGTTACCCCTGCGAAAATAAAAAAATTTGGGTCTAAAGTAACATTTTTGTAAAAAAAAGTTAAATGTTCATTTTTTTCTTCCACATTGCAAAAATTCACCTGAAGGGTTAATAAACTTCTTGAATGTGGCTTTGAGCACCTTGATGGGTGCAGTTTTTAGAATGGTGTCACTTTTGGGTATTTTCTGTCATAAAGACCCCTCAAAGTCACTTCAAATGTGATGTGGTCTCTAAAAAAACTGGTTTTGTAAATTTTGTTGTAAAAATTAGAAATCGCTGGTCAACTATTAACCCTTATAGCTCCCTACTAAAAAAAAAATGTTTGGTTCCAAAATTGTGCGGATGTAAAGTAGACATGTGGGAAATGTTATTTATTAACTATTTTGTGTAACATATCTCTCTGATTTAAGGACATAAAAATTAAAATTTTGAAAATTGCGAAATTTTCTAAATTTTTGCCAAATTTCATTTTTTTTTCACAAATAAATGCAAGTGATATTGAAGAAATTTTACCACTATCATGAAGTACAATATGTCACGAAAAAACAGTCTCAGAATCAGCGGGATGCGGGATCCGTTGAAGCGTTCCAGAGGAATTACCTCATAAAGTGACAGTGGTCAGAATTGTAAAAATTGGCCTGGTCATTAACGTGCAAACCACCCTCGGGGCTAAAGGGGTTAAAAACTTTGTGCACATGTACGCAGAAGACTGCTGTTTTGAATTAAGATTGGTCGTCCCAAATAATGCTTTGATCAAGGTTTCTCTTTTGTTCATTGGCTACAGTGGTCACATAACACAACAGCAAGCCGCTGCAGCTCATTATTATTATTAATTATTATTATTATTTATATTTAGAGCACCATTGATTCCATTGTGCTCTACTTGAGAAGGAGTTAAATACAAATAGAAATTACAATGAACAAACGAACAGTGACAGATAGGTACAGAGGGGAGTGGACCCTACCCTTGCGGGCTTGCAGTCTGCAATATTATGGGAAAGGAGACAGTAGGCTCGGGGGTTGCGGCAGCTCCGGTGTTGGTGAGGTGGCAGCGGGGTTATTGCAGGCCATTAAGAGAGAGGTTTTCAAGTTCCGCTTGAAAGTTCCGAATGTAGGGGATAATCGGACGTGTTGGGCCACAGAATTCCAGAGGATGCGGGATACTCGAGAGAAGTCTTGCAGGCAATTAGATGAGGAACGTACGAGTGCTGAGGAGAGTACGAGGTCTTGGGAGGACCGTAGATTACGTGTTGAGAGATTAGTTCAGAGATATATGGAGAAGACAGATTATGGACTGCTTTGTAGGTCAGTGTTAGCAGCATGAAGTGGATACGTTGTGGAATTCAGAGCCAATGAAGGGATTTGCAGAGGGGAGTAGCGAGGAGAGAGGTGGTTTAGTCGGGCAGCAGAGTTAAAAATGTACTGGAGAGATGTGAGAGTGTTAGCAGGTAGGCCACTGAGGAGGATGTTGCAGTAGTCGAGGTAGGAGATGATGAGGACATGCACTATTATTTTAGTAGATTCATGGTTGAGGAAAGGACGGATTCTGGAAGTATTTTTGAGTTGGAGGCAGCAGGAGATTGCAAGAGCTTGGATGTGCAGTTTGAAGGACAAGGCAGAGTTGAGGGTTACACCGAGGCAGCGGACTTCCGGTACAGGGGAAAGCGTGATTGCATTTATTGTGGTAGATAGATCAGATGGGGAAGATAGGTGAGATGAAGGAAAGATTATAAGTTCAGTTTTGTCTATGTTGAGCTTCAGGAAGCGAGAGGAGAAGGAGGATATAGCTTATAGACACTCTGGGATTCTGGACAGCAGAGAGGTGACGTCTGGGCATGATTATTATTATTTATTTTTAGAGCACTATTGAATCCATGGTGCTGTACATGAGAAGGGGTTACATACAAAGTACGAATATGAATTACAGTGAACAAACTAACAATGACAGACTGATACAGAGAGGAGAGAGCACTGCCCTTGCGGGCTTACAGTGTACCAGTATTTCATCACAACGCGCTCTGATAAAATAGTAAAGGCTGCAGCCGGTCAGTTCTGCTGATTAGCTGCCGCGCTCACGTGACACAAGAATGTGATTTCACCTGGTGGAAACAGCAGCACTAACATCGCTGTAACAGCGCCACTGTGGGAGGTGAATACAAATTGTTTTTCATTTCTATGGAGCCCTAAATTAATTGTGGTTGCAGTGGCCAACACCTTTTAAGGGGTTTTCATTTTTACATTTTATTTCCCTGAAACGCTTTAATACCTCTAAACAACAAATGCAGATGGTATATGCGCTCCCCGGGTCCACCTCTGCTCTGACTGTTTACTAGCTGCAGTGGTGACACCATGACCACAGTGCACATAACCGCTACAGCCAAGCACTGAGTTCAGCTGCTCTGCTGATATAGAAGGCATAAGACTGAGCTCAGTGATTATTTGCAGCAGTAATGTGTTGTACACACGTGGTCAAAATTGTTGGTACCCCTCGTTTAATGAAAGAAAAACTCACAATGGTCACAGAAATAACTTGAATCTGACAAAAGTAATAATAAATTAAAAATCTTTAAAAATGAACAAATGAAAGTGAGACATTGTTTTTCAACCCGGCTTCCGCAGAATTTAAAAAAAAAAATAAAATTATGAAATAGGCCTGGACAGAAATGATGGTACCCCTGAAAATGTGACAAAAAGGACATGTTAAATCAAGTTGTGTCCACTAATTATTATCACAGGTGTCTACAATCTTGTAATCAGTCATTGGGCCTGTATATAGGGCTACAGATACTCACTGTGCTGTTTGGTGACATGGTGTGTACCACACTCAACATGGACCAGAGGAAGCAAAGGAAAGTGTTGTCTCAGGACATTATAAAGAAAATTATAGACAAGCATGTTAAAGGTAAAGGTTATAAGACCGTCTCCAAGCAGCTTGATGTTCCTGTGACTATAGTTGCACATATTATTCAGAAATTTAAGATCCATGGGACTGTAGCCAACCTCCCTGGACGTGGCCGCAGGAGGAAAATTGATGAGAAATCAAAGAGACTTATAATACGAATGGTAACAATAGAGCCCAGGATAACTTCTAAAGAGATTAAATGTGAACTTCAAACTCAAGGAACATCAGTGTCCGATCGCACCATCCGTCGCTGTTTGATCCAAAGTGGACTTCATGGGATACGACCAAGGAGAACACAATTGTTGAAAAAAAAATCATAAAAAAGCCAGACTGGAATTTGTCAAAGTACATGTTGACAAGCCACAAAGCGTCAGAAAGCTTGGTCTCAGTCGCAGGCTAAAAACACCCAAGAATGGCTAAGAGGAAAACAATGGACTATTCTGAAGTGGCCTTCTATGAGCCCTGACCTAAATCCTATTGAGCATCTTTGGAAAGAGCTGAAACATGCCGTCTGGAAAAGGTAATCTTCAAACACGAGACAACTGGAGCAGTTTGCTCATGAGGAGTGGGCAAAAATACCTGTCGAGAGGTGCTGAAGTCTCATTGAGGCTGTGTGCCCACTATGCATTTTTTAAGCGTTTCCGCAGCCGCAATTCCGCTGCAGAAATGCTTAAAAAGCGCTTGGTAGAAGGACTGCCATGTTCCCCAATGATAATCCGCATGTGCTGTGCACATGCTGCGGAAATTTCCGCTGCGGATTATCATTGCGGAAAAATCCGCAGCACTACCAATTATTTTGCGGAATTGCTGCTTTTTCGCCGCCATTGACTTTGCATTGGACAGCATGGAATCTCATCACTGCATCTGCAGATGCGGATTCCATGCGTTTCAATGTGCGGATGGTACCTGGGTTTGGAGAAGAGTAGACACTCCTCCGGACCCGGGTACCATAGTGCCTGTAAAAAAACAATAAAATAAAAAATATACATTATACTTACCTTCTGATGGCCCCCGGTGTCCTTAGCGATGCGTCTTGGCTTGCCGGCAGCTCGCGATGGTCTAAAAAGGACCTGCCATGACGTCATTTAGTCATGTGATGGGTCACGCAGCCACTGACGTCGGCGGTCACGTGACCCGTCACATGGCTAAATGACGTCATGGCAGGTCCTTTTAGTCCACCCTGAGCTGCCGGCAAGCCAAGACGCATTGGATAAGGACACCGGGGGTCATCTGAAGGTAAGTATAATGTATATTTTTTATTTTATTCTTTTTTTTACAGGTACTATGGTACCCGGGTCCAGAGGAGAGTCTCCTCTTCTCCAAACCCGGGTACCATTCTTTTCCGGTCACACTATATAAATCCATGCCGGTTGAATGGATTTATATAGTGTGACCAAGTTGTCAAGCACTTTCCAAGTGATGCTAAAATCGCTTGGAAAGCGCTTGTCAACCCGCATGCGGAAATGCATGTGAAGAACGCTTCACATCCGCTTGTCCCTGGCAGGAAAACGCATGTACAATCCGCATGTACAATCCGCATGCGTTTTTTCTGCCAGGGAGATGCAGAAACGCTCAGGAAAAATCCGGACCATTTCTGCATCGTGGGCACATAGCCTGACAGTTACAGGAATCGTTTGATTGTAGTGATTGCCTCAAAAGGTTGTTCAACAAAATATTAAGTTAAGAAGAACCATCATTTCTGTCCAGGTCTATTTCATGAGTTTAATTTTTTTTTAAGTCTTTGGAAGCAGGGTTGAAAAGCAATGTCTGACTTTCATTTGTTCATTTTCAAAGATTTTTAATTTATTATTACTTTTGTCAGATTCAAGTTATTTCTGTGACCATTGTGGGTTTTTCTTTCATTAAATGAGGGGTACCAACAATTTTGACCACTTGTGTAGATGTGATGTCACCGCTGCAGCCAATAAACTGAGAACAGAGTGGCGGTAGCTAGGGAAGAATGAGTACTTACTGTGTTGTTTGTTTTGTAGGTATGGAAGAGTTAGGAGAAATTAAACTTAAGTACATATAGTACTGTTAAAATGTTTTAAGCGGGTGTAAAAAACAATGTAATGAAGAAATGCTGGTTTAATGTCAGCGCGTTTTGGAGTGGCTCCCATTCCTTCTTTTGGACAATCACAAAAAATCAAATCTTTGTCAGATTGACTCCGAAACGCATTGATGTTAAACCAGCATTTCTTCATCTCATCGTGGCTTGTCATTTAATCAGCAGCACAGGATACTTCCATCGTCCTTGGCACATTTGTATAATGTTGCATGGTAAGAATGCTTTCAAAGCTAGAAGTGTTGATTATTTATTTTTATGAATTGACAAAATCTAAAGTGAATGAACAAAACAAAGATCTAAATCCATTCAACATTTGGTGTGACTGCCCTTGGCATCAGTTTTTCTATGTACACTTGCACACAGTTTTTGAAGGAACTCAGCAGGGCAATAGTCCCAAAGTATTTGGAAAACTAACCCCAGATTTTCTGTGGATGAAAGTTTGCACAAATCCTTATGTCTGTTTATGTAATCCCAGACAGGCTCAATGATATTGAGATCAAGGGCTATAAACATCACTTCTAAAACTTCTTGTTCTTCTTTACACTGAAGTTAGTTATTAACCCCTTAATAACATTTGACGTACTAATACGCGTCTGTGCCCTGGGACTTAAGAGCCAGACCCGTATTAGTACGTCATGGCGATCGTGCGCGCACACAGGCTGTGCGGGCGCGATCGCCGCCGGGTGTCAGCTGATTGTCACAGCTGACACCCGGTACTATGTGCAGGGAGCGGTCCTGCACCGCTCCCAGCACATTAACCCCCGCTATGCTGCGATCGAAGTCGATCGAAATCGATCGCGGCATTGCGGGGGCAAGGGGAGGTGATCGGCGATACTCACCTCCTCTTCCGGCTTCCAGCGCAGACTGCAGCGGCTTCCCGGGTGTTGCCATGACGACCCGATGTCGTCATGACAACATCCGGGTCACCAGAGAGCAGGAAGATTGCTTGGACATGCGCAGTGCATCTCCAAGCAATCTTAACACTGTGCACTTCTGACAGCCTGCATGGCATAGGGATGGTGCTCCATTCCTATGCCATGCAGGCGATCAGAAAAAAAAAAGTGAAAGTCCCAGAGTGGGACAAAGTAATAAGGTGTACAAACTGTCTGAAAGTGGAAAAAAAAAAAAAAAAAAGTGCAAAAATATTATAAAAAAATAAAAAAAATAATACACCAAAAATAAAAATATAATGTACCCATCAATAAATATTATTATAAAAAAAATAAAAAAAAATAAATAAAAGTACACATATTTGGTATCGCCGCTTCCGGAACAGCCTGACCTATAAAACTGTCCCACTAGTTAACCCCTTCAGTGAACACGGTAAAAAAAAAAAAAAACGCAGCAAAAAACAATGCTTTATCACCATACCGCCAAACAAAAAGTGGAATAACACGCGATCAAAAAGACGCATATAAATAAAAATGATACCGCTGAAAACGTCATCTCGTCCCACAAAAAACAAGCCGCCATACAGCTCCATCAGCCGAAAAATAAAAAAGTTTCAGCTCTCAGAATAAAGCGATGCTAAAAAATATTTTTTTCTATAAAATAGCTTTTATTGTGTATAAGCGCCAAAACATAGAAAAATTATACAAATGTGGTACCGCTGTAAACGTACTGACCCGAAGAATAAAGCTACCTCATCAATTTTACCACACGCGGAACAGAATAAAAAAAAAAAAAAAACAATTCCTGAATTGTTGGTTTTTGTTTATTCTGCCTCCCAAAAATCGGAATAGAAAGCGATCAAAAAATGTCACGTGCCTGAAAATGGCACCAATAACCACGTCAAGTCATCCCGCAAAAAACGAGCCGTCACATGACTGTCTGCCAAAATCTGGAAAAATTATAGCTCTCAAAATATGGCGATGCAAAAACTAGATTTTACAAAAAATGCGTCTTTTAGTGTGTGACAGCTGTCAGTCATAAAAACCCCATATGATTCTGGCATTGCTGTAATCACACCGACCCGAAGAATAAAGTCGTCTAATCACTTATACCGCACAAGGAACGGCGTCAAAAATAAACTCTTGGGTTAGGATTGGGCTAGGGTTAGGGCTGGGTTGTGCTGGGGCTAGGGTTGTGCTGGGGCTAGGGTTATGCTGGGGCTAGGGTTGTGCTGGGGCTAGGGTTGTGCTGGGGCTAGGGTTGTGCTGGGGCTAGGGTTGTGCTGGGGCTAGGGTTGTGCTGGGGCTAGGGTTGTGCTGGGGCTAGGGTTGTGCTGGGGCTAGGGTTGTGCTGGGGCTAGGGTTGTGCTAGGGCTAGGGCTGGGGTTGGGATTTTTTTCAAAAGTAAGAAAAAAAGATGACGATATGGTGACTAGTGTTGAGAGCAAGTGCTCGCTACTTGAGTTTGCATCGGGTGCTCTGGTATGCATTGAGTATCGTGGGTATTTGAGTGACATGCTCGAGTCTCTGCCCCATATGCTTCGCGGCCAAAAAACTTTACGGGGATTGCCTGCCATGCACGAGCGATCCCCGCATGTTTTTTTTTGGGTGCCTAATAACCGTGAAACATGCGGAGCAGGGACTCGAGCATGTCACTCAAGCACACGCTGTACATGGTGCATACCTGAGTACCCGATGCAAACTCAAGTAGCGAGCACTTGCGCTCAAGAATAATGACAACTTATTCAATATGATGACCTAATGTAAACAAATTCTGTGCCGTACCTCTGGGTTCAAAATGTTCACTATACACCTTAATAAAATCCTTGAGGGGTATAGTTTCCAAAATGGGGACACTTGTGGGGGAGCTCCACTGTTTAGGCACATCACGGGCTCTCCAAACGCGACATGGTGTCCGCTAACAAATTGAATGGAAAATCGGCTCAAATTGTTAGCGGACGCCATGTTGCGTTTGGAGAGCCCCTGTGTGCCCAAACATTGGAGCTCCCCCACAAGTGACCCCATTTTGGAAACTAGACCCCCCAAGGCACCTTTCTAGATGCATAGTGAGCACTTGGAACCCCCAGGTGCTTCACAAATTGATTCGTAAAAATGAAAAAGTGAAAAAAAAAACACTTTTTCATTTTTACGAATCAATTTGTGAAGCACCTAGGGGTCCCAAGTGCTCACTATGCATCTAGATAGGTGCCTTGGGGGGTCTAGTTTCCAAAATGGGGTCACTTGTGGGGGAGCTCCAAAGTTTGGGCACAGAGGGGCTCTCCAAACGCAATGTGGTGTCCGCTAACAATTTGAGCCGATTTTCCATTCAATTTGTTAGCGGATACCATGTTGCATTTAGAGAGTCCCTGTGTGCCCAAACATTGGAGCTCCCCCACAAGTGACCCCATTTTGGAAACTAGACCCCCCAAGGCACCTATCTAGATGCATAGTGAGCACTTGGAACCCCTAGGTGCTTCACAAATTGATTCGTAAAAATGAAAAAGTGTTTTTTTTTTCACTTTTTCATTTTTACGAATCAATTTGTGAAGCACCTGGGGGTTCCAAGTGCTCACTATGCATCTAGAAAGGTGCCTTGGGGGGTCTAGTTTCCAAAATGGGGTCACTTGTGGGGGAGCTCCAAAGTTTGGGCACAGAGGGGCTCTCCAAACGCAATGTGGTGTCCGCTAACAATTTGAGCCGATTTTCCATTCAATTTGTTAGCGGATACCATGTTGCATTTAGAGAGTCCCTGTGTGCCCAAACATTGGAGCTCCCCCACAAGTGACCCCATTTTGGAAACTAGACCCCCCAAGGCACCTATCTAGATGCATAGTGAGCACTTGGAACCCCTAGGTGCTTCACAAATTGATTCGTAAAAATGAAAAAGTGTTTTTTTTTTCACTTTTTCATTTTTACGAATCAATTTGTGAAGCACCTGGGGGTTCCAAGTGCTCACTATGCATCTAGAAAGGTGCCTTGGGGGGTCTAGTTTCCAAAATGGGGTAACTTGTGGGGGAGCTTCAAAGTTTGGGCACAGAGGGGCTCTCCAAACGCAATGTGGTGTCCGCTAACAATTTGAGCCGATTTTCCATTCAATTTGTTAGCGGATACCATGTTGCATTTAGAGAGTCCCTGTGTGCCCAAACATTGGAGCTCCCCCACAAGTGACCCCATTTTGGAAACTAGACCCCCCAAGGCACCTATCTAGATGCATAGTGAGCACTTGGAACCCCTAGGTGCTTCACAAATTGATTCGTAAAAATGAAAAAGTGTTTTTTTTTTCACTTTTTCATTTTTACGAATCAATTTGTGAAGCACCTGGGGGTTCCAAGTGCTCACTATGCATCTAGAAAGGTGCCTTGGGGGGTCTAGTTTCCAAAATGGGGTCACTTGTGGGGGAGCTCCAATGTTTGGGCACACAGGGACTCTCTAAATGCAACATGGTGTCCGCTAATTATTCAAGCAAATTTTACAATCAAAAAGTCAAATGGGGCTCCTTCCCTTCCGAGCCCTGCCGTGCGCCCAAACAGTGTTTCTTCCCCAAATATTGGGTATCTGCGTGCCCAGGGGAAATTGCACAACAAATTTTGGGGTCCATTTTTTCTTGTTACCCCTGTGAAAATAAAAAAAATTGGGTCTAAAGTAACATTTTTGTGAAAAAAGTTAAATGTTCATTTTTTTCTTCCACATTCAAAAAATTCCTGTGAAGCACCTGAAGGGTTAATAAAGTTCTTGAATGTGGTTTTGAGCACCTTGAGGGGTGCAGTTTTTAGAATGGTGTCACTTTTGGGTATTTTCTGTCATAAAGACCTCTCAAAGTGACTTCAAATGTGATGTGGTCCCTAAAAAAATGGTTTTATAAATTTTGTTGGAAAAATGAGAAATCGCTGGTCAACTTTTAACCCTTATAGCTCCCTAACAAAAAAAAATTTTGGTTCCAAAATTGTGCTGATGTAAAGTAGACATGTGGGAAATGTTATTTATTAACTCTTTTGTGTGACATATCGCTCTGATTTCAGGGCTTAAAAATTCAAATTTTGAAAATCGCAAAATTTTCAAAATTTTCGCCAAATTTCCGTTTTTTTCACAAATAAACGCAAGTGATATCGAAGAAATTTTTCCACAATCATGAAGTACAATATGTCACGAAAAAACAATCTCAGAATCAGGGGGATCCGTTGAAGCGTTCCAGAGTAATTACCTCATAAAGTGACAGTGGTCAGAATTGTAAAAATTGGCCCGGTCATTAACGTGCAAACCACCCGCGGGGCTTAAGGGGTTAATGACATTGTATGTTGCTATCCTGCTGCAAAATAATTTTTAGGCAATCAGATGTCTCTCTGATGGTTTTCCATGATGACAAACTTGCAAGGACTCTCCACCATGCTTTACTCTTCCTGCAGACACTCATTATTAATCTACTCTCCAGCCCTTTGAGCAAACTGCCTTCTGTTGCAGCCAAATATTTCACATTTTGACTCATCATTCCAGAGAACTTGCTGCCATATTTCTGCACCCCAGTAACCTCTCTACGGAGTTCCTTCAAAAACTGCACAATTGCAGAAAGAAGAATTGATGCTTTGAAGGCAAATGGCGGTCACACCAAATATTGTTTTGGTTTAGATTTCTCTTTTGTTCATTCACTTTACATGTTATTAATTGATTAAAATAAACTATTAAGGCTTTGTTCACACTTATTTTTGCTGGGGTTTTTTTTGCTTCTTTTTTATGCAAATGTGGCAGTTAAAAGCTGCTTTTACAGTACCAGCAAAAGCTATGAGATTTCAGAAATCTCATGCACACACATTGTTTTTTTTTCCTGACTGATTTGGGAAACTGCTGTGTTTTTGCAAACTGTAGCATGTCACTTCTTTTAGCGTTTTTTCACCCATAGAAATCAATAAGTGCAAAAATGCAACAAAAATGCAGATATCAGGTTTTGCTACTTTTTTAGTGAGAAAAGCATGCACAGCTATATGTGAAACCCATTAATTTTTATATTTTTCCCAAATTTAAACCATAATGTCTTGGTATCGTCACCTGAGAATAGCACTTAGGATTAGTACAGTCTAATTAAATTAGTGATGCATGCAAAGTAAACATTGGCCGACCAAGGTGTGAAATTGAACATTACCTGATCAACTCAATGGCCGACCAAAGTATGAAAGTTAAGTGTCCTACAAACTCAATTCTCTACCAATGTCTTAGGTAAAGTGTTCCTGACCAATTACCCTCCCACCCGCCCCACTGTTACATTTGTAATGTGTATTTTTTCATGAACATGTGTATTGCATTTTTGACCTGTGTTCATACTTCTGTAAGCTGCAGCTTTACTACAAAGAGAGCAGGTTTTGACTGCAGAAAAAAACGCAATGTGTGAACATAGCCTAAGGCTGTGTGCCCACGTAGCGTTTTACAAGCGTTTTTGATGCGGAATTTCCGCAGCGGAAACGCTTGTAAAATGCTTGGTAACCCGCACCCCATGATCCCCAATGGGTTTCCGCAACTTCTATGCACATGCTGCGGATTTTTCCGCAGCGTTTATGCCGCGTTCAAAAATCCGCAGCATGTCATTTAATTTTGCGTTTCCGCAAGCGGAATTGCCTTTGTCCAATGCATAAAAAACGCAAGGCAATTCCGCATGTGGAAAACGCGTGATAAACGCGCGAAAAAAGCGCGATAAACGCGTGCGGAATTCCGCATGCGTTTTTCCGGGAGAGGACTTGCATTTATGCAGCAGAAATTTTCTGCTTCATAAATGCAACGTGGGCACATAGCCTTACACTTCTATTTTTGGAAGCATTTTTACTTTTCAGTTTTTTTCCATACCGGAGTGCAACTTTTGCACAGTACTGTGTATATACAGTTATATGAAAAAGTTTGGGCACCCCTATTAATCTTAAGCTTAATGTTTTATAAAAATTGGTGTTTTTGCAACAGCTATTTCAGTTTGATATATGTAATAACTGTTGGACACAGTAATGTTTCTGCCTTGAAATGAGGTTTATTGTACTAACAGAAAATGTGCAATCTGCATTCAAACAAAATTTGACAGGTGCATAAGTATGGGCACCCTTATCATTTTCTTGTTTTAAATACTCCTACCTACTTTTTACTGACTTACTAAAGCACTTTTTTTGGTTTTGTAACCTCATTGAGCTTTGAACTTCATAGCCAGGTGTATGCAATCATGAGAAAAGCTACTTAAAGTGGCCACTTGCAAGTTGTTCTCCTGTTTGAATCTCCTCTGAAGAGTGGCATCATGGGCTCCTCAAAACAACTGTCAAATGATCTGAAAACAAAGATTATTCAACATAGTTGTTCAGGGGAAGGATACAAAAAGCTGCCTCAGCTATTTAACCTGTCAGTTTCCACTGTGAGGAACATAGTAAGGAAATGGAAGAACACAGGGACAGTTCTTGTTAAGGCCAGAAGTGGCAGGCCAAGAAAAACATCAGAAAAGCAGAGAAGAAGAATGGTGAGATCAGTCAAGGACAATCCCCAGACCACCTCCAGAGAGCTGCAGCATCAACTTGTTGCAGATGGTGTCACTGTGCATCGGTCAACTATACAACGCACTTTGCACAAGGAGAAGCTGTATGGGAGAGTGATGCGAAAGAAGCCGTTTCTTCAAGCTCGCCACAAACAGAGTCGGCTGAGGTATGCAAAAGCACATTTGGAGAAGCCAATTTCTTTTTGGAAGAAGGTCCTGTGGACTGATGAAACCAACATTGAGTTGTTTGGTCATACAAAAAGGCGTTATGCATGGCAGCAAAAAAACACAGCATTCCAAGAAAAACACTTGCTACCCACAGTAAAATTTGGTGGAGGTTCCATCATGCTTTGGGGCTGT
Organism: Phyllobates terribilis; assembly: GCF_046119375.1. Classification (NCBI taxonomy): domain Eukaryota; kingdom Metazoa; phylum Chordata; class Amphibia; order Anura; family Dendrobatidae; genus Phyllobates; species Phyllobates terribilis. Next base: position 420,217,151 of record NW_027362771.1, read on the forward strand.
GTGGCCAATGCCGGCACCGGGAATCTTGTTAAAGTTGAGGGACGCATGGATTCCACTCAGTATCAGCAGATTCTTGACAATAATGTTCAAGAATCAGTGATAAAGTTGAAGTTACGCAGGGGATTGATCTTTCAGCAAGACAATGATCCAAAACACCGCTCCAAATCTACTCAGGCATTCATGCAGAGGAACAATTACAATGTTCTGGAATGGCCATCCCAGTCCCCAGACCTGAATATCATTGAACATCGGTGGGATCATTTGAAGAGGGCTGTAAATGCTCGGCGACCATCAAACTTAACTGAACTGGAATTGTTTTGTAAAGAGGAATGGTCAAAAATACCTTCATCCAGGATCCAGGAACTCATTAAAAGCTACAGGAAGCGACTAGAGCCTGTTATTTTTGCAAAAGGAGGATCTACTAAATATTAATGTCACTTTTCTGGTGAGGTGCCCATACTTATGCACCTGTCAAATTTTGTTTGAATGCAGATTGCACATTTTCTGTTAGTACAATAAACCTCATTTCAAGGCAGAAACATTACTGTGTCCAACAGTTATTACATATATCAAACTGAAATAGCTGTTGCAAAAACACCAATTTTTATAAAACATTAAGATTAATAGGGGTGCCCAAACTTTTTCATATAACTGTACATTTGGTACGAGATATTAGTGGGAAGTGCCAATGGTTTTAAGTCCGTAATGCTTTACCAAGTGATTCTACTACACAGACTCTTGCAATACATGGTTTTTGGCGTATTCATATAATTACTGATTTGGAGGAGGGTACTCTTACATGAAAATATTAGCCATGCAATAAGAAACTGTTATTTATGAGGGGTTTGTATATCTCCTCTGTAAAGCAGCTTCAGTTCTTTCTGAAATGTTCACTACACATTCAGATCCTTATTATTATGTATAGGGGACTGTGTTATGACAGGTAATTATATTCAGGGCAGTATTTTTGACTGAATCTACTATTTCAATAATGCGTTCAGGATAGTTGTCACTTCCCTTCCTCCGCTTGTCAGTGTCCAGCGGATGGCAGCACTGAGCATGTCAGGGAGGACTGGTGAAATGGCATTCTGCTTCCTCCTGTATCCTGAGAACAGTTCAGACTACAAGACTTTATCTAGTAAAACTGTATTTTTATGTTCATTTCTTTACAGTTCAGCTGTGGAATTTTTACTAGTCCATTGATAATTCAGTGAGTTACGACTGGATCTGCTCTTTTGGGAAAGGAGGGGTTGGGTGTTATCCGGCTGTGTTTAAGATCTGATATATCAATATGACGCCTGGTGAATGTCTCACAAATCAGCAGCTCGGCCCACCTAACCTGACTATGATCCACTTCTTTCTGAATGTTTACTCATGTTTTTGCAATTTCAAGGTCATGTCCTTACTGAACAGAATACAATGTTGTGAAAACATTTTTAAAACATCTATATATTTTTTTTTACCTTGGGAAACATTTACAGATGTGGTTCTGTTTTGTCTTTAAAAATTTCAGCCGCTTTGCAAAATTTGCAAGGAAAGATTTTGATGAATGAATTCTGAGCATGTTTTTTTCCTACGTGCATAGGGGCATCTCCTCCATTGTACCTGCCCATATGTGTATTATATAGTGGAATCTGAGTGTTTGTGTGAATGCTGTTAGTCCATAATATAAAGCACATGTTACTGTAGATCGGTACGTGGTAATCTTTTCTGCTTATACTTGGTCTCACTACATGTGTGTTTCCGGTTACCGACGTATGCACCTAAAATAATAAATGACTTGCAGAGCGATAGCCTGAAAAATTGTTCTAAAAAGTTTTAGAAACATCAGAAGAGGTCGCTCTTTATTACTGTTAAATTCTAAAACTGAACTGCACTTTCAACAAACAAATCAATAGAAAAGGCAACTTTAAGAAACTTTATAATGCACCTTATCCAAGAGATCTGCTTCCTTCCCCACTTATCAGACACTTCTTAACCGTCCCTCAGCCTCATGAACTCTCCATCCACTGTGAAAAAGCAGCTCAAGTCTTGCTCAGAGGAGACCACTGCAGGTGTCCTCTGAAACAGCCCGTTATACTCGATACCAGGGGCGGGGGCTGTTTATGGCCTTCGATGACCTTTTATCCGGCTCCCTGGCAGATTCCCGGGGTCCAGGGCTGTGGAGTCGGTAAGCCAAATCTCCGACTCCCTTATACATGGCTCATGTTTAAGTGATCAATTTACTATAGCAAAGATTAATCTCAGCTAAAAGTCTAGACTCTTAGATCAGGAATTGGACAGACATTCATAACTTTCCCAAATTCTTATGAAAAAATATTCCCCACAAACTACATTTTATTACTGTACCCAATTTATTATATATTTTAGGGGTTGGAGTTGGTCCATTTTATACAGACTCCGACTGCATCAAAATGGACAGCGACTCCGACTCCACAGCCCTGCCGGGGACCACAGTGCTTAGGCCGGCAGCTGTATTTTGACAGCTGTTGTCCCTTTAATTTCTTTTGCTCTGTGAGCACGCGCACGTAGTGTTCAGTACTGAATGCTGAAGCGAGTGCATTGAAAGATTACGTCCTGACACCTGTGCCAGCATCAGGACGTTCCTTGCGGGTGGCTTTGGCGTGCAATTTGTCCGGCCCCCAAAGGAAGGTATAAATGTCCAAATGGCCCTTGACAAAAAAAAGATTCCCCATTCCTATGGACAGGGGAGTGAGCACAAGTGAAGGGTACAGACAGAGGTAAACAGAAAGACATCATGCAAAGCTCTGTAACAAGTGTTTTATCTCACATCAGAGGTTGATTCAGATCAACACAGCTCAGCTCTGCTGTATAATGTCCTCCAGCTTGCTGCAGCTTGTCTCAGTGAGCTAAAAAAAAAAAAGATCTGGCTTTCCCCACTCTGTGCTGTTTATGGAAGAAGTCACCTCAGATCGCCTCCTTCCCCAGTGCCAATTGGGTTGCAGGTTACAGATATAGTGCATGCAAGGGACAACGGGTGAGAATGCAGGATGTAAGTCACATAATGGCCAGATGTAGCGTTATTCTTCATGTACTCACACAAGAAACCTTATTCTAAAAAGTTACTTAAAAGCACAGTTACCCTTTAAGTCATAGTATTCCAGCTGGTACGGTCAACATTTTGTGCCTCTAACACAAGGACATTCTAATGGAAACAAGTGCCACTTCTTCACCGGACAATTGTCTTAATGTAGATGTACTAAGATGTTATGACTAGTGTTGAGCGATACCTTCCGATATCGGGAAATATCGGATTGGATTGGACCGATACCCAAAAAGTATCGGATATCGCCGATTCCGATACCTGAAACCAATGCAAGTCAATGGGACAGAAATATCGGAATGAAAATAAACCCTTTCTTTCCTTGTAGGTTAATTCTACATGAAGGAAAACAACTAAGAATAATGTAGAATGTATTGGGGGAGGTGGGGGAGACAATAAAGGCATAGAGGTTTAGCCCAATCAAATGGAATAGCAGGAATTAATATTTTTTTTAAGACGTTCTGAGTTACGGAAATATTGACTATGTTAAGTATTTTTATATTTTGTCAGATATTTGTTTCACTACTTCCATGCTCTTCACCTTCTTTTTTACTTCTCCCACACTTTCTCCTTCATCATCCTCAGCATCTTTTTCATCCACTTCTTCTTCACCTTCTTCATCTTCTTCTTCTTCACCTTCTTCGTATTATTCTTTTTTTTTCATTCTTCATATTCTACTTCTTCATCTTCTTCATATTCTTCTTCTTCATCATATTCTTATTTGTGACAGGCATTCCTGTAGTTATCTATAAAAGGTTGGACATTACACCTTTCGTTCTGCCCGTCACAAAAGATTTACAACAGGATTTGTCCGCGTTCAGTTTGGCCTGCAGCAGCAGGTCTTTTCCAGGGGTACCACGAGGAGGAACGGACTCACCCCCATACACTGCTTAGTCATCTTCTGCTTATAATTTAGATATTATCTTTTGCTTTGATTTTTAGTCTTATGCTTAATGTTCTTCCGCTTTTTGTTCTGCAGCTTCTTGTATTTCTGCTTCTTGGTTTTCTGTCTCTTGTTCTTCTGTATCTTGGTGCTTGTCTTCTCTTCTTTGTCCTCTTGGTCAACTTCTTCAGGGTCATCTTCTTGGTCTTCTTCGGGGTGGTCTTCAGGGTCGTCGTCTTCGGGGGTCCTCGTCTTCTTCGGGTTGGTCTTCTGGGTCCTCGTCTTTGGGGTCCTCGTCTTCTTCGGGGTGGTCTTCAGGGTCCTCGTCTTCGGGGTGGTCTTCAGGGTCCTCGTCTTCTTCGGGGTGGTCTTCAGGGTCCTCGTCTTCGGGGTGGTCTTCAGGGTCCTCGTCTTCAGGGTCGTCGTCTTCGGGGTCCTCGTCTTCTTAGGGTTGGTCTTCAGGGTCCTCGTCAGGGAGATCCAGAGTGATTACCAAGAACCATTTCAAAAAGCTTGAACTTGGAAATGTAGCAGAAGGTACAAGAAAGCTGAGGAACTACCGAGGACCAGCTGACGGTACTGGAACCCGGATGGGTAGCAGAAGGTACAAGAGCCAATGGAACTGCCGAAGACCAGCTGAAGGTACTGGAACTCGGTTACTAAGCAGGAGGTACCTGTGCCAGAAAGCACTACCAAGGACCAGCAGACGTTGGTGGAACTTGGATACCGAGAAGGAGGCACCTAATCCAAAGGCACTGCCGAGAACCAGCTGACGGTACTGGAACCCGGATGGGTAGAAGAAGGTACCCATGTAAAAAAAAAGTTCAAGGCCGCGAGCCGGCCGCAGTTACCAAAACCCACAGTCCTACAGGGGGTGCTTGTCCTATTGGCACTATGGAACCAGCCTTCATTGGCAGATCCCGCAGCCCACATAGGAGTCACCTAAACTGCAGGCACCATAGAGTCGGCTAACCCGACCGCAACACGACAGGACAACGCATTGAAGGCAAAGTGACGTTGACACTACCCGGAAACAGCTGGCGTGCTGGAACCAGGCTGGGCAGGAGGGAGTACCCGTGCCAAAGTCACTGTCGAGAACCAGCTGACGGTACTGGAACCCGGATGGGTAATAGAAGGTACAAGAGCAAATGGAACTACCGAGGACCAGCTGACGGTACTGGAACCCGGATGGGTAGCAGAAGGTACAAGAGCCAATGGAACTGCTGAAGACCAGCTGACGGTACTGGAACTCGGTTACTAAGCAGGAGGTACCTGTGCCAGAAAGCACTACCAAGAACCAGCAGACGTTGGTGGAACTTGGATACCGAGAAGGAGGCACCTAATCCAAAGGCACTGCCGAGAACCAGCTGACGGTACTGGAACCCGGATGGGTAGTAGAAGGTACAAGAGCAAATGGAACTACCGAGAACCAGCTGGCGGTGCTGGAACCCAGGGTAAATAGTAAAACAGAGTGGAGCCAGAGGTGTAATTGGAGCAAGTTTTAAATCAGTAGTACAGTGGATGTGGACAAAGCAGGAGAATTTGCCGGACACACAGCAGGGGAACAGCTGACGTTACTGAACCCCAATAACACGGCAGCAAGTGTTGACTGTGCAGACGGCAGTTCCGAGCGCCAACTGCCGGTGTTGGAGCTCAGGGATAATACTGAAAACAGAGGAGCCAGAGGTGTATTTGGAGGAGGTTTTAAATCAGTAGTACAGTGGATGTGGACAGAGCAGGAGAAATTGCCGTCCGCACAGCAGGGGAACAGCTGACGTTACTGAACCCCAATAACATGGCAGCAAGTGTTGACTGCTGCAGACGGCACTTCCGAGCGCCAACTGGCGGTGTTGGAGCTCAGGGATAATACTGAAAACAGAGGAGCCAGAGGTGTAATTGGAGCAACTTTAAAATCTGTAGTAGTGAGAATGTGGACAGAGCAGGAGAAATTGCCGTCCGCACAGCAGGGGAACAGCTGACGTTACTGAACCCCAATAACACGGCAGCAAGTGTTGACTGTGCAGACGGCACTTCCGAGCGCCAACTGGCGGTGTTGGAGCTCAGGGATAAAACTGAAAACAGAGGAGCCAGAGGTGTAATTGGAGCAACTTTAAAATCTGTAGTAGTGAGAATGTGGACAGAGCAGGAGAAATTGCCGTCCGCACAGCAGGGGAACAGCTGACGTTACTGAACCCCAATAACATGGCAGCAAGTGTTGACTGTGCAGACGGCACTTCCGAGCGCCAACTGGCGGTGTTGGAGCTCAGGGATAATACTGAAAACAGAGGAGCCAGAGGTGTATTTGGTGGAGGTTTTAAATCAGTAGTACAGTGGATGTGGACAGAGCAGGAGAAATTTCCATGCGCACAGCAGGGGAACAGCTGACGTTACTGAACCCCAATAACACGGCAGCAAGTGTTGACTGTGCAGACGGCACTTCCGAGCGCCAACTGGCGGTGTTGGAGCTCAGGGATAATACTGAAAACAGAGGAGCCAGAGGTGTAATTGGAGCAACTTTAAAATCTGTAGTAGTGAGAATGTGGACAGAGCAGGAGAAATTGCCGTCCGCACAGCAGGGGAACAGCTGACGTTACTGAACCCCAATAACACGGCAGCAAGTGTTGACTGTGCAGACGGCACTTCCGAGCGCCAACTGGCGGTGTTGGAGCTCAGGGATTACAGTTCAGGTGGTAGAAACATGAACAGACCTGGATACTGTTGCCAACCAATTATTTATTCTGGAAGAGGACTGGCAAATTCATGAGAGATCCAGGCCTTGTTCATTTTGAGAAAAGTAAGCCGGTCAACGTTATCGGAGGATAGTCGCATGCGACGGTCTGTTAGTACACCACCTGCGGCACTAAAGACGCGTTCCGATAATACACTAGCAGCAGGGCAAGCTAGCACCTCCAATGCATACTGACTAAGCTCTGGCCATGTATCCAGCTTACAGACCCAAAACTTGAAGGGAGAAGAGCCGTCTGGGAGTACACTAAGAGGGCAAGACATGTAGTCTGTCACCATCTGATGGAAACGTTGCCTCCTGCTGACTGGAGCCGTCTGTGATGGTGTACACATTTGTGGCGGCGGGGACACAAAACTTTGCCACATTTCAGCCATACTGGTCTTGCCTTGTGCTGAGGCGCTGCTTCTGCTCCCTCTTTGTGCAGAGCTTCCTCCACTGCCTCGACGCACTGAGCTGCTTTGTAAAGCACTAGCAGCACTTCTCTCGGTTGGAATGGAGAACATGATGGAATGCACCAGTGCGTCTTGGTACTCCCACATTTTACGCTCCCGGTTCAACGGTGTTATGAGGCTTTGTAAGTTGTCCCGGTAGCGAGGATCTAGGAGGGTGGACACCCAATAATCAGCCGTGTTGAGAATGTGGGCGATGCAGCGGTCGTTTCTCAGGCACTGCAGCATGAAATCAACCATGTGCTGCAGACTGCCAACTGGCCAAGAAATGCTGTCCCCTGCTTGAGGCGTGATCTGTGCCTGCTCTGCATCACCCCACCCTCGCTCTAGATACTGACTACTAGAGCATTGTGTACCTCCCTCCTCTGGACAGATGTCTTCCTCATCCATTGACTCCTCCTCACAAAGTGTCCCCTGCCTAGGCCTTTGTGAGGAACCACGTTGCGCAGACTGTAGAGAAGCAGATGGCATTTGTGACTCCTCATCCTCCACCTCTTCCAAAACCTCGTCCCTTAGTGCTTGCAGTGTTTTTTCAAGCAGGCCGATAAGGGGGATAGTCATGCTGACTAGTGCATCATCTGCACTCGCCATCCGCGTGGAATAATCGAAGGCACGCAAAACGTGGCAAATGTCCTTCATAGAGGCCCACTCAGTGGTGGTGAAGTGTGAACGGCGCGCACTGCGACTTGTTTGCGCCTGCTGCAGCTGGTACTCCATTACTGCTGCCTGCTGCTCACACAACCTCTCCAACATGTGTAACGTTGAATTCCACCTGGTGGGTAGGTCACATATGATGCGATGTTCCGGAAGACGTAATCGGCGCTGCAGAGCTGCAATGCGTGATCTTGCATTGCTGGAACGCCGCAAGTGAGCGCACTCTATGCGGACCTTGTGAAGCAGTGCATCAAGATCCGGATAGTCCCTCAAAAAACTCTGCACGACTAAGTTGAGCACATGTGCCAGACATGGGATGTGAGTGAGGTTGCCTAGGCCCAGAGCTGCCACCAGATTTCGGCCATTGTCACACACTACCATGCCTGGCTGGAGATTCGCTGGCACAAACCACACGTCGCTCTGCTGCTTGATGGCATTCCAGAGCTCCTGCGCTGTGTGGCTTCGATTCCCCAAAGAAATTAATTTTAATACGGCCTGTTGACGTTTGGCCACGGCTGTGCTCATATTGGTCACCATAACAGGTAACCGTTCACGGGTCGATGTGGAGGTAGACGGTGACGGCTCCTGCAGCGCTGATTCAGAAGAACTGGAGTATGAGGAGGAGTCAATGTGTACAGACTGGATTCCTGCAATCCTTGGAGTTGGCAGAACACGTACAGCGCCACTCTCAAGATCTGTACCCGGCTCCACAACATTTACCCAATGGGCAGTGAGGGAAAGGTATCGTCCCTGTCCATGCTTACTGGTCCACGCATCGGTGGTCAGGTGGACCTTGCTACTGACGGCGTTTTGTAGCGCATGTTTAATTTTTCCCTCCACATGATGTTGCAGGGCAGGGACGGCTTGCCTGCTGAAATAAAAGCGGCTGGGCACGTTGTATTGTGGGACTGCCAATGCCATAAAGTTACGGAATGTGTCAGTCTCCACCAGCCTGAATGATAGCATTTCAAGGGCCAGTAGTTTAGCAATGCCAGCATTCAGAGCCTGTGCTCGGGGGTGGTTTGCCGAGTATGGGCGCCTTTTCTCCCATGCCTGTGCTAACGATGGCTGTAGACTGGCCTGGGAGTGTGAGGATGACTGGGAAAGTGGTGCTGTGGGTGGAATTACACTGTGTCTCTGTACAACAGTGCCAGAGATTCTTCCATGGCGATTCTGTGAGGAAGCCGAACCAGCTGTGTGTGAGCTGGAGGAAGAGGCTACAACACGAGCTGAAGAGGTGGTAGGTGGCGCTGTAGGTTGGCCTAGGTCTTCAGTGTGTTTTTGTAACTCCACCACGTGCTTGGTCCGCACATGTTTCCACATATTTGTGGTATTGAGGTTGCTGACACTTTTCCCTCTTTTCACCTTCTGATTACACAGCTTGCATTTGACAAAGCAAATGTCATCTGCAACTGTGTTAAAAAAGGACCAGGCACTGCAAGTCTTGGGAGCGCCCGCTTTGGATTTTGGAAGAGCCATGCTCCTAATGGGTGCCGAAGTGGAGGCTACAGGCAACCAAGTCTGCCCCCTCCCTCTCCCTCCTTTTTGGGCTGTTCGGGGAATCTCTTCCTCAGAGCTGCTCCCACCACCTTCCTGTCCCTCACGCCATGATGGGTCAAGGACCTCATCATCTACACCACCCTCTTCAAACAACTGCTTCTCCTGGGTAGTCTCGACAGCACAGTACGCACCAGAAAGTGGCACCTGAGTCTCATCATCAGATGCGTACTGAGGTGTGCTGCTGACCATAGGCACTGGCCCACCCGCATCTTCAGATTCAGAGAGACAAAACGGTTGTGCATCACTGCATACTACCTCTTCTTCAAATTCTCGAATTCTGCTTGGCTGGCCCCCTCTTTCCATGCCAAGAGATTCAGAGAACAGAAGTAGAGATGGCTCCTGTCCAGGGCTCTCTGACTGCCTGGGCAATTTGGCAGGTGGTGAAGAGACAGATGGGTGCTCTTCAGTGCTCAGGACCTGAGAGGATCTGGAACTAATTGAAGTCGATGCGTTAGCTGCCATCCATCAGACAACGGCTTCAATTTGGTCCTCCCGCAGCAGTGGGGTACGGCTAGCTCCTACAAAGCTGCGCATAAAGGACTGTTCCCTGGTAAAACTGGGGGATGCTGAGTCACTGGTGCCAGCAGCAGGCACAGAATCCCCACGTCCTCTCCCTGCAGGCACAGAATCCTCACGTCCTCTCCCTGCAGAAACTCCACGACCACATGCCTTACTCCCTGCCTTCTTCATCTTGGTAGACTGATAAAGATAGGCAGAAAAGTACTAAGGGCTTAGTGTGCTTATTCCTGAACAGCTGCTAACAGGTATAAGAAACACTCATTTTATAAAGTGTGGACTAGACTTTAATATGAGCTAATGTGTCCTACACAACTGTAAAGTGGAGTGTTTGGTGAACTTTATTTAGGTTTTTTTGTCACAAAAAGACACTGAATGTGCCTAAAGATGTAATAACGATAGTATCACAAACTTTTTGTAGCTATTACAATGTAGGAAGGTAACCTACAATGCAATAGATGAGGCTACAAAAAATAGGCTACAAAAAATAGGCTAATACTAATCTGGCTGGGGCTGCAGTGCCCAATGCTGCAGAAAGGCTCCTCTATCTACTCCTATATAGTGTGTTTGGAACCAATTTAGCTGAATACGGATGGAACCACCACACTAATAGGAGAAATCAGGAAAAATTATGAATTGGCAAAAAAGGACAATGTATGAGGCAGTGACACACACTGAGTGCACTACAACCAGACGTGGTTGAAGCACACACTACAGGGTGAGCTGCACTCACACACCAGACCTTGCAGACAGCGGTGAACAGTACAGATGCAGAGCACTGTGCACTAGTGCTGAAAGACCAAAAAAATTTCTCTATCTACTCCTATATAGTGTGTTTGGAACCAATTTAGCTGAATACGGATGGAACCACCACACTAATAGGAGATATCAGGAAAAATTACGAATTGGCAAAAAAGGACAATGTATGAGGCAGTGACACACACTGAGTGCACTACAACCAGACGTGGTTGAAGCACACACTACAGGGTGAGCTGCACTCACACACCAGACCTTGCAGACAGCGGTGAACAGTACAGATGCAGAGCACTGTGCACTAGCGCTGCAAGACCAAAAAAATTTCTCTATCTACTCCTATATAGTGTGTTTGGAACCACCATACTAATAGGAGATATCAGGAAAAATTACGAATTGGCAAAAAGGACAATGTATGAGGCAGTGACACACACTGAGTGCACTACAACCAGACTTGGCTGAAGCACACACTACAGGGTGAGCTGCACTCACACACACAGACCTTGCAGAAAGCGGTGAACAGCACAGAGAACTGTGCACTAGCGCTGCAAGGCACAGCGATTTATAAAGTAGCTTGGGTAAAGCAGAATAGACCAAATAGGTAGCTAAAACTGTCCCTCAGAACAACCGCGTCCTATCCCTAACTGAATTCACAGCAGAGTGAGCTCAAAATGGCGGCGGCGGCTTTTATAGTGCATCATGACATCATTTCAGCAGCCAATCACAGCCATGCCATTAGTTAAGATGCCTACATGCCTAACAGGATGTGCCCACACTTCTTAGGATCCTCATTGGCTGAATAAAATGAAAATGGCTCATTGCATTATGGGAACTTCCGATTCCGGTATACGATATTGCAAAAGTATCGGAATTAAGTATTGGAATTCCGATACCGCGAATATCGGCCGATACCCGATATTTCAGTATCGGAATGCTCAACACTAGTTATGACTTGTTTAAAGCCCCTTTTACATGGGCTGATGAAAAATGTATGGGGACAAATAATGATTAATACAGTCATTCGGCCCCTATACAATTTGCCTTGTTTACATGGGGAGATGTACTGCCAACGACGATTATTTTTTTAAGCCACATTAAAAATGCAATAACTTGGTTTATTGACTGATTGCTCTTTGTAAAAGGCCCTAAAATGAAGGGATGGAGTGACGCTACACCTGCGGCAGCTACATGTATCAAACTCTGCCATGTCTTGCTAGATCTGAAAGGAAACGTTCATTCCCCCCCAAAAAAATATCCAATATTAAATGTTGGAGATAGAAGTGTAGAGTAGCTATGCTCCTCATGGCCATGTTAAGGGGTTTCTGGCTCTTGTGGCGCACATTTATGCAAAAGGTCGTGGTGCTCGATTGTTTTCACTTTTGCATCAACTTCTCAGTAAATTGTCCATTTCTTTTGGCTTTGACACAATGACAGAATAAGAGTTGCTAATTCAATAGTGGCAACCAGTTTGGCTGTGCTTCAGGTCGTCAGATTTTCAAAAATGTCCACCGAAAAAAATAATTATAAATAGTGAGTTGTTGTCAGGTTTACATGTCACTATTATTTTAAACTACTTGATGTTGTTTGATGGATAATGTAATCAATACACAATCCACGCATCATTTTAGTTAAAAATGATGATGTTTTACTCCTTTAAAGTCATCCTCTGAGTTCCTCCCAATTGTCCATCTTGCTGTCCTCTGCTTGAAGTCAATAGTGATCAGCTTCTAGCAGCAGATTCACCAAGACAGATTGCAGGAAGTGAAGGAGGGTCTCTTTCTCTTTGCTCCTGCTTTCGTGTCTGTCAAACTGCATACAGGTATAACAGAATTGCAGAGTTCAGTTCAGGCAAGGCATTGGACAGTGGCATTATGGGAAGTTGGGAAAGAAAGTTCCAGCATCTATAGTGCTGGATGAATGCTGATGATGAGAAATTGGCCATTCAAAAAGTATGAATGGCAAATTACAGAGTGTAAGAATGGGAAAGGTTCCTATACAGATTAGATGTGCAGCAAGCAGTTATAACTTGTTGGGAAAGGGTGGGAGGGGACTGTTGATCTAAGCAAGACCATTTATTTCTACAGGTTCTGTTTGGAAGGACATGAACAAAGTGATTAGCAGAACCTTGGTCCAGTGGCCATGTCAGTAGTCCGTGGCCTCAAGATGTGAGCCCTCCAAAACCGCCTCTTACCTGTAGGCATCCCTTAGGTCTCTTCTGATTAGTAGGCTCAACGCAATGTCATACGCGCATCATGCCGCAATAATGACGTCACGCAGGGCCTACAAATCTGAAGGCAGAGGCTGTTCACAGGCCACCAATTACTGATATGACCACTGGACCAAAGTCGTACGAATTGATTTGCTTATTTCTGGTTTTGATATTATTTTTTGCCATCAAAATAGCAAAAGGGCCTAGAGAAACCTTGACCGACATCATGTGTGCTAATATCATTACCGTGATGCTATAAATGGGGTTTACTAATATCCTGCTTGTGCTGTTAGTATTACCCAGCAGTGTCCAGTGCTTTTCCAGGAATGTGCATCCTTTCCAGTCACTGACACTGTAATCATCTGAGCACTGTGACTCATTGGGCTCTGGAGCAATGTAATCTATGGCTCCTGAGGGAGCGTCCGCTGAGGAACGTAAATAAACAACTGATTTGTCATTGTGTTAGTCACAGCTTAGAGACTTTCTGCTAAATTACAGAGCTAGAATTTACCTGAATATTCCCTTCAGTAAGTCACACTCCAGCAAAATGAATGTCCGCCCAGCAGATGAGACAGCGGCTAGGTCTTTAATAAGCTGCTCTCATCTAACTATGCATATATCATAAATACCTGTCAAACTGAGAGCATTTGGCCTCAGCTTTCACATACAAACTGTATATATTCTATATTATGACATTGATCATTATATTACATTCATATGTTATAACATAGATATATATTTTTTTTTATTTAGATCTGATGAGGCTGGTGTACGTAAATATTGAGTTTGTTTTAATTTTTTTACCTTATAATGCTTCTGTGTATGTGTTGACCAGAGCTGTATGTAACATTCTGCCAGTTCTTATTGGACACTGTTAGTGAGCTTGTTGGTGGACCCACTCCCAAGAGCTTATCTGTGTTTGGTAATTCCCTCTTACTGTACAAATTACCGTAGATGAAAGTTGTTCAAACCTGCTGATCGGGCAATGGAATTTCTGCACCTAATTCCTTGTTTTCACTGGCCGCTGCTTTTTGCAATCACCTTGTCTATTACAGTAGCACTTCATTTTAATACACTTGTTAGAATAGTGCCCTACGTTAGTGTAATTTGGCATCTTCCAGCTTAAAGGATTAATCTCAAGTTGTCTATTGAGCAACTCACAACTCTGCTTTCTCCTTATTCATTGGTTTCTGGTGGTGTGGGCACTCCACATTAAGTAACAGTTTTGCAGAGCTGTAGTGTTAGTAGATCGGTGCTTTCACACAGCGTTTTTGCCCACATTCGTGGGTCACACCAAGGCTTACATCTGGACTCCCCTGCAAAGCGGGTTTTGGGTGTATGCGCCGACTGGGCCATAGACTGCAATGGTGCCGACAGAGTGAACGTATGCTTTGACTTGCATCACTTTAGGGTATATACGTCTACTGGTGGCAGACGCTCAGACATCTAAACTTGCATCTCGTTTTGCATGGCAGTCCAGACGTATTCCCCAACAGGACTTTGCAAGATTTATAACAGCAGCTTGTCAGGAGCTGGAGAAAGGTGAGAAGATAACTGCTATTTAGAAAGCAATGGGCTGGAAAAAGTTGTCTGGTATTTTAGGAGTTAACTCCCTCTCCTAGAATGTAACTACTGTGCACTTTCAGCCAGGGTAGGCACTAGTGGCTGAGCTCTATGGAAGCCAGCTTTACACTATGAAAGATAAAAGCTCTTATTACAGGAGAATGCCTTCAGATACAAATAGCAAATCAACCGCAAAATTGCTTATTTTCATTCTGTTTAACTAGAGCAATTTTATAACTTGAAAATGCCCCTTAAAAGTTTGCTACATCTCTGTGTTTTCCGTTTTCTTTGCGATTGTCCATTCTATTCTGTATATAGTTATTTATTCCTGTTTTATGTTCCGGTGTTTTCTTCTACTCAGGTATAAGTGGCTTGGAAGACTTTATATTGAAGTCCGCTACACTATCCTCAACACCAGCATGTCCACCATTTATTCCACTGAACTTTGAAGCAACCCCAATTGTGCGTGTAGCTGTTGAACCAACACATCCAAGTGAGTATTAGTACAGCGCTCAATAGAAGAGGACACATTGGGGCAAATTTATCAATTCTGTCAAATAGAGATGGACCGGAGTCCTGCGAATTGATTCTTCGAATCAAGTCCTGCGAATTGATTCTTCGAATCAAGTCCTGCGAATTGATTCTTCGAATCAAGTCCTGCGAATTGATTCTTCGAATCAAGTCCTGCGAATTGATTCTTCGAATCAAGTCCTGCGAATTGATTCTTCGAATCAAGTCCTGCGAATTGATTCTTCGAATCAAGTCCTGCGAATTGATTCTTCGAATCAAGTCCTGCGAATTGATTCTTCGAATCAAGTCCTGCGAATTGATTCTTCGAATCAAGTCCTGCGAATTGATTCTTCGAATCAAGTCCTGCGAATTGATTCTTCGAATCAAGTCCTGCGAATTGATTCTTCGAATCAAGTCCTGCGAATTGATTCTTCGAATCAAGTCCTGCGAATTGATTCTTCGAATCAAGTCCTGCGAATTGATTCTTCGAATCAAGTCCTGCGAATTGATTCTTCGAATCAAGTCCTGCGAATTGATTCTTCGAATCAAGTCCTGCGAATTGATTCTTCGAATCAAGTCCTGCGAATTGATTCTTCGAATCAAGTCCTGCGAATTGATTCTCCGAATCAAGTCCTGCGAATTGATTCTCCGAATCAAGTCCTGCGAATTGATTCTCCGAATCAAGTCCTGCGAATTGATTCTCCGAATCAAGTCCTGCGAATTGATTCTCCGAATCAAGTCCTGCGAATTGATTCTCCGAATCAAGTCCTGCGAATTGATTCTCCGAATCAAGTCCTGCGAATTGATTCTCCGAATCAAGTCCTGCGAATTGATTCTCCGAATCAAGTCCTGCGAATTGATTCTCCGAATCAAGTCCTGCGAATTGATTCTCCGAATCAAGTCCTGCGAATTGATTCTCCGAATCAAGTCCTGCGAATTGATTCTCCGAATCAAGTCCTGCGAATTGATTCTCCGAATCAAGTCCTGCGAATTGATTCTCCGAATCAAGTCCTGCGAATTGATTCTCCGAATCAAGTCCTGCGAATTGATTCTCCGAATCAAGTCCTGCGAATTGATTCTCCGAATCAAGTCCTGCGAATTGATCGGTCTGGTCAGTAACAGGGCTGTGGAGTCTGAGTCGTGGAGTCGGTAAAAAATGGACCAACTCCGACTTCGGAAATAAACACACGTGGTCAAAATTGTTGGTACCCCTTTTAATGAAAGAAAAACCCACAATGGTCACAGAAATAACTTGAATCTGACAAAAGTAATAATAAATTAAAAATCTATGAACATGAACAAATGAAAGTCATTGCTTTTCAACCCTGCTTCCACAGAATTCTTTTTAAAATTAACCTCTTGAAATAGGCCTGGACAGAAATGATGGTACCCCTGAAAATAATGTGACAAAAGGGACATGTTAAAACAAGTTGTGTCCACTAATTCGCATCACAGGTGTCTACAATCTTGTAATCAGTCAGTGGGCCTGTATATAGGGCTACAGATACTCACTGTGCTGTTTGGTGACATGGTGTGTACCACACTCAACATGGACCAGAGGAAGCAAAGGAAAGAGAGTTGTCTCAGGAGATTAGAAAGAAAATAGACAAGCATGTTAAAGGTAAAGGTTATAAGACCATCTCCAAGCAGCTTGATGTTCCTGTGACTACAGTTGCACATATTATTCATAAATTTAAGATCCATGGGACTGTAGCCAACCTCCCTGGACGTGGCCGCAGGAGGAAAATTGATGACAAATCAAAGAGACTGATAATACGAATGGTAACAAAAGAGCCCAGGATAACTTCTAAAGAGATTAAAGGTGAACTTTAAACTCAAGGAACATCAGTGTTAGATCGCACCATCCGTCGCTGTTTGATCCAAAGTGGACTTCATGGGAGACAACCAAGGAGAACAAACACCATTGTTGAAAAAAAAAATCATAAAAAATCCAGACTGGAATTTGCCAAACTACATGTTGACAAGCTACAAAGCTTCTGGGAGAATGTCCTTTGGACAGATGAGACAAAAAGGGAAGTTTTTGGCAAGGCACATCAGCTCTATGGTCACAGACGGAAAAATGAAGCATATCAAGAAAAGAACACTGTCCCTACTGTGAAACATGGAGGAGGCTCTGTTATGTTCTGGGGCTGCTTTGCTGCATCTGGCACAGGGTGTTTTGAATCTGTGCAGGGTACAATGAAATCTCAAGATTATAAAGGGATTCTAGAGAGAAATGTGCTGCCCAGTGTCAGAAAGCTTGGTCTCAGTCGCAGGTCATAGGTCTTGCAACAGGATAATGACCCAAAACACACAGCTAAAAACACCCAAGAATGGCTAAGAGGAAAACATTGGACTACTCTGAAGTGGCCTTCTATGAGCCCTGACCTAAATCCTATTGAGCATCTTTGGAAAGAGCTGAAACATGCTGTCTGGAAAGGGCAACCTTCAAACACGAGGAGTCGGCCAAAATACCTGTTGAGAGGTACAGAAGTCTCATTGAAAGTTACAAGAATCGTTTAATTGCAGTGATTGCCTCAAAAGGTTGTTCAACAAATTATTAAGTTAAGAGTACCATCATTTCTGTCCAGGCCTATTTCATGAGTTTAATAATTTTTTTTCAAAATTCTGTGGAAGCAGGGTTGAAAAGCCATGACTGACTTTCATAGAATCATAGAATGGTAGAGTTAGAAGGGACCTCCTGGGTCATCTGGTCCAACCCTCTGCTCAATACTGGATTCACTAAATCATCTCAGACAGATGTCTGTCCAGCCTCTGTTTGAAGACGTCCATTGAAGGAGAACTCGCCACCTCTCGTGGCAGCCTGTTCCACACATTGATCACCCTAACTGTCAAAAAGTTTTTTCTAATATCTAATCTGTGTCTCCTCCCATTCAGTTTCATCCCATTGCTTCTAGTCTTTCTTTGTGCAAATGAGAATAAAGATGATCCTTCTACAATGTGACAGCCCTTGAGATATTTGTAGACAGCTATTAAGTCTCCTCTCAGTCTTCTTACTACTTCTTACTACTTCCTACTACTTCTTACTACTTACTACAGTCTATTTTCATTTGTTCATTTTCATAGATTTTTAATTTCTTACTTTTGTTAGATTATTATTGTTAGTTATTTCTGTGACCATTGTGGGTTTTTCTTTCATTAAACGAGGGGTACCAACAATTTTTACCACATGTGTATAATAAATTGGGTACAGTAGTTCAATGCAGTTTGTGGGGAATATTTTTTCATAAAAATTTGGGAAAGTTATGAAATGTCCTATAAATGTCTGTCCTATTCCTGATCTAAGGGTCTAGACTTTTAGATGAGATGAATCTGTGCTACTGTAAATGTATCACTTAAACATGAGCCATGTATGAGAGAGTCGGTGTCATGGAAATTGAGGAGTCTTGAGTCGGAGGTTTGGCTTACCGACTCCACAGCCCTGGTCAGTAATCAGTGACTGATGGACAGGAGGCCTGCAAATCTCCGCATCTCCCAGCGTTCCCAGCTCAAAGTCATCATTGTGGTGTGATGCACGCACAACCTTGCTTAAGCCTTGATAATGAAAAGAAGAACTGGGAATGCCAGTAGGTAAGGAGAGTCGCAAGCCTCGCAACCAACGGTCACAGATTAGAGGTCTGACCAATGGACTTGAGTCAAAAGAATCGATTCGCTCTTTTGTCTAATTCGTAGACAGTGGGAAACTTAGACTAGACAGTCTCTAATGCCCCAGATTTCTCATTGTGGTTCATGCCGTTTGATTAATATGGTACATGTTTAGAGCTGGCTTACTTTTTGCCAGAAATTTGCAACAAAGATTTGGTGTATTTTTGGCGTACCTGTTAAACGGTAAGCCACAACTTTTCCAATAAGCCATGACCACTTTACAAATAAGGTGCAGAATATTTCTAAAACACAAAATGTATCTGGTTCAAGTCATGAAAGACAGTGTATTGACAACAATAGCATCGGATTCTGGTACATTTAGCTTGAAAAATGGTATTTTCTTTTAGGAAACATAAATAAGAAAATATTGATTTCATGCATGCTTTTATTTTGCCAGCTATAAAATCCTTGCTTTGTGTAACTTGTGTGCTTGCGAAGGAATTTAAGGATATTTTAGGTTATCAAAATTTACATCCTTGGCAGGAACAGGGTTATCTCATATATCCTTGCAGGGTGACATCCATATATCAGACAACACAACTACAGAAACAAATCAAAATGGGGTCCACACACCTTTCATATTAAATCTAGGAACAGGTGACAAATACACTATGTGGCCAATATAGATACATTCACGATGTGTCAGCACACTGCAATTAATGAATACATGAACTCTACTATTGCTATAATTGTTAAAAACATAAGGTACGTTAAGATTTTTTTTAGCAAAAAGTACAAAATCGCCCAACTATGTCACGGTGAACCTGCCATAAGGATGGTCCTCATCACATGTCTCACCTCTTTGCTCCACACCAGGCTTCATCTGAACTGGGGAAGTGAAAGGAAATCAGGTGTAGCTCGTAGCTAAAACCTTGCTGGGAAAGATGAGTGGATAAGGGTGCAGAGCCTGGAGGGGGCCCCCAATATGTTATGTAAAAGTTTCCCAAAATCATATTTAACTAGGGCACATCAACATGCATAAGTAAGAGTGTGCCCATGCAACTCCACAAACATGAAAAAAAACAGAGGAACTAGGAGTTTCTTGTACAAAAATATGACAAAATCTTTATTAAATACACATGTATACATATTAGCAAAAAGACAATATAGATAAAAACAGTGTGCATATGGACCAGTGTCAAGAAAAAAAAACCCTAGGGTAAAGAAACCAATCAGAGGTTGTATGTAATTCTATACAAGGTATGGGCCGGGAAAAGCAGAGTATTTGAGGCTAGTGATGACAGGTTAACCCAGGTAATCTGAATAGGGCAAGTAATAGGAGTAGAAGCACACAGTGTACCACTAAAATGCAAACTCCCGGGGCCACCATCAGCAAATGTATAGGTACCAGAGTACTGGACCAAAAAGCTTAAGACCGCTTACCCTAATTGTAGTATCCCAAGGACCCTCAGACCGGTAGCTAGGGTGGATTGGCGTCTTCCCAACGCGCGTTTTGCGTTGCCTGTGCGTTGCTTTCTCAAGGGAAGACCAGATTTTTTTTATCAAAAGTACAAAATCGCCCAACTATGTCATGGTGAACCTGCCATAAGGATGGTCCTCATCACATGTCTCACCACTTTGCTCCACACCAGGCTTCATCTGAACTGGGGAAGTGAAAGGAAATCAGGTGTAGCTTGTAGCTAAAACCTTGCTGGGAAAGATGAGTGGATAAGGGTGCAGAGCCTGGAGGGGGCCCGCAATATGTATAGCAAAAAAAGAGCTTGCACACCTGTAGTATTGAATTACTGTACTTGGACACAAATATATTGTGTGGCCAATATACAACAGGACAGCTACAGGAGTGATTCAGGCCTCATTTCATAGCTGAGATGCTCAGGTTCCAAAGAGACCAGAATCGATGCTGTAGTCATAATTAAGCCTGAGATATCGGGGGCTAAAGTTAGGTTCTAAGCTTTAAAAGGAGCCCTGAATTGCTCCTATAGCTGCTATCCAGACCTTCATACATCTGATGACCCCCTCCCTGACATCATCCAATGTAAAGTAGGAGAAGAGAATGGCTGCAGTGGTGGAGGTGATAGGCTGCAAGTACACCAGAGAGATGATGGGTGATCTCCTTTCCCTGTGTATTGATTGCTTTTATGTATCTCACCTCTTACAATTAAACAAAAACATAAATAGACGTTTTTTATTCTCAAGTATTTTACTATTGAAAGCAAACAAAATAAATCTGCACATGCTTGACATTGTTGCGTCAATTACGACCTAAATTCTAAAACTGACATAGGGAGAAGGGGAAAGGAAAAGTCAGCTCACCAATTGGTATATGCACCTTGCTTCTAAGGAGCCATCGTACGGAGCCGCCCTGGTCCGGGTGGAAAACCGTGCAGAAAATAGGAAGAAATCTCCAGCGATCAGGAAATAAAATGTCCAAAAATCTTTTTTTGTGAATCGATGCGTTTCGACTGCACCAATCAGATCATGACTAAGACTGATGCAGTCGAAACACGTCAATCTTAATATTGGGCACTTGGTGATTGCTGATTTCCATACTTATGGTTTTATTTGATTTTCACAAATAAAGTTTTTGGGACATTTTATTTCCTGATCGCTGGAGATTTTTTCTTATTTTCTGAACTATAAAACTAGCTTGTCACATAGCTCTCCTAGAGAACGGCTTCAAAATTGCTATTTTACGATCACATTGTCTTGAAAAACTATACCAATTAATAATACAGTTCATCCCACAGAAAATATATATATATATGGCTTTTAGAATGCAGCAACATAAATTTTTCTTTTCATGAGATGTTATTGTGAAAAAGTGCTAAAGTATTAGTAAACTATAGATATTTGGTGTAACTGTGTCCGTAACAACCCAAACTGTGAAATGAACACCCTATTTATCCCACCCAGTAAATATGAAAAATAGAGAAAAAAGCCAAGCCAGAATTGTAGTTTTATGATCATTTCACATGAAAAACAATAGAAAGCTATCAATAGTATCAATTAATACTAACTATTAATACTACAGTTCATCATGCAAAAATAAGCCCCCACATAGCTCTGTTAACAAAAAATAAAGTTACTGCTTTGAATTTTATTGTAAGAAAGTAATAAAATATTAAGTCGATTTATATTTAGTATCTCTGTGTCTGCAGGGATCCAAACTCTTTGGGTGCTTTCATATTGCGTTCTGTGTCCCTGTCAGGGCATATGTCCCAAATTCCCGGCAAAACTGGGTCTGGACGTATGCTCTGACTGGGGCTATTGACTGCAGTGGTGACGGCAGAGCGAATGTGCACTCTGCCATGCACTTTTTTCGGGAGTGTACGCCCACAGGAGGCGGACACTCAGATGCAGCAGCCTACGTCTGTGTGTCCGCCTCCTGTGGGCGTACACTCCCGAAAAAAGTGCACAGCAGAACTCACGTTCGCTCTGCCGTCACCATTGCAGTCTATGGCCCCCGTCAGAGCATCCTTCCAGACCCTGTTTTGCGGGGAATTTGGGACGTATGCCCCGACAGGGACACAGAACGCAATGTGAAAGCACCCTATAATGAGCACGCTTTTTATCCCACCCAGTGCTCACTATTTAAAAAATAAAGAATTTGAGAATTGCTATTTTTTTGTCACCTTACCTCTCAAAAGATGGAATAAAAAGCAATCAGGAGGTCACATGCACCACAAAATTATACTTCTAAAAAACTATAAAGTGTCCTGCACAAACTAAAGCCCCATACAGCTGCCTCAGCAGAAATATAAAAAGGTTATTTCTCCCAGAATATGGCAGCAGAGAAATATATTTTTTACAAAGTATTTTTAATGTGTGAAAACGCAAGTAAAACTCTAAATATTTTGTATCTCGTCAATCGTACTGACCCACAGAATACTGTTAATATATATTTTCTACCATACAGCCAACGTAAAAAAAAAACAATGAACCCTAACTTAGAAACAATTTACATTTTAACTTTTTGCCATCTTTTTCACAATACTTTCTTGGAGACACTATTGGGATCACTAGACCTGTTGATAAATATTTTTAGCTGTGTAGTTTCCAAAAATGGAGTCACTTCTGGAATGTTTCCTCTATACTTACACTTCATGGGCTCTGAAAATGAAATATGGCCACAGGAAACAATTCTAGCAAAATTAGTCTTGCTGTGTGACCAAACAGTAGTGTACAGCCTCATATAAGGCATTGTCGTACAGGGGAGAAATTGAGTAATATAATATGGGATACATTTTTTATTATTACCTCTTGTAGGTAAAGCTACATATTGTAACAAACATAATTTTTCATTTTTACAGGTCAATCAATGGTAAAAAAAAAAAATCAGTGAAACACCATGAGAAAATGTTCACTAAACCCCATATGAATTTCTTGAGGTGTATAGGTTCCATCTTGGAGTCACTTCCTCTGCACTAATATCTCAGGGGCTCTGCACATGCGATTTGGCGAGCAGATTGCAATACAGCAACAATTTACTCTTCAAAAATAAAATAGCGTTATGAGCCGTTTTTTTCTGGCTCTGAAGAATGTGAGTCAAATTTTGTTGTTTTTTTTTCTCAAATTACTCGGTTTCAAAAATTTTGAGGTTAGAACGAAAAAAAAAAATAATTTTTCATTTATTCAGTCCACTTTGCATTAGAGCATGAAAAGCACCTGAAGGGTTAACAAACTTACTAAACTATTAGTAATACTATTACGCTGTAAGGTATGCATTTTTTGTATAAATGTTGTAATTTGTGGAGAGTTTAACCTATCAGCCCCTCAAAGGTACTTGATAATGGAATCGACCCCTAAAAAATATTTTTCTGCTTATTTCTTGAAAGTTTGAAAAATTGCTGCAAAATTTCTAAGACTTCTATTGTCACCCAAAAAATGGATGTATAAAAAACTATGCCAACTTAAAGGAAATTTGTCAGGAAGATCAACCATCCTAAGCCATTTATATGAGCATAGGATATAGATCATAGGAAGCTGAATACAATGATATCTTGATATCTGAGGTCTTATTGCAGAGAAATTCACATTTTTCTTAATATGTGAATGAGCTGTTAAATTACCGTATATGGGCCAAACACCGATCTCCCTAAGAATCTGCCTCAAGAGATTATTTTACATGAAAGGGGGCATTACCAGTGTGAGACATGTAATGACTGACAGACTGCTGTCCTGAGCTACATGTCTCACACTGGTAACACCCCTTTTTATTTCAAAAAAGCTCTGGAGACAGATTCAAAGGGAGATCTATGTGCGGCCCATAGATCTTAACAGCTCATTTGTATATAGGAAAAACATGGATTTCCTTGGAATAAGTCATCGGATCACACCTATCAAGATATCATTGTATTCAACTTTCTATCACTTACAAGTCCATATAGATAGGTCTTAGGAGGGCTGATCCTACTGACATTCACTTTAAAGTAGACATATGGGAAATGTTAATCATTAACTTTTTTTTGTGTGGTTTAACTTTTAAGGACACACATTAAAATTTTGAGAAGGGCAACTTTTTAAAATTGTTATAAAAATAAAATAAGTTTTTGTTTAAAGGGAACATGACTGTAATGCAGGTTATATCTCTGCCTTCTTTTTTCTAATCTTTGCTTCCATTCCAAAGTAATCCCTTATCTATTTGTTACGCAAATGATGTGCCAGTGCAGGAGGCTTGGCACAGCTCTGTGTCCTCTTTCCATTTTTGCCCATGCACTGCCATCCGCAGCTCCCTGACTGACAGGTCACTCTTGTGTGGGTGATCTGCCTCCCCAGCCCGAAAACTCTCACATTCCCCATGGCAAGAATTAAACAGACATCAAACAAGACACTTCAGGAAAAACACCACCAACAACTTGTTGAAGTCTTGATAAAATCACAGTATTTACTGCTAGAGATTATCACTAGGAGACTAGTAAACCTGCATCCATATAGCCCCCTCCATATTCATGAGCTCTGTATAACCCCTCTCCCACTACGGAGTGGAAGCTTTCTGCCTATGCACAGTGTACACAGAAAGCTGCCAATCAGTAGTGTGGGCAGGGTTATATAGTGCTCAGCGTTTGAGCACTGCTAGATCTGCAGCAGATAAAACTGGGATTGTATCAAAATGACGGTAAGTAGCCCAGTAAGTGATACATTGCTGGAATCAGGGTCTATGCCCCTACATCATGCTTGGTTGAATGGAGGATAAGCGTTTGAAGATCACCACTCTGCTGCAGAAAGTGAGAGGTTCTATACTCCCTGTCTGGAGTTTGTATTTGAAGAAGGGCTTGGTTCGAGTCAGAAACACGTAATAAAACTGCTTTCTTCTACCTTGGAGTGTGGAACTTCTCATGTCTTGCAGCGGTGATCTCCGAGCGCCTATCCTCTGTTCCATTATCTATTGTGTGCAGAAGAAGGGACTTTCCTAGATGCTGGTGGACTGCAGCGGCTGACACTAACACAGGCTTTTATTGCATTTGTGACAATCACAACTCCATCAGGTGAGCCCTATCTCATCCCCCACCACTACATGTCATACAATATCACCCTATGGGCGCTTGTCTTCATTTTTCTTTCCTGCATCATACTTCTATCAGATGAGGTGGCAAAAAACTGGTGTCACCGGGTTCCCTTTAAGATTCCATATTTTGTCATTTCTCCTGAGTGTGTGTGACTAAATTGCCATATGTCACCATTCTCTTTGTTAATATTGTTTGTTGCTACATAGCCTGACACTACGACCATGGATTGGGCTATGTTAGATGATAGGGAATGGTTATTGGCACTTATTCATGAATATTTAAGATTAGAAGGAACATAAAAAAAAAATTCCACCCAAAATCTCAATATATTTGTGAATAATGTGTGTACATAATATATCACTATGGCAATCAGTTTTTTTCCCTTTAAATATAGTTTGTTTTATTGTGTCAGCCAGATTTTTTTTCTCAAAAGTGAATGCCATTGAAGTGCAGCCATTTTAGTTGTCACTTTTGAATGATGGCAAAGTGGTCACTTTATTTTGATAGCCCATTTTATTATCAATGAAGGCTGAGAACGGAGCAGGTAAAGCATTCATTCATTGCATATTCTAGATGTGTTTTGTTGAAAGTGCCATTGTTCCAGACAAAGAGGAATGGGTTTTCCTGGCCAGATTTCCTGGTCACAAAGCCCATAATATGTACAAATTATCAATAATTCAAAATAACACAGAAATCATTGCCCAGCCAAGGTTGTACTTTGCTCTGCAAGCAAGGCAGTGAGGTTGAAGTCACTTTTAGAAAGGCGGCTAGGTTGACATCATCCAAAGGTGCCTGTCACAATGACATCCAAGAAGAAAAGTCATGGCCACCAGCAGAAGGAAGCAGAGGAGGTGGAGCTGTAACCTCTCGCTGCTGGACCCAGCATCAGCGTGGCCCATTTATTCAGAGGTTTAGTGGGGGTTCTGGTAGTTCGGCCTTTACCTGTCAGACAGTGATGGCACATCCTTGCAATATGCTTTTTTCAGTAAAAAAAAAACAAACCTTTAGCTAGCAAGTAGAAATGAGTGAATTGATTTGCAGAACCCTGGTCTAGTGGCCAGGTCAGTATTCTGTGGCCACTTGATGGGAGTCCTGTGAACTGCCTCCTACCTACCTGACTGCATCCTTGGCTCTTCTTTTAATTAGCTGGCGCAGCATCATCATTGTGGCAGGATGCACACATGACATCACCCCAGGCCATTTTATGATAAGACTGCCGCAGGTAGGAGGCAATTCTCAGGGCCACGGAATTCTGACTCAAATATTGGAACAGGAGGCTCCGAATTTACGCGCTCATTTCTGCCGGAGAGTACTGACAATGATTCTCCTCTTATTAGTCCTGCTCAAAACTACGAGAGCAGTTGGATGCAAGAACCGGGTAACATGGCTGACTGCATATGACTCTGTAACAGCATTGCTAGCAAATTCCCAGAAATAGTGGCCCTTTCTAGGAGCAGATGTCACACCTATTTGTTATGCTAGCTCATACAACTTTGGTGGAACACTACAACCTGTGGCTTTGGCATATATAGGAACTTGCTCATTGAAAGGGAATCTGTCAGCAGGTTTTTGCAACCTCATCTGATAGCAGCATAATGTAGGCAATGGGAAGCTGAATGCAAAGATGTATCACTGAGTTTACTGGGTGCAGCCGTTCTCATACAATCAGAGCTTTTAGATTTAGAATCAAGCAGAGCTGAGAAAGCTAACCCTGCCCACACCACAGCTAACCCCGCCCACACCACAGCTAACCCCGCCCACACCAGGTTCTCAGTGTACAAAGTCCATAGTCTGTGAGGTGCTTATCACAGGAGGGGGCGTTTCTGGACTAGTGTAGTCCAGCAATGTTAATCTCCTGGTGATAAATCCGTCACAGTTAGTGAACAGCAGCACTTTGACTAGTGACATATCCCTGAATTCTATGTTTCTGCCTCTATCTCCTGCTGTCTTCAGATTACATAGCAAAAACCTGCTGACAGATTCCCTTTACATGGTAGCTGATACGAAATAGCATTATATTTTCCAGTTTCCCATCTGAAATCCAAATAACTTCTGAATGTGCAGGTTTTCATATTTGAGGCGATTTGCATAATTTTGTTTGGGCCTGCTACTGAGCACATTCTCTGTCTTTTGTGTCGGGTTCTGAGGGTTAAATGATATAAATATAGACTATAGTGCAGACATCTGGACTTTCTGTACCTGCAGGCAGTGTGATATGTGATGAGCTGTGATTTCTTCAGAGGGATGAAAATGCTGGTAAGTGTGTGGACGCTTTTATCAGGCAGCTATATGAACTGGCAGAAAACTCATTTTGGCCTTTAAAGGCAGAGACACGGAAGTTATAAACTGGTGATTGGGATCACAGGCACCGAGTTATCCGAAAAGCTCCAGATGCAGAACGGTTTTAACCCTGAGCGCAGGAATGCCAGTAGCTTTACTGAGAAGATATGATCAAAGGAACCAAGGCAAAGTGGTGTTGGAAGCCATGTAGATAAGAAGGGATCATCTGCCGTGATTGCTGTATAGTTTTTGACTCTGGATGTGACCTGAGGTTCGTTGCCAAATTGATAACTGAAGTTATAAAATTGTTAGGTTACCTAATCTCAGAATTTATGGGGCGAGCCAAGAGTCATTCCCTTCATAATTACAAACCCTATAGCCACTGAACTTCAGATGTTATGAGATCACAATCTAAGCCAGGTTTTCAACAATTTTTCTTTTTCATCCTCTTATTTTAATAGTAGCATCCTAATACAAGCCTTCCTAAGAAGATAGTGGCCGCCTTCTGTACAGTAGACAGAAGTTCCTCTCTAGTAGTATTGTATTCTGTACATTTAAAGGGAACCTGTCATCTGATTTATGCTGCCCAAACCATGGGCAACATGAACCAGAGCCTGGCTGTTTGATTATTCTCTGAAATGCTTTGGCGTTTATTGTTCGAAGATCTGAGAGATCAGACTAGTCCAGTCTAGTCCACTGCTCCTGATAGAGACTTGTCAATCCCCTGCATTTACGCTGGAAGAAGGAGGCTGAGGACGTTGCCGACCTAGTCTCGTCTTTGGTCCTTGGTCTGATCCTCTAACTATATTTTCTCTGAAACTGCAGGGCTGTGGAGTCGGTAAGCCAAACCTCCGACTCCTCAATTTCCCTGACTCCAACTCCCCTCATACATGGCTCACGTGTAAGTGATAAATTTACTGTAGTAAAATGGTCACACCAGGCTTTTCATCACCATTATGATACAAAAATCAAGCTATTTTCTTGCCTTCATCCTGTGTTCCTGTTCACTCTAGCAGTTCTGAGATGAGTGCAGACCTTCCTTCCCAATGCATTTTTCCTCTGATCTATAGAGAAGAAGCTTTACTACTGAGCGTGTACATAAAGTGCAGCACAGAGTCATCTCAACTAAAAGCTTAAATCCTTAGATCCGAAATAGAACAGACATTTATAGGACATTTCATGACTTTCCCAAATTCTTATGAAAAAATATTCAGCACATCCTGCATTGAACTACTGTACCAATTTATTATATATTTTAGGAGTCTGTCCATTTTATTCCAACTCCACCAAAATGTACTCTGACTCCACAGCACTGCCAGTCTGCAATCTTGAAGTCAGGATTTGATTCATGCTTCCCACGGTTTGGACAGCATGAATCAGTTGACCGTCTCCCTTTAATATTGTTTAAAGTTTATGTTGGAATATTTTGGTGATTATATAAAAGTTTTCATTATGATCTCATTAAAGGGAATGTGTCTTCAGAAAATGTCCTATTGTTTTAATCATGTTTTGTTACACATGTATTTTTTTCCAAAATGTTGGCAATGGGTTTTTGTTATCATGATCTTTAGTTAAAAAAAAAAATTACTAAATGAATAATCTAGCAATTTTTACACTGGCCACTAGGCTATATTAAACTCCTACTTTCTGTCTTTTTGGGAAGAGTTTTCAACAGTACAGATCATCAGAGGCAGGGTTATGATGACTGATAACACCTCTATCTATAGCTGATAGCACAGGATCCACCAATCATATTAGGTGATGTCACAGCTGACCCTGCTCCCCCTTCCTTCACAATGACCTTTGCACACCCTCATTAGATGCTCAAATACAAAAGATGGGTTCAGAGTTTGTTTACCACTGCTAATCTACAAGTGAATTTCTTGAAACAACAAAGTCAGTCTAAAAAGTCCCACTGACCAGAGTGAAAATTGCAAGATTTCTATTTTTAATAGATTGTGATATGAAAAAAAAAAGTTGACAAAAATAATTACAAAATATGTTTAACATAAAACCCTGATGTCAACATTTCTCATGACTCATTTCCTTTTAATGGACACCTTAGCACTGATTTTTTTTCCTTTTGATTTTTAAATGCTAAAAGCAATGATCTCCAATAAAAAAGGTTGCAGTAGAGTCTGTGTAAGTCCTTTACATAGCTGGCTTTGTCAAACTTTTGATATAGGCACGGCTGCCATTCCCTTAGGCCCAGAGTTATCTATCTGCATGGCCTGTTTTCTCTAACTCTCCCTCCTCTCAGAATAAGCACAGTGTGCACTGTGTGCAGAATTATTAGGCAAGTTGTATTTTAGAGGATTATTTTTATAATTGATCAACAACTATGTTCTCAGTCAACCCAAAAGACTCATAAATATTCAAGCTTAATATTTTTGGAAGTTGGAGTGGGTTTTTTTTTTAGATTTGGCTATTTTAGGAGGATATCTGTTTGTGCAGGTAACTATTACTGTGCAGAATTATTAGGCAACTTAATAAAAAACAAATATAATCCCATCTCAGTTGTTTATTTTCACCAGGTAAACCAATATCAGTGCACAAAATTTAGAAATAAACATTTCTGACATGCAAAAACAAAAAAAATAGTGATCAATATAGCCACCTTTCTTTATGATGACACTCAACAGCCTCCATCCATAGATTCTGTCAGTTGCTTGATCTGTTTTCGATCAACATTGCGTGCAGCAGTCACCACAGCCTCCCAGACACTGTTCCAAGAGGTGTACTGTTTTCCCTCCCTGTAGATCTCACATTTTATGATGGACCACAGGTTCTCTATGGGGTTCAGATCAGGTGAACAAGGGGGCCATGTCATTATTTTTTCTTCTTTTAGACCTCTACTGGCCAGCCACGCTGTGGAGTAGTTGGGTGCATGTGATGGAGCATTGTCCTGCATGAAAATCATGTTTTTCTTGAACGATACCGACTTCTTCCTGTACCACTGTTTGAA
Source organism: Phyllobates terribilis (assembly GCF_046119375.1). Classification (NCBI taxonomy): domain Eukaryota; kingdom Metazoa; phylum Chordata; class Amphibia; order Anura; family Dendrobatidae; genus Phyllobates; species Phyllobates terribilis. The sequence goes on from NW_027362771.1 coordinate 420,247,436, forward strand.
GAAGTTGTCTTCCAGAAACTGGAAGTAGGTCTGGGAGTTGAGCTTCACTCCATCCTCAACCCGAAATGTCCCACAAGTTCATCTTTGATGATACCGGCCCATACCAGTACCCCACCTCCACCTTGCTGGAGTCTGAGTCAGAGTGGAGCTCTCTGCCCTTTACTGATCCAGCCTCTGGCCCATCCATCTGGCCCATGAAGAGTCACTCTCATTTCATCAGTCCATAAAACCTTTGAAAAATCAGTCTTAAGCTATTTTTTGACCCATTCTTGACGTTTTATCTTATGTTTCTTGTTCAAAGGTGGTCGTTTTTCAGCCTTCCTTACCTTGGCCATGTCCCTGAGTATCGCACACCTTGTGCTTTTTGATACTCCAGTAACGTTGCAACTCTGAAATATGGCAAAACTGGTGGTGAATGGCATCTTGGCAGCTTCACGCTTGATTTTCCTCAATTCATGGGCAGTTATTTTGCGCCTTTTTTGGCCAACACGCTTCTTGCGACCCTGTTGGCTATTTGCCATGAAACACTTGATTGTTCAGTGATTACGCTTCAAAAGTTTGGAAATGTCAAGACTGCTGCATCCCTCTGCAAGACATCTCACAATATTGGACTTTTCAGAGCCCATCAAGTCTCTCTTCTGACCCATTTTGCCAAAGGAAAGGAAGTTGCCTAATAATTAAGCACACCTTATATAGGGTGTTGATGTCATTGGTCAACACCCCTCCTCATTACAGAGATGCACATCACCAGATTTACTTAATTGGTAGTTGGCTCTCAAGCCTATGCAGCTTGGAGTAGGACAACATGTATAAAAAGTATCATGTGATCAAAATACGCATTTGCCTAATAATTCTGCACACAGTGTAAAGTCAGTGGGAGATACCTACAGGAAGGTGAGGAGTTTGTACACAGCAGAGCAGAATGTATGCCAGTGTGGAGATCAGTCAGGGGCTACATCTTTTTCGTTGAAAAGTGAAAGCAGTACAGGAATGAAGCTGTGCTGATTCATTAGAGCTAATGACACATAGACCTTACATCCAGCCTGTATTACTGGAGGGAACATGAGCATATGAGAAAAGCCTGGAACTAGGAGAAGGTTGAATAAGTGCATATCGGGGGATGTGAAAGTGTATATAAAAAAAATGAAGATTGCAGTCTGAAACAGTTAGACTTTTTTTTAATTTAATTCAAGACAACCACTAATATGTGAAATAGTCACACTACTTGATAAAGGTGTCCATGGTCTTCAAAAATAAGTATTTACTACATTAGATAGGCTTGATATTAAGTGGAGTGGGCATATTTTAAGTATTAAAAGCACAGGCAAATAAAATTTCTGCTTTAATAGTATTCATTCCTGAATATTGCTTACAGCCGATCACATCTGGTCAGAAATCAATCTGTCTGCCATTCTAAAGGCCGCGCTTGCACACACGTGCAGTCATCCATTTTGTGCGTGGGCTTAATGCTGACCATCCATCTCGTCCCAGCAGTGCGTTCTCCTCAGTGTTTTTATCGTAGGGTCTGCAGTTTCCTTAAGTGGCTCTTTTAATCCACTCTGACTTCAGTTCCCCTTCACAAAACAAAGCCTTTGGCTTCTGTGGTGAATATATAAACCGGGGCTACTTAATACCTGCTAAGTACTATTCACCGCAGTCACGTCCGCGCCAGCTTGATCCACTTTCAATTGCTTGTTGGCTTTCTCTGTGCTATTTATTTATAACGGTTTTTATGTGAGACATTATGTACACACATTAGAGTAAATTAAAAACGGAAGTATCCGTGCTTCAGAACAGAATATCAGCAGTTATAAACCAGACCGAAACCGTCCCGATCTGGGCAGCTCTGCTGCCTGCTATTTCTGGCCATGAATGTAATGAGGTTTTGTGATGGAGCTCTACACCGCAGAGGTATACACTGCTCCTAGACAAATCACAAGTCATTTCAGGGAGTTTCAACATTTATGAAATGATTTCTTAAAGGGCTTGTCTCAGCATAGATCTTCAGGAACACACCGCTCCTCTTTCTCCTGACTACCTGCTTGCCAGGAGGCCAAGCACTCTTGACTTGACAGCTTGGACCAGTGACATGAATGCATGCTTAGCCTTATGCACTCCCTGATGGGATCCAGCGTTGTATCCAGGTTCAGAGCGGTGCTTACAAACTCTATATAAAAGAGCTTGTAAGTGTTGCTCTCCTTGTCTTGGCGACCAGCCACTGCGGATAGACAGTATAGGTGGTTGGTAGCCTAAGGAACAAGCAGTGAATAAATTAAAAATCACTATTAAGAACAGTAACTTTGCAATTTAGCCATTTCTGATATTGAGAAAACCCATTTTAAATACACTTTGTGAGATCTTTGTTCTTCAGAGATTCTCATAGATTGTAAGCTTGCAAGCAGAGCCCTCACTCCTTTTGATATCTGAGTTATGCTTATTCTGTAACGTCTTTATTGTCTGTGCAAATCCCCCTAAAATTGTAAAACGCTGTGGAATATGTTGGCGCAATAAAAATAAGTATATTCTTATTATTATTATTATTATTATTATTATTATTCAGAGATAGTCTTAGGACCTGCTGGATGCAGGAAGACTAAACCTGAGCATACACATAGGATAAACATTGGCTGAGATACAGGTGCATCTCACTAAATTAGAATATCATCAAAAAGTTAATTTATTTCAGTTCCTCAATACAAAAAGTGAAACTCATATATGATATAGAGTCATTACAGAGTGATCTATTTCAAGTGTTTATTTCTGTTAATGTTGATGATTATGGATTACAGCCAATGAAAACACAAAAGTCACATTATCTCAGTAAATTAGAATACTTTATAACAACAGCTTGAAAAATGTTTTTAAAATCCAAAATGTTGGCCTACTGAAATGTATGTTCAGTAAATGCCCTCAATACTTGGTCAGGATTCCTTTTGCATCAATTACTGCATCAATGCGGCGTAGCATGGAGGCGATCAGCCTGTGGCCCTGCTGAGGTGTTATGGAAGCCCAGGTTGCTTTGATAGCAGCCTTCAGCTCGTCTGCATTGTTGGGTCTGTTGTCTCTCATCTTCCTCTTGACAATACCCCATAGATTTTCTATGGGGTTAAGGTCAGGCGAGTTTTCTGGCCAATCAAGCACAGTGATACTGTTGTTTTTAAACCAGGTATTGGTACTTTTGGCAGTGTGGACAGGGGCCAAGTCCTGCCGGAGAATGACATTTCCATCTCCAAAGAGCTTGTCGGCAGAGGGAAGCATGAAGTGCTCTAAAATTTCCTGGTAGATGGCTGCGCTGACTTTGGTCTTGATAAAACACAGTGGACCTACACTAGCAGATGACATGGCTCCCCAATCCATCACTGGTTGTGGAAACTTCACACTAGACCTCAAGCAGCTTGGATTGTGGCCTCTCCACTCTTCCTCCAGACTCTGGGACCTTGATTTCCAAATGAAAATTGGAACTCTGGGACCTTGTGGAGTGTGTCAATGACTGCCTTCTGCACATCTGTCAAGTCAGCAGTCTTCCCCATGATTGTGGAGCCTACTGAAACAGACTAAGGAACCTTTTTTAACGCTTAGGAAGCCTTTGCAGGTGTTTTTGTTAATTATTTTAATTTACTGAGATAATGGCTTTTGTGTCTTCATTGGCTGTAAGCCATAATCATTAACAGAAATAAACACTTGAAATAGATCACTCTATTTGTAATGACTCTATATAATATGAGTTTCACTTTTTGTATTGAAGAACTGAAATAAATTAACTTTTTGATGATATTCTAATTTAGTGAGTTGCACCTGTATCTTCTGATCAGCTGTTAAAAGTTACAAATAAAAAATGGTTGTTGATTGTCTGCCAAATATTTGATCTGTGATGTTGGGTTTTTTTCATTTTCATTTGGCCGTTGTCGGCTGAAACTACACTTCTGTGGCATGATCAGCTGATTGTGGTCAACACTTGCCACTTTACTCGTTAACTTTTTACACTTTTTCATTAAAATATGTCTCTAATCTGCTAGTTTGGTCTAGTTTGGTCTTATGAAGCATGTGACATATGATTGATTGATTGGCCACATTTTCCGGTATGGCTAGTTTTAGTTTATCTGCCTACACTCATTTCTCTGTAAGGCTTTTCTAGACAGCAATTCTCTTACATATCCACCTCCAGCCCCAACCTTCTGATCCCTTCTTCCCTCTCTGCCATATCCATCTTCTAATATACATACCTCTTAATTACGTGAGCGGGATGGAGCACATGCCTAAATCAACCAGTCAGAGTTTTACTTTTTTCTTTCTTTGTGATTGGTTGACTTTTGCTTTTGACTAGTTTTCATAAAACACCTCTAAATGGAACAGAAAAACAAAGTGCAAATGAAAATGTGAACATAGCCTTAGCTGTTAGGATGCTTTAATGCTTTTTTATTGTCTGTCTAAAATAGATATCAGGAGGCTTTCCCAATGTGTACCGCTAATGTAAGCCTCTGTATACAATGGCATCTGTCACCCACATATTCACCCCCCCAAAAAATATGCCGTGCCATATACATTTTTTAACCTTGATGTCACTTTTTTATTCTACTATTCCATACAGCAGAATAAAGATATCTGGAGTGCAGATACTGTATGTCAAAGGGCTGAAGGACACTTGTCCAGTCAGGGAGGCTGTGGATACATTTTAAAGGGAATCTGCTGGCAGGTTAATCTGAAGACATCTGGAGATAGAGGCTGAAACAGATTTCAGGGATGTGTCACTTGTCAAAGAGTGTGCTGTTGTTTACTAACTGTGAAGGATTTATCACTAAGATTAACATTGCTGGTCTACACTAGTCCGGCAACACCCCCTCCTGTGATGATCACCTCACTGTCTATGGACTTTGTACATGGTGAGACTGGTGTGGGTGGGGTTAGCTATGGTGTGGGTGGGGTTAGCTTTCTCAGCTCTGCTTCATTCTAAATCGAAAAGCTCTTGTTGTGTCAGAACAGCTGCACCCAGTAATCTAAGTAACACATCATTGGATTCAGCTTCTCTTTGCCTGCATTATGCTGCTCTCAGATGAGGTAGCAAAAACCTGCTGACAGATTCCCTTTAAGTATGAGCTGGAAGCTTATGTGGCGCATACAACAAACACTGCACAAACCACCATATGATGCCACTCTGAGGTCATGTGTCTGGAAGCATGGTTGCGGTTACTAAGCTGCAGGATGTAGATAGTAGCTGTATGTATGAATGAAGAAAATAATATGAAATACAAAATGAATGCCAAAAGAGTAAAGAAAAATATTTGCAAACGAACTTCCCTGTTTATGTAGATTAAGGCTGGGGCAATATTGTTGGAGGTGGAACTGCCCTGAAAACGTTCCAACTTTTCTGATGCATTTTGGACTCTGATTACAAATCCCAAGTTTCATGCACATATAATTCTTTTTGCAGGTGAAATGCCACAACTGGTGAAAGGAATGAAGCTCTTAAATCAGGCGGATCCCTGCGTTGAAGTGTTGATTCAGGAGACGGGAGAACACGTCCTTATTACAGCAGGAGAAGTTCACTTGCAGCGCTGTTTGGATGACTTAAGAGAAAGGTTGAGAAAACAATATATATTTTCCCGTGCACACATAGTAGGCGGCCTTGCCGTAGACACTGATTTATGTATTTTGACTTTGCTAGACGTTCTCATCCAGAAATCTCTGGCCCTCCTCTGGACCCCAAGTACATATATTGATGGCTATATAATGATCTGCTGCTGGCGAGGGATTGCCTCCTCTCTGGCCTTGCATCCATCCTGAGCACTGTTTGGCAGACTACCTCTCATTACTTGTCACTGAGCGCGATCGCTTCATTTATGGCTATATGCTCAGTGTGCAATGGCTTTTCCAATTAAAAAGCAATGTATCTGTAATGAAAGTGTATATTTATTGATAGGCATAACTAATGCTACATGGGCTTGCAGATGGCAATTCCTTTAATCTGTCAAATGAAAGCAGACAAGGGCATGCGTGGGATAATGTCACTTTTTTTTTTTTTTTTTAAATGTTTAATTATTTCCAGGATGATAGCGAGTGCTGCAGAAATAGAATTTAAAGCGTTTGAAGTTCATTACAAGCTTGGATATCTGGTACAACCAGCAGTGGAACCACAGTAACTTGTGTCATATTGTATATGACACATATGATCTAATGAAGAGCCGCCTCAAAATGTGTTGTATGTGTGAGACTGATTCTTTTATTAACATCATTAAACAATAGTAGGAATCTGATACTTAGGTTCCACAGTGGGTGCTGCCCCAGATCTCTAGCTTTTCTTTCAATAAAATACACGAGTTGGAAAAATGCTTTAAGCCCCCAAATACATTAGACTAGTGTCGGCTGAATCGTCGGGGAAGATATTGATCAGTCATGTCCGATATTGATCAGTCATGTCCAATATTGAACTGAAAAATGCTTTGTTCTTCCGAAGATAAGCCACTGGCAGAGATGACTGTCTGCGGCTTTCTCATTGAGAACTAAGGCGCGCAAGGCCAAATGAGTGCTCCTGTGTATGGGAAAGACCGCAAGATGGCTGTCAGCCGAACGATCGGCTGAAGCGTCTATTGTGTTAGCTGGCTTTAAATTTCTCCAGGTTCTGACAGATGAAGTCTGCATACTAATCAGGGCTGTGGAGTCGGTAAGCCAAACCTCTAACTCCGACGCCACAGCACGGCCTCATTTATGATCCCATGCTGTCCTGTCTGTATACTCTTTTGCTTCCTCCTCCTGCCCAGGAGATGTGGTATGATCAGACCATGTTCCTGCACGGTCATACACAGCCATTACACAGTACACAGCAGGGGCACATGTATAAGATTATCTCAGCACAGGAACATTTTATTTAAACACATCCAATTGTGGAACTTATTATTACAAGATCTATTGATTAAAGTGAACTTTTGTTCGTGGGAAAACCCCGTTAAACTTCATGGGTGCCAAGAACGATGGGCAGGACCTGGGACATTTCATAACTTTCCCAAATTCTTATGAAAATATTTCCGGCACATCCTGCATTGTACTACTGAACCTGATTTGTTATATATTTTCGGAGGCCGTCCATGTTATACCAACTCCGACTCCACCAAAATGGACTCCAACTCCACAGCCTTGATACTAATACAAATTAACAGCCATCTGAAGAAACGTGATCACCTATATCATGATGATGCTGTCCTATGACACTCTTTCCCTTTTCATAGCTTATGGTAGTTCTCGATAGGATGGAGAGCCCTGTAAGTGTTGTTCCCACTGTGTAGCCTCCATGTAATAGTACAATTTGCTGCTGGGAAAATACATCTCCAGGTGCAGCCTCCTCCGGCCAGAATAGCTGATGGCCATTTGAGACATCCATTTATGGAGATGTGTATTTCAATAAAGATTACAACAATTTGTTCAATCAACTAAGATCAAAGGTTTGTTTCAAAGGTCTTTGGCCGTAGACCTGGTTCAGATGTACCTGCGTAAATAAAGGGAGAGGAAGATAGTTTTCTACAAAGTAAATAAAATATATATTATTGATCCTCAATGTCACAGTAAGATCTGAAAGCAGCTTTAGGGTGCATTCACACTGCAGTATTTTCGGTCAGTGTTAAAAAAAAAAAAAACTGCCAGCACAAGGACCAATGTTATTCAATCATTCTGTTGAGATGACCTTTTTTTTTTACATAGACCGAATGTCCATGTGAAAAAATTTCAGCATGTACTCGTTTCCTCTGTACTTCATATGAGACTTGACTATTCAAGTCTTATGTCTGCGCAAAGAAAATCAAATTCCATACAGATCATTCACATTACATCGGAGTTTTACAGATACATTGCAATTATTAGCATAGGAAACTGTATTTATTCTTGTAAATTTTATTCACTTCTGATGTATAAAAGCACATGCCATATGGCTGTAAATGGAAATACAGTTGACAGTGCAGATGAAAAATCATCCATTTTTTTTCTAGATGAAGATAGAACATTTTTTTATATACTCGTGTGAAATTCTAGTGAGAATGCTCCATATATGAGCCCCCCCAATCTCAGCTCCCTGGACTTCTTTGAGCTTAACTTTTCTATGTTATTTTTCAGTTTTTGATTGCATAACATGGGATTGAATAAATCTGAAGTATGTGAGCTTCAGTACATCTGGAGTGTAGGTATGCGAGCCCTGAAAACATCAGTGAATCAGTTGTAGGCAAATTTCCTAAAATATCATATTATAGAAAAATGTTAGGCAAAACAGGAAAACTGTATTAGGCAAACGGCTGGTTCATGACCTGCACAATCTTCATCCGCTGGATGCCCTGTTCAGTGGCTTTTGCTTTAATGAAGTTGTCCACTACTTGGACAACTCCTTCTCATAGCCCAAATAAAATAAAAAAGCTTATACTCGCCTCCCGTGCTGGGGCCGTTCTAGCGGTGTCGGCACACGTCCCGGGGCTCTTGTGCTGTTGTTATGACATGTGAACCCGGCGCCCAATCAGCGCTGGCGTCACTGTCCCTGACTTCGTACGAATTGAACACAAAGAGGAAGTCAGAGATCAGCTGCAGCCCGGACTTCCTCTTCATGTTCAGTTTGACAGAAAGCGGGGATAGTGATGCCAGCCCTGATGGGGCACCGGGCTCACGGGAGCCCCGGGACAGCGAGTGCCGACGCTGCTGGAACGACGCCGACACAGGAGGTGAGTATAAGCTTTTTTATTTTATTGGGGCCAAACATTTAGATCAAGAAGTGGTTGTCCTAGTAGTGTTAAGTGTTAACTTGCTGCATTTTGATTTCTTTCCTGGGTGTTCCTTTAAGAAATGCTACATCTGTAGTCTTAAACAGAGTCCAACAAAATGGAAATATGCATAAAATATTTCATTGATCAAGGTGATTTTAAACCCTCCATTGACTCCTAACAGTAAAATAAAACTCTAAAAAGTCATAAATATCACAGATGCACCATAATTCTGATTCTGACATTTGTCTGTAGAATTTATATAGATATTAGCACAATAAAATTGCTGAACAATACTAACTTGCCAAAGCAGAGCAGAGTTATCTTTTGTGTATTGTGACTGTATCACATGTAGGAAACCTATTCTGAGACTGAGTCCCTTGTGACAGAACAGCCGGCATTCAATTCCGTTATCCAAGTACCAGATCACCATATGTCTCCCTATCACTTGGGATAAGACACGATGGCTGCACAAAACCTTTCTCGTTTGTGTGGGCTGGAGATTGTATTGAGGCATCCTTGACTTTTGATTTTTTTTCCAATTCAGCTTTCTTTTCCCAGTGGTGGATTATTTAGAATTGTAGACGACTCACTCCCTATATAACTATTTATTAAAATTTTAATTGTTATGGACTTTTATTTTTACTTGTACTTTTTGTTGTGATACTAGTGAATTTAATTATACCAACACCTGTCCTTTTCATGGCGTAGCAGCTTAACCCCATTCATTTAGTTGGAGCAGATCTGTAAAACCAAACACAACCTGCGGACAAGATGGTTACTAAGGTTTTTTTTTTTCTAATAATTTTTCTTTCTATTAGGTGTTCCCACTTAAAGAGAATCTTTCGGCAGGTTTTTGCTACCTCATCTGAGAGCACCTTGATGGTAGGCAAAGAGGCCCTGAATCCAACGATGTATCACTTAGGTTACTGGGTGCAGCCATTCTCACACAATCAGAACTTTTAGATTTAGAATGAAGCAGAGCTGAGAAAGCTAGCCCCACCCACACCACAGCTCTCTATGTACAAAGTTCATAAACAGTGAGGTGCTTGTCACAGAAGGGGGCGTTGCCGGATTAATATAGTCCAGCAATGTTAATCTCTTAGAATAAATCCTTCACAGTTAGTAAACAACAGCAGCACTTTAACACTTGAAACATCCCTGAATTCTGTGTTTCAGCCGATATATCTTACTGTCTTCAGGTAACATAGCAAAAATCTGCATACAGATTCCCTTTTAAGACTATGATTTGCCTTCATCAACATTGGAAAATCTAGCTCTTTTGAAGGCAGTGCTCACACTTTGCAGTTTTGGTGTAGTTTCTGCATCTCTTCTGAAAGCTTTAAGGTGTATTCTGATGGAGCAGGGTTTGTTCATAGTTTTTTACGGGGGTTTTATTGGCCGTATATCCTGGTAATATGCCACCATTTTTTGTCGTGAAAGCCAATGAAGTCTTCTCTCCTGCAAGATATGGACTTTCATGAATGTGAAGACTGAAAAGTCTCCTAAGACTGCACCGCTTATAGATTTCCATGTTGTGCTGGAAATGAATGTTTTGGTGCCTGGGGAAATGATACAGATCTTTCCATAAGCATTTTCTTGATGTAGTTAAACAGATGTAAATGTGTGCCTGCATGTTCCCCCCCGGCTTCCAGATAGCTTTACTCTTCAGGAAGAGAAGACTAGTGTGCTCGGCCATACATCGATGATGTAATGGCTTCCTAAGACTTCCTTGGCAGTCACGTCTCAGGAATAATAACGCTCTCACGTCTAGTGGAGACATTTGGCTGCACTACACTATGACTTATCCTTACCACGTTCCCCACAAGTGTCCATTCTCTTTTGCAGCCTGGCTTCTATTCTTAGACATCATTTTGCGTCCTTTTAATGTTTTCTTCCTTCCCCATAGAAATCACACTAACTGTTCACCTGTTAAGTAACAGCTGCATTGTGCTTCCCGTCGCAGACGTTTCATTAGCTGTCTTTTATGTGAGCGTTCAGCCTCTATTCACATACCACAGTATACATTTATCCCAAAAAGATGTGAACTCTCTGTACTCAATGTCCCCATTGAATATTTACGTGTGATCAGATAAAGAACTTTCTACCAGTGGCTGCTTTTTATTGTTTCAAGTTGGTGACTTTGGGTGAAGGATGAATATTAAGCCACATTCACACCTGACGATTATACTGCATTATTGAAAAACTTCTTACACACTGCAATGAAAGTGTATTTAAATCACACTGGGGACATTTAGATCTGACTTTACCTGCAGATTTTTTAGGGTACCATTATGTAAAATATCCAAGGAGTGTGAATGTATTCATTCAAAATACTGGTTTAATACAGTATCAGTGCGGCAGTCAGGGCATTTTATACAGAATTTTAAAAGCTAAATATGATACTTAGTGAGTCACATTTTTTATCAAGACTATGTGTGGCTTAGTTGTGGTTTACCATACTTTGCTTTGTTACATACGACGTTCACGAGTAACTGTAATTGAGGGCAGAAAAACAAATGAGCAGAGCCAAGATATACAGCAGGTGAAATAAGTATTGAACACGTCACCCATTTTCTAAGTAAATCTAATATATAAAGCTGAATGTGTGTATGCATGTACGTATGTCCGGGATTGGCCTCTGCACCGTCGCAGCTACAGCCACAAAATTTTGCACAGTCACACGTCTGGACCCCGGGAGTGTCATAGGCTATGTTGTGAGGCGAAATTTTAACCCTGCGTGTTCCAATTCACCAAACAATTTTGCCCCTATCTACATAATGGGAAAAAAGTGAAAGGAAAAGTGTTGGAGGCAAATTGACAGCTGCCACATGTGAAAAAGGGAGAATTAAAGAATGAGCGCGATGGCGCCAAAGAGTATATACCGTACAGCTGCTAAGGTGGGGCCCCGACATGGGATACTCATACTCACCACACACGGGGATATGAACACACACACACAAAATGCGCCACACACTACCACGTGCTTGAACACATATACCACCCTCAGCACACACAAAACTCATCTCACAAAGATTTATCAGGCTGCCAATAGCAACCAATCACAGCTCAGCTTCTATTTTGCTACAGTTAATTAATCTGAGCTGTGATTGGTTAATATAGGCAACAAAGGACATTCTCAGTATAACAAAGCTTGTGTAAGGTAGTAAGATGTCAGTTAGGGTGTGTTGGTGGAAAGGCTGATATCAGTCACATTACTTCTATGTGAGAGGATATAGAAACTGCCAGTTACAGACTATTTTTACCACAATAATGCCTCATAAGAAAAGGAATTTCATGGCACGAATGTCAGCTGATGCGAAAAGAAAAGCTGCATTATGTGCCAATGAAAAATGTGAAGACCGAGAAACAAGGCTGACACACATGAGAACAGCAGCTGCTTCCTCAAGAGCCAATGAACTTTCTGAGCAGAAGGAAGCGAGGCTTACAGACATGAGAACAAGAGCTGATTCCTCAAGGGCGAATGAACTTTCTGAGGAGAGGGAGTGAGGCTTGCAGACATGAAATCAAGAGCTGCTTCCTCAAGAGCCAATGAACTTTCTGAGGAGAGGGAAGCGAGGCTTGCAGACATGAAATCAAGAGCTGCTTCCTCAAGGGCGAATGAACTTTCTGAGGAGGGGGAGTGAGGCTTGCAGACATGAAATCAAGAGCTGCTTCCTCAAGGGCGAATGAACTTTCCGAGGAGAGGGAGTGAGGCTTGCAGACATGAAATCAAGAGCTGCTTCCTCAAGGGCGAATGAACTTTCTGAGGGAGTGAGGCTTGCAGACATGAAATCAAGAGCTGCTTCCTCAAGAGCCAATGAACTATCTGAGGAGAGGGAACGAGGCTTGCAGACATGAAAACAAGAGCTGCTTCCTCAAGAGCCAATGAACTTTCTGAGGACAGGGAAGTGAGGCATGCAGACATGAAAACAAGAGCTGCTTCCTCAAGAGCCAATGAACTTTCTGAGGAGAGGGAAACGAAGCTTGCAGACATGAAAACAAGAGCTGCTTCCTCAAGGGCCAATGAACTTTCTGAGGAGAGGGAAGCGAGTCTTGCAGACAAGAGAACAAGAACTGCTTCCTCAAGAGCCAATGAACTTTCTATCTATTTGTTTTGTGGTTTTTGTGTGGAGAATAAAATTTTGTTAACACATTCTATTTTGCTAACCGCAGTTATTAACCTGGGCGAAGCCGGGTAGTACTGCTAGTATATTTATAAAGGTGCTATGGACATGAAATTCATACCAGATTACCCATGCAATCCTCACAGGCAAAGAAATCAATCCATAGATGTCTGTAACTTAAGTTATGTGTAATAATGAGAAATGACACAGGGAAAAAGTAACACAATTACTGAAATTTATTTAATACGTCATAGCAAAGCCTTTGTTGGTGATGACAGCTTCTAGACGCCTCCTGTATGGAGAAGCTAGTCGCATGCATTGCTCAGCTGTTATTTTTGTCCCTTACTTTTACACAAATACTCTTCAAATCGTGAAGGTTCTGTGGGCGCCTTCTCTAAACTCTGAGCTTTAGTTCCTTAAATAAATTTTCTATTAGATTCAGGTCAGGTGATTGGGTAGGCCATTCTAGCAGCTTTATTTATTTCTCTGCAACCAATTGAGAGTTTCCTTGGTTGTGTGTTTGGGATCATTGTCTTGCTGAAAACCTTCATTTCATCTTCATCATCTTGGTAGATGGCAGCAGATATTTTTCAAGAATGTCTCAGTACATTTGTGCATTCATCCTTCCTTCAATTATATGAAGTTTGGCAGTGCCTTATGCTGAAAAAAAGCCCTACACCATGATATTCCCACCTCCGACCTTCACTGTTTGTATGGTGTTTTTGGGGTGACATGCAGTGCCTTTTGGTCTTCAAACATGGTGTGTATTATGCCATCCAAAGAGATCAATTTTGGTCTCATCTGACCAGACTGTATTCTCCCAGTATTACACAGGCTTGCCTTAATGTTGAGCAAACTTTACATGCGCTTGAACATGCTTTTTGTTCAGCAGTGGAATCTTGCGTGGTGAGTGTGCATACAGACCCGGGAGGTTGAGTGAATTACTTATTGTTTTCTTTTAAACAAATGTACCTGCTGATTCCATGTCTTTTTGTAGCTTTCCACGGGTGGTCCTTGGCTCTTGGACAACTCTTCTGGTAATTTTATTCACTCCCCTGTCTGAAATCTTGGAGTGAGCACCTGGCCATGGCTGGTTTATGATGAAATGTTATTTCCATTTCCAGATCATGGCCCCAACAGTGCTCACTGGGACCTTTAGTAGTTTAGAAATTCTTCTGGAACCAACGCCATCAGCATGTTTTTCAACAATAAGGTTGCAAAGGTTTTGAGACAGCTCACTGGTTTTTACCCATCATGAGAGGTTTCTTGTGTGGCACCTTGGTAATGAGACACCTTTTTATAGGCCATCAGTTGATATTATTTTTCACTAAGTGGCAGGATTGCTTTCTAATTACTGATAGATTTCCGGTGGTGTCATGACTTTCCATGGCTTTTTGCACCTGTCTTTGTGTTCAATTCTTTTTTCCCTGTGTCATTAATCATTATTACACATAATTTATGGACATCTATGGTTTGATTTCTTTGCCTGTGTGGATTAGATGGGTTGTTGCCGACATCTGGTGAAAATTTCATGTCAATAGCACCTTTAGAAATATATTTACTTAAAAAATTAGTGATGTGTTCAATACTTATTTCAGCTGCTGTAGATCATATGATTCTAGATGTCCAAACTGCAGTAGGTTAAAGTGACATGGAAGAAGGCCTATTGTAAATTACAAACATGACACTTTGGAGATACCAAGGAGGATAAGTAGGTGGACCATGCTGTTTTTTTATTTGTGGGAGGACAACCCCTTTGAAAGAAATCTGTAGACCCACTGAAAGATATTTTGCATCTTAAGAAAAATGACTAGTCCTGGTGAATTTACCATGTATTGTAGTAGTAAGTGGTCATCCGTACATTTGTAATTTAACCCCTTTACCCCCCCGAGGGTGGTTTTGCACGTTAATGACCGGGCCAATTTTTACAGTTCTGACCACTGTCACTTTATGAGGTAATTACTCTGGAACGCTTCAACGGATCCCGCTGATTCTGAGATTGTTTTTTCGTGACATATTGTACTTCATGATTGTGGTAAAATTTCTTCGATATCACTTGCATTTATTTGTGGAAAAAAACGGAAATTTGGCGAAAATTTAGCAATTTTCAAAATTTAAATTTTTATGCCCTTAAATCAGAGAGATATGTCACACAAAAGAGTTAATAAATAACATTTCCCACATGTCTACTTTACATCAGCACAATTTTGGAAACATTTTTTTTTATATTAGGGAGCTATAAGGGTTAAAAGTTGACCAGCGATTTCTCATTTTTTCAACAAAATTTACAAAAGCATTTTTTTAGGGACCACATCTCATTTGAAGTCACTTTGAGGGGTCTTTATGACAGAAAATACCCAAAAGTGACACCATTCTAAAAACTGCACCCCTCAATATGCTCAAAATCACTTTCAAGAAGTTTATTAACCCTTCTGGTGCTTCACAGGAATTTTTAGAATGTGGAAGAAAAAAAAATTAACTTTTAACTTTTTTCACAAAAATGTTACTTTAGACCCAATTTTTTTTATTTTCGCAGGGGTAACAGGAAAAAATGGACCCCAAAATTTGTTGTGCAATTTTCCCTGAGCACGTGGATACCCCATGCGTGGGGAAAAAATACTGTTTGGGCGCACGGCAGGGTTCGGAAGGGAAGGAGCGCCATTTGACTTTTTGATTGTAAAATTTGCTTGAATAATTAGCAGACGCCATGTCGCATTTGGGGAGCCCCTGATGTGCCAAAACAGTGGAAATTCCCCCACAAGTGACACCATTTTGGAAACTAGACCCCTCAGGGAACTTATCTAGATGTGTGGTGAGCACCTTGAACCTCCAGGTGCTTCACAGAAGTTTAGAACATTGAGTTGTAAAAATAAAATTTTCTCATTTTTCCCACAAAAATGTTTTTCAGCCCCCAATTTTGCATTTTCATAAGGGTAACAGGAGAATTTGCACCATGCAGTTTGTTGTGCAATTTCTCCTGAGTAATCAGATACCCCATATGTGGGGGAAAACCACTGTTTGGGCGCACGACAGGGTTCGGAAGGGAAGGAGCGCCATTTGACTTTTTGAATGTAAAATTTGCTTGAATAATTAGCGGATGTGCCTCTGATGTACCTAAACAGTGGAAAACCCTCACAAGTGGCACCATTTTGGAAACTAGACCCCTCATGGAACTTATCTAGATGTGTGGTGAGCACCCTGAACCCCCAAGTGCTTGACAGAAGTTTATAACAGGGAGATGTGAAAATAAAAAAAATAAACTTTTTCCACAAAAATGATGTTTTAGCCCCAATTTTTTTTATTTTCACAAGTGTAAGAGGAGAAATTGGACCCCAAAAACTGTTGTGCAATTTCTCCTGAGTACGCCAATACCCCATATGTGGGGAAAATACAGTGTTTGGGCGCACGGCAGAGTTCAGAAGGGAAGGAGCACTGTGTGACTTTTTGAACTCAAAATTGGCTGGAATTGACAGCTCACGCCATGTCGCGTTTGGAGAGCCCCTGATGTGCCTAAATAGTGGAAACCCCCCCCACAAGTGACCCCATTTTGGAAACTACTCCCCTCAAGGATTTTATCAAGGGGTATAGTGAACATTTTGAACACAGAGGTACGACACAGAATTTGATAACATTAGGTCATCATATTGAATAAGTTGTCATTAGTCTTGAGCGCAAGTGCTCGCTACTTGAGTTTGCATCGGGTATGCACCATGTATCGCGCGTGCTCGAGTGACATGCTCGAGTCCCCGCTCGCATGTTTCACTGTTATTAGACACCCAAAAAAATCCATGCGGGGATCACTCGTGCATGGCAGGCAATCCCCGCAAGGTTTTTTTGACCACGAAGCATATGGGGCGGAGACTTGAGCATGTCACTCGAGCACCCGCGATACTCAGTGCATACCCGAGCACCCGATGCAAACTCAAGTAGTGAGCACTTGCGCTCAACACTAGTCACCATATCGTCGTCTTCTTTTTTTTTTTTTACTTCTCAACCCTAACCCCAACCCTAATAAAGCCCCGACCCTAGCCCAACCATAACCCCAACCCTAACCCTAGAGTTTATTTTTTACGCCTTTGCGGTATAAGGGATTAGATGACTTTATTCTTCGGGTCGGTGCGATTACAGCGATACCAAGATCATATCGGGTTTTTATGATTGACAGCTGTCACACACTAAGACGCATTTTTTTGTAAAATCTAGTTTTTGCATCGCCATATTTTGAGAGTTATAATTTTTCCATATTTTGGCCGACAGAGTCATGTGACGGCTTGTTTTTTGCGGGATGAGTTGACGTTTTTATTGGTACCATTTTCAGGCACTTGACATTTTTTGATCGCTTTCTATTCCGATTTTTGGGAGGCAGAATAAACAAAAACCAGCAATTCTGGAATTCTTTTTATGGGGGGGTTTTATGCTGTTCCGCGTGTGGTTAAATTGATAAGGTAGCTTTATTCTTCGGGTCAGTACGTTTACAGCGGTACCACATTTATATAGTTTTTCTACGTTTTGGCACTTTTATACAATAAAAGCTATTTTATAAAAAAAAATATTTTTTTGCATCGCTTTATTCTGAGAGCTGTAACTTTTTTATTTTTCGGCTGATGGAGATGTATTGTGGCTTGTTTTTTGCGGGACAAGATGACGTTTTCAGCGTTACCATTTTTATTTATATTCTTTTTCTTGATCGCGTGTTATTCCATTTTTGTTTGGCGGTATGATGATAAAGCATTGTTTTTTACTTCGCTTTTTTTTTTTTTTTTTTTACCGTGTTCACTAAAGGGGTTAACTAGTGGGACAGTTTTATAGGTCAGGTCGTTCCGGACGTGGCGATACCAAATATGTGTACTTTTATTGTTTTTTGTTTTTTTTTCATAATAATATTTATTGATGGGTACATTATATTTTTATTTTTGGCAGATTATTTTTTTTATTTATTTATTTTCATTTTTTAACACTTTTTGGACTTCTATTCTGTGTCCCACTATGGGACTTTCACTTTTTTTTTTATTCTGATCGTAAGCTATCTATATGGGCATGTAAGTCATAAAAAGTTGAATAAAATAATACCTTGATATATGCTATCCTATATTTTATTTCAGAGAAATACACATTTTTCTTTATATGTAAAGGAGCTATTAACCTTTTCACGACCTATGATGTATATATACATATATATACGTCATAAGTCATATCCCTTCACTTCATGTGGGCTCCGCGCTGAGCCCGCATGTTTTTAGGCACATGACAGCTGATCTGATAAGCTGTAATGTACCCCTAACAGCTGCAGGTGGATCGCGACAGCTATTAACATGTTAAATGCCGATGTCAATCTCCGACAGCGGCATTTAACATAGCCGCTACAGAAGCACATCATAAGACCCGCCCATCGGCGCGCCTGTCACATGATCGCGGGTCGCCAATGAGTTGGCATGACAACCCGGGGTCTGCAGGAGACCCCTGGGGTTGTTATAGCAGATGAGCATTCCTGCTACACATAGCAGGGCTGAAGCTCTGCTATATGTGTAACACAGGCGATCGCAGCTTCAAGCCTCCTATGGAGACTATTGAAGCATGTAAAAAGTTAAAAAAAAAAAAAAGATAAAAGTTCAAATCACCCCCCTTTTGCCCCATTTAAAATAAAACAATTTAAAAAAAATACACATTTGGTATCGCCACATTCAGAAACGCCCGATGTATCACAATATAAAAAGAATTAATCTAATTGGAAAACTGCATAACGAGAAAAAAAATCAAAATGCCAGAATTGTTTTTTTTGGACGCCGCAACATTGGAATAAAATTAAATAACGGGCAATCAAAACTTTTTATCTACTCCAAATTGGTATCAATAAAAACGTCACCACGACCTGCAAAAAATAAGCTATCACCCAGCCCCAGATCCTGAAAAATGGAGACGCTGCAAGTCTCAGAAAACGGCGCCATTTGTTTAAAAAAATAATTTAAATTTGGATTTTTTTCACCACTTAAATAAAAAAGAACCTATACATCTTTGGTATCTATGAATTCCTAATGACCTAGTGAACATGGTAAAAAAAAAAAAAAAAACAACTGTGGAATTGCAATCTCACCACAATTTAATTTTTTTCCCATTCTCCAGTACATGCTGTGGTAAAACCAATAGTGTCGTTCAAAAGTACAACTCGTCCTGCAAAAAACAAGCCCTCACATGGGCAAATTGACGGAAAAATAAAAAAGTTATGGCTCTGAGAAGAAGGGGAGCAAAAAAACGGAAACGCAAAAACGGAAAATCTCAAGGTCGTGAAGGGGTTAAGATCTATGAGTCAGACCCTGATCTCCCTGAGAATCTACTTCCAGAGTTTATTTTAAATGAAATGGGGCGTTACCAGTGTGATATGTGTAGGTTAGGAGAGCAGACTGTCAGTCATTACATGTCTCACACTGGTAATGCCCCCTTTTATTTAAAATAATCTCTGGAGGCAGATTCTTATGCAGATCAGTGTCTGACCCATAGATCTTAACAGCACATTTACGTATAAGAAAAATATGGATTTCTCTGGAATAAGACATTAGATCATAGATATGACTTTTCATTTAAGGTCCTTTCATTAGGTAACCATGGATACCTAAACTACTGCAATGCCCTGCACATGAGGAAAGAGACCTAGTGAATCCGAAAAACTATACTACATTTCTAATTGTAGGTATTTTCTAATATTATTATTATTACACCTACTACATATTGGGATAGGATCTTGAAGATGGGAATACCCCTTTAAGTCTTCTACAACTACATTAGAAAGGTGATTCCTAAAACAAATTTCATATTACTTATTTTTCACAGTAACATTAGTATATAGGATATAACAAGTGCATTTTAAAATAACCTTTTGCTGTAGTATGTGGTTGTTTAGAAATAAATTAAAATTAAAATGATTCAGACTGTTATATATGGTCATGTTTCATAGTAACATAGTTTTTAAGGTTGAAGGAAGACTAAGTCCATCTAGTTCAACCCATAGCCTAACTTGTTGAACCAGAGGAAGGCAAAAAAAACCCATGTGGCAAACACTAAGCTCCACATTGGGGAAAAAAATTCCTTCCCAACTCCATACGACAATCAGACTAGTTCCCTGGATCAACGCCCTATCAAGGAATCTAGTATTTATAACCTGTAATATTATACTTTTCAAGAAAGGCATCTATGCCCTTCTTAAATTTTAATAGTGAATCACTCATTACAACATCATGCGGCAGAGAGTTCCATAGTCTCACTGCTCTTGCAGTAAAGAATCCCTGTCTGTGATTATGATTAAACCTTCTTTCCTCCAGACGTAGAAGATACCCCCTTGTCCCCGTCTCAGGCCTCAGAGTAAAAAGATCAGTAGAAAGGTCTTTGTACTGTCCCCTCATATACTTGTACATAGTAATAAGATCACCCCTAAGCCTTCTTTTTTCCACAGTAAATAACCCCAAGTGTAATAACCTGTCTTGGTATTGCAGACCCCCCAGTCCTCTAATAACCTTGGTCGCTCTTCTCTGCACCCGCTCTAGTTCAGCTATGTCTTTCTTATACACCGGAGACCAGAACTGTACACAGTATTCTAAGTGTGGTCGCACTAATGACTTGTATAGAGGTAAAATTATGTTCTCCTCATGAGCATCTATGCCTCTTTTAATGCATCCCATTATTTTATTTGCCTTTGCAGCAGCTGCCTGACACTGGCCAATAAACGTGAGCTTGTCGTCCACCAATACACCCAGGTCTTTTTCAGTTACAGTTTTGCCCAGTGTTTTACAATTAAGCATATAATTATACATTTTATTTCCTCTGCCCAAGTGCATTACCTTACATTTATCCCCATTAAAGCTCAATTGCCATTTATCAGCCCAAGCTTATAGTTTACATAGATCCTCCTGTAATATAAAATTGTCCTCCTCTGTATTGATTACCCTGCAGAGTTTAGTGTCATCTGCAAATATTGAAATATTACTCTGTATGCCCCCTACAAGGTCATTAATAAATATGTTAAAAAGAAGGGGGCCCAATACTGACCCCTGTGGTACCCCACTGTTAACTGAGACCCAGTCTGAGTGTTTTCCATTAACAACCACCCTTTGTTTCCTATCACTGAGCCAATTCTTAACCCACATACATATATTTTCCCCTATCCCCATTGTTCTCATTTTATGTATCAACCTTTTGTGTGGAACCGTATCAAAAGCTTTTGAAAAGTCCATATGCACAACATCCACTGCATTTCCTTGGTCCAATCCAGAACTTGCCTCCTCATAAAAACTGATCAGATTAGTTTGACAGGAACGGTCCCTCGTAAACCCATGTTGATATTCAGTCATGAGGTTATTCTTCTTCAGGTACTCTAGTATAGCATCTCTTAGGAAACCCTCCAGGATTTTACCCACAGTAGAGGTTAAGCTTACCGGCCTATAATTTCCAAGTTCAGTTTTTGTCCCCTTTTTGAATATTGGCACCACATTTGCTATATGCCAGTCCTGTGGTACAGACCCTGTTATTATGGAATCTTTAAAGATTAAAAATAATGGTCTATCTATGACGTTACTTAATTCCTGCTGTACTCGCGGGTGTATCCCATCCGGGCCCGGGGATTTGTCAACTTTAGTGATTTTTAGACGCCGCCGTACTTCCTGCTGGGTTAAGCAAGTGACATTTACTGGAGAATTTTTGTTATCACTAATCATGTTTTCTGTCATGCGATTTTCTTGTGTAAATACGGTTGAAAAAAAAATCATTTAGCATATTGGCTTTTTCCTCATCCTCATCCACCATTTCACCCAGACTATTTTTAAGGGGGCCAACACTATCATTTTTTAGTTTTTTACTATTTATGTAGTTAAAGAATATTTTGGGATTATTTTTACTTTCTCTGGCAATGATTCTCTCTGCCTCAATCTTTGCTGCCTTGATTTGTTTTTTACATAATTTATTTAATTTTCTATATTTATTTAATGCCTCATCACTACCTACTTGCTTTAGTTCTTTAAATGCTTTCTTTTTGTCACTTATTGCGCCCCTTGCAACTCTATTTAGCCATAGTGGTTTCCATCTATTTCTAGCATGTTTATTCCCATAGGGTATATATTGTGCACAGGTCCTATTCAGGATGTTAATAAATGTCTCCTATTTGCTTTGTGTAGCTTTATGTCTCAGGATATCGTCCCAGTTTATTGCACTAAGATCATCTCTTAACCGTTGGAAATTTGCCTTCCTGAAGTTTAGTGTCCTTGTAACCCCTCTACTACACATCTTATTAAAGGTTACATGAAAACGTATTATTTTGTGATCACTATTACCCAAGTGACACCCAACTCGTATATTTGATATGCGGTCTGGCCTATTGGTTAATATTAGGTCTAGCAGTGCCCCCCTTCTTGTTAGGTCCTGAACTAGTTGTGAAAGGTAATTGTCTCTCATAGTAGTCAAAAACTTATTTCCTTTGCTTGAACTACATGTTTCTGTCCCCCAATGTATTTCAGGGTAGTTGAAGTCTCCCATAATAATGACTTCTCCTTGAGTCGCTGCTTCATCTATTTGCTTTACGAGGATATTCTCCGCTACTTCCATTATTTTTGGAGACTTATAACAAACCCCTATCAGTAATTTATTATTTTTTCCCCCTCCCCTTATCTCCACCCACAGGGACTCTACATTTTCATTATATTCACATATATCCTCCCGCAAGACAGGTTTTAAGGATGATTTTACATATAAACACCCCCCCCCCTCGCTTGTTTGTACGGTCATTTATGAACAGACTATAGCCCTGTAAATTAACTGCCCAGTCATGGCTCTCGTCCAGCCACATCTCAGATATCCCTACCATGTCATAATTATTTTCCAACAAAATTAATTCTAATTCCTCCATTTTGTTGGTGAGGCTTCTGACATTAGTGTACATGCATTTTATGTATCTCTCTGTACCTCTATTCCTTCTTACTTTATTGACTGTTCTAGCCCCACCCCCAATTTCTTTATTTGTGCCCAGGTCACTATCTGCACTATCTTCCCCACCTATAAAATGAATACTCTCCCCCCCAATCCCTAGTTTAAACACTCCTCCAACCTTCTAGCCATTTTCTCCCCCAGCACAGCTGCACCCTCCCCATTAAGGTGCAGCCGATCCCTAGCGTAGAGTCTGTAGCCAACTGAGAAGTCGTCCCAGTTCTCCAGTAACCCAAATCCCTCCTTCCTACACCAGTTCTTGAGCCACTTATTAATCTCCCGTTGCCTCTCTGGCATGGCACGTGGTACCGGTAGTATTTCAGAGAATACCACCTTGGAGGTCCTTGCTTTCAGCTTGCAGCCTAATTCCCTGAAATCATCTTTAAGGACCTTCCACCAACCTCTGACTTTGTCATTTGTGCCAATGTGCACAATGACCGCTGGGTCCTCACCAGCCCTGTCAACCCGATCAGCGATGTGCCTGACTCGAGCGCCAGGTAGGCAGCACACTGTTCGACGATCCCTGTCTTTGTGACAGATTGCCCTATCTGTTCCCCTAATAATTGAGTCCCCCACTACCAGCACCTGCCTGGCCTGCCCTACTCTCCTATTTCCCTCCTTACTGGAGCTGACACTCCTCCGGCTTTCAGGGGACATGCCTTGCTGCAGCAGTGCTACCCCTGTACCGTCACTCCCCTCACCTGCCAACTTTGCAAACTTATTGGGGTGTGCAAGATCAGGACTAGCCTCCCTGGCACTCTTCCCTCTACCACCCCTTCTAACTGTCACCCAACTAGCGACCTCACTGTCCTGCAACTCCCGACTACCACCCTCCCCAACATCTACCCCAGTGAGCTGCTTCTCAGTGAGCAGCAGACTCCTTTCCTTGTTGTCAGTGGATCTCAGTGTTGCCAGCTGCTCATTTAGATCCAGTATCTGGGCTTCCAAACGCACAACGTGCACACATCTCGCGCAGCAGTAAGCAACCTCGACCGGCTGTTCAAGGAATACATACATGTGGCAAGATGTACACTGGATAGTATTGTCAATAATGGAGCTCATTTCCTAATGGGGATTGCAATATACAGAATGTTAAGTAAAAAGTAAAGTAAAGAATTAATGAAATACAGTCAGCAATTCAGTCCAAAGTCCTCCCTTCCAAACTCCCTGAATCCAAAGTCACTGAAAAACAAGTCACACACTTACTTTCATTCGCACTTACACTCCGGACACACGCAGCTCGTTCACACTCGCAAACTAAGAGATTTAAAGAGTTTTTTTGGTTTTGTTTTTTTCCCTTTTCCAGCAATGCACCCTTCACCTTAATGCACTTCCAAAGGACTGGATGCCCAACCAGCTGCCCCTTATAAACCCTTAATTATGACCCCTTCCCCTTAATTAACGCCTTGTGAGTAAAGCTACACCTCAGGATTTTAGTGCAATGTAGTTAACCCTTAAATACACAGGTAGTAAACTAAGAAACTAAAACTGTAGTGAGAAAATAGGTTTTAAAAAGCCCAATAAATCTAAACAGGTAGAAAAGCACTCAGCAGGTCACAATGCAGCACTCACCGCAATTCACACAGGTATTTTCTGCAGTATTCCCAATACCTCTTCACTGAAAAACAAGTCATACACTTACTTTCGTTCGCACTTACGCTCCGGACACACACATCTCGTTCACACTCGCAAACTAAGAGATTTAAAGAGTTTTTGTTTTTTTGTTTTTTTTCCCTTTTCCAGCAATGCACCCTTCACCTTAATGCACTTTCGGGCCGAAAGATTATGCCATCCATAACTCTATTTTCTTCCAGTTGCAAAAATCACTGTTTTAATTCATATACGAATGAGACTTAAGTACTCCACACATGTCAAAGCACTTATCTATCTTTTGGTTCTCTGGCTCTATTTTCCACTCATCCCCACCTTCCCCTGCTTTACTGACCACTCTCTGGCTGTGTAGTGAAGCCACTAAGCTGTCAGTCAAGAAGAATGGGGTTCTAGGCGGAGAATAGAGCCATTGAGGGAGAGGATTGGTAAGTGCTATGACATACCTAGAGCACTTAAACCTCATTGTAGTATGAATTAAAACAGCATTTTTTTCCGTCAACAGATAGCATAAATAAATGTACACGTTACATTGTCTTTCAGAGAGCAACGTGGCCATATAAACAGTTTAGGGGATGGATCGGGCTCGCGCATGACCTTTTAGAAGCAATGCTAAACCTCACACATCCACTGCAACTCTTATTTTGACACTTACCCAATCCCCATTGGTGTCAACTTCTTGGTCCCATCTCAGCAAACAGAAAATGGCAGAAATCTCCCCCTCAGTCAATCCATGGGTAAGCAAGTAATTTGTAAGGCCAGTGATTGGGTGACCAGGCATTTCCTGCCATTGCTGACTGGTCGAGACAGACTAAGAAGTAGAGACCAGCGAGGACCAGGAAAGCATCAGAATAGAACCTGCAGGGGATTGTCAAGGTGATTCTTTTCTTCTAGATTTTTATACCAGTTTGTGCCAATTTAAAAATGATTTAATCCATTGAAAACCCCTTTAGGTAATTACAAATGAATACCACGATTTACTGATTATATTTTATTCACATACACAGATTTGCGAAGATTGAGGTGAGTGCATCTGCACCTATAATCCCCTTTAGAGAAACCATAATCAGACCTCCAAAAGTTGACATGGTAAATGAAGATATTGGAAAACAGCAAAAGGTGGCCGTTATACACCAGGTGAAAGAGGATCAAAGTAAGTCCCCGGAAGGAGTCCACATTGACCCAGATGGTCTAGTCACGCTAACCACATCAAATAAACTGGCCACGCTCAGTGTCAGAGCTGTGCCACTTCCAGAAGAAATCACTCAACTACTAGAGAGGAACAGCGACTTAATCAGAACTATGGAGCAGATCAACTTGGCTTTCAGTGAAGGTGGCAATTATATTCAGGTCAATGAGGCAACAATTAGCCGAATTCATGAATTCAAAGGTAATCTTGAACAGCACTTACAAGGCAGAAGGTGGCGAAATGTAGTAGACCAAATCTGGTCTTTTGGTCCTAGACGTTATGGACCTAATATCTTGGTAAATCACATTGAAGGCTATGAAAGGCCATCTGTATGGCAGTGCCTTGATAAAGTCACCAAAGAGGGGAAATTTCATAGCTTTGACAACAGCATTGTCAGTGGTTTTCAGCTTGTGACTCTTGCTGGACCCATGTGTGAAGAACCTCTTATGGGGGTCTGTTTCATTGTGGAAAGACTCGATATAAATAAATCTGCTGTATTGGAAAGACAAGATTCAGAAGAACAGGCTGTAAAGAGTGAAGAACATCTACATACAGCTGCTGAATCCATTGAGAAGTCTGCAAGGGAAGCTGCTGAAGCTAAGGACATTGTACAACACAGCCAGAATAGCACAAAGGCTCAGGAGAAATCCAGCAAGCGCAAAGGGGATTTCCTATTTACAGACTGTTATGGACCATTTTCCGGACAGTTAATTGCCACAATGAAGGAAGCTTGCCGTTACGCTTTCCAAGTAAAGCCCCAGAGACTTATGGCTGCAATGTATACTTGTGAGATCATGGCTACAGCAGACGTGTTGGGTAAGTAAATGTTTCTTTTCTTTATTTTAACAATACAGAAATACATGTCTCACTCTTTTTCCCTCATTCACTATCTCTTCAATTCTCCCTTTATTTCTCTCATTTTCACTGTCTCCCTTTCTCTCTCCCTCTCTCATTCTCTCTTTCTTTTACTGTCTCACTCTCTTTATCACACTCTTGTTCTCACTCTCCCTCACTGCTTCTCTTTTATTCCCTCTCTACCTCACTTTCTCTTTCTCTACCTCACTCTTATTCTCTCTTCCTCGCTCTCTTATTCTCTCTTCCTCACTCTTATTCTCTCTCTCCCTCTTTGACACTCTTTCCCTCACTCTCTCTCTCCCTCACTCTCTCTCTCCCTCACTCTCTCTCTCCCTCACTCTCTCTCTCCCTCACTCTCTCTCTCCCTCACTCTCTCTCTCCCTCACTCTCTCTCTCCCTCACTCTCTCTCTCCCTCACTCTCTCTCTCCCTCACTCTCTCTCTCCCTCACTCTCTCTCTCCCTCACTCTCTCTCTCCCTCACTCTCTCTCTCCCTCACTCTTTCTCCCTCACTCTTTCTCTCCCTCACTCTTTCTCTCCCTCACTCTTTCTCTCCCTCACTCTTTCTCTCCCTCACTCTTTCTCCCTCACTCTTTCTCCCTCACTCTTTCTCCCTCACTCTTTCTCCCTCACTCTTTCTCCCTCACTCTTTCTCCCTCACTCTTTCTCCCTCACTCTTTCTCCCTCACTCTTTCTCCCTCACTCTTTCTCCCTCACTCTTTCTCCCTCACTCTTTCTCCCTCTCTCTCTCTCCCTCACTCTCTCTCTCTCCCTCACTCTCTCTCTCTCCCTCACTCTCTCTCTCTCCCTCACTCTCTCTCTCTCCCTCACTCTCTCTCTCTCCCTCACTCTCTCTCTCTCCCTCACTCTCTCTCTCTCCCTCACTCTCTCTCTCTCCCTCACTCTCTCTCTCTCCCTCACTCTCTCTCTCTCCCTCACTCTCTCTCTCTCCCTCACTCTCTCTCTCTCCCTCACTCTCTCTCCCTCACTCTCTCTCCCTCACTCTCTCTCTCCCTCACTCTCTCTCTCCCTCATTCTTTCTCTCCCTCATTCTTTCTCTCCCTCATTCTTTCTCTCCCTCATTCTTTCTCTCCCTCATTCTTTCTCTCCCTCATTCTTTCTCTCCCTCATTCTTTCTCTCCCTCATTCTCTCTCTCCCTCACTCTCTCGCTCCCTCACTCTTTCGCTCCCTCACTCTTTCGCTCCCTCACTCTTTCGCTCCCTCACTCTTTCGCTCCCTCACTCTTTCGCTCCCTCACTCTTTCGCTCCCTCACTCTTTCGCTCCCTCACTCTTTCGCTCCCTCACTCTTTCGCTCCCTCACTCTTTCGCTCCCTCACTCTTTCGCTCCCTCACTCTTTCGCTCCCTCACTCTTTCGCTCCCTCACTCTTTCGCTCCCTCACTCTTTCGCTCCCTCACTCTTTCGCTCCCTCACTCTTTCGCGCCCTCACTCTTTCGCGCCCTCACTCTTTCGCGCCCTCACTCTTTCGCGCCCTCACTCTTTCGCGCCCTCACTCTTTCGCTCCCTCACTCTTTCGCTCCCTCACTCTTTCGCTCCCTCACTCTTTCGCTCCCTCACTCTCTCTCTCTCCCTCTCTCTCTCTCTCTCCCTCACTCTCTCTCCCTCACTCACTCACTCTCCTTCAACACTCTCCCTCAACCCTCTCTCTCTCTCTCCCTCAACCCTCTCTCTCTCTCCCTCAACCCTCTCTCTCTCTCCCTCAACTCTCTCTCTCTCTCCCTCAACTCTCTCTCTCTCCCTCAACTCTCTCTCCCTCAACCCTCTCTCTCTCTCCCTCAACTCTCTCTCTCTCTCTCCCTCAACTCTCTCTCTCTCTCTCCCTCAACTCTCTCTCTCTCCCTCAACTCTCTCTCTCTCTCCCTCAACTCTCTCTCCCTCAACTCTCTCTCTCTCTCTCCCTCAACTCTCTCTCTCTCACTCAACTCTCTCTCTCTCCCTCAACTCTCTCTCTCTCTCCCTCAACTCTCTCTCTCTCTCCCTCAACTCTCTCTCTCCCTCAACTGTTACTCTACCTCGACTCTCTCACTCTACCTCAACTCTCTCTCCACCTCAACTCTCTCCCTCACTCTCCCTCAACACTCTCCCTCACTCTCCCTCAACACTCTCCCTCACTCTCCCTCAACACTCTCCCTCACTCTTAACTTTGTTATGGTGCTCGTGATTATCTTCCTATTATTATTATTATAATATATTATTATAGCTCCAGTTATTCCATGGCGCTTTACATGTGAAGCCTATGAAAATGCGCCCTCATAGAAATCTACCACATAGCAATTGCCACAAGTTTATTTTCTTTATACTTCTCCATTTAAAAGCCATTCTTGATTTTGGCTGAAAAGCACAAAAACTGCCCTTTTTTAAAGAGGTTTGTCAGGATTTTTGATAAGTTGCCCAAGCGCAGGGGGTAGTATGTTGTAATATAAATATATGGTGATGTTGGATTATATGACTGCTGATCACAGAGGCGAGTAATTAGCTGCAGCGTTCAAATGAGTTATGGATGGGAGATAATCTCATGGTAGGACCAAGGAGTAGCATTGGATTTAATGGGTAAGTAATGGTTATTTCTTTATTTTATAACATTTCCTAACTCTTTGGCAACCTTTCAAAATAAAAACTGTGGAAAACCCCTTTAATCCCTTAACAACTGGCGATACGCATTAAAACGGCGGTCATTAAGAGGCCTTATTCCCTCGTCGCCCTGCAGTATCGGCCCCGGACAGTTTTGCGACCAATCAGGGCCGAATAGCCCCTTAAATACCACTGTCAATCGCGATAGTGGTATTTAAGTTGTTACAAGGGGGTCCCAAGACACACTTAGTAACCGTCGGACCCCCGCAATTAGAATCGCGGGTCCCGATGGTTACCATGGTACCCTGAGGTTATGTGATGACCTCCAGGTACGGTGGCCTGTTAGATCCAGCTATAAGCTGAATCTCACAGGCACAGTCAGTGAGACACTGACAGTCTCATGCATGAGACTTAGTGAAAAAGTAAAAAAAAAAAGTGAAATAAAAAACACACAGAAAAGAGTACACAAATAATGTAAAGCCGTTTTGCCACTCAAAACGCAGCGTTTGTGATAAAAAAAAAAAATTTTTTAAAAAGTAACCATAATTGGTATTGCCACTTCCGGAATGACCCACTCTATAAAACTAGCACGTTATTTATTCCTTTTGGCGAACATGTTAAAGAAAAAAATAACACGCCAAAAAATTTCACTTTTTCATCATAATGACTCACAAAAAAGTGAATAAAAAGCAATCAAAGTCATATGTAAAAAAAAAAAAAAAAAATGGTATAAATGGAAACTCCAAACCGTTCTATAAAAATAAAAAAGTTACAGCTCTCAGAATATGATGATGCAAAAACAAATTCATTTTAGTAAAAATATTGTTTTTAGTCTGTAAAAATAGCAAATTATAAAAAAACAATATAAATCTGGTATCGCTGTAATAGTACCGACCTGACGAACAAATCGGTCTTATTACTTTTACCATAAAGTGAACGGTGCAAAAAATAAAAACAATAACTAAATTGCTGGTTTTTGTTCATTCTGTGTCTGGAAAATCTGAATAAAAAACGATTAAAATATATTATGTACACCAGAATGGTACCAAAAAGATCTGCAACTTGTCCCGCAAAGAATAAGCCCTCATACAGCTCTGTTTGCCAAAAAATAAAAAAGTAACAGCTCTCAGAATATGGCGACTGAAAAAAATACTTTTTATAAAAAAGCATTTTTACTGTGTGATAGCAGCAAAACCTAAAAAAAAACATTATAAATCTGGTATCTCTGTAATCACACCGACCCCAAGAATAAATCCGCCTCATCACTTATAACCACGGTGAACTGCGCAAAAATAAAAATAAGAACTATTCATGTACTGCTGTTTATTCGTTCAATCTACATCCCAAAAATAGAAACAAGGCTCGGCTCACATTTATCCTGTGCTCTCCGCTGAGCGCTTACGTCAGGGTTTCCGTGCAAATCTCCAAAACCGCGATTCAGACAAAACCCTGGACAGAACCACTAACTTATGAGGCAGATAGAGGCACTTTGGACTGGTCTGTGTTCCGGCGGTGTCCCATCATTTTAGGTTTCTTTTTAGCCCACAAGTTTGGGCGACCACAGATCTGTGCACGCCTAAAAGGATGGACACCACCAGAGCAGACGCACAATGGAGCCCAAAGTGTCTCCTGTACCTCATTATGGTGGGTGGTTCCATTGGGGGTTTTGTCTGAATCGCATCTTTGTGGGATTTGCATGAAAACCCCGACATAAGCTCCGCGTAGAACACAATAATGCAATCCAGTCTTATTCTGGAAGTGATTGAAAAATATTATGTACCCCAAAATGTTTCCAATAAAAACCCTAATTTATCCCTCACGAAACCAACCCCCACTCAGATCCCGTCATCTGTCACTGGAACTATAGGGGGTTCCACATTACTGGTAGAACAAAAACTGTGGAAATGCTACAGCTCCCACCCCCTCAATTAAAATCCAGTAAATTTTGTGCTCCCAAAACCAAATACCCCATTGTGCCCAAACCGCAGTAAGCGGCCACACATTTGGCATTATTGTAGAGGGGAGAGCGCACTTAACAATTTACAGGCATATCACCAGAAACACAAGCTGGGCACAATGTATGGGCAGTAAACTGGCATATTTGCAATTCTCTAGAATAAAGCCTGGTGTGGATTTTACCCATTAGTCAGTGGAGCCATAGATTAATTCATTGAGAGGTGCAATTTCTACAATGGGGTCACTTTTGTGGTTTTTCTGCTGTTCTGGCACATGTCACCCGCAAACTATTATAGGGCTCCAAAAGCCAATTAGCACTCCTTCCTTCTCAGCCCAGACGTGTGGCCTAACAGTAATTTCTGACAACATATGGGGCATCACCGCATTCGGGAGAAATTGCGCAATATATTTGGTCCATTTTCACCTAATAACCCTTGTGTACCTCAAAAATTTGCAACAAATACAATTAATACATTTTTACCACTAAAATGTCATATTTCCATGACTCAATGTTATAAAATTCAGTGAGGCACCTATGGGTTCAAAATACTCACTACATCCCTAGATGAATTCCTTAGGCAGTGGAGTTTCCAATATGGGGACACCTGGGTGAGTTTCTGCTGTTCTGGCACCTCATGGGCTCGGCTAATGGAGCCCATAATCTATTCTAACGTAATCTGCATTCTAAAAGCCAAGTAGCACGCCTTCCCATCCGATCCCTCCGTGTGCTCAAACAATTTTGTACTGCCACATTCAGGAGAAATTGCATAACAAATTGTTGGGTCCAATTTCTCCCATTACTCTTCGTGTAAATTATAAATTTGGTGCTAAAAGAGCATTCTAGTGGCAGGAAAAAAAAAATTTGTTCTCACATCTAAATGTTATAAAGTTTTGTGAATCACCTGTAGGTTAAAAATGCTCAGTACACCGCTAGATGGGGTCTAGTTTCGAAAATGGGGTCAATAGTGGGGGTTCTCTGCTGTTTTCGCAAGTCAGGGGTTCTCCAAATGTGATATGGCATTCACAATCTATTCCACACATACAGATGCGTCTCACTAAATTAGAATATCATCAAAAAATTAATTTCAGTTCTTCAATACAAAAAGTGAAACTCCTATATTATATAGAGTCAATACAAACAGAGTGATCTATTTCATGTGTTTATTTCTGTTAATGTTGATGATTATGGCCTACAGCCAATGAAAACACAAAAGTCATTATCTCAGTAAATTAGAATACTTTATAACACCAGCTTGAAAAATGTTTTTAAAATCCAAAATGTTGGCCTACTGAAATGTACACTGCTCATAAAAATAAAGTGAACACTCAAATAACACATCCTAGATCTGAATGAATGAAATATTCTCATTGAATACTTTGTTCTGTACAAAGTTGAATGTGCTGACAACAAAATCACACAAAAATCATCAATGGAAATCAAATTTATTAACCAATGGAGGCCTGGGTTTGGAGTCACCCCCAAAATTAAAGTGGAAAAACACACTACAGGCTGATCCAACTTTGATGTAATGTCCTTAAAACAAGTCAAAATGAGGCTCAGTATTGTGTGTGGCCTCCACATGCCTGTATGACCTCCCTCCAACGCCTGGGCATGCTCCTGATGAGGTTGCAGATGGTCTCCTGTGGGATCTCCTCCCAGACCTGGACTAAAGCATCCGCCAACTCCTGGACAGTCTGTGGTGCAACGTGACATTGCTGGATTGAGCGAGACATGATGGTCCTAGAAGTGCTCAATAGGATTCAGGTCTGGGGAACGGGCAGGCCAGTCCATAGCTTCAATGCCTTCATCTTGCAGGAACTGCTGACACACTCCAGCCACATGAGGTCTTGCATTGTCCTGCATTAGGAGGAACCCAGGGCCAACCGCACCAGCATATGGTCTCACAAGGGGTCTGAGGATCTCATCTCGGTACCTAATGGCAGTCAGGCTACCTCTGGCGAGCACATGGAGGGCTGTGCGGCCCTCCAAAGAAATGCCACCCCACACCATTACTGACCCACTGCCAAACCGGTCATGCTGAAGAATGTTGCAGGTAGCAGATCGCTCTCCACAGCGTCTCCAGACTCTGTCACGTCTGTCACATGTGCTCAGTGTGAACCTGCTTTCATCTGTGAAGAGCACAGGGCGCCAGTGACGACTTTGCCAATCCTGGTGTTTTGTGGAAAATGCCAAGTGTCCTGCACGGTGTTGGGCTGTGAGCACAACCCCCATCTGTGGACGTCGGGCCCTCATACCACCCTCATGGAGTCGGTTTATAACCATTTGTGCAGACACATGCACATTTGTGGCCTGCTAGAGGTCATTTTGCAGGGCTCTGGCAGTGCTCCTCCTGTTCCTCCTTGCACAAAGGCGGAGGTAGTGGTCCTGCTGCTGGGTTGTTGCCCTCCTGCAGCCCCCTCCACGTCTCCTGGTGTACTGGTCTGTCTCCTGGTAGCGCCTCCAGCCTCTGGACACTACACTGACAGACACGGCAAACCTTCTTGCCACAGCTCGCATTGATGTGACATCCTGGATGAGCTGCACTACCTGAGCAACTCTGTGGGTTGTAGAGTTCGTCTCATGCTACCACGAGTGTGAAAGCATAACCAACATTCAAAAGTGACCAAAACATCAGCCAGAAAGCATTGGTACTGAGATGTGGTCTGTGGTCCCCACCTGCAGAACCACTCCTTTATTGAGGGTGTCTTGATAATTGCCAATAATTTCCATCTATTGTCTATTCCATTTGCACAACAGCATGTGAAATTTATTGTCAATCAGTGTTGCTTCCTAAGTGGACAGTTTGATTTCACAGAAGTTTGATTTAATTGAAGTTATATTCTGTTGTCTAAGTGTTCCCTTTATTTTTTTGAGCAGTGTATGTTCAGTAAATGCACTCAGTACTTGGTCAGAGCTCCTTTTGCATCAATTACTGCATTAATGCAGTGTGGCATGGAGGCGATCAGCCTGTGGCACTGCTGAGGTGTTATGGAAGCCCAGGTTGCTTTGAATAGCAGCCTTCAGTTTGTCTGCATTGTTGGGTCTGGTGTCTTTCATCTATGGGCTTAAGGTCAGGCGAGTTTGCTGGCCAATCAAGCACAGTGCTACTGTTGTTTTTAAACCAGGTATTGGTTCTTTTGGCAGTGTGGACAGGTGCCATGTCCTGCTGGAGAATGAAATTTCCATCTCCAAAAAGCTTGTCGGCAGAGGGAAGCATGAAGTGCTCTAAAATTTCCTGGCTGGTTCATGGCTGCGCTGACTTTGGTCTTGATAAAACACAGTGGACCTACACCAACAGATGACATGGCTCCCCAAACCATCACTGATTGTGGAAACTTCACACTAGACCTCAAGCAGCTTGGATTGTGGCCTCTCCACTCTTCCTCCAGAATCTAGGACCTTGATTTCCAAATCAAAATTGGAATGGAGTGTATCAATGACTGCCTTCTGGACATCTGTCAAGTCAGCAGTCTCCCCCATGATTGTGGAGCCTACTGAAACAGACTAAGGGACCTTTTTAAATGCTTAGAAAGCCTTTGCAGGTGTTTTTTGTTAATTATTCTAATTTACTGAGATAATGACTTTTGTGTAATGACTATATAATATGAGTTTCACTTTTTGTATTGAAGAATTAAAATAAATTAACTTTTTGATGGTATTCTAATTTAGTGAGATGCACCTGTATAGCACTATTTCCTTTCCCAGCCCTGCCATATGCCCAAACAGAAGTTTTTGACCACATATGGGGTATCAATCATCACGTTCGGGAGAAATTGGGTAACAAACTATGGAGTCTGTTTTTACCTATTATCCATTGTGAACATTTCAAATTTGATCTAAAACAACATTTTCGTGAAAAAAAAATAACATTTTCCATATGACAACCTAATGTTATCAAATTTTGTGTAATACCTGTGGTTCAAAATGTTCACTATACCCTTGGATAACATCCTTGAGAGATGTAGTTTCCAAAATGGGGTCACTTGTGGGAGGTTTCCACTGTTTAGGCACACCAGGGGCTCCCCAAACGCTGAATGCCGTCCCCTCTCGATGCCAGCCATTTTTGCGTTCAAAAAGTGAGAAATTGAACAACAAATTTTGGGGTTCAATTTCTCCTGATACCCTTCTGAAAATAAAAATATTTGGAGCTAAAGTAAAATTTTTGTGAAAAAAAAGTAAAATTTCATCATTTCCTTCCACATTGCTTTAGTTCCTGTGAAGCACCTGAAGGGTTAATAAACCTCTTGAATGTGGTTTTGAGCACCTTGAGGGGTGCAGTTTTTAGAATGGTGTCACTTTTCAGTATTTTCTGTCATAAAGGCCCCTCAAAGCCACTTCAAATGTGATGTGGTCCCTAAAAAAATGGTTTTGTAAATTTTGTTGGGAAAATGAGAAATCGCTGGTCAACTTTTAACCCTTATAACTTCCTAACAAAAAAAATTATGTTGCTGATGTAAATTAGACATGGGAAATGTTATTTATTAACTATTTTGTGTGATATAACTCTCCTGGTTTAAGGGCATGAGAATTAATAAGTTTGTGAAATTTTCTACACTTTTGCCAAATTTCCAATATTTTCACAAATACCGTATTTTTCGGACCATAAGACGCACTTTTTTCCCCTAAAAAATTTTTTGGGGGGGAAGGGGGTGCATCTTATGGTCCGAATGTAGTCCAAATATAGTTTTTCTAGAGCTTACTGTGTGGTGTGGGCTGGAGGCAGCAGCGATGGTGTGGTCGCACTGAAGGGAGCATGGTCGCAAGGCAGGAAGATCGCAAGGGTCGCAAGAAGGATCACATAGCAAAATCAGCAGCGCCGCCATTAATTCACTACAGCCGTGTTAGACTGGAGAAAGTGGGCGGTCTCCGGTCCAGAACACGTGCTGCAGTGACGTTATAAAGAGGCAGGGCCGGGGAGACTGCGCGTGATCTGGACCGGAGACCGCCCACTAACTCCTGTCTAACACGGCCATAGTGAATTCATAACATCGCTGTTGATCCCTGCTCCGTGATCCATCTCCCTGCAGTGCGACCCCCCCCCTGCTCCATGCCTAGTGCGGTCCAGACAAGAAACAGTGAGGCAAGCATTATACTGTAGATTAAGCACACACAGTAAAACACTACCGCTGTGGTGAACTATAACTCCCAGCATGCCATAGGAGCTGCATGACATGCTAGGAGTTATAGTTCTTCTCAGGAAAACCACATGACAAATATGGGGTGAACTATAACTCCCAGCATGCCATAGGAGCTGAAGAACTTGCCGGGAGTTACAGTTCTCCTCGTTTTTTGCTTCAAAAGTTTTCTCCCCTATTTTCCACCTCTAAAACCTGGGTGCGTCTTATAGTCCGAAAAATATGGTAAAGGCAAGTCGTATCTAACAAATGTTACCACTATCATGAAGTCCAATATGTCCCGAAAAAAACAGTCTCAGAATCAGCGGGATCCGTTGATGCGTTCCAGAGTCATTACTTCATGAAGTGACAGTGGTCAGAATTCAAAAATCTGTTGCTGAATTACCAAGTAATTAATATTTTATTCATATGCAAATGATGAGATATTAAGTACTCTGGGCGTGACAGAGCACTTAAGCAAGCACTGGCTCCCCGGTTGTGGACCCACCCAGCACCGGCCTCTTTAGCTTGATTGATATCCCTCTGTTTGCACTTGTCTGGTTCCTGACATCACACAGACAGTGAGCTATCAATCAAGCTAAAGAGGCCGGTGCTGACAGGCTCACAGTGTTTGATTTCAGAGGGGTAGTACAAGTCGTCTAACAAA
This sequence comes from Phyllobates terribilis, assembly GCF_046119375.1. NCBI lineage: Eukaryota > Metazoa > Chordata > Amphibia > Anura > Dendrobatidae > Phyllobates > Phyllobates terribilis. The sequence continues at coordinate 420,284,237 of NW_027362771.1, forward strand.
TTTCCCATAAAATATACCTTTTATCATTCATGATTAAAACCACCCTCCCCATAGATAAATCCTAGGATGCCCACCTCCACAGTAAGGCAGCTATTTACCCAGGGATCTGTAGGGACTGACTGTGGTATTTTGTGTTCAGTTTTGGTGGACTGTAAATCCATTTCTGTGGTAGTGGGTATTTATCCGTTTTATATATGTGATGTTTATATATGTTTAATACCTATGAGGGGGGAGTGTTTTTAATCATTAATGATAAAAGGTGCATTTTTTAGGTAATTTTGGTGCTGACAGGGAAATAACCTGGGTAACCAGTGGCTCCTTAAGTGCTCTGGGCATGAAGAAACACTTTACACATAATTTGCATATGAATGAAAACACTAATTACTCAGAAATACAACAACAAATAGATGAAATAAAGGTGTCAATGGATTTACAGTCCAAAGATATACTGTATGTGCTGTGGAGAGGGGAGGCTCATCTCATTGAGATATTTCCTTTAAAAGAGTGTTTTCATTGTAAAAAAAAAATTGATCTCTTGTTAATGTGGGGAAAATGTTGTGATATATTGGTTTTATTATTTACCAAGAACTGTAGTGAAATAAAAGTCTGTCTTACCCTGAGGACAGTGTTCCACAGGGGATGATGTTAAAATTCTATAATGTTCTCTATGACTTCCAGTTCTGGAATTTTCCTTTAAATTAAATTTCCCAAATTTAGCTAATATGGCAAATAGTTCCACTCTGGTAATAGGTTAGCTTACTAATTATATCATTGACCCTAGTATAAAAATCAGATTTTGGGACCCACTGGTAATAGGATTGATGAGTATTTTGTACACCACTGTGGTATATGTTTCCCATATGTAAATAATGCAGAATATTAGTATAAGTTGGGCATAGTACACATTGCATTTGTGGCCACTGTTGGGTGCATGTATACGGCCTTCATCGGCCACAATTTTGATGGAGGTCATGGTATTTGTACACCATATAAACAAAGAATAAACACATGCCACACACTGTATTTTTTATATTAATTTTCACGACACACTCGTGGAATCCATCTGGTAAATGGGCCTGTTGCAAACATTAAAGGGAATCGGTAACCAGGTTTTTGCCACCTAATCTGAGAGCATCATAATAAAAAGACAGAGACCCTGATTCCAGTGGCATGTCACTTACTGTGCTGCTTAGTATAGTTTAGATAGTATCAGCAGGAGATTATCACTAGAGAACTAGTAAACCTGCTGCCATGTAGTCCTCCATACTCATCAGATCTGTATAGCCCTGCCCCCACCACTGATGGTACAAAGCAAGCTGCCAATCAGTGGTGTGGGCAGGGTTAAACCAAGCTCAGTATTCAGAGAACTGAATCTTCAGCAGATAAAACAGGGATTTTATTAAAACTGCATCAAGCAACCTAGTAAAAGATACATCTCTGGAATAAGCATCTCCGTCCCTACATTATGCTTCTCTTAGATGAGGTAGCAAAAACCTGGTGACCGATTCCCTTTAATGTATATGATATACAGTACAGACCAAAAGTTTGGACACACCTCATTTAAAGATTTTTCTGTATTTTCATGACTATGAAAATTGTACATTCACACTGAAGGCATCAAAACTATGAATTAACACATGTGGAATTATATACTTAACAAAAAAGTGTGAAACAACTGAAAATATGTCTTATATTCTAGGTTCTTCAAAGTAGCCACCTTTTGCTTTGATGACTGCTTCGCACACTCTTGGCATTCTCTTGATGAGCTACAAGAGGTAGTCACCGGAAATGGTCTTCCAACAATCTTGAAGGAGTTCCCAGTGATGCTTAGCACTTGTTGGCCCTTTTGCCTTCACTCTGCGGTTCAGCTCACCCCAAACCATCTCGATTGGGTTCAGGTCTGGTGACTGTGGAGGCCAGGTCATCTGGCGTAGCACCCCATCACTCTCCTTCTTGGTCAAATAGCCCTTACACAGCCTGGAGGTGTGTTTAGGGTCATTGTCCTGTTGAAAAATAAATGATGGTCCAACTAAACGCATAGCGGATGGAATAGCATACCGCTGCAAGATGCTGTGGTAGCCATGCTGGTTCAGTATGCCTTCAATTTTGAATAAATCCCCAACAGTGTCACCAGCAAAGCACCCCCACACCATCACACCTCCTCCTCCATGCTTCACGGTGGGAACCAGGCATGAAGAGTCGATCCGTTCACCTTTTCTGCGTCGCACAAAGACACGGTGGTTGGAACCAAAGATCTCAAATTTGGACTCATCAGACCAAAGCACAGATTTCCACTGGTCTAATGTCCATTCCTTGTGTTCTTTAGCCCAAACAAGTCTCTTCTGCTTGTTGCCTGTCCTTAGCAGTGGTTTCCGAGCAGCTATTTTACCATGAAGGCCTGGTGCACAAAGTCTCCTCTTAACAGTTGTTGTAGAGATGTGTCTGCTGCTAGAACTCTGTGTGGCATTGACCTGGTCTCTAATCTGAGCTGCTGTTAACCTGCAATTTCTGAGGCTGGTGACTCGGATAAACTTATCCTCAGAAGCAGAGGTGACTCTTGGTCTTCCTTTCCTGGGGTGGTCCTCATGTGAGCCAGTTTCTTTGTAGCGCTTGATGGTTTTTGCAACTGCACTTGGGGACACTTTCAAAGTTTTCCCAATTTTTCGGACTGACTGACCTTTATTTCTTAAAGTAATGATGGCCACTTGTTTTTCTTTACTTAGCTGCTTTTTTCTTGCCATAATACAAATTCTAACAGTCTATTCAGTAGGACTATCAGCTGTGTATCCACCAGACTTCTGCACAACACAACTGATGGTCCCAACCCCATTTATAAGGCAATAAATCCCACTTATTAAACCTGACAGGGCACACCTGTGAAGTGAAAACCATTTCCGGTGACTACCTCTTGAAGCTCATCAAGAGAATGCCAAGAGTGTGCAAAGCAGTCATCAAAGCAAAAGGTGGCTACTTTGAAGAACCTAGAATATAAGACATATTTTCCATTGTTTCACACTTTTTTGTTAAGTATATAATTCCACATGTGTTAATTCATAGTTTTGATGCATTCAGTGTGAATGTACAATTTTCATAGTCATGAAAATACGGAAAAATCATTAAATGAGAAGGTGTGTCCAAACTTTTGGTCTGTACTGTATGTACGGAGCTTTTTCCTAGCATACACCTTGAATGTACTGTAGTACACAAGGCATTGCAAACGATCATTTGTAACTGTAAGTTGCTATATCAAAAACATCTGAGATCTTCAGGTAATAGTTATTGCTATATTAAGATCCTGGAAAAGATAATTAGTTGGTGATTTCCCATATAAATGCTGTATTGTATGGATGCTGACCGTAGCAAATGCCTGAATATGTTCATCGATCAATAGAACAATTCTTCCCATAGTGAAGTAACATCTGCATATTCCATGTCTGACTGTGGTCAGAATACTTTTATTTTTATATCACTTTTTTTTTGTAGTCAAAGATGAAAAGGAAAAAGAAACTTTTTGCTATCTATACTGTAACCTAAATGTTTTGTGCTTTGTAGTGAATCGGATAGTCAAGACAATATTGAGTTATGTGATATTAATGTGAGAACAAAATACGTTTCTTCCTCTAATCTTAATTGAGTAAGAAGATGTTTTGATGTTTCAAAAAATAATGATAGTTTTGAGGAATTTTTCAGCCTCCAAATATATTTTTTCTTTAACACTAAAAACTTCAAGTCCCAAGGCAGATTTTACAAGTATTCATCATCAAACTTCCTTTTAAATCTTTACTTCTGAAGGAACACTATCCGGCAGGCTCTGGGCTATCTTTTAAGAGTTCATTTGTTGTATTGCAGACCTCAAAGGCACATGTCATTGACAAAAATAGAAGTTTTACGTTCAAAAACATCCACATTTAATTTTTTTTTGTAATGAATTCAATGCACTAAGACTATCACATGCGACTGGCTGGGATTATTTTTACAAGAGAGAGTGAAACAGATGAATTTTTTGATTTTAAGAGTGAATATCTTCTGTATCATAAAGACATTGCGTTAAAGGGTTGTTGTTGTGTTTCATCTTCTGGAACACACCACTCCCTTGCCTCCTTGCTTCCTGTGTGACGAGGGCAGTGGTCGCTTGAAGATTTATGGGTTGGACCCAAAGCATGTTTGTGCTGTTGGCCCGAGCTGTGCAGTCTCCGATGTTGCTGCAACACTGGAGAATCACAAGGAAACTGAAGCTGGCCAGATCGTGCTCTTTAGTGGTCCTGCAAGTTTTATATCCGTGCCTACCAGCTCTATAAAAGGGCTTGTAAGGCTACCTTCACACTTTGAGTATTTGGTCAGTATTTTACATCAGTATTTGTAAGCCAAAGTCAGGAGTCGAACAATCAGAGGAAAAGTATAATAGAAACACATCACCACTTCTGTACTTTTCACCCTTTCCTGATTTTGGCTTACAAATACTGATGTTAAATACTGACCAAATTCTGAACGTGTGAACGTGGTCTTAGTCCTGCAATTTCTCAGCCACACTGCTGGGCTGCAGAGGTGGCCGGTAACCTAGACAATGAGTAGTAAATGATAACATTAAAAATCCCTCTGTTCTTGGGAATTGATACGATTTTGAAGATGAGTTAGATGTTGTGGCTAACCTTTTACTTTAGTGGCTAATTGGGTATTACATGTCTGACAGCTAAGTGGGTATGCTTGCCATAATTTAGGGAGTAGCTTATGGTATCTGGTAAGCATATGACCGCCCTTTGCTAGTTGCATGCATTATTCCATGTTGGGATAATGATCAATAAAAAGGCAAGCACAGTTCTGGGATGTATTAACAGAAGCATAGAGTCTAGATCACATGAAGTCATTATCCCCCTCTACTCCTCCTTGGTTAGACCTTATCTGGAATACTGTGTCCAGTTCTGGGCGCCACATTTAAAAAAAAAAATCGAATAACTGACTGGAGTAAGTTCAGAGAAGCGCTACCAGGATGGTGAGAGGACTGCAAACTATGTCCTACGAGGAACGGTTAAAGGTCTGGGAATGTTTAGCTTGCAAAAAAGAAGGCCAAGAGGAGACTTAATAGCAGTCCACAAATATCTGAAGGGATGTCAGTGTAGAGGGATCATCCTTATTCTCATCTGCACATGGAAACACGAGAAGCAATGGAATGAAACTGAAAGGGAGAAGATACAGATTAGATATTAGAGAAAGCTTTTTGGCAGTGAGAGTGATCAATGAGTGGAACAGGCTGCCATCAGAGGTGATGAGATCTCCTTCAATGGAAGTTGTCAAACAGAGGCTGGACAGACATGTCTGAGATGGTTTGGTGAATCCTGCATTGAGCAGGGGGTTGGACACGATGACCCTGGAAGTCCCTTCCAACTCTACCATTCTATGAATAAAGTTAGGAAAATCTGTAAATTTCATAAGTTTTATCATTTCATTGGTATTATACTGGTTTCTTAGAGAGCAAAGTTTAAAATGGAGCCATTACTGTTCAAAGGTTTTGTTCTGGCTGAGCCCTAATCTCTTCAATGGAGCAGAGCTGCAGTACCAGGGACTGTCCATGGACAACAGTGCACTGTTTGTAGAAGGATGCAGCCTTGTATTTCTCAAACAGGTCAATCTTTTTAGCACTGACATTATGAGGGGCTTTGGTTTTAATGCGTTGAATTGAATGAGCAGAGACCCCACCAATCTATGGAGTCTCCAATGGCTATTTTAAAGGACTCCAAACTGCACATGGGAAAGCGAATACATCCTGGTGTTGGTCACAGGACAGTTTTGGGTGGAATTCTGCCCATCAGACAGTTATGTCATAAATAATACATGATTGTGATATATTATATAAAATATTGATACATAGTGTACATTACATTTTTATTTATTTTAATGAAAAATACCATAGTCAGCCACAGGCTGACTGATTTGACCTAAAAATAAAAAAAAATGAAGCTATTGATTTTAGAAAAATGTTCCTATTGATTTTAGGTGATCTATTATTGTGTCAGTGACCGGGACTTGCCATGCAGCATTAGATCTGAAAGGCTGTATGGATCGATTACAGCGTACATCGCGCTTACTTAGTTATTTGCACATCATACACAGTGGCTTTGCTTTCACTAAACACAATAAAATACCATGGCCTAAAGCAACTTGTTAAAGAATGGGCTCAAAAGATTTTTCTTTTCTGAAATCTTTAGAAGTTTTCAAAGTGCCATCAATAACTTGTAAGAAAGGCTTCTTTCCAGGGAGAAGTGTAGCAAGAGAATATTTTCCAATAGCAAAAGTAACAGGATCCTCTTTAGTATACACCGAACTGATTGATCGATGGATGCAGGGTTTCTAATGTGATGAAGCACATCACGGTCTTAAGATTCACATGATGGATGATACATTAGAAATTTCCAAAGTGATTTATTAGTGGACAGAATGAAAAAAAACTATTTTTGATTTGTTTTTTTTTATTAAGGTGTATTCCCACACTAGCATCTTCTGATCTGTATAAATCCCAGAGCCCGGGATCTCAAACTGGAAGGTACTGAGGATTCTATTCACTGGCAAGGTTGTGCCAGACCCCGAACATTGTGCGTCAGAAGATTCCTGTTTTGATCTGCAACATGAACTAAGGAAAGATATAGGGGAAAGCTGTCCCTACAGTAAGACTAAGCTGAATCCCTACGATGTAGCGGACTGCCTGTTCCTAGTGAACAGACTCGCCTTAGTCCTCAGCTAGTCTGAACGAAGACCTATAGCATTAAGGGAGGGGTCCCTAAAAGAACTAAGGACTAGGACAAAAATGGGACACCTCCTAAACAGAAAAGTAGTTGCAGAACACAAAAGACAAACTGACAAAAAAGTACTAGAGGTCCCAGAAGGACCAAGCGAACTGACAGAGAAAGGCACAGAAGCACCTGACTAGAGAAACAGTCAAACACTGAAGTCCAGCACAGCCAAAAGTTAGGAGCTGGAATATAAAGGCAGATGGTCACGTGACCGCAAAACACAAGATGGAAAAACAAACAGGAGGGTTCTAACAGTACCCCCTCTTTTATGAGGATCCTCCGGATCCTCCAGGCCTAGGCCTATCCAGAAACCTCTTGTGGAAAGCCTTAACAAGCCTAGGAGCAGAGACATCATCCGTCCTTACCCAGGAGTTGTCTTCGGGACCAAAACCCTTCCAGGAGACGAGATACTGTAATCTCCCTCTATGTCATCTAGAATTCAAGATACGAGAAATTTCATATTCGCCGTCTTCCACCACAGGAGGAACTGTGACAGTGGCGCCCGTATCAGATACATCAGCCTTTTTCAACAAGGAAACATGGAACACAGGATTAATCTTCCAGGAAGTAGGGACATCCAACCTAACAGCAGACCGGTTAACAACCTGAAGCACTTTAAATGGACCCACAAAATTAGGACCCAGTTTTTTAGAGGGAATCCTCAACCGCAGGTTCTTTGCGGACAACCAAACCATGTCACCCGCAGTAAACAAAACCTCCTTACGTTTCCTGTTAAAATACTTCTTGTACTTCTTGTTAGCCTCTTGAGGGTTGCAACGTACATTAGTCCAAATTCTCTCCAAATCACCGGAAAAATTCTCCTCCTCCGGCACCGCCGACCCCAATTTGGAAAACGAACCAAAAGACTGATGTCTCCCAGTACAACAAAAAAAGGAGAACACCCAGCAGAGGAGGATGTATGATTGTTAAGAGCAAATTCTGCGAGAGGCGGAAACTCAGACAACACCTCTTGATTGTCCGCCACAAAACAACGCAAAAACTGTTCAGCAGCCTGGTTCTTTCTTTCAGTCTGTCCATTAGACTCAGGATGATAACCAGACGAAAATGACAAATGGACTCCCAACCTGTCACAAAAAGCACGCCAAAAGCGAGCCACAAACTGAGGTCCTCTATCAGAAACAATATCCGTGGGAACGCAATGGAGCTTGACAATCTCCTTAACAAACGCCTTAGCGAGTGTCTTGGCGTAGGGCAACTTAATGAATGGAACCAAATGACACATCTTACTAAAACGGTCCACGACCACCCAGATAACAGTAAAATCCTCGGACACAGGAATATCCGTAATAAAATCCATTGTGAGATGCGTCCAAGGCGCACTAGGAACCTCCAGAGAGCAAAGCAACCCTGCAGTAGGAGTATGTGAAGCCTTTGACCTAGCACACACAGTACATTGACGCACACACTTGATGACTTCCCTCTGCCATCCAGGCCACCAAAAACTGCGACTGATAAGTCTCTTAGTCTCCGAAATTCCTGGATGACCTGCCAACCGAGACTCATGACACTCCACAAACAAATCTCTCTTAAAGGCTCTAGGCACGAACAACCTCCCATGGGGAGTGTTAGATGGAGCATCATCTTGAGCTTTCAGAATCCCATTCTCCAACACGGAGTCCAATGCCGCCACCTCAACTCCTTTCTGTAAAATGCTCTCCTCCTCCTCGGCACCGACCATAGGAGAAAAGCTGCGAGATAAAGCATCGGCTTTAACATTCTTAGTACCTGGGATATAGATAACAGAAAAATGAAACCGAGAAAAAAAAAGTGCCCACCTAGCTTGACGGGCATTCAAGCGCTTGGCAGCATCCAGATAGATCAAATTCTTATGATCTGCGAAAATCTGAATAGGAAATCTAGCGCCTTCCAAAAAATGACGTCAATGTTCAAACGCAAGTTTAATAGCCAGCAACTCTCGATTAACAACATCATAATTCAGTTCGGTTTCCGAATTTTTTTTCGAAAAGAAGGCACAAGGATGTACTCCACCCTTGTTCTCCTGAGACAAAGCTGCTCCGACCCCTACCGATGAAGCATCGACCTCGACCAAAAAAGGCTTGGTCTCATCAGTCTGCATAAAGATAGGGGCAGAACTGAACCTCTCTTTGAGATACTCAAACGCTTCAATGGCCTCAGTAGTCCACTGGGCCGTATTCGCACCTTTCCTGGTGAGATCGGTTAGAGGTTTAACAATTACAGAAAAATTCTTAATGAATTTCCTGTAATAATTGGCAAAACCCAAAAATCTCTGTATAGATTTCAAACCAATAGGCCTAGGCCATTCCTGCTCAGCCTGAACCTTCACAGAGTCCATCTCAAAGCCCTCGCTGGAGACAGTGTAGCCCAAAAAATGAATTTTCTGCACAGCGAACTCACATTTCTCCAGCTTAGCAAAGAGTGAATTATCACTCAATAACTGCAAAACTTCACGTACACTCTGCCAATGTGACTCCAGATCTGGCGAATAAATCAAAATGTCATCCAAATACACAACCACATTCTTACCAATCAAATGTCTCAGGATGTCATTAATAAGGTTCTGAAAAAATGCAGGTGCAGTGGTAAGACCAAAAGGCACATCACCAGATTCTCAAAATGACCTACCGGAGTGTTAAAAGCAGTTTTCCATTCATCACCCTCCTTCACTCGTAACAAATTGTATGCCCCCCGGAGATCAATTTTTAGAGAACCACTTGGCCCCCACTAACTGGTTAAACAAGTCAGGAATTAACGGCAATGTGTAGGAATTGCGTGCGGTAATCTTATTAATTTCACGAAAATCCAGACATGGACATAAACCCCCGTCCTTTTTCTTAGCAAAGAAAAATCCAACTGCCACAGGCAACTTAGAAGGCAGGCTAGTCTGTATGTATTCCTCCAAGGCCTTTCTTTCAGGGATAGACAGATTAAACAAGCGACTCTCGGGAAGAGTAGCTCCCGGAACAAACTCAATGGCGCAATCATAATCCCTATGAGGAGGTAAAACTTGTGACTCCTCCTCCGAAAAAACCCTCCAAAAATCTTGAATAGGTACAGGTAATTCCCCTTTTTCCACAGCCACAATGCGACCATTACAACATTCATCATAGCAATTCGGACTCCAAGACTTAATCACATTAGGAGACCAGTCCAGTAAAGGATTGTGCAGTTTTAACCAAGGCAATCCTAGAACAACCGGAGAGGGTAAATTATCTAAAACTACCAAGTCCAAAATTTCTTGGTGAACTCCATTGATAGTGAGGGGAAATGCTGCAACCTTGTGAGTAATACATTTCAAGGGAGTGTTATCAATTGCAATCACAGAAATAGGTGATGACAAAGGTTTGGATTTCAATTTAAGGTTTCCAAAAACCCTTTATCAATCACATTAAGTGTTGAACCACAATCCACAAATACCTGAAATTCAATCAAATCTCCCTGCAAAGTAGTACCCCCAGAAAGAAATACTCCTGCAGAGCGTAAACAAGCTATACGGGCGTAACTGACCTTTTTTTTTTTCTTTACTTAAACGAAGCTCACAACACTTAATCAAATGGTCAGCTTTGCCACAATAAAGACACAGTCCCTCGGCGAATCTCCGGTCTTTTTCCTGAGAGGGGAGCGACTTCGCCCCAACCTCCATCGGTTCTCCGCTGTCAGAGCAGATTTTCTGGGGACTAGGAACTGACATTACAAGAGTCTTTACCTCATTCAGCCTGAACCTCAGCCTCCTGTCCACACGAACAGCTAATTGCATAGCATCCTGCAAAGTCTCAGGTGCAGGGAATGCAATTAGCAGATCCTTAACCCCTTCACTCAAACCAGCAAGAAATAAACATTTCAGCGCAGGATCATTCCATTTAACTTCTGACGCCCATCTCCTGAAGTGTGTGCAATAATTTTCAATATCAGCTGACCCCTGATTCAAACGCCTGAGTTCTGCCTCAGCAGATGAAATTCGATCAGGATAGTCATATAATAGCCCCATAGCAGAAAAAAATTCTTCAACAGACCTTAAACACGGATCATTAGGTTGGAGAGAAAAGGCCCACCCCTGCGCAAAAGTGACATAATAAAACCAATGCACTGTGATTCATTCCCAGAGGACCTTGGTCTCAAACGAAAATATAACAAACAAGCATTTTTAAAGGAAAAAAAATCTTGCTGTTTACCATAAAAATCATCAGGCAGTCCTACCTTGGGTTCGACAAAATGTGCTCCAGAACAGCTACTCACGTGTTGCTGAAGCTCGGCCACCTCCCGAGACAATCCCTGCAGGTGTTGAGCCAAATCTTGGACGGAAACCATACTGATCCCCGAATTTCTTTCCTTTTAGTTTATGGGCTGGACTTACTGTTATGATCTGCAACATGAACTAAGGAAAGAAAGGGGAAAGCTGACCCTACAGTAAGACTAAGCTGAATCCCTACAATGTAGCGGGCTGCCTGTTCCTAGCGAACAGACCCCCCTTAGTCCTCGGCTAGTCTGAACGAAGACCTATAGCATTAAGGGAGGGGTCCCTAAAAGAACGAAGGACTGGGACAAAAATGGGACACCTCCTAAGCAGAAAAGTAGTTGCAGAACACAAAAGACAAACTGACAAAAAAAGTACTAGAGGTCCCAGAAGGACCAAGTTAACTGGCTAAAGAAACAGTCAAACACTGAAGTCCAGCACAGCCAAAAGTTAGGAGCTGGAATATAAAGGCAGATGGTCACGTGACCGCAAAACACAAGATGGAAAAAACAAACAGGAGGGTTCTAACAATTCCTTTATGTTAATATCCCATCAATAAAGTCTTATTCCAAAGCAAAACCAAAATTAGCCAGTTCATGGCTGTGCACATTTTCAGATTTTATCGTCCATGCGCTTTTAACGGCCTGAAAAAAAAAAAAACCTTTTCATTCGGATATTGAAATAATTTTTGTCTTTAATTCTTGCAATACATGGGGCCTAATTTTTTTGCCCTTTTTATGTTTTGGTTTATTTTGCTGTTATCGGTTGGGGTGGTGAAAATGTAAAGAAACCCTCACTAATACAGCTGCACAATCTCCTGCTAGCTGCTTATTTTGCAGTGATGTTTTAGAACGTCAGTGCAGAGTAAAGTGTGGACTGCCCAGCGATTTAGGCTGTGTGCCCACGTAGCGTTTTTCAAGCGTATATGCTGCGGAATTTCCGCAGCGTAAACGCTTGTAAAACGCATGTATATCCGCACCCCATGGTCCCCAATGGCATTCCGCAATGTCAATGCCCATGCTGCGGATTTTTCCGCAGCGTATATGCTGCGGTCAAAAATCCGCAGCATGTTCATTAATTTTGCGGAAGCGCTGCGGAATCAATGTGCGGATGGTACCCAAGTCTGGAGGAGAGGAGACTCTCATCCAGACCTGGGTACCAAAGAACCTGTAAAAAAAAAAATAAAATAAAGTTTATACTTATCTTCTGATGTTTTCCCTCCGTCGCGCTGTTGTCTGAAGGACCTGCCACGTCATGAGTCATGTGACCCATCACATGACTCAATGACGTCCCCGCAGGTCCTGCACACAACAGCGTGAGCCGCTCAAGACTCCGGACGGGGCAGAGAATGCATCGGTAGGTGAGTATAAACTTTATTTTTTTATTTTTTACCATTCTGATTCTTTTTTTTAACTATTACTTGGTCACACTATATAAATCCATGCCGGTTGCATGGATTTATATAGTGTGAACAAGTTGTCAAAGCACTTTTCCAAGTGATGCTTATAATCACTTGGAGAAGTGCTTGATAACCCGCATGCGGAAATGCATGCAAAGGTGCCTCACAAACGCTTCTACCTGGCGGGAAAACCGCATGTAATATCCGCATGCGATTTTCCCGCCAGGGAGATGCGTAAAAAATATGCTTCAGGTCCGCAACGTGGGCACGTAGCCTTACAGTCCATGGGCAGTCCAGAAAAAGCTACAGTAACTTTTTTTTTTGTTTATCTATGCATTAATAGTAAACATGAAAATTAGAAACTTTGTAATTTATCTTATCAAATCTTTTTTTTTCTTCTCCTGGAATGACTATTCTTTCTCAAAATTCTCAATTTACAGGTAAAATGTTTCTTCTGTGAATATAGATGTTCCCATTACTGAGACAGGAGATGCTCATAAAGCTCTATGGTGAACTGTACCTGTCGGTTAAGGAGAACTTGCAGCAGATTGTCTGCCTCTAGCTCCTTCCTCCATCCCTCTCCATAGAATTTTAAAGGCACCAACTATCACCTATTGTATTAGTAAGTGAGAAAGTTTGTCCTAACTGAATACAGATTTTACCCATCAATTGAGAGTGAACGATCAGCTCAGGAGGAGAAAGGAACAGATTTCTCTGAGATATATTACAAAGTTTCTTATTTTCATGTGTACTGCTAATTTATGAAATGAAAATGATATTTGTGAATAAAATCTTCCTGTATGAGGCTGCTTATTGGATCCCTTGTCCACATGTGATTCACAGCTTTAGTAAATTTTATCACACAATGACAGTATGATTATTTAGCAACGTCATCATGCGCCACAAAGGATTGTGGGTGTGAGGCCCAATAGCCTTGTTCTAAAGTCTATTGGGCCAATGGCCATAGAGCGGAGTCTGAGATGCAGACTTTTTCCAGCACGGAGCACCAGTTATGTCAGTCCTATTGCTGTGTTTTATTAGACATTCGCTTGCTAGTCAGTTCAGCCTCAGGAAGTAATTGTTTCCATTCAGTGACTGTAAGCAGAGGAAGAAATACATGGATACACAAGGCCAGACCCAAGATTGGTAATCAAGGAAAGCCATCATTCCATTAATCTTGTTAGTATCTCAGGGGCCTCAAGCCATTGTTTTAACAGCCACTAGTCCCATTGTGTGGATGAGGAAAGTAGACCCAGAGGAGTCGCCACCACAAGGGGTCTCACATGTAATCCCAGGGGAAGGGCTTCTGGAATATTCTTCATTCCTTCAGCTAAAAGCAAATGTGTAAGGGGAAGAGAGTGCTAGTTTGCGCTTCCTGAACAATCTCATCTTACAGTAAATGTTGCATAATCAGCGCTGCCACCAGTGGTTGGCTGAGTGGGCATTTCCTAGCGTCTCCCATATGTAAACCAGCAGGAGACCTGTAGGGCACTGTAATGGGAGCCGCAGAGGATCAGCACTCGCCAGTATTGCTTTTCAAAGCCTTTCAAAAGTAAAAATGTATCAGCTAGGAAATCCCTTTATCAGTTAGGAGACAGAAGCTGCAGGACATACAGAATGGGGGATGCAGAATGCAATCAAGGAGAATGAAAAGAATTCTAATGTTTTTAAATAATAAAATATATGGCATAGTTATTCTAAATGTACCAGAATTTTGGCATAATTTGTGCTAAACAACTGATGTTTGTGACTTTCACCATATTTATATTTCCTGCAAAAAAAAAATCAAAATCAAAATAAAGACTATACTTAGAAATTGAGGTACAGAGTGAAATTAGCTGATTTGGGTAAGCCCACCTGCCACAAAAAGGTGACCAAATTCTTTCACTACCTATCAAAATCAGTAGGCACTTTCTGCCACTTGTCTGACAAGAGACGAAAATGAACATGGCCTAATGTGCAATGCTGGATGCCAAAAAAAATTTAAAAATTTGGCACAGATTTCTGGCACAAAGTAAGCATCAAGTAATAGGTGATGTAAACTTAGTCGAGGAAGAGGCTCCAGATCTGTCAAATGGCATAAACTTTTGATAAATCTGGTACGTTAAGACCGTCTAGTCCTAGTTTGCACAGCCAAAGAATCCCAGGATTGATATTTATGCATCAATGTTTGTTTTGTTTTTTTCAAGTGTAATTTGGCTATAAATGAAAACCAAACACATACAGCAGATGATAAAGATGTCAGCGTCACAGCGACACGTGTAAGGCTCGCTTACACGCCTGCATTGTGGCCTCAGTTTCTAACAGAAGCCATAATGTCCTACCATATCCGATACATGACTGACACCATTGGCTTCCAGTGGACCCCACTGGCTTTTTAATGGTTCCGCAAGGTGTCCCATCGTGCTGATAGGAGAAACAGTGTTGTGCCCAGAGCTATTTTTTTCCATCAAATATGAGTCTGCTATGGAGGCCTCAAACAGAGCCCCTGATGCAGTTATGGACAGAGCTGTATGTCAGAAAGAATGTGATGAAGTCTTCTTGATGTTTATTATTGCAGCTGGCAAACTTAAAAGCAGTAGCTGGAAATGTTCAACAGAGAATACATGATGGTCTGTAGTTGGGATGTTTGTACATTAGTGGTGACCCACTTCTGTATTTGATCATAGGCACATGAATACTAGATGTTACTGAAGTATGGAACCTATTGCATAGAAGGCCTCATTCAGACATAGTTTTCTATACAATACATGTGCTTTATCAGTGGTTTTTATGGATAGAACATGTACATATTAGAGTTGGGTGGATCGATTTGTAGGACTTCGGGTTCATTGGTCAGTTCCGTATTATCTGGCTGCCGGATGGAAGCTCTGCAAATCTTACCTTCCGGATTCCTGGCGCGGCCTTTGATTAGCCAGATTGGTGCATCATTATTGTGGCACGATGAACAGATGGCATAGTGACAGCCCTGTCTAGTCAAAAGTTGCTCCAAGCATATTGGCAGATAAGAGATGAGCAGGACTCCAGTTAAGCGTTCAGAGACTACTACCTGGCCAATAGACCAGAGTCCCGCGAATCATTCTGCCCATCTCTAGTTAGAGCCTATGGAGCTGTTGACATGTCCCTTTATTAGAGGCACAGATCATGTTCGCTCATTCAAATCAATAGATCTGTGGGAAAAAAATTGGAAAAAGATGGTTGCCATCCATGTGTTATCTCAGTGCTGTCCATTTTTTTCTTGTGTAATGGAAAAGAGAAGCTTGGATTTTTTTTTTTTAATCATACGATCAAAAATCTGATGCCATTCTGATTAAAAAAATGGGTCCAATGACATGGGTCCAAAATTGATGTAAATTGCATCCAAGGACACTAATGAAAAACGGTTAATTTTTTTCACAAGAAATAAATGTACACTCGAATGGGGCATTAGATGCAGAAAAATATCTGTTCTGATCTGATGGTGAACTGCAGATTCCAGTGTACATTTTTATTGGGTGGAAACCCTGCCAAAAAACAACTAGCTTGTGTGGTTTGCACTGTTAAAACCACAAAGAAGATGTCCTATCCAATCCACAGAGATACGGAATCGCCCAAGATAAAATCCTGCTATTATTGCAACTTCCATTATTTTTCTACGAAGAAGAAAGTTTCAGAAGATCTTGTAAAAATGCGGAGGTTGCAGGGTTCTTTGCAACTTTTTTTTTTAAAGTTGCGTAAATTCAATAGTGGATCCCAGCTTTTTATAGTCCTGTTATATTTGGTTTGATGTACAGACCAGCCGATAAATACTACAGAGAAAATCCTAATATTAGGAGAAGATTCGCTGTCATGTCTTCAAGGTGAACAGATGTTTTGTAATAGTTTCAGAGAGACTTTTAATGCTACTGCCTTGACTTACGACTTGATATTTGAAACATGGTTGTGTTTGGGACTTTTTATTCCTTGTCTCTACTGTCTCGTAGCTGGTCCTTAAAGTAGTAAAATGCACAATCAATTAAATTACAAGCTCCAGTGATATTTATTACCTTCTGAACATATATTGCAGATTGTAGCACAGCATAATGATCCCTGACCACGAATGTCAAGTGTCATACACACAGCACAGCACATAAAGCGGCTCACTGGTAAACATTTCTGAACTGAAAGAACAATTCTCTGACCTATTGATGTCTGGAATTCTTATGTGACTCTGCAGTTTAAAATCAACTCCATATGTACTGGCTTAAGGCTTTTACCATTGTGCCTTGCACAATAATGCTGATCTCAACCTCATGTCTTATAAAACTATATTTAATTTTTTTACTTACATAGTCTTTAATGGTTTACATAAGGTATATATATATATATATATATATATATATATATATATATATATATATTTATATTGTAAGGCAGCGCTAGTCATCATAATGGGGGATACTCGCTGCACCGGGTCAATTAAGGCACATAAGCAATGTCCTTCCGATAATTCACAATGCAGTTTATTATTTCGTCATAAACCACTAATCACACAGTCCATCTTAGTATACGCCCGGCATGTTTACACCTATCACCTCCGGGAGCTTCTCAAGTGGCAGACCGGCATATTACACACATCACAATTCGGGAGCCTTTCCAGCGACAGATACGTCCACTTGGCTCCCGTTATAGCCCTCGGCTAGGCAACAACATAAATGTCCATATAACGCAGCGTTTTTACCTTTAGCGGGTTTTGGCTGCTACAGTCCGTTTATTCCGCCACCACTGTGGCTTTGCGGCTTTCCCAGGTGGGGGTCTCTAGCCGTCGTCCCCTCATAGGCTACTGGTATGTCTTCCACACTTGACATCCAGCCTGCGCCTTTCAGGGTTCTGCACCAAGCCGGCTCTCCCTCAAAGGCCACTGACATCCACGCACCAGATCCAGGCTCGGCCTTCCAGGCTGCCAGGCTTCACTCTCGGCCTCACTAGGCCTCACACGAACGGTGTTCCCACACACACGGGAACAGGCCTTACGCCTCTCTCACCGAACACACCTGTCTCAAATTACCAGGGTTTATATATCCTGTGCACACACACACACACACATACTGACAGGACCTTGCTGATGTCACAGTCATGTGATCAGTCAGCTGTGTGTATCTGTCCTGTGTGCTGTCCCAGTCCTGTGTACAGACCTTTACTGTGCATACAGGACCTGTGTGATGTCACAGTCATGTGACCAGTCACCTGAGGGGGAAGGTATATGGTCAGGTAAAACACATCCTAGACCATTACCGTAATGCCAGCAAGTCGCTGCATTACATATCCCTCCCCTCTGTTCAAACTTGTGGGGTTGAACACATAATATACACAATCACCTCATATCCCGCAGCTCATACCGAGACCATGTACTTGTCAATTGCTCTGTTCAGCCCCTGGAATATTAGGCAATGACATTAGCCCATTCCTTAGGGACCTACCATTTGTCACTGTCACTGACTTCGTCGTGTCACCTTTCCGGGTCGTAACCTGGTCAGAGCTTCCCTGCTCCCAGCGGTCAGTTGTAACCTTGTCAGGTCTCCCCCGCTCCCAGCGGTCAGTCATACAGCGGTGTGACTCACATACCCTGGTATCTAAGGTCCGGTTCGACTCCGTACCGTCCCGTCCTCTATGGGGTCTTTTGTATGGGCTGCTCAAACCTGAGCTACTGGAGGTCTCACTACCTCTAAACCCACGCCCACTACTCTCAGGACATCTTGAAAGGTCCCTAACTCCAGCTGTAGCTGTTCTGTTATTTAGGGGGCCCTTTCTCTGTCTGGTCTCACTATTTCTAGACGGCTTCCATCTTCTGCTGCTCAGATGATGCTGTCTATCTACTCGCAGTCTAGCGAGATTCAATTGTTCTACCTCCTGCAGGTAGGTCACTCGGTACTCAATCAGCATGCGTATATATTCTAGGCTTTCTTCTGTTCCTACAGCAGAGAAGGACACCATGCCGTCTTCGTCTGGTATCCAGTCCTGAAGATCACGTGGATTGCTTACTTTCACCACACCAGACTTCTTGACCATCATCTGCATGGCTCGACCGCTTCTCCCAATGAGCTTTCTCACCAGAACATGAGGCACCCAGATGACCTCTTCACGCATACTGTGAGCTTTCCTCATCAGCTCCAGTTGTCTAACGGCTTGTTCCGTCTTCAACCGGAGAAACCTCTTCGTGCGAATACATCGCCAATGCATATCACTTAGGATCGCCACCCTCTTCACTGTGACTTCGGTCATGGACAGAACCACCAGCTGTTTAGCTTCGGAGGTCAAGTACACCTTACGGGCTCCCACAGCCTTCTTAAACTCTTCATGCACGGACTGACGGGTGCATTCTTCCCTCAAATCCTCGGGTACATCTACGAGGCATTTGTACCAAGACGTTTCGGTCTCACCAGTAGTTTCCAGATGATCAACCAGCTCAGGGTTCAGGGACAACTGACTTTCAGCTTCATCCCCCTGTATGCTTACCCTGAGC
The DNA here is from genome assembly GCF_046119375.1 of Phyllobates terribilis. NCBI lineage: Eukaryota > Metazoa > Chordata > Amphibia > Anura > Dendrobatidae > Phyllobates > Phyllobates terribilis. The sequence goes on from NW_027362771.1 coordinate 420,303,136, forward strand.
TGACTCACAGCTACAAATTCACGAATTTTCATCTTGACCACTTCCACTTCATATTTGTCTTCTGTTACCATGCTCTTAGCTCTCCTCAGGTCCACCTTCTCATGGTATAAGGGAGTGAGTGCAACATGTTTGCCCTTTTCCTTCTCCAAGGAGGCCTCGTTCACCGAGTGATACTTTGTCAGGCGACTTTTGAGCCCGGAAACGTCTTCCTCTAGTTCCGTCACTCGCCTCTCAGCGGCCCGTCTCTGAAGCTCTTCCTGCTTCAACTGCTCTTTTAACAGTAGAGTTCTCTCAGACCTCTCTTGCTTCAAATGGGCCTGAAGCAATTCCTTGAGCTCCATGATCTCGGCTCTTCCACCGCATCATCCAAGCTCGCATCACTCGAGGAGGTATCTGCTTCATACCTCCACTCACCAGCGGCCAACTCCGGGCCCTGGTCTGTGGCTTCTCCGATGGACTCCTCCATCTTTTTCCGCTCAGCTTCCATCTTACTGACTGTTTCTTTAAGGCACGTCTCCGCCCTCTGGAGAGTTTCACAGGACATCTGTAGCTCCTTCACCTGAGCTTCCAGACCTAGGGTCTTTCCACGGAGATCATCATTCTCCTCACGGGTCTCTTGCCGAGTGGTCTCACCCACTTGGCGCACTTGCTCTGCACCCGCCTTATCCTCCTCTAGTTTTTCTTTTACCTTGAGGAGATCCTCATAATCTCTCTTAAGTTGTTGCAGTTCCATACCGAACTTTTCATCACACTCCTTCTTGGAGTCACACAGCTCCTGGTTGAACTGTTCGCGCAATCGTTGTAGGTTTTGTTCACGCCCAGCAACTTCATGCTGCAGCGCCTCTTTGAGGGCAGACAGCTCTAACTGTACCAGGGAGAAGCGATCTTTCACCTCGCATAACTCCTCTTCATACACCGCTTTGTCAATCTGTAATTGAAAAACCTCCTCCTTGATTTTACGGCGGTCCTCCTTAATTCCGTAGAACATTTCCTTCCAATGGTTAATTTCCGCGTTGCATCCCTCCATGTCTCGCTGCCAGTTCCTCATAACCTGGTATATTTTCTGCTGCTCAGACTCCAGGTTCAGCTGGTCTGAGGACACGTTCCCCAGGTTTTCACATAACTGCTGCACGTCAATCTGACACTGCGGCCTGATAGGCTCCAGCTCTTGGTCATGACTGGCCGCCTCCCCTTTCAGGGCTGTCGGATCCTGATCCGTCAGTCTCAGTACCGTACCGGAGGTTGCTACTGGCAACGTCATCTCCTCTTCTACCTCTAAAGGAGGATCCACACTTGAAGCATAGGCACACAGTACTATATTCTCTTTATTTTCATTTTCAGGGAGTACTACCAGAGCAACCTTTTTGTGGCCCTTGCGCCGTCGACGACGAGAGGGGGACTCTCTCCCCTCGTCTAGCCCCTCCTGACCGAACTCACTTTTTACTTTCATAGTGTCACAGTCAGCTACGGGGTCTGTATCACTCCCCATGGTGTTGTGGACTACCAGGTCACCTCCCACTTTGACGTCACCCCCTTCTACTGGAGTTACCCCGTTATCAACGGTCACATTGTCATTTTTAGGAGGTACCAACCCACAACCAGTAACAATTTCCAGTTTTCTGCAGTCCACACTCTTGTGAAAATCCGCCCCTTTTTTAGACTCCGCCCCCTTTTTAACAACCACACCGGCAGGGTAATTTTTACACAAAAAATCAGCAGTAGTCTTAGGACTCAGTTCGTTCACAACATCTCTTACCACCTCCCCGGGCACTCTGGGACAACACTGGCGCCCCCGGAGAGTCCATAGAATGGTCCACTGCCGCCATTCCATATGGTGCCCACAGCTCCTGCGGTTCCTGCACCATGTCCAGTAAAAGTTTCCCAAATACCTGCTCCGGTTCCAACCGGCCCTTCAATCGCTCAATAGCTCCAGACAGATCTGCTGCTTTGCTCACAGCCAACACGGTTCGCTGTTCACACTAGAACTTCACCGCTCTCCCGGAAAAAATATTCGTGGCCCCGCCGAGCTACCGCAAACCAGGTTTGAGTGCGACGATAATCTTCGCAACCCCGCCGAGTTGCAGCCAGATGCTTTTAATTTCGTGAGCCCCGCCGAGCCACAGCAAACCAGGTTTGAGTGCGACGCCAATCTTCGCAACCCCACCGAGTTGCAGCAAACAACCGGATTTGAGTGCGACGACAATCTTCGCAACCCCGCCGAGTTGCAGCAAACAACCGGATTTGAGTGCGACGACAATCTTCGCAACCCCGCCGAGTTGCAGCCAGATGCTTTATCCACACTCGTCGTCCTGTGCCGTTGCCCCTAGCAACCCAGTTGTCGTTGCCGCTAGCAACCGGTCTGCCGTTGCCCGCATTCTCCACCACATGTAAGGCAGCGCTAGTCATCATAATTGGGGATACTCGCTGCACCGGGTCAATTAAGGCACATAAGCAATGTCCTTCCGATAATTCACGATGCAGTTTATTATTTCGTCATAAACCGCTAATCACACAGTCCATCTTAGTATACGCCCGGCATGTTTACACCTATCACCTCCGGGAGCTTCTCAAGTGGCAGACCGGCATATTACACACATCACAATTCGGGAGCCTTTCCAGCGACAGATACGTCCACTTGGCTCCCGTTATAGCCCTCGGCTAGGCAACAACATAAATGTCCATATAACGCAGCGTTTTTACCTTTAGCGGGTTTTGGCTGCTACAGTCCGTTTATTCCGCCACCACTGTGGCTTTGCGGCTTTCCCAGGTGGGGGTCTCTAGCCATCATCCCCTCGTAGGCTACTGGTATGTCTTCCACACTTGACATCCAGCCTGCGCCTTTCAGGGTTCTGCACCAAGCCGGCTCTCCCTCAAAGGCCACTGACATCCACGCACCGGATCCAGGCTCGGCCTTCCAGGCTGCCAGGCTTCACTCTCGGCCTCACTAGGCCTCACACGAACGGTGTTCCCACACACACGGGAACAGGCCTTACGCCTCTCTCACCGAACACACCTGTCTCAAATTACCAGGGTTTATATATCCTGTGCACACACACACACATACTGACAGGACCTTGCTGATGTCACAGTCATGTGATCAGTCAGCTGTGTGAATAGGTCCTGTGTGCTGTCCCAGTCCTGTGTACAGACCTTTACTGTGCATACAGGACCTGTGTGATGTCACAGTCATGTGACCAGTCACCTGAGGGGGAAGGTATATGGTCAGGTAAAACACATCCTAGACCATTACCGTAATGCCAGCAAGTCGCTGCATTACAATATTTTTATATATATATATATATATATATATATATATATTTACATATATATAATATATATGCCATTTCTTCGCAGTGTCACAGGATGCTGCCAGTAGTGGATCTTGATGACTTGTGTGCCCAAGTGCATTCAGAATATTCAGAGTGGCAAAAGATTCCTCTGACAATCATGTAGCATGTAATTGCAGAGATTTCTACATGTGGTGCTCAAACTCTATACTGAATAAATTGAGATGTTTTGAAAATTACCATTTTTCATCATTGCCATTTCATTAACTTGTCTACAGTAAACTAATGTATTATTTATGTACCTTATTTTCCTGTTGATTTTATGGTGCCATGTAGCTTTTCTCCAAGAAGGAAGAAAATTGGCTCACTAGTCCCACTTCTAGGTAGCTAATCTGTGAGTCAATGTCCAGCCTATTAAAGAGCTTTGAAATGACCAGAGATAGTAGAGGATTTCTTCTTAAAGAGAGCCTTGACTTTAAAAGGAAATGTGTGATCAGAAAATGACCTATTGTTTAACCCTGCCTGATATTTGCTGTATATATAAGTGTGATAGTGTCATATTGTATGTGGGTATTATTTTGTGTATATTTATATTTTACTGATTTTCATCGTGTTCTCTTGTTGCTCTGTGTCCCTCTAATGTTGACTTCTGTAGGATGGGTTGATATTGGTTAATTGATGAATAGCTGTTAGTTATCATCTGATATCAACTCCCACGGCTTATTATACGGTTATCTGTGCACAGGGTCAGTGAATAATGCTGTTTGCTAATATGCTAATGACATATTGAACCAGGCTAGCTTGTTGATTTTGTAAAGCAATAGAAGGACCAACAATGCCACCTTCCCCCACTGCCCTGTGAATGAGGAGAGGGACTTTTAAATATCACAGCCAGGAGAAACACTGGTTAGATGCTGTGTGGGACAATGCCGTGAGGACAGCATGTCAGAGATAATGGGAGAAACCTGGATGACTTTGAAAATACTGCTGGAGGAATATATACGGAGAAGCATATGGACTATTTTATCTTCTGTCTGCTGGATTGTTGGACTCTCATCTCCCGGGACATTTATCCCGTTACTGGACTGCATTTGTATTTCTGGACTATATTATCCTCTGTGTGGTGGATTGTATATGACCTTTCAGTTTTACCTATAATAAAGGTCTTGGGATTGTTCACTCTTCTCTTGCTCTGTTGATGTGTGGTACTGGAGATGGACCCCGTAACAATAATTCATTGTCGGGAAGGACTTTCCGGCCAATCCAGTATATATACGTTATGGTGATCGCACAGGGATCACAGCATTTAGCATGCAGGCAGAGGGAAAAAGCCCCTCTGCCCTCGGATCGGAGACCCCACAATGTCATCCCGGGGTCCTGATCGTTGCCATGGTGACCTGATGTCGTCATGATGACATCCTGGTCACCAGAGCTAGCAAAGTTGCTTGATCATGTGCAGTGCATGATCTAGCAACTTTGTGTGTCAGTGCAGCACTGACAGTTCATAAGGCATAGGAATGCTCCTGCATCCCTATGCTTTATAAGCAATCAGGTTAAAAAAAAGTGAAAGTCCCATAGTGAGACAAAATGTAAAAGTATAAAAAAGTGAAAAAAAAATTGTAAAAATGTTTTTTTTAAATCACAAAAAATAAATAAAAAAAATAATAATATATTGTACCAATAAATATTGTTATAAAAAAAAATAGTATACATATTTGGTATCGCCACGACCTGAACGACCTAACCTATAAGACTGTCCCACTAGTTAATCTCTTTATTGAACACCGTAAAAAAAAAAAAAGAGGCAAAATATGATGCTTTACCATGAGACCACCGAACAAAACTTGGAATAAAACGCGATCAAAAAGACGAATGTAAATAAAAATGGTATCTCTGAAAACGTCATCTTGTCTCGCAAAAAAACAAGCTGCCATATTGCTCCATCAGCGTAAAAATATAAAAGTTATAGCTCTCAGAATAAAGTGATGCAAAAATAATTATTTTTTCTATAAAATAGTTTGTGTAAAAGTGCCAAAACATAAAAAAATATATAAATGTGATATCGTTGTAATTGTACTGACACAAATAATAAAGCTGCCTTATAAATTTTACCACACGCGGAACAACATAAAAAAAAACAATTCCTCAATTGCTGGTTTTTGTTCATTCTGCCTCCCAAAAATCGGAATAGAAAGCGATCAAAAAATCTACGTGTGCATGTCTCCAAAAGCACTAGCTGGGCATAACGTACTGCTCACTACAACGGCAGTTTGCAATTTTCACTCCGCAACATCCGCAGCTGCTTGTTTCTGGAATTGACTCAAAATCGCCACTAAACCTGTAGATAAGTTTATATTTATTATATAATTACTGTATACAATAATTATTATATAATTTCCAAAATGGGGTCACTTCAGGTGGGGATTCTGCTATTCTAGCATTTAGGGGCTCTGTATATTGAGTCTGCATATTATTCTAGAAAAATGTGCACTCCAGGAGACAAATAGCATGCTCCGTCCCTCCCGGGTCTCGCCATGTGGCTAAGCAGTACTGTACAGCCACATATGGGGTATTGCCACGTTCACCAGAAATTGTGGGATAAATTTTGGTGCCATTTTTACCCATTTCCCAGTGTGAAAATGTAAAATCTGGGGCTAAAACAAAATTTTGGTGGTAAAAATTTAGTTTTTTTCTACACTGACCAATGGTATAAAAATCTGTGACCCACCTGTGGTGTCAATATGATCACTGCACCCCTCGATGGGTTCAATGAGAGGTATAGTTTGTAAAATGGGGGCATCTGCTGTTCTGGCATTTCAGGGGTTTTGCCAATGTGACATGGCACCCTCAAACCAGTCCAGCAAAATCTGAACTCCAATATGGTGCTTCTTTCCTTCTGAGCTTTGTGTCTCAAAAGTAGTTTTTGACCACATATGGGGGGTATCGGTACACAAGAAAAATTGCAAAACAAATTTGGGGTCCATTTCTCCTACGATCCTTGTGAAAATGAAAAAATGTGGGGCTAAAACAACATTTTTGTGGGAAAAATACATTTTTTTTCATTTTTACAGATCCACGTTGTAAAATTCTGTGAAACACTTGTGGGTTCAAGGTGCTCACCACACATCTAAATAAATTACTTGAGGGGTCTAGTTTCCAAAATGGTGTTACTTGTCCACTGTTTAGACACATCAGTGGCTCTCCAAATGCGACAAGAGGTCCACTAATTATTCCAGCAAATTTTGCATTCAAAAACTCAAATGGTGCGCCTTCCCTTCCAAACCCTGCTGTGCGCTCGATCAGAGGTTTTCCTCCACACATGGGTTATCAACACGTTCAGGAGAAATTCCACAAGAAATCTTGGGGTCCATTTTTTACTATTACCCTTGCGAAAATAAAAAAAAATATGGGGTCTACAGTAACATTTTTGTAAAAAAATGTTAAATGTTTATTTTTTCCTTCCACATTCCAAAAACTCCTGTGTAGCACCTGAAGGGTTAATAAACTTCTCGAATGTGGTTTTGAGCACCTTGAGGGGTGCAGTTTTTAGAATGGTGTTACTTTTGGCTATTTTCTGTCATATAGACCCCTAAAAGTCACTTCAAATGTGATGTGGTCCCTAAAAAAATGGTTTTGTAAATTTTATTGGAAAAATGAGAAATCACTGGTCAACTTTTAACCCTTATAACTTACAAAAAAAATTGTTTCCAAAATTGTGCTGATGTAAAGTAGACATGTGAGAAATGTTATTTATTAACTATTTTGTGTGACATAACTCTCTGATTTAAGGACATAAAAATTGAAAGTTTGAAAATTGCAACATTTTCAACATTTTTGCCAAATTTCCATTTTTTTTCACAAATATAAACGCAAGTCATATCGAAGAAATTTTATCCCTATCATGAAGTACAATGTCATGAAAAAACAATCTCAGAATCAGTTGGATCCGTTGAAGCGTTCCAGAGTTATTAACTCATAAAGTGACAGTAGTCAGAATTGTAAAATTTGGCTTGGTCATGACGGTGAAAACAGGCTCGGGGTGAAGGGGTTAAATCAGGTTTTCCTGTTAAGGCTGCATGCCCACTATGCATTTTTTAAGTGGTACCGTGTATTGCCCCCTCTAACATCAATGACAGCTTGAAGTCTTTTGTGGTAGTTGTGAATGAGGTTCTTTAATTTCTCAGTTGGTAAAGCTGCCCATTCTTCTTGGCAAAAAGCCTCCAGTTCCTGTAAATTCCTGGGCTGTCTAGCATGAACTGCGCGCTAAAGATCTCCCCAGAGTGGCTCAATTATATTGAAGCCAGGAGACTGAGATGGCCACTCCAGAACCTTCACTTTGTTCTGTTGTAGCCAATGACAGGTCGACTTGCCCTTGTGTTTTGGATCGTTGTCATTTTGGAACGTTCAAGTACGTCCCATGCGCAGCTTCTGGGCTAATAAGTGCAAATTTGCCTCCAGTATTTGCTGATAACGTGCTGCATTCATCTTTCATTTGACTTTTACCAAGTTTCCTGTGTCTTTGTAGCTCACACATCCCCAAAACATCAGCGATCCACCTCCGTGCTTTACTGTAGGAATGTTGTTCCTTTCATCATAAGCTTGTTGACTTCTCTCCAAATGTAACATTTATGGTTGTGGTATGGTTCAATTTTGGTCTCATCACTCCAAATTACCTTGTTCCAGAAGTTTTGAGGCCTGTCTCTATGCTGTTTGGTGTATTGTAGGCAAAATACTTTGTGACATTTGCGCAGCAATGGCTTTCTTCTGGCGACCTGATCATGCAGCCAATTTTTCTTCAAGTGCCTCCTTATTGTGCATCTTGAAACAGCCACACCGCTAGTTTTCAGAGAGTCTTGAATTTCAACTGATGTTATTTGTGGGTTTTTCTTTGTATTCCGACCAATTTTCCTGGCATTTGTGGCCAAAATTTGTGTTGGTCTACCTGACCGTGGTTTTGTTTTTACAGAGCCCCTGATTTTCCATTTGTTAATCACAGTTTGAACGCTGCTGACTGGCATTATAAATTCCTTGGATATCTTTTGGTATCCCTTTCCTGTGTTATACAGTTCAACTGCCTTTTCCTGTAGATCCGTTGACAATTCTTTTGCTTTGCCCATGACTCACAATCCAGAAACGTCAGTGGCTGGATGAAAGATGCAAGAGTCTCTTTGGATCCCAGAAACTCACTCAGCTTTTATTCATACACACTGATTACAAGCAAACAGGTCACAGGTGAGGATGTTACCTTTAGGCTATGTGCCCACGATGCAGAAATGCTCCGGATTTTTCCTGAGCGTTTCTGCATCTCCCCTGGCAGAAAAATCGCATGCGGATTGTACATGCGTTTTCCTGCAGGGACATGCGGATGTGAAGCGTTCTTCACTTGCATTTCCGCATGCGGGTTGTCAAGCGCTTTCCAAGCGATTTTAGCATCACTTGGAAAGTGCTTGTCAACTTGGTCACACAATATAAATCCATGCAAACGGCATGGATTTATATAGTGTGACAGAAAGAATGGTAAAAAATAGAAAATAAATCTATACTTACCTTCCGATGGCCCCCGAAGTCTTGCTTCGCTCGGTCCTGGCTGCCGGCAGATTGCGATACACTGAAGGACCTGCCGACGTCAGCATCGCGTGACCCATCACATGACTATGACGTCAGCGCCGGTCCTCCAGTCCATCGCGAGCTGCCGGCAAGCACAGACAAGGAGACCGGGGGCCGCCAGAAGGTAAATATAACATTTATTTTTTATTTTATTCTTTTTTTTTTTACAGTTTTCTATAGTACCCAGGTCCGGAGGAGAGTCTCCTCTTCTCTAGACCTGGGTACCATCCGCACATTAGAACGCATGGAATGCGCATCTACATATACAGTGATGCAGATTCCATGCGTTCTAATGCAAGTCAATGGCGGCGAAAACGCAGCACTTCCGCAAAATAATTGGTAGTGCTGCGTTTTTTTCCACAATGATAATCCGCAGCGGAAATTTCCGCAGCATGTGCACAGCACGTGCGGATTATCATTGGGGAACATGGCAGGCCTTCTACCAAGCGTTTTTTAAGCGTTTCTGCAACGTTTTTGCCGCTGCAGAAATGCTTAAAAAACGCATCGTGGGCACACAGCCTTAGTCTCTATTCAAACTCATTTGTGTCAAATTCTGTGCACGTTATCAGGCCAAAATCACCAGGGTATGTGAACTTTTGATCAGGGTCATTTGGATGTTTTTGGTTGTCATTAAGATTTAAAAAGAGAAAACAGTAGTTTTTTTGTTATCAATCATATTCTCTGAAACAAGGTCAAGAAAGGAAAAATTCTGCCAGGGTATGTAAACTATTGAGCACAACTGTGTGTGTGTATATATATTCCCATAAAGTTAGTTCAACCTTGGGGAGATGGGATGCACTTGTTTGTTATCTGCATGTTCTAATATCTATTACCTCGAGATATTCATGTATCTGTGTCTGCTCTATTCTAGCTTTCTCGTAGGATTTTGCTCCACATTATTATTGCCAAGCTTGTAGCTATAGTCTATATGTCATTTTGCATGCATGTCTCCTAATACATGGAAAGTAGCTGCCTCTTGGGGAAGTGGTGTTTTCTTTGTTCCACTCTCCTATTTGTAGTCTGTTTTTAGATATGTTGGTAATTTACTTATTGGTTGTATAGATACAGCATATGCTGAGCTGTATATAAACCCGCCCACATCACTGACTGTCCGCTCTCTTTGTACACTGTATGTTAACAGAAGACTGCTATTCAGTGGTGGGCTCAGGGTTGGACTAGGAGACAAGAGACACTTAGTCCTGTAGTAATAATCTGCTGATGAAACACTGATTTTATTGAAACAAGAAAACACAGCCTAGAAAACACATTGCTGGAATTTAGGATTTAGCCCTTGCATTATGGTACTCTCAGATTACATTTCTCTTCAATATTAATCAATTAATTGTAAAGTGCTGCAGAATATGTTGGCGCTATATAAATAAAATTATTATTACCCTTTTAACGGTCGTCTATACGCAGTGAAAGGGCGGTTGTTGAGGGGCATTTTTCCCTCATCGCTGGAATAGGTGTATATGACAGCTGACTCCCTGCAGCATCAGCCCCGACCAGTTTTGGAACCGGTTGGAGTCCATTAACCCCTTAAATACCGCTACCAATTGTGACAGTAGTAAAAAAGGGTTAAAAGACTCCCTTAGACACCATAAGCCCTCCCTGCGATCGTAATTGTTTGTGCCAATGGTTGCCATGGTACCCCAGGGTACAGTGGCCTGTTAGATCCTGCTATAAGCAGAGTCTAGCAGGCAAAGTCAATTTGAAACTGACTGGTCCCATGCACTGCAGTATACAAGTAGTGATCAAAGTAAAAAATATTTATGTCCCACAGTGGGACTAAGTGAAAAGTAAAATAAAATCTGTAAAAAAGTTTAACAAAAAAAGTGCATACAAATAGCGAAAACCCATTTTGTCACTAAATTCAGTCTTTGTGTTAAGACAAAAATAAACAAAAAGAAGAACAGACAATTGTTATTGGCGCGTCTGGAATGACTCGAACTATAAAACTGTCACGTTATTTATTCTGTACGGAGAACACTGTAAAAAAAAACCGGCAAAAAATGTAGTTTTTTCATGATACTGACACACAAAAAAATTGATCGGTACAAATTAAAACGCCAACCTCCTGCAAAAAACAAGCCCCAATATAGCTCTTTCGGTGAAAAAATAAAAAAGATACAGCTCTCAGAATATGAACCATGCAAAAATAAGAACTTTTCTTGTACTGCCTATTTGTTCTTTCTACCTCTCAAAAATCAGAATGAGGCTCAGCTCACATTTATCCTGCGCTCTCCGCTGAGCGCTTATGTGGGGGTTTCCGCTTAAATCCCAAAACCGTGATTCAGACAAAACCCCCGACGGAACCACTGTCTAAACCAGAGTAAGTGGCCACATGCTTAGCATTATTGTAACGGGAAGAGTGCACTTAACAATTTACGGGGTGCGTGTCACCAGAAGCACAAGCTGGGCATAATGTATAGGTGTCCTACAATATGTGGGGACACAATGTATGGGCACTAAATTGTCATATTTGCAATTCTCCAGAAAAAATAGCGCAGCATGGCTGTTAGAAAATAGTCACTGCAGTCGTAGATGAATTCATTGAGAGGTGTTATTTATACAATAGGGTCACTTTGTTTTTTTATGCTTTTCTGGCACCTTTAAACTAGTCTAGGGCTCCAAAAGCCAAATACTGCTCCTTCCATCTCAGCCCTGACGTGTGGCCAAACAGTAGTTTCTGACGACATATCACCTCGTTCGGGAAAAATTGTGCAATAAATTGTGGGGTCCAGTTTCATCCATTAATTCTTGTGTAACCAACATATTTGCAGCTAATAAAAAAAATTGATTTTTCCATTAAAATGTTATATTTCCATATTCGAATAAACTTCTGTGAGGCACCTGTGGGTTTAAAATACTCACTACACTGCTAGATGAATTCATTAAGCAGGGAAGTTTCCAATATGGGGTCACTTGTGGGGGTTTCTGCTGATCTGGCCCCTCAGGGGTTCTGCTAATGGTAATGGAATCTGTGTTCTAAAAGCCAAGCAGCGCTCCATCCCATCTGATCCCTGCCGTGTGCTGAAACAGTAGTGTACAACCACACATGGGGTACTGCCACGTTCAGTAAAAATTACATAACAAACTATGGCGTCCATTTTCTCCACTTACCCCTCATGGAAATTTGGTGCTAAAACAGTATTTTAGTGGAAAAATGTAATTATTTGTTTTAACATCTAAATGATATAAAGTTTGTGAATCACCTGTAGGTTAGAAATGCTCAGTGCACCCCTATATGAATTCCTTGAGGGGTCTAGTTTCCAAAATTGGGTCACTTGTGGGGGGTTTCTGCTGTTTTGGCTCTGCAAATGTGACATGGCATTCACAATCTATTCCAGACAAATTTATAGGCTCTAAAAATCAAATCGCATTCTTTCCTTTCCGAGTCCTGTTATGTGCCGAAACAGCAGTTTTTGACCACATATGGGGTAGTATCGCATTCAGGAGAAATTGTGTAGCAAATTATGGAGTCCATTTTCTCCTATTATCCATGTGAAAATTACAAATTTGGAGCTAAAACATTTTACCTGGAAAAACTTTTACCCGGCTTAATTTTTGCATTTTTACATCTACATTTTAAAAAGTTCTGTGAAACACCAACGGGTTCAACATGCTCATCACACCCCTATATGAATTTCTTAATAGGTTTAGTTTCCAAAATAGAGTCACTTTTGGGGATTTCTGCTGTTTTTGTACCTCAGAGGTTCTGAAAATGAGACATGGGGTCTGCAATCTATTCAAGCTAAATTTACACTGCAATACCAAATTTCGCTTCTTCTCTTCAGAGCCCTGCCATTTGTCCAAACAGAACTTTTTGACTATATGGGGGTATCGCAGCTCTCAGAATAAAGTGGGTATGAAACTGTGGGGTACAATTTTGTGTGTTAGCTCTTGCAAAAGTGAAAAATTTGGGGTAAAGCAAAATTTTCGTGAAAAATATGAAAATTTCCAATATGATGAAATAATGTTATCAAATTCTGTGTAGTACGTGTGGGTTCAAAAAGCTCACTATACCCTTAGAATAAAATCCTTGAGTGGCCTCTTGTGGTTTCCAAAATGGGGTCAGTTGTCGAGCGTTTCTGCTGTTTAGGCACCCTGGGGGCCCTGTAAATGTAATATGGTGCCCGCAATCTATTTCAGCCAAATTTGTGTTCCAAAATTCAAATGGTGCTTGTTCCTTTCCGGGCCCTGCCTTTTGTCTAAACAGAGGTTTCTGACCACGTCGGGTATCAACATGCTCAGAATTAACTGAGTAATTGTGTTGTCCATTTGTCATGCTATTTATTGTAAAAGTGAAAAATTTAGGGCTAAAGCAACATTTTAGAGGAAAAATTACAATTCTTTTTATTTCCACTTTGTATTACTTCCTGTGTAGCACCTGAAGGGTTAACAAATTTCCTGACAGCAGATTTGAAGTATTTGAGGGAGTTTTGATGTAATTGAGGGGTGTGGTTTTTATAATGGTATTACTTTTTGGAGAGTTTCCAATGTATAGGCCCCGCAAAGTCCATTTAAATTTGAATGAGTCCCTGAAGAAACAGGTTTTGTAAATATTTTGAAGTTTTCTGCTAAACTTTTAAGTCTTCAAACATCCTAACGAAATAAAATGGCGTTTGAAAAATGATGTAGATGTAAAGTAGACATATGGGAAATGTTATTATGTTAATTATTTTGTACAGCATGACTAACTGGTTTAAGGATAGAAAAATTGAAACTTTGAAAATAAAATTGCGAATTTTTAAAAATGTTCTCCAAAATGTTGATTTTTTTTTCCCAAACAAAAAAGCAAAATGTATCGACCTTAATTTTTCATGACACGTTGTAATTTATGATAGTGGTTATCATAAATTACGTGTCATGAATAAAAACAATTTCACAATCATTGGGATACGTTGAAGCATTTCAGAGTTGTTACCAGATTTAAAAAATTTGGCCTGGTCATTAAGGTCAAAATATTGGCTTGGTTAATAAGATAGTGGCCAGGAATCTCTGTTTTTCTCTTTAAAAAGAGGTTTTGCAGCAGCTAAAGGCTTGAATAATGAGAAGTAATGTTCTCAAATGCTATTAATGATAGAGATGAGCAAAAAGATTCAAACTACCCTGCTCCACTGTGTAGTTCTGTTCTTCATGGCAGCCAGACCAGGACAGTTATCACCTCTCTGCTCGGCATCCTGGGTTCCTTTTTCGCTTACAAGGCCCCTGCAACATCACGGCATGATATATGTCATGACAGTGTGGTCTAGTAATTGGCAGAGACCCCCAAGATGTCTGGTTAGAGATTTACCAGCGCAGAAGTGAAAACTGCCATGGTGTGGCTTCCACAAACAACTAAACTTGATGCCAAACCAGGATAGTTAAAATATTTTTGCTCATCTCCAATAGGCATCAAATCAGGTTATTGGACTTATATAAATACTATCAACCTGTTTCCCTGTTGTTCTGTATGTTCCAGGAGCCCTTTGGTGACTAATATTCCTATAATGTACAGTAGAGAGTACATTATTTCACATAAACACATCATAAGGTTCGCATAATTTTTTTATTTCAGCCTGTCTAGGCAATGGGCGCCCTTTAGAGTTGAATGGAATTTTGTGCTTGCCATAAAAGTCTAAATAATCATATATATTTCTGACATATTCAGTTGCGATATGTTATTTCACCCAACAAAGAATTGTTTCTGGAGATCAAAAGCCTTGTGAAGTATGGAGACAGCCTGATTTTATTACGATTTTTTAAAGTTCTCCTTACATGTTATACACCATCCCTAAATCCCAAAACTGACTTCAGAGAAGATGCCGTCCTTTCTGCTTGTAGCATAAATTTAAAGTGTGACATGATATTCCTGGTGACACCACTAGCAATCCATTATCATTTTTGGAGCTTTACAAGATCTGTCATCAGATGTAACAATACAAGCTGCATACATTACTGTGTACATTAAATAGATCTCTTGGACTGGTGTATTTACTTTGAAAATCCATGTAAAAAAAGATAGCATAATCCTGATATTAAAATGAGCACTCCAACATTTGAACTATAGAGTGAGAGAGTTCATCGGTCCTAGTGTATTCAATCAGTGCCACACACTCACCAAGCCTAACTGATTGTTGCAGCTTGTACGGAACAGTGTGAGATCTCAGCAGGGAGGAGGAACACTGATTTGTTATTAATCAGTTTAGGTGGACAGAGAATGAAATAAACTTTCATAGAGGATTATTCTGACATGCCTTTTCAAGGTAAGTACATCAGACACATCGGGTCTAAGAAATCTATTTAAAAATGTAAGCAATTTGTCCGGTGGCAGATCAGTGACTGACGATTGAACTGTTGCTAATGTGATTGGCAGCATTAGTAAATTGTGTGAAGTGTTCTCATGTAGATTATGGCACTGTTTTTATGTGTATTCATTATAACGGAGATTAATCATCACCAATAAGTCACATTATTAACTGCCAATTGGAGAATAAATTAAAAAAGGAATCTAGTCAGTTTTACGAGGTTGTTTGTAGTCACAAAATTTGTATTCATTGCTTTAAAAAAACGTCATGTGCTTGACTTGCTGGGTGGATTATTCTGCATTACTCATGGTATTCATTTTGAGGGTGTTTTTAGGGCAACGCTCTTGACTCACAGTTTCTGTCCTTTGAACATTTTTGCAGGTCGTGTGTATGGTGTCCTGTCTAAGAGAGAAGGTCGCGTCTTGTTGGAGGAGATGAAAGAAGGAACAGACATGTTCATTATTAAGGCAGTGTTACCCGTGGCTGAAAGCTTTGGCTTTGCTGATGACATCAGAAAGAGGACAAGTGGCCTGGCCAGCCCCCAGCTGGTGTTCAGTCACTGGGAGGTAAACACATTATTCCTTCTGAATAGTCGTCCCATCAAATGAGCCCATCGTAGAAAATGTGGCAGATGGGTGCCCCCTCTGTAATTCATTCATGTTAATTTTTCATGTGATTTTCTGCCCATAGACTTAAGAAATAATGCAAATATTGTTTCTGCATCAGTTTAATTGTCACATACATCAGATTAGACGGGGGGCGCTATTGTGTTAGATTTTCACTGCTATGCAGTTAATAATGACCAGATGGCAAACACTTGCCTGTCCATAAAGGATCACATATATCTACAGGCTATTTGGAAGAACAAACTACATTGCTTATATATAGATGGAGCAACATGACTGTTAACTCGTTAACTACAATAATGCAGCAATCGATATTTTCAATTGCAAGTGATGTCATAAATATCTAGTCAAAGTTTGCTACATGTACAGTACAGACCAAAAGTTTGGACACACCTTCTCATTTAAAGATTTTTCTGTATTTTCATGACTATGAAAATTGTACATTCACACTGAAGGCATCAAAACTATGAATTCACACATGTGGAATTATATACTTAACAAAAAAGTGTGAAACAACTGAAAATATGTCTTATATTCTAGGTTCTTCAAAGTAGCCACCTTTTGCTTTGATGACTGCTTTGCACACTCTTGGCATTCTCTTGATGAGCTTCAAGAGGTAGTCACCAGAAATGGTTTTCACTTCACAGGTGTGCCCTGTCAGGTTTAATAAGTGGGATTTCTTGAATTATAAATGGGGTTGGGACCATCAGTTGTGTTGTGCAGAACTCTGGTGGATACACAGCTGATAGTCCTACTGAATAGGCTGTTAAAATTTGTATTATGGCAAGAAAAAAGCAGCTAAGTAAAGAAAAACGAGTGGCCATCATTACTTTAAGAAATGAAGGTCAGTCAGTCCGAAAAATTGGGAAAACTTTGAAAGTGTCCCCATGTGCAGTTGCAAAAACCATCAATCGCTACAAAGAAACTGGCTCACATGAGGACCGCCACAGGAAAGGAAGACCAAGAGTCACCTCTGCTTCTGAGGATAAGTTTATCCGAGTCACCAGCCTCAGAAATCGCAGGTTAACAGCAGCTCAGATTAGAGACCAGGTCAATGCCACACAGAGTTCTAGCAGCAAACACATCTCTACAACAACTGTTAAGAGGAGACTTTGTGCAGCAAGCCTTCATGGTAAAATAGCTGCTAGGAAACCACTGCTAAGGACAGGCAACAAGCAGAAGAGACTTGTTTGGGCTAAAGAACACAAGAAATGGACATTAGACCAGTGGAAATCTGTGCTTTGGTCTGATGAGTCCAAATTTGAGATCTTTGGTTCCAACCACCATGTCTTTGTGCGACGCAGAAAAGGTGAACGGATGGACTCTACATGCCTGGTTCCCACCGTGAAGCATGGAGGAGGAGGTGTGATGGTGTGGGGGTGCTTTGCTGGTGACACTGTTGGGGATTTATTAAAAATTGAAGGCATACTGAACCAGCATGGCTACCACAGCATCTTGCAGCGGCATGCTATTCCATCCGGTTTGCGTTTAGTTGGACCATCATTTATTTTTCAACAGGACAATGACCCCAAACACACCTCCAGGCTGTGTAAGGGCTATTTGACCAAGAAGGAGAGTGATGGGGTGCTACGCCAGATGACCTGGCCTCCACAATCACCAGACCTGAACCCAATCGAGATGGTTTGGGGTGAGCTGGACCGCAGAGTGAAGGCAAAAGGGCCAACAAGTGCTAAGCATCTCTGGGAACTCCTTCAAGATTGTTGGAAGACAATTTCCGGTGACTACCTCTTGAAGCTCATCAAGAGAATGCCAAGAGTGTGCAAAGCAGTCATCAAAGCAAAAGGTGGCTACTTTGAAGAACCTAGAATATAAGACATATTTTCAGTTGTTTCACACTTTTTTGTTAAGTATATAATTCCACATGTGTTAATTCATAGTTTTGATGCCTTCAGTGTGAATGTACAATTTCCATAGTCAAGAAAATACAGAAAAATCTTTAAATGAGAAGGTGTGTCCAAACTTTTGGTCTGTACTGTATATAGAACATGTTACTTTTTGTTCTAAAAACATGGCTTCATAAAAGCAGTCACTCTAATTCCAGTGATTGCTGTGGGTAGCACCAGTGGTTTTTATTTTCACTATAGGTAAAGAATGCCTCCCTAATGCTGCGTCCATACGGGACATAAATGCAGTGAATTTCACAATCTGGTGTGCATACAAATTGCGGATTAAATTACCAGCCATGTGGATGGGATTTAAAAAAGATTTTGCTATTGTACATGGAAATTTTCCCTTTGCGGGGTGGATTTTAAAATCCACCGTAAGTAAAATTTCTGTTCCAGGTTTTCTCCAGTGGGACAGGAAGCGGTCTGGTGACTGGAATTCAATGTCATTGTACTTGCCTCTGATGATGTCCCTTTCCAGGAAGCTGACCGCTGCAGCCAATCACAAGTGCCACTGATCAGCTAACTAAAGAATGGGATGTTATTGCTTCCTGTCCTTCCAGAGATGACCATAGCACCCTGTATTGGAGCCATGGGGGGATTACTGGGGGTGAGTTGTTTTTTTTTTACTACATCTTCTGTATATATATATTTTTTTTTAAACCACTACTGCAGCGTTGTTTTTTTTATTTTACCGTCGAAATGGTGTCACTAATTTAAGTTCCCTGCACTTAGTCTCAGACTTGCCTGCTGCCGTCTTCATCTGTTATCGGCGCCGTTCTGGTCGGGCTTTGGCAGTTTGCGACCTGCTGGATCGCTCCAGTGTTTGCTCCAGTGTAAGTCTATGAGAACCAGAACGAGGCTAGAATAAGGCACTCATAGACTTACATTGAGAGCTTGTGACTGTTAACCTCTGACTTTCAGTCAGAAGCTGCAGTCACAGGTTCGTGGCGTGAAACCGGGGTGGTGCTGGGAAGAGCTGAAGACAGCGGCTGGTAAGAATAAGACTAGGGTCAGGGAACTTAGATTAGTGGCACCACTCCAGCACTGAAAGAAAAAATAAAGTGCTAGAGTGGTGCTTTAAAGCTGCCCAACCCCTTTAAACATTTGCGTTTTGATGTAGATTTGCTGCAGATTTTTCTTTGCTTCTGCACCAAACCAGATACTCAAAGAATGAGACGTGCCAGAGATAATTGTGCGTTGTAAACTGAGAGAAGCTTTGGGATTATATACAGTAAATATTTGCTAGTGCAAACAAAAAGAATCCCACTGCCGGTTGTATTTTTAAGCACTAATCTGTCTCGGAGCAGGTTATCGGCGTGCACCTTATTTGTAGCTATAATGGAGTGGGGTATAGTCTTACATATTTTTACTTTGTCCTACAAATGAGTCCATGTTACAGAAGTAATGTTGCAGAAATGTGTCCAGTTAGGCGTTCTTCTCATTAAGGTAACGGCGAATCGTGCCTAGCCGGCACACCTCGCTCCCATGCCAGATGTTGGGTGTCTGTCTGGAGCCGAGTAGCATTTCAGGAGTGAGGAAACATTGAAATTTTAAGACACATTACTGCCCAGTGGGAATTATGAAGAGCTGAAGAAGAGGAGAAGAGAAGAAAAGAAGGAGAAAACAAAGAAACCATATTAAAACTAAGAGCAATTACATAAACTCCTCTCAATAATAATTTCCTTCGAAAAATGATTCATCTGCCTTTTATTGACCTTCAGGGTTGATGAAAAACATAGTATTTCCAGTGATCACACACAATCCTAACATTTTAATCAGCATTGAGTACTATTGAGGAAACATTTGCAAGTCCCAGTTCAAAAAAGGGTTTTGCATATGGTGTCCAGTTAAAAATTCCAGCACATATGATAATACCACACCTAAGCGTACCCGTCACACAAAACCTTTAGAAAAACATGATCTTTAAGATAGTCTATAAAGTCCAGGAATGGTCTTGATTCTCCCGCTCTTTTTGAGTGGCTTTCCTTTTCATCATCCTTCTGCCAGCAGTATAGGTGAAGACACTTCCTTTTCATCATCTTCTGCTATTGCATTGTCCTATGGCGTGCCTGAACTGAAAGCCCACCTCTGTGTTATGCCTTTATGCAGTTTGACAGATAGATGAGACAAAGACCCAACTCCACTTCCTAGAATCTATTTTAGCGTCTCTGCTGCTCCAGACCGATCACGCTTGGCAACAGTCAGTGGAAGACAAGTTAGACGGAATGGGGATATCTAATGGCCCGCACTTTCATGGGTAAAGCGCAATGTTTAAATAAAGTGATTTGCAGCAGTTGTCTGAAAGTAAAGTGACTATTCAACAATGAGCATGAATAAAACTTGTGGTAGAAGTTGAGACATAGAGAAATGAAGAAACATTGCATTTACAAGAATATAATGAAAAGTTTCTCAATTGGAACTTGTCATTAGTTCCCACACGTGCTATTAGACTGCCCTAATAAGAGACTCCATATTTGTAGTCCATAAAAGTCATTTATTAGACTTGCAATATGACATTTCTACTCCATGCTGGCATTGTCATGCCTTCTGCAGATAGAACTCCAAACACATACTGATCGGGAATTTAGATTGTGAGCCCCAATGGGGACAGCGATGATAATGTATGTAAAGCGCTGCGGAATATGTTGGCGCTATATAAAAATCAAGATTATTATTTTTATAGAACATGACTTCTTGCCTTTGGACCAGTCATCAATTTTGTTCTTTTTTTGGGTTCATTAACTAATGGTACAGAAATAATTATCTTAGTGATACATAAACATATATGAGCTTTTAAACTTAAGGGATAATAAATGAGAAATGGCTCTGTTATCACGCAGGAACATCATAGAGGAGTGATCTCCTTTATTCTTCTACATCAACCATTAACTTGTGAAGGCACATGCATTACTCGTGGCATGCATTCTTGATGTAGGGTACCAGGTAAATGTACTAAGGAGGGATTTTTTTGTTTTAAGTTGGCATCCAATTCTAGAAACATTTCTGCATAACTGGTGCAGTCTGTAGTCAGGGCTTATTCTCATGACACAGTGGATTGCACATGGACCACATAGTAATCAATAGCACAATTCACATGAGCCTGAATCATCTTGTTTCTGTAGAAAATATCACAACAAGCAACATTGGATTAAGTTGGATGCTTAGAATTGTGCCAAAATCTGTGTGTGTATATATATGTGTGTATTGTTTATTCAATATCTCACTGAACATACTGACAATTTCCAAAATGCTTCACAGAAATTTTTTTTAACCGATAACATGAAAGTAAGGTTAATAATAAAACTTTCATAAAAAAATCTTCAGTTTTACTCAAATTAGTTGATTCAAAAATAAATACATCCCATATCAAAATCTACTACATCTAGTATTTTGTATGACCTCCATGATTTTGAAGGACAGCATCAAATCTTCTAGGCATGTTATGAACAAGATGGCGACATATTGTACAGCTGGGCAGTGTATGGTCTTATAATGTACAGCTGGGCAGTGTATGGTCTTATAATATACAGCTGGGCAGTGTACAGTCTTATAATGTACAGTTGGTCAGTGTTTGGTCTTATAATGTACAGCCGGGCAGTGTATGGTCTTCTAATGTACAGCTGGTCAGTGTTTGGTCTTATAATGTACAGCCGGGCAGTGCATGGTCTTATAATGTACAACCGGGCAGTGCATGGTCTTATAATGTACAGCTGGGCAGTGTATGGTCTTATAATGTACAGCTGAGCAGTGTATGGTCTTATAATCTACAGCTGGTCAGTGTATGGTCTTATAATGTACAGCCGGGCAGTGTATGGTCTTATAATGTACAGCTGGGCAGTGCATGGTCTTATAATGTACAGCTGGTCAGTGTTTGGCCTTATAATGTACAGCCGGGCAGTGTATGGTCTTCTAATGTAAAGCCGGGCAGTGTATAGTCTTATAATGTACAGCTGGGCAGTGCATGGTCTTATAATGTACAGCCGGGCAGTGCATGGTCTTATAATGTACAACCGGGCAGTACATGGTCTTATAATGTACAGCCGGGCAGTGCATGGTCTTATAATGTACAGCTGGGCAGTGTATGGTCTTATAATGTACAGCTGGGCAGTGTATGGTCTTATAATGTACAGCTGAGCAGTGTATGGTCTTATAATGTACAGGAGGGCAGTGTATGGTCTTATAATTGGCAATGTATGGTCTTATAATGTGCAGCGTATGGTCTTATAATGTGCAGCTGAGCAGTGTATGGTCTTATAATGTGCAGCTGAGCAGTGTATGGTCTTATAATGTGCAGCTGAGCAGTGTATGGTCTTATAATGTACAGCTGAGCAGTGTATGGTCTTATAATGTACAGCTGGGCAGTGTATGCTCTTATAATGTACAATTGAGCAGTGTATGGTCTTATAATGTACAGCTGAGCAGTGTATGGTCTTATAATGTTCAGCTGGTCAGTGTATGGTCTTATAATGTACAGCTGAGCAGTGTATGGTCTTATAATGTACAGCCGGGCAGTGTATGGTCTTACACTGCCCGGCTGTACATTATAAGACCATACACTGCCCGGCTGTACATTATAAGACCATACACTGCTCAGCTGTACATTATAAGACCATACACTGCCCAGCTGTACATTATAAGACCATACACTGACCAGCTGAACATTATAAGACCATACACTGCTCAGCTGTACATTATAAGACCATACACTGCTCAATTGTACATTATAAGACCATACACTGCCCGGCTGTACATTATAAGACCATACACTGCCCGGCTGTACATTATATGGTCTTATAATGTACAGCCGGGCAGTGTATGGTCTTATAATGTACAGCTGGGCAGTGTATGGTATTATAATGTTCAGCTGGGCAGTGTATGGTCTTATAATGTTCAGCTGGGCAGTGTATGGTCTTATAATGTACAGCTGGGCAGTGTATGGTCTTATAATGTACAGCTGGGCAGTGTATGGTCTTATAATGTACAGCCGGGCAGTGTATGGTCCTATAATGTACAGCTGGGCAGTGTATGGTCTTATAATGTACAGCTGGGCACTGTATGGTCTTATAATGTACAGCTGGGCACTGTATGGTCTTATAATGTACAGCCGGGCAGTGTATAGTATTATAATGTACAGTCGGGCAGTGTATGGTCTTATAATGTACAGCCGGGCAGTGTATGGTCTTATAATGTACAGCCGGGCAGTGTATGGTTTTATAATGTACAGCTGGGCAGTGTATGGTCTTATAATGTACAGCCGGGCAGTGTATGGTCTTATAATGTACAGCCGGGCAGTGTATGGTCTTATAATGTACAGCCGGGCAGTGTATGGTCTTATAATGTACAGCTGAGCAGTGCATGGTCTTATAATGTACAGCTGGGCAGTGTCTGGTCTTATAATGTACAGCCGGGCAGTGTATGGTCTTATAATGTACAGCTGGGCAGTATATGGTCTTATAATGTACAGCTGGGCAGTGTATGGTCTTATAATGCACAGCTGGGCAGTGTATGGTCTTATAATGTACAGCCGGGCAGTGTATGGTCCTATAATGTACAGCTGGGCAGTGTATGGTCTTATAATGTACAGCTCGGCAGTGTATGGTCTTATAATGTACAGCTGGGCAGTGTATGGTCTTATAATGTACAGCCGGGCAGTGTATAGTATTATAATGTACAGCTGGGCAGTGTATGGTCTTATAATGTACAGCCGGGCAGTGTATGGTCTTATAATGTACAGCCGGGCAGTGTATGGTTTTATAATGTACAGCTGGGCAGTGTATGGTCTTATAATGTACAGCCGGGCAGTGTATGGTCTTATAATGTACAGCCGGGCAGTGTATGGTCTTATAATGTACAGCTGAGCAGTGTATGGTCTTATAATGTACAGCTGGGCAGTGTATGGTCTTATAATGTACAGCTGGTCAGTGTATGGTCTTATAATGTACAGCCGGGCAGTGCATGGTCTTATAATGTACAGCCGGGCAGTGTATGGTCTTATAATGTACAGCCGGGCAGTGTATGGTCTTATAATGTACAGCTGGGCAGTGTATGGTCTTATAATGTACAGCTGAGCAGTGTATGGTCTTATAATGTACAGCTGGGCAGTGTATGGTCTTATAATGTACAGCCGGGCAGTGTATGGTCTTATAATGTACAGCCGGGCAGTGCATGGTCTTATAATGTACAGCCGGGCAGTGTATGGTCTTATAATATACAGCTGAGCAGTGTATAGTATTATAATGTACAGCTGGGCAGTGTATGGTCTTATAATGTACAGCCGGGCAGTGTATGGTCTTATAATGTACAGCTGAGCAGTGTATGGTCTTATAATGTACAGCTGAGCAGTGCATGGTCTTATAATGTACAGCTGGGCAGTGTATGGTCTTATAATGTACAGCCGGGCAGTGTATGGTTTTATAATGTACAGCCGGGCAGTGTATTGTCTTATAATGTACAGCCGGGCAGTGTATGGTCTTATAATGTACAGCCGGGCAGTGTATGGTCTTATAATGTACAGCCGGGCAGTGTATGGTCTTATAATGTACAGCTGAGCTGTGTATGGTCTTATAATGTACAGCTGGGCAGTGTATGGTCTTATAATGTACAGCTTGGCAATGTATGGTCTTATAATGTACAGCCGGGCAGTGCATGGTCTTATAATGTACAGCTGGGCAGTGTATGGTCTTATAATGTACAGCCGGGCAGTGTATGGTCTTATAATGTACAGCTGGGCAGTGTATGGTCTTATAATGTACAGCTGAGCAGTGTATGGTCTTATAATGTACAGCTGGGCAGTGTATGGTCTTATAATGTACAGCTGGGCAGTGTATGGTCTTATAATGTACAGCCGGGCAGTGCATGGTCTTATAATGTACAGCCGGGCAGTGTATGGTCTTATAATGTACAGCTGAGCAGTGTATGGTCTTATAATGTACAGCTGAGCAGTGTATGGTCTTATAATGTACAGCTGGGCAGTGTATGGTCTTATAATGTACAGCCGGGCAGTGTATGGTCTTATAATGTACAGCCGGGCAGTGTATGGTCTTATAATGTACAGCCGGGCAGTGTATGGTCTTATAATGTGCAGCCGGGCAGTGCATGGTCTTATAATGTACAGCCGGGCAGTCTATGGTCTTATAATGTACAGCTGGGCAGTGTATGGTCTTATAATGTACAGCCGGGCAGTGTATGGTCTTATAATGTACAGCCGGGCAGTGTATGGTCTTATAATGTGCAGCCGGGCTGTGCATGGTCTTATAATGTACAGCCGGGCAGTGCATGGTCTTATAATGTACAGCCGGGCAGTGTATGGTCTTATAATGTGCAGCCGGGCAGTGTATGGTCTTATAATGTACAGCTGGGCAGTGTATGGTCTTATAATGTACAGCCGGGCAGTGTATGGTCTTATAATGTACAGCCGGGCAGTGTATGGTCTTATAATGTGCAGCCGGGCTGTGCATGGTCTTATAATGTACAGCCGGGCAGTGCATGGTCTTATAATGTACAGCCGGGCAGTGTATGGTCTTATAATGTACAGCTGAGCTGTGTATGGTCTTATAATGTACAGCTGGGCAGTGTATGGTCTTATAATGTACAGCTTGTCAATGTATGGTCTTATAATGTACAGCCGGGCAGTGCATGGTCTTATAATGTACAGCTGGGCAGTGTATGGTCTTATAATGTACAGCCGGGCAGTGTATGGTCTTATAATGTACAGCTGGGCAGTGTATGGTCTTATAATGTACAGCTGAGCAGTGTATGGTCTTATAATGTACAGCTGGGCAGTGTATGGTCTTATAATGTACAGCTGGGCAGTGTATGGTCTTATAATGTACAGCCGGGCAGTGCATGGTCTTATAATGTACAGCCGGGCAGTGTATGGTCTTATAATGTACAGCTGAGCAGTGTATGGTCTTATAATGTACAGCTGAGCAGTGTATGGTCTTATAATGTACAGCTGGGCAGTGTATGGTCTTATAATGTACAGCTGGGCAGTGTATGGTCTTATAATGTACAGCCGGGCAGTGTATGGTCTTATAATGTACAGCCGGGCAGTGTATGGTCTTATAATGTGCAGCCGGGCAGTGCATGGTCTTATAATGTACAGCCGGGCAGTGTATGGTCTTATAATGTACAGCCGGGCAGTGTATGGTCTTATAATGTACAGCCGGGCAGTGTATGGTCTTATAATGTACAGCCGGGCAGTGTATGGTCTTATAATGTGCAGCCGGGCTGTGCATGGTCTTATAATGTACAGCCGGGCAGTGCATGGTCTTATAATGTACAGCCGGGCAGTGTATGGTCTTATAATGTGCAGCCGGGCAGTGTATGGTCTTATAATGTACAGCCGGGCAGTGTATGGTCTTATAATGTACAGCCGGGCAGTGTATGGTCTTATAATGTACAGCCGGGCAGTGTATGGTCTTATAATGTGCAGCCGGGCTGTGCATGGTCTTATAATGTACAGCCGGGCAGTGCATGGTCTTATAATGTACAGCCGGGCAGTGTATGGTCTTATAATGTACAGCTGAGCTGTGTATGGTCTTATAATGTACAGCTGGGCAGTGTATGGTCTTATAATGTACAGCTTGGCAATGTATGGTCTTATAATGTACAGCCGGGCAGTGCATGGTCTTATAATGTACAGCTGGGCAGTGTATGGTCTTATAATGTACAGCCGGGCAGTGTATGGTCTTATAATGTACAGCTGGGCAGTGTATGGTCTTATAATGTACAGCTGAGCAGTGTATGGTCTTATAATGTACAGCTGGGCAGTGTATGGTCTTATAATGTACAGCCGGGCAGTGTATGGTCTTATAATGTACAGCCGGGCAGTGCATGGTCTTATAATGTACAGCCGGGCAGTGTATGGTCTTATAATGTACAGCTGAGCAGTGTATGGTCTTATAATGTACAGCTGAGCAGTGTATGGTCTTATAATGTACAGCTGGGCAGTGTATGGTCTTATAATGTACAGCTGGGCAGTGTATGGTCTTATAATGTACAGCCGGGCAGTGTATGGTCTTATAATGTACAGCCGGGCAGTGTATGGTCTTATAATGTGCAGCCGGGCAGTGCATGGTCTTATAATGTACAGCCGGGCAGTGTATGGTCTTATAATGTACAGCTGGGCAGTGTATGGTCTTATAATGTACAGCCGGGCAGTGTATGGTCTTATAATGTACAGCCGGGCAGTGTATGGTCTTATAATGTGCAGCCGGGCTGTGCATGGTCTTATAATGTACAGCCGGGCAGTGCATGGTCTTATAATGTACAGCCGGGCAGTGTATGGTCTTATAATGTGCAGCCGGGCAGTGTATGGTCTTATAATGTACAGCTGGGCAGTGTATGGTCTTATAATGTACAGCCGGGCAGTGTATGGTCTTATAATGTACAGCCGGGCAGTGTATGGTCTTATAATGTGCAGCCGGGCTGTGCATGGTCTTATAATGTACAGCCGGGCAGTGCATGGTCTTATAATGTACAGCCGGGCAGTGTATGGTCTTATAATGTGCAGCTGGGCAGTGTACTTTTATTTTGTTCTTACTACCGGATTGTATTTTATACAGCACTCATTTGTAATAAGTCTACATCATGCTGTAATAATCAGTTGGTCTTAGAAGTCAGAAATATTTATAGCCCTAGAGGTTACCACTATGCGCGGTATTTGTTTTCTTATATATATATATTAAAATGGATCTCATCTGTCATTTCAAGCAAGTCATTAAACTTGTCCTCTATGACACCTGACATTTCAGAGACTAATGTATTTCCTTAATAAAATGCTTCATATTGTGTTTGCGTTTGCCAGTCTGTATCCCAGAATGCATTTGTCTTCTTGGAGAAGTATCATATTATTGTCTCTGTGCCTGCGAAAGAAAGACCCTTTCTTTGTGACGGAGAAGCAAACTGGTACATGGCTTTGGTTATCGTAATGCCTGCATTATATCAGTCTCACTTAGGAAAAATAAATTGCAAAATGCAGCGGGATTACAAAAGGTTTTATTTAGACTTATCCCCGAGCGGTCGTGTACTAAGCAACTCTTGGCGGTGTAATGATGTTGACAAATGCAGAGCGGCTGAAATTTATTTCATTTATTAACTCTGTTAACAATCGAAAGTCATCCGCGATTTCCCCTGAGAAGCTGACATTGGAAGCTGATGAATTACTGACATTGACACGTGCCGGTGTATGGTAATCTAATCATGGATGAGGATTGTGCTGTGTATGTCGGATGCCAGAATCGGGATGGCGCTATCTTTTCCTTGGAGCTCCACTTCTCCCTGGTGTAGATATTATGACATTTCTCGAATTAACTGAAAGCGCTTTGATTTGGAAATCGACCCCTGAGAAGTCGCTCTCTTCTCTACTTCAGCAATTCAAATCTCCAATTTGCTCCACTTCTATGACTCCTCGCTCCGAGGCTGCGTTCATGGCAGTGAGTCGCTGGCCAGTGGACTTCACAGTAATATGGTAAATTCTGCGGAGATGGAGGGCAGCACTCAGCAATGTCATATGACAATCAAGAAAGTATTCACGACCTGCGGTACAGCTCCACTCCAGCAGCTAAGCTTGTGTATTTACATTGATATCCTGGAAATCCATTTGTTTAATGCCATGTCTCCATTAAAATTTATTTTTAAGCAATGTGCATGGGCACATCTATAATAAGTGTTGGTAAAATGATAATAAATGCTAATGAAAAAAGTAGCAAAAGGGCTGTATATAGTAAATTAACACACAAAGGGTTTATCCAGGACTATTTTTTTTATACTTTGTTCCTAAAATCTAACTGGGAGGTAGTTGCCAACTACTTGCCAGTTCTACCCAGCTCAGAGCTGTCATTGACCTTTCCTGCCTCCAATTCAGCTGCTCCACATCAACAGAGCAGCTCTCCCTCTTTAGGGCTGCTCTGACGACAGGGCGTGACTGCTGACATCATGGTGATTGACAATCCACTCTCTGCAGTTAAGCAGCTGGGATCCATCTGTCAATCAGCATGACATCGGCATTCACGTCCCATCAACAGAGCAGTTGGAAGAGAATCAGCTGCTCTGCTGACATGAGATCAGTGGAAACCACTGGATTGCCGGCAGGAGCGGTTTGTGTCTACTCTGTTCCTGAGGAGATTGGCGCCGGGCACAACAGATAGGTAGGTAGTAACAACCTGCCTGTTAGTTCTTAGGCCCAAAAACAAAACAAATAATATATATATACATATATATACACATACATATATATATATATATATATATATATATATATATATATATATATATATATATATATATATATATAATTTTTTTTCATATATAGTCCCGGATATCCCTTTTGAGCAGTAGTGCAGTCCTGGAACACATTATGTCAGTGCAATCTTATATACACTAGATTAAAATCTTTTTTGTTTTTTCACTTTTCCTTTGTTATTATCCTGACGTGGCTTTATTTTGTGCTATTTTCTTATAATTCCTGCTTCATTATTACAACTTTCTGCATTGTGTAGCGTATGTCTGTTGTTCTAGCCACATATAGTGGAATAGTGGTCACCAATGCATATGTCATAAATTTAAATGGCCTTCAGAACACACTTGGACATGAATACATTTTATACCTGATGGCTGAACAGCTATTTCTCCCAACCCCCCTCGTTATCATACAAGCTGGCTTCGCTTGGTCTGGCATGCATGTGTTCAGTATGGGGAGAGGGGCATGAGCCGATGACGGCCACTTCTGGCAGTAGTTTATGGACAATAGTAGGATTGAGATTGTTGAAATCCAAGTACTTGATCATTCTCCTCCCTGACATCTGCTGTCGATGGAGAGTTGGGAGGTCCCCATGCACATTAGATCGTGGCTCAATCCGGTCTAAATCGGCGAGTTTGGCCTGCTACACTGGGACTATAAAGACTAGAAATTCTGCAGATGCACTTGATACTAATTGAGTTTTGCGTATTCAGTTACTGCACGCTGTAAACGACATTCCCAGTTAGATGGATCTGCCTAGTAATTGTCTCTTTCAGTGGATGCACAGGCTGTGCAGACAGCCACATAATGAGTTTGTCCTGGCTGCGGTCCCTAGCCTGCTGCAAGCCTGTTCTATAACACAAAGAGTGCTTAGAGCTTGGTGTGACAGCAGGCTTCACCTCACACCCCACCAATCCTTGGTTACCCAACCTGAAGGCTTGGAGACGTTCAGGGAGTTGTAAGAAAAGGGCTTGTGTTCTCAGAAGATAACTAGGCGTATGCATTTCAGAAGTTTGCATTTCACTTGCAAAGACCATGTGGAAGTGATTAAGTATATGGATGTGTGAAGACCTCATTGGCACTGCTGCTCGCTGCTATTGCTGAAACCTGAGCCCTTTTAAAGGGAAGCCGCTTACTCCACACCTAAGTATGGTTTCTGATGTTATGAATGTGCAGGGAACATATGGACCTGGGCTGATCAGGACACAGTCTGATTTCTTTCCTCTATAATGCGCTCCCAAACACAATCAATAGACTCGTCTAGAACAGGATTTAGCTTCCTCAGCCAAAAACAGCTCCCAATTTTACAGATCAGCATAATTTTTGATGAATTTATGAGAGTTCAGTATCTATAAATTTCAGATAAACTTTGACTGATAACATTTCTGGCATACACACTGGATATCCCATAAATCGTTGAGCAATTCAAGGATGGGTGAAGCCGAACCCTGTTGCCATAGGTAGTGTAACCAAATATGTGCAGTCACTCTATATTATAGTGAAATATGCACCATGTACAGGTTGTGGCCCGAAAACTGTTCTGCTTTGTTTCTAGGCCCTTCATGCTCTGGTTGGTGTGCCTTCTCTTTTTGTGGTATCACTTCACTGCAGAGTCATACCAAGGTTCAAAAGGGCATGCTCTCCAGCAACAAAGGAAAGTAGTTAAAACTTAGCCTTTAATCATATAGGATAAAAAATAATTGGCAGAATGTGCATATGTTAAAAAAAAACTATAATACTTATGCTTTTCAGGTAGAAAAACCCTTAATCATATCTAGAGATCATCCATCCCCTTTTAGACCATTGAGAGCTATTTGACCTGGAAGCCAGACCAGTGCATACTCCGTGCACCACACCGAGACCACAGACGGTCTACTCTGGAAGTTTCCTGGGATACTTATCTCTAACACAAGAGTGGTCAGCTGAATTGACACTTTTTCTATTTTTTGTACATATCTATGTAGGCTTTAATTCACTATAGACAAGCATTCAGTTTACTGCCTCTATGTAAATACCCTGAGCAAGGCAAAATTGCATGTCCATTGGCACACAAGGATAATGACTCCCCCTACTATGCCACTACTCTATTTGCACTTCTGATGTGATGTAGAAGATAATTTTTTGGGGCACGGTGACTATAGATCAGAATTTCTCAAAATGTCCTTTGTACATAAGTAAACATGTCCTACAGTTACTCCTATGGTGGGGTGGCATACTACGTTAAATGAATCAGCATATCAGAGTGCTATTTACTCACCTACCTAAGCAAATGTTCAGATCAGAGCATATGCCGTGGAATATAATGTTTTCTTGCTGCACAGACTACAACTGTATGCCCAGGTACCGTGCAACATGGTGTGCGCAACCCCCCTCTATCCAACACACGAGGAATGCAATCCATTCTTTTTATATTTCAAAACCAGATGGATGGAAAAACCTGGATTAAAGCAAATTCAGATATAAAAACAAAGAAAATCCATAGGCAACTTAAAAGGAGCTTAGCGTTACCAAAAAGACATGCATTTCTCAAATAATTATTTCCAAAAGAGCTGCCTAGCTCTTTGTGTTGCAGCTGATAAAAGCATTGACAAGCATTGAAATGTATTAATTCCAAACGTGTGTCTCCTAAGGTACACAGCCGAAAACTCCTAAAGGAGACGCAGCATCGCACAATTCTTTTCATGTCCCCCTCTTAATATCTTGAAACTGCAGAAGGCCTTTGTATAGAAACCTTTAATTGCTCCAAAAATAACACTTGGGGAGAAGAAAAAAAAACAGCCCAAGAAATTCTACAATAATACAATGAAGTGTACTTTTATCAGACCACAAAGGAGACTCCCAGTATAAAAAATAACATTTCTGTGCTTACAGGATTCATAGGCAGACGAGTGTGATTGATGGGCTTGTCCAGTGAACAAATACTATAGGGGGAATTTACACACAGGTCTTATGAAACAGCCAGCTGGAATAAGGTGCGCCTCTAAATGTATTGGGTGCATCTCTGTCCCTCCGTGCACCAGGAAATCCAATGGTTTTGTACTATATTTTATGCTAATGTCTGTCGCCGTTTTTAGTCACACCCCTTTCAGTCGTGAGTGACGGAAGAAGGTAAAATGTTATTTCGGAAAATGATGTGCACCAAAATTTAAATTATTTTAGTCCAGAAAACACAGAGGGAATGAAAATCATCCATATAGCTGTCATCCAGATACAGTAACTATCCATCTATCTTTCTATGTATCTGAATGTCTGTCTAATATCCATATACATAAACTGTCTACACTTCAGAAAAAGGGAAGGCGGCACTCCAGGACTTGTGAAGCATAAAACAGACTGTTTATTTGCCCATGTGTCGCTACGACGTTTCGGCTCACAAAAACAAACTGAACCTTTTCTCTTCAGTTTATTTTTGTGAGCTGAAACGTCGTTACCCGTGGGCAAATAAACAGTCTGATTTCTGCTTCTCAAGTTCTGGAGTGCCGCCTTCCCTTTTTTTAAATATATTCAAGTGGATGTCAAGGCAGATGTATGGGGTTTACAACCTGCATTTAAGATGATGCTCCAACAACTATTCGTACATTTGTCTGTCTATCTGCCTATCTATCATCTTATCTATCTGTCTATCCACAGTGGCTTGCGAAAGTATTCACCCCATTGGCTTTTTACCTATTTTGTTACATTACAACCTGTGTTTAAATATTTTTGTGTCTGATTTGTGTGTAATGCATCAGCACTAAATAGTCTAAGTTGGTGAAGTGAAGTGAGAAAAACAAAGGCATAAATTCAATTTATGGGATCAAAGAGCTTAAAAATTGACATGTGCATATGTATTCACTCCTTTTGCTATGAAGCCCTTAACAATTTCTGGTGCAAGCATTTAACTTCATAAGTCACATGCTTAGTGAATGGAAGTCCACCTGTGTGCAATCTAAGTATCGCATGGTCTGTCAGTATATACACTTTACCTTTTCTGAAAGGTCACAGAGGCTACAACACCATTAAGCAAGAGGCACAACTAACCAAACAACACCATGAAGACCAAGAAGATCTCCAAACAAGTCAGGGACAAAGTTGTTGAGAAGTGCAAGTCAGGGTTTGGTTATAAAAAAAAATATCCCAATGTCTGATGATCCCCCGGAGCACCATCAAATCCATTATCATCTAATGGAAAGAACATGATACCGCAACAAACCTGCCAAGAGAGGGCCGCCCACTAAATCTCTCACCCCGGGCAAGGGAATTAATCAGAGAGGCAGCACAGAGACCAAAGGTAACCCTGAAGGAGCTGCAGAGTTCCCAAGCTGAGACTGGAGTGTCTGTCCATACAACCACAATGAGCCATATACTCCATAGACGTGGCTTTTATGGAAGAGTGGGCAGAAAAAAGCCTTTACTTACACACAACACCTGTAAGGCTCATTTTGAGTTTGCCAAAAGACATGTGGGAGACTCCCCAAATGTATGGAGGAAGGTGCTGTGGAGAGATGAGACCAAAATTGAACTTTGTGACCACCAAGGTAAACATTATGTCTGGCACGAAAACAACACAGCTCATCACCCCAAGAACACCATCTCCACAGTGAAACATGGTGGTGGCGGCATCATGCTGTGGGGATTTTTTTCCGCAGCAGGGAAAGGGAAAATGGTCCAAGTCGAGGGGAAGATGGATGGTGCGAAATACAGGGATATTCTTGAGCAAAACCTTTTTCAGTCTGTCAGCTATTTGAGACTGGGACAGAGGTTCACCTTGCAACAAGACAATGACCCAAAGCATACTGCTAAAGCAACATTCAAGTGGTTTAAGGAGAAATGTGCAAATGTTTTGGAGTGGTCTAGTCAAAGCCCAGACCTTAATCCAATTGAGAATCTATGGTCAGACTTGAAGATTGCTGTTCACCAGAGGAAACCATCTAACTTGAAGGAGCTGGAGCAGTTTGGCCTTCAAGAATGGACACAAATTCAAGTGGCAAGATGTGGAAAGCTCATAGAGACTTATCCAAAGCGACTTGCAGCTGTAGTTGCCGCAAAAGGATGCTCTACAAAGTACTGGCTTTAGGGGGGTGAATAGTTATGCACACTGAAGTTTTCAGTTATTTTATCCTATTTGTTGTTTGCTTCACAATAAAATGAAAGCCAAGTGTTCAAAGTTGTAGGCATGTTCTTTACATGAACTGATGCAAACCCTCAAAAAATCTAGTGAAATTTGAGGTTATGAGGTAGCAAAACATGAAATGTGCCAATGGGGATGAACACTTTTGCAAGCCACTGTATGTGTCTGTCTGTCAGCCTATCTGTGTATCTATTGATTTGACTATATCATCAATTTATTTATCTTATCTATAGATCTAACCTGTCTATCAATCCATCATTCCATCATTGTCCACATACAGAAGCTATCTATGTATCATCCTTATAGTTCTCAATATAGCTTCACCTTTATCTTTTACATTCTCTAGATTTTTATTGTTTTTGACTGGCTTTTGACAAATTTATGAGAACAATATTGATTATGTTGTATTCTATAAATTGGTGAATTGATCCAATCCTATCTGTCATCTTCCCGTTTCATCTACTTGTCCATCATATATTTTTCTCTCCCTCTCATGTATTTCATATTTTCCTATTTATGCATTACAGATCTATGTATAGCATCATTTTCCACCTAGGTATCTAGCTGTCTGTATCGAATGTCATATCTACCTATTTATCTATTCCAGCTCTATCGTTGTATAGCATATTTATGTATCGAATATCTTTTTATCGCATATCTATTGCTTATCTTTTTCTGGAAGTATCTCATACCTATCAGTATTTCATATCTAATTATCTATATTCCAGACATCGCAGTGTAATCTTTGTGTGCTTGTTGTGTAACTAAGAACATTGTCGTTTTCTTACATTACTTGTTTTTTTACGCTATTTATTATGTGTTTTATATTGAATGTTTTATTTTATTATGTTCCGCACATAAGCGAGCAGTGTTCTTGTTGCTGGTAACCAGTTAATGCCGGCGTGAGTCTGCTTATTAGAAAGACCACCCAGTATATCTTGGGTTATGATAACCAGTTTCCCTCCTCTCTGTGCCAGGGAAGACAAAGGTTTATTGTGGCTGTGCCCCCGGCATGTGCGCAGTCGGGGATCAGACAGGCCCTGTGCTTCTAAATGGTTAAAGAACGTGGCGGTGTCTGGGGAATGTTTGCATGGTAGACACAGGCTGGTGCATTACCTATGCTTGTGCTGTATCATGTATCTGCAGCAGATGCATTGTGACAGATTTCCCTTTGGAAGAGCCTGGTGTTTTCACTCAGCAGAAAAAAAAAAAGATTTGGATAGATGTCTACTTACTGCTAAGATTCCCTCCATCTGTCCGGCACTTAATGGTACCTGTCTGTCCACCAGAGACTTGGGGGCTCCTTGCCCAGTTCTTAATTTAGCTCTGAGTAATTTGTCATTTTTTTTGCTGAATATCACACAGATAAGACCGAGAAGCTTTTCTCATCAATCAATCCCACTTAAAGACGGGAGTGGCATTGATTGCTCGTTTAGCTTATTTTTATTGGTAATTTGCCATTTGTGCCAATTCTCATGGGAGGCGCATACTGTATGCAAAATGAACCTGTTAGATTATTTCGGTAGGACGCTCCAGCGTGCAGCAGACAAAGGATCACACTAGGGCGGTAGCTTATTGCCTGTTATTTTCTATAGCCAAGGAGGCTTGCTGCATAATTACATAATGTATGTTCAATGTGTGCATAATGCAACCACAGAGCTCATACTGTGGGATTGAAGAACATTTTAATCTGGCCGCTTTACATCATTATGAATTTCCTTACAACGTGATAAAAAGACCTTTGTTTTCATGGAAGGCAGGAGCAAGAGTAATGATGTGGAAGTCTGCTGTCCATTATACATTTCTCCTACCCGAGCAGCGTGGCTG
Source organism: Phyllobates terribilis (assembly GCF_046119375.1). Lineage (NCBI taxonomy): Eukaryota > Metazoa > Chordata > Amphibia > Anura > Dendrobatidae > Phyllobates > Phyllobates terribilis. The sequence continues at coordinate 420,339,032 of NW_027362771.1, forward strand.
GAGCATGGAACAATTGACTAATACAAAGTCATTTATCCTGTACACTCCGGTCCTGCTAGGTGTAGATTGCTATTCATGGCCACCAAATATACCAAATGGCGTTATAAATAGGAGATGCTTTAGGTTGTCTAAAATGTCCATAACTTGCACTTTTGCTTTTATTGTTTTGGAAACATTTTAATTCTGTGCTTCTTCTATCCCATATAGAGGGAAGTGTTTCTCTACTTATTTTTGTCCATAGATGTAGGCTACTGGACTTCTTAAGGCAAAGTTCACACTTCCATTCTGACACTCTGTTTGGCTGTATGATTTTGACAAATGGAATTAATGTCCAAAACGGATCTGTTGCATAAATGATGAAAATTGAAGTAGGATTTTTAGACCAGAAATAAAAGCACAGCATGCAGAACCTTAGGACGTTTTCTTCCATTCTAGCAGCTGAACCCGAACACGACTGAATCCTGACAGAGTCCGTAATTATCAGTGAGGCCCTTCAGCCTCCGTTAGCGCAAGATTTGGACATTAATTCAGTTTTATCAATGCAAATATAAAACAAACCATTCAGTAATGGCCCTAGTCCAGTGTGTGTTATATGGACCTTTGCCAGAAGGTTCTGATCATCTGTGATTCACTCTTAGGCCACGGCCCCACTATCGGTATAATAATAGTAATCTTTTTATTTATATAGCGCCAACATATTCCGCAGCGCTTTACAATTCAGACAATATACAGACATTATTGGCACTGTCCCCATGGGGGCTCACAATCTACATATTTGGTCAGTATTCGGTCAGTAGTTTTTCTCAGGAGTGGAAGCTAAAACCAGGTGAGGAACAATCAGAGAAAAGGTATAATAGAAACAAGTCACCGATTCTGCATTTATCACCCACTCCTGGTTTTGGCTCCCACCCCTGAGAAAAAATACTGACCGAATACTGACAAAATACTGATAGTGGGGCCGCGGCCTTATGCTGTTTATCAACTATATTCAGAACCAAATTATTACGAATAGGTCGATTCACTTACATGCAGTGATATCATTAGTACACATACTGGATATTGCGCAATGGAAATATTCATGAGTAGCTGTTGATACACCTTGTCCTGTAACCCTGAAACTCCATTCCAATACCCCTGAGTCCTCAAGCACAGGGTCACAAAGTTTAGGGCTCTACACATTTCTCAGGTCTGTGCAACTACCAAGTCTAAAGATTGAATGGACCCAAGCCAGAATGATTGTAGAACCACCAGTTTATTAAAATAAAAAAATGATCTCCTAATCCAATTTGTTCCCCAATGAAAGGGAATCTGTCAGAGGAATTACTACTCCCTATTTATATTCGCATAGCTCATTCACAGACAAGTCCAACAATACCTTTACATGGTCAGTCAGTTCCTCCATTACTGAGAAATCAGTGTTTGAATTGATATGCAAATTAGGCTTAGGAACTATTTTTAGTTCTGAAGCCTCTGTCACTCCAGCTCTATTTCCCACCCAGTGCCACCTCCGGTGCTGGGCGGGAAATAGAGCTGGAGTGACAGAGGCTTCAGAACTACAGCCTCATTTATATTTTAATGCAAAATATTGATTTCAATAAATCCTGTTTTAAAGGTGCCCATATACATTAGCGGAAAATCAACCAAACCTAATTCAAGTGAGACTGGATGACCAGCAGCTAATTTGTTTGGGGTCCTCCCTACACCGCCCTGACAGATGATGTCTGGAGAAATTAGGATGTTGAATTTTAATGTCTGATCATTTTGTTCTCTAGGGAAATAAGTCCCTACCAAAGACGCCTGGTAGCAGCTTACTCCTTCACAATCTTGAGAACACATGCTCACTGGGCCAGTCTGAGCATGCATGTGCATTTGTGGTTGTGTGGAATATCTGTTGACTGAACAAATGTTTGGAAATATTGTCATTATTAAAGCACTGTATATATTTCTGTTGCTCATCAGATAGAAAGCAGTTTTCCAAAAGACTTTGAGTCAGTACCTTTGGACCCTGTTTATACCTTGCAGTGTGGTGTGACTCAGAACTGCACTTCAACATTGGATTAAAAACTGTGGCAATACGCACTTATGAGAAATGTTCTTAGAACTACTTAAAGGGAAAACCCTATTTATTGTTATTTATTTTACTTACATAGCGCCATCATATTCCACAGTGCTTTACAGACAACATACCTAATAACGATTCTGCATGTAATGATGGAGATCAAGGTTTTTAGGGTCTTCCACATTGCAGTCAACGAGGACAAGCAATGGGACTTGGATTTTTAATTCATTTTTCACTGGCATGTAATGTTTTTTATTTTTATTTTTAGATACTGTACATAAGGCACATTGGAAAAAATGAACTAGTATACTGGATGAGTTAGGCCTCGGATGGTTTTTTTCTTGTAACTTATAATCACCCTATCCTGAAATAACTTTTTAGTAGTGAGAATATGAGACATTTTGCTTGTTCATGCAGTAAAACTACGGCACATCTTAGACGCATGCCGCCCTTTTACAGACTATTTCCAGGAGGATTTATTAAATGAGGCTTGTGAGCCTTCACACACAACCTACCGGAGATCATTTACTATTTTTACATCTCATTAGGTATCAAGATGTTCGGCATCTTTATCTACAGACGTTATTTATCATTGATGACATCCTTTACCTGAGAGTCCATGTTATGATACATTTTGGACAGATTCTTTGGACCTATCTGCTGATTATATGTGTAGGCATTACCTCAAGTGACCCTACCCTATTAAATGAGAGACTGTATAAATGACATTATTTAATGCAGTTCTATTATACAGCAGTGGGTGATCTTTTAATACAGGTGGGATTCTACAGGGATTATTATCCAAAGCATCCTGATTGTAACATGTACATGTAGTTGCCATTTGTCCAATTACATAAAGTAGATCTGTCTAGTCGTTTATGCTTTCCTGTCTGAGGGCAGCATGGTGCAGAGGAGAGATGCTGATCCTGAGGATATATCATCTTCTATGATTTGATTCAGTATGTACATGTAGAAAGCTGTGAAAATATCAAGTATTCAGCTATAAGGACCATAAATCCTGCTCGCTGTGTGTGTGTGTGTGTGTGTATGTGTATATATATATATATATATATACATACATACATACAGTGCAGACCAAAAGTTTGGACACACCTTCGCATTTAAAGATTTTTCTGTATTTTCATGACTATGAAAATTGTACATTCACACTGAAGGCATCAAAACTATGAATTAACACATGTGGAATTATATACTTAACAAAAAAGTGTGAAACAACTGAAAATATGTCTTATATTCTAGGTTCTTCAAAGTAGCCACCTTTTGCTTTGATGACTGCTTTGCACACTCTTGGCATTCTCTTGATGAGCTTCAAGAGGTAGTCACCGGAAATGGTTTTCACTTCACAGGTGTGCCCTGTTAGGTTTAATAAGTGGGATTTCTTGCCTTATAAATGGGGCAGGGACCATCAGTTGTGTTGTGCAGAAGTCTGGTAGATACACAGCTGATAGTCCTGAATAGACTGTTAGAATTTGTATTATGGCAAGAAAAAAGCAGCTAAGTAAAGAAAAACGAGTGGCCATCATTACTTTAAGAAATGAAGGTCAGTCAGTCCGAAAAATTGATTGGGAAAACTTTGAAAGTGTCCCCAAGCGCAGTTGCAAAAACCATCAAGCGCTACAAAGAAACTGGCTCACATGAGGACTGCCCCAGGAAAGGAAGACCAAGAGTCACCTCTGCTTCTGAGAATAAGTTTATCTGAGTCACCAGCCTCAGAAATCGCAGGTTAACAGCAGCTCAGATTAGAGACCAGGTCAATGCCACATAGAGTTCTAGCAGCAGACACATCTCTTCAACAAGTGTTAAGAGGAGACTTTGTGTAGCAGGCCTTCATGGTAAAATAGCGGCTAGGAAACCACTGCTAAGGACAGGCAACAAGCAGAAGAAACTTGTTTGGGCTAAAGAACACAAGGAATGGACATTAGACCAGTGGAAATCTGTGCTTTGGTCTGATGAGTCCAAATTTGAGATCTTTGGTTCCAACCACCGTGTCTTTGTGCGACGCAGAAAAGGTGAACGGATGGACTCTACATGCCTGGTTCCCACCGTGAAGCATGGAGGAGGAGGTGTGATGGTGTGGGGGTGCTTTGCTGGTGACACTGTTGGGGATTTATTCAAAATTGAAGGCATACTGAACCAGCAAGGCTACCACAGCATCTTTCTGCGGCATGCTATTCCATCCGGTTTGCGTTTAGTTGGACCATCATTTATTTTTCAACAGGACAATTACCCCAAATACACCTCCAGACTGTGTAAGAGCTGTTTGACCAAGAAGGAGAGTGATGGGGTGCTACGCCAGATGACCTGGCCTCCACAGTCACCAGACCTGAACCCAATCGAGATGGTTTGGGGTGAGCTGGACCACAGAGTGAAGACAAAAGGGCCAACAAGTACTAAGCATCTCTGGGAACTCCTTCAAGATTGTTGGAAGACCATTTCCGGTGACTACCTCTTGAAGCTCATCAAGAGAATGCCAAGAGTGTGCAAAGCAGTCATCAAAGCAAAAGGTGGCTACTTTGAAGAACCTAGAATATAACACATTTTCAGTTGTTTCACACTTTTTTGTTAAGTATATAATTCCACATGTGTTAATTCATAGTTTTGATGCCTTCAGTGTGAATGTACAATTTTCATAGTCATGAAAATACAGAAAAATCTTTAAATGAGAAGGTGTTTGGAAATATATATATATATATATATATATATATATATATATATAAACATACATACACACACGTCCTTTAAGAAATGAAATTTGCAGCAGTGTATGCAGCTTGTAGTCAGCTAGTGGGCCACTGAATACAAACCGTTGTAAAATTGACAGGTATTATTGTCCATGACAATTTTATAGTGCAGCTGTGGAGTGCAGAGTGCATTTCTTACAAAACTATATTTTTTCTCCCTTTTGTTAGCAATCACGTGTATGTGTAATGAGTGCAGTAACATGGTTGCCGTTTTGAGCGGCGCTCTAGTCCACTTCGGCATCACATGGTCTGCTGTTTGGAGCGGAGGTCACTTTTTTGAATTTTTTCAATGTAAGGCTACTAGAATCAGAACAAGGCTTTGTAACCTCATTCTGAGTCTCATAGACTTACATTGAGAAAGTGACCTCCGCTCCACACAAGAATGCTGTGTGATTTACATGGTCACAAATGCAATGACGTGATGCTGGACCAGAGTGCCACAGAAGGCGACAAACGGTGAGTATATTACTGCACTCATTATACATACACACATGATTGCTAACAGAAGTGAAATGGGTCACTTAATCGATTCCTTGATGTAGTTCGATTAAAAAAAAGTCTATTTTAACTGATGCAGCTCTATTAGTCTTCTTATAGATAATCTCCTGTTATGTGTAGTCCTTGCTGTTCATGAGCTCTGACTACTCCAGCTCTTTAGCAATGATTGGCAGCTTTCTGTCTATGCACAGTATACAGAGAAAGCTGCTAATCGATGTTGTGGACAGAGTTATACAGAGCTCATTGAGAGGACTAGCAGAGTTGCAGCAGATAAAACAGACATTTTATCAAACAGAATAGAACACACATGTCAAACTCCGGCCCGTGGGCCAAAACCAGCCTGCAGGGTGGTTATATTTGGCCCCTGACACAAGAACCCCCACCCCTATGTGGGGCTTTAATTCTGTATGAAGGATTATGTGGGGCCATTATTCTGTATGGAGGACTATGTGAGGCCCATTATACTGTATGGAAGGCTATGTGGGGCCCATTTTCTGTATGAAGCACTATGTGGGGCCCATTATTCTGTATGGAGGACTATATGGGGCCCATTATTCTGTATGGAGCACTATGTGGGGCCCATTATTTTGTATGGAGGACTATGCAGGGCCCATTATTTTGTATGGAGGACTATGCGGGGCCCATTATTCTGTATGGAGGAATATGTGAGGCCCATTATTCTGTATGGAGGACTATGTGGGGCCCATTATACTGTATGGAGGACTATGTGAGGCCCATTATTCTGTATGAAGGACTATGTGGGGCCATTATACTGTATGGAGGACTATGTGGGGCCCATTATTCTGTATGGAGGACTATGCAGGGCCCATTATTTTGTATGGAGGACTATGCGGGGCCCATTATTCTGTATGGAGGAATATGTGAGGCCCATTATACTATATGGAGGACTATGTGGGGCCCATTATACTGTATGGAGGACTATGTGAGGCCCATTATTATGTATGAAGGACTGTGTGAAGTCCATTATACTGTATACTGGTTGGCTCACGACTTTGTCCAAGTTTTTTACTTTGGCCCTCTGTGTGTTTAATTTTGACATCCCTACACTAGGAGAAACCCAGTAATATCTCATTTACAAATCCAGTTTCACAGGACGACAAATGTTCTATGCAAACAGAATAATTGTTAATAACATCAATAGCACATCTTGTTTACACTGGATGATGTTCAGTGATCCTAAAAGTTGATATATGGCCTGATGTTCCTGTGGCTGTAAGTCCTGTGCTGTCTTCTATCCTGGCAGTGGTAAGGACAGTCTAAGACGCTTCTAGGTCTTCCATGGTTTGCAATACTGCCCCATACTTGATTTTTAATTTGGAATAATAACAGCAATTTTCTTTCCGACACTTCTTATGTACAATAGAGTTAATGAGAGGAAAGATTTGTTACATTGTTAATCATGCTGTCATGGTTATAACAGACTTAATCTTCACAGATTTTAATTGGCTTTATCTGTAACCATGCAATGTGATTACAAGGAGATTCACAACCAATGCAGTAAATTTAAATCTGGGTACTGTTCAAGGGAAATCTGAAAATAATGATTTATTAAAAGTGTGAATAATGGAGCAGTTGCCCCTAACAGCAAGATGTGGAATCTGATTGGTTGTTCTGCTCAACTATTTGAATTCCTTTGCATTGTGGCACTAAATCTCCCCTTATCAATGCCCTTTAAAGGAGAACTCCATCCAGTTTAATTGGTCTCCTATAAATACCTTAAGACCGGTCCTAGCATAAGTGTTAAATATAGATTAGATTATTGGTTTATTTCCAAGTACGGTATAGCCCTTCTTAGAAACCATAAAATTACTTTATGCTGTATATTCATTAAGTTCTGTTTGAACTAAATGGACTAGTTCAGCATCATGAGTATTAGGACACCCCACAAAATGTCTTCTTCCACTCTCTGCAGGAGACCCTCCAGACTTATGTAAGACCTACTGCAAGTCCTGAGGAGGTGACAAATGAAATAGGAATCTCTGTCATACACCTCCATCAGACCCTGATCTGGGCTAGATTTATACATGTGCAATTTATATGAATGATAAATGAGTTTTATTGTTTATATACTTGTCCAGTGTAAATGGGCCAGATGTGCTGCAATAGTGATTCTTCAAAAATCAAGTTGAATCTAGACAGCCAAAATAAACTATGCGTATGCAGTAAATGCAACAGTTAAGATTCAGCCATATTGTTTAAAAGAGAATCTGTCACCAGGTTTTTGCCACCCAATGTGAAAGCAGCATAAAGGGGCAGAGAACCTGAATCTAACATTCACTTATTCAATTCTTTGATGTTGTTTGCAAAAAAAATAAACGTCTATTAATACTCGAGAGGACTAGCAGAGTTGCAGCAGGTAAAAAAGACATTTTATCAAACAGACTAGAAGAAGCCCAGTAATAGCCCATTTACAAATCCAGTTTCACAGGACCACAAATGTTCCATACAAACAAGATAATCAGTAATACAATCGTTCTGTTTGCACAGGACATCATGTTCTCTACAGCACATCTTGTTTACACAGGATGATGTGCTGTCGAGAGTGATGATTTTTAAGCCTAATTAAACAGCACTGCACCTGACTAACAAGTGTTTTGCTCATTCATCGGGTGATTGCCAGCTTGTGAAGACGAGCATGGTAATGGGAAACGAGCTTGCTACCAATTATTGGCCCAACTAAAGAGGCCTAAAGTGATACCCTACTAGAATCAGTGTCTCTCCCTATGTTATGCTGCTTTCTGTTATGGAAGTATAAACCTAGTGATGGATTCTCTTTAAATCCAGAGAACCCCTTGATATATCCTCATTTTGGAGTTTTGTGCTAATGTCTGTAAGGAAGTTGACTTTTTTTTTCTACAATTTAAATTCAGGTCATTTCCAGCGATCCATTCTGGGTCCCAACTACGGAGGAGGAATACTTACACTTTGGAGAGAAAGCGGACTCTGAAAATCAAGCAAGGAAATACATGAACTCTGTGAGGAAACGTAAAGGACTTTATGTGGAGGAGAAGATTGTGGAACACGCAGAGAAGCAGAGGACTCTGAGCAAGAACAAATAATTATTCTCACCTTCTCCCTTTGTTCTTCTTGTAAAGTTTATCCAGCAATTATTTGTATGTGTTGCTTGTAGTCTAAGATTTTCACAGACTGTGGAGTAGATTTTAATAAATGTAACTGATGAGACAATTGACTCTACTAGTGTTTACTGTCTGTTAATAACTCCTAGTGTGTGGGCTTGTACTAGTCTCAGTCTGCAGAGCCAGACGCTAAACGCTCTGCAGAGTCGCAGTCAGATACAAAGGCATTCTGTAAGCAGGGCTGCCAACACGATTAATACGTGCTGAACGTCTGTAAAAAAGAACTTACCTTATGTATGAATACATACACACTCACATACTCAGGTACTCGGATCACTACAGTAATATGATCATTATTATGCCCACCAAGCATGTCCGCTTATTCCATTATTATATTTCTTTTCATATTAGTTGCTGCATTTTGAGACCTAAAGTAGAACTCGCTGTTCTGTCAAGTTAGATCAATATCATGATCATCTGAAAATCTATTTTGCCTCCTATTACAATTAAAACAAAAAATATATATATATATATACAGTACAGACCAAAAGTTTGGACACCCCTTCTTATTTAAAGATTGTCCTGTTGAAAAATAAATGATGGTCCAACTAAACGCATAGCGGATGGAATAGCATGCTGCTGCAAGATGCTGTGGTAGCCATGCTAGTTTAGTATGCCTTCAATTTTGAATAAATCCCCAACAGTGTCACCAGCAAAGCACCCCCACACCATCACACCTCCTCCTCCATGCTTCACGGTGGGAACCAGGCATGTAGAGTCCATCCGTTCACCTTTTCTGTGTCGCAAAAAGACACGGTGGTTGGAACCAAAGATCTCAAATTTGGACTCATCAGACCAAAGCACAGATTTCCACTGGTCTAATGTCCATTTCTTGTGTTCTTTAGCCCAAACAAGTCTCTTCTGCTTGTTGCCTGTCCTTAGCAGTGGTTTCCTAGCAGCTATTTTACCATGAAGGCCTGCTGCACAAAGTCTCCTCTTAAGAGTTGTTGAAGAGATGTGTCTGCTGCTAGAACTCTGTGTGGCATTGACCTGGTCTCTAATCTGAGCTGCTGTTAACCTGCGATTTCTGAGGCTGGTGACTCGGATAAACTTATCTTCAGAAGCAGAGGTGACTCTTGGTCTTCATTTCCTGGGGTGGTCCTCATGTGAGCCAGTTTCTTTGTAGCGCTTGATGGTTTTTGCAACTGCACTTGGGGACACTTTCAAAGTTTGCCCAATTTTTCGCACTGACTGACCTTCATTTCTTAAAGTAATGATGGCTACTCGTTTTTCTTTACTTAGCTGCTTTTTTCTTGCCATAATACAAATTCTAACAGTCTATTCAGTAGGACTATCAGCTGTGTATCCACCAGACTTCTGCACAACACAACAGATGGTCCCAACCCCATTTATAAGGCAAGAAATCCCACTTATTAAACCTGACAGGGCACACCTGTGAAGTGAAAACCATTTCCGGTGACTACATCTTGAAGCTCATCAAGAGAATGCCAAGAGTGTGCAAAGCAGTCATCAAAGCAAAAGGTGACTACTTTGAAGAACCTAGAATATAAGACATATATGTGTTAATTCATAGTTGTGATGCCTTCAGTGTGAATGTACAATTTTCATAGTCATGAAAATACAGAAAAATCTTTAAATGAGAAGGTGTGTCCAAACTTTTGGTCTGTACTGTATATATGGTGATCCAAAAGTAGGTGGACAGAAAGTGTAATAAGGTTATGAAGGGGGAGATTTATCAAACATGGTGTAAAGAGAAACTGGCTCAGTTGCCCTTAGCAACCAATCAGATTCCACTTTTCATTCCTCACAGACTCTTTGGAAAATGAAAGGTGGAATCTGATTGGTTGCTAAGGGCAACTGAGCCAGTTTCACAGATCTAGTTTTCACAGATCAATCTCCCCCAAATCTGTTTTCTTTTCAGATAATTCAGGTAACACATAATGGCAAATAATTTAAATACAGATCAAAGAAAATGGATTTTAACAGAGTATTGGAAATCTCAAAATGCTGAAACCGTTAGAGCAAATTGGGTTGAAACATTTGGTACTCAAGCCTCAAAGAGACAAACCATTTACTGCATTCGTGACAAATTCAATGCCACTGGCTCAATCCTTAATGCTCCTAAAACTGGTCTACCCAAAACAGTCTGTACAGAAGATAATAAACAACTTGTTGCTGAAACATTTGTTCAAGGTCCAAAAAAGTCCACCAGAAGAGCCTCTTTGGAATTGGGAATTTCACGAGTTTCTATCATGCGAATCCTGAAATCTATTGGGTGGAAAGCTTATCGTCCACGTCTAATTCATGGTTTATTGGAGTTACCAACTTGTCAAGCCCTTTTCCAAGTGATGCTCAAAATCACTTGGAAAACCGCTTGAAATAAACGCATGTAAAAATGCTTGAAAAACGCATGTTTTTTTCTGCGAAGGAGATGCAGAAATGCTCAGGAAATTTCTGCTTCAAATCTGCATGGCGGGCACATACCCTAAGACAATTATCTGCAGAAGAAACCTCCATGCTTTGCCCTGCAGTAGGACAAACGTTAGCTAAGGCTAACCCACATGTTGAAATGGGCAGAGCGACAAGCCAAATATGAACTGGTTAAGAGGAGTTTAATGGGAAACTATTGTCAGAGAATCACCTATTGTTTAAATCAGGTTTTTGTGTTATGTTATTAGAGATTATCAAATTTTTTGAAATTCAAATTCTCCTGGTCTGGCAAAATTTTTCCAAAAATCACAAGCACTCTAATAGCTGTGCAAAGATGTCTATAACACTGTGAGGTATCCTAAGACTGTAGCCAACCTTTTTCAGTCTCTTCAACACAAACACAGCCTTAGTAATGTCAAAGTAACCTCAACATAGAGAAACAGATGGTAACTCAGTAGTACTAACAGCCCATTTAATAACCTCGTACAATGACATACTTTTCATGATTTTAGAATTAAGAAAGGTCAAAAAATTATCCATGTTATCAGACTTTTCTGTGCAGAACACTGATTCAAACTGATGGTGTCGCTGTTAAAGGTAACATTATCCTGCCGTGACTGAAAACTCATTGCTCAAATTTACTGAAACCAACGAATTTTCATAAAATTCGACTTGCATTCAATTCACATTGAATCAATTTGATCATCTCTAGTTACAGTCCATTCAGTAATGTCCATGCGTTGTATAGTGAAACAAGAAAAAGTTAAAGTAAAAAAAGTCACAGTTGGCAGATTTATTTTTAATACAGATTATAATATGAATAAAAAAAATAACTTTTAACACAAAATCCTGATTTAAACCGTAAGTCATTTTCCCTTTAACCCCTTTGCTGTCTACAGAAGTTCTACAAGATTGATTGCTTCAGGATCTTGTAGAAAATGCTGCAGACTAACACATTTTGAAGGCAACTATCAGTATTAATAATATTAGGGAATTGCTGGTTATGCAGCGTGCTAATTTTGTCATTAATATTCTGAAACTAGACCTACACTTAAAGAGGACCTGTCACCAGGTCAAAAGAGACCAGTATTTGCTCTTATATTATCCCTGCTGCTCTCCTGAGTATTCAATTTTTTTAAATCAGTCATATGCTTCCAGAGATGTGGATCTTTTTATTTTAGTGCTAATTTTTATGGTCTTTACATTGGGTTGTGGCTCACATTATAAACAGCAAAGACCCAATTTAGAAGACTATGCCTCAATAATCAAAAAAACTTGTAGCGCTTAGACAAACAATAAACTATCTAGCATCAAAAAAGGAACTAAATCTACAAGATATGGCACTTCAAACAATATCATACTCAACAGACTCTGCCTGCCATTCTAGGTGCAGAGTAAAGAAGAGATCCATAGAATATAAAATAGTAAATTTTATTAATCAGTCACTAAAAACAATACACAAAAAGTAAAAATCATGGTTAAAAAACAGAGTGCCCAGTAAGGGGACAGACTCCTAACGATGGATCAAAAAATTATTATATAGGCCCAAAATTAGTATATAACATATGCTTAATAGCCTAGTACAGCATGATTAGTAAACCTCATTAGGAATACTTCCCATAGACAAACCGCCTGGATGGTTAATAGTTTTTTATGGTATAATATAGATCAAGTATAGTCTAAAGTGAGCTAGAAATGGCCCTTCATAAAGATCCCATACATAGTACATAACAACCTATAATACAATGGAAATAGGGAAGATGGTGTATACCTGGCAAGCAATTAGTGGAGAAAAGGAATGTGTGATCCAGAGGAGGACGCTGTCCCCTTCACACCGACGCGTGTTTCGCCCGCTTGCTGCTTCCGCGGGCAGCATCTCCCACACTTAATGGCGTGTCCTGAACACACAATCTCCGCCACCTGGTAAGATCACACACCCTCTTTTTTTTTATAATTGCTCAGTTGTTACCTGTATGCTATGTACTTAATGCATCCCCGGACACATCACTCCCTGACAAAGCGATGTAGCGAAACGTGCGTTGGCGTGATGGTGAGGGGGATAAGGCCATATCATGCAATCGGATTAGTATTACTATTTTACACTGACACACATCAACTTAATTTATATTTTCATTGCATTTCACCTCATTAATGCATTACTCATACTGGTGCTCACTTTTTCTTATATTTTCTATGAGTGATTTATTCTTTTATTGACACTTTTTTTGACACATATTGATCATTTACAAATCAATTCATTAGTCTTGACTATTTATCAATTTTTTTTACATCATGCTACCTTCACAATCACTGATATTTAATTATATGTTAACGAATATATTTTTGCTATTTGGTTTCTGCTTTTTTTTTTTACATTTTTTTTGTACAGCAGTCTAAAGACCAGCCCCCATAGAATCCTATGAGAAGCACCAGTTTGGTGCCTAAAGACCAGCCCCCATAGAATCCTATGAGAAGCGCCTGTTTGGTGCCTAAAGACAAGCCCCCATAGAATCCTATGAGAAGTGCCCGTTTGGTGCCTAAAGACAAGATTCCATAGAATCCTTTAAGTAATGCCCATTTGGTAAATACCATAAAATTAGCACTAAATTAAAAGCCCCATATCTCATACCAGTATGACGGATAATAAAACAATGCTCAGGGGAGCAGCAGGAATAATTCAAGAGGACACTTTTGACTTAGTGATAAGTCTTCTTTAAGCTGGTCATATCAATGTTTATTGATCTCGCGGCTTTTGAAGAGATTGGCTAAATATAGTAGCTGTATGGAAGTCTAGTTTCCCAATCCTCTAAGGTTCCCCTAAGAGATAAGGAGTCTGTCAGTGGATTAATTTCCTTGCCCTACTATTGACATGCATGAAAAAATATATTCCAGCCATCATATTATATAGCACTGGGTACTTACAATTGCTCATTTGCCTTTCTACCCAGCTAATTCTTCTCTTTTCTCTGCTCTATGTAGAAACAGGAAGTCTATTTCCCTGCAAAACTCATTCCCCTCTTCAACTCCTGACCCAGGTGCTCCACTCCTCCCCCTGCCAGGGACTTTTGCAGTAACTCATGACTCATACAGGGAAAATTAACCTCCTTTTTCTACATAGAGCTTAGAAGGATTCAGCTAGTCAGTTTTTAATCATGTGATGTCATAGACCTAATGGAAAAGAGAAGAACTAGCTGGGTAGAAAGGCAAAATGAGCAATTGTAAGTACACAGTGCTATATAATATGATGACTTCAATATATTAAGAGGATTAAAACTTTGATGGGAGGAGTGCTTCTTTAACATGCTTGCCCAAACCTAGCTTGCGTGTTGATGGGGAAGTCAGCAGATATAGCTTTGTACACCATATGGCGTACTTACACAAGTTCTCCTGTTCGATCTGACCATCCAGCACTTGTGAAATATATAAAAATTGGACCTGTGCACACTTCTCAGCTGACATGGTGCTATTGCCACAGGATCTGTAGGAGCGACACCCCACGCCAGATGGTCACAGCAAATGGGAGAATAAAAGACTATGTGCTGTAAGTTGTCATTAATTCTTACTGAGGATTACAACATTGCTTTGAAAGATAAAACATTCCCATATAATTTTCCGCAATGCTATTAATTGTTCTATAAAACTCTGACAGCAGCTTCTGGGTCTTTATTTTATTTTTGTCAGTTCAATGTAAGACTCAAAATAATGATTAATAAATTAAATTATGAACTCCGCTAGATTAAGAAATAGATTAATGCACCACAGTCGGCTAAAGAATAACACGAAATTGGAAATAACAAAAATGATATATCTGTTGCCTCCCTCTTATGGGTGTATATGTCCTCAGGTGGCTTCCACAGATAATAAGTTTTATACATCAACATAAATGACTATATACTTTACATCCATAAGCATATATTAGTGGGGAGGGGGTGGGTGCCAATCCTTATTAATCAATACCATAGACAGTAAAGACAGATCCACTCTTATTGCAATAAAACGCCATTTGTCAGTCTAGCTCTAAACTTTTGGGTTTTGTTTTTTTTTTAAAACACCATAACCCTTGTATTTGTTATGTCTCACTAATGTCTTTATCAGTGCAAGGAGTAAGTATAAAGCGTAAAGCAGCTTATACATGCGCATTAGCTGCACTCCAAACAATTCACTGACTCCCTCGTTCACAAACACTCTCTGCTCAGTTAACCATTATTTCGAAAGATGAAAGAAGGATAAGCCATTGCCAGAAACTTGGTGACATGGATTTTGTTTGTTCTCCCTATGTTTGTGTGGGTTTCCTCCCACATTCCAAAGACATACTGAAAGACCATATAGATTGTGAGCCCCGATGATGACAGTGATGATATGTGTAAGGCGGTGTGGAATATGATGGTGTCATTTAAGTAAGTAAAACAAAAAAACTTGAGATGTCAGGGGACTGTTGACTGTCCACGTGCATTAGATTTTCTTGGGATCTGCTAAGAGGAATAATTTGCATGGCATAGCTCTTATATCTTGCAAGCAGCAACTTCAGCCATTGAAGGGATTGTCCTGCCTAAGTTCAGAGAAGAGCTACCAGGATGGTGAGCAGTCTGCAAACTATGTCCAAATATCTGAAGGGATGTCACAGTGTAGAGGGATCATCCTTTTTCTCATTTGCCCATGGAAACATGAGAAGCAATGGAATGAAACTGAATGGGAGAAGATAGAGAATAGATATTAGAAAAAACTTTGATCAATGAGTGGAACAGGCTGCCATGAGAAGTGGTGAGTTCTCCTTCAATGGAAGTCTTCAAACAGAGGCTGGACAGACATCTGTCTGAGATGTTTTAGTGAATCCTGCATTGAGCAGGGGGTTGGACACAATGACCCTGAAGGTCCCTTCCAACTCTAACATTCTACGATTCTAGTCTACAAGTCTGAAGTCACTCCACGCTTGTGTGGATTCTCCAGCGCCGAGAGCGGTTGGTCATGTGACTGCAAGTATGCGATTTGCGATCTTCTGGCCTCATTCCAACTAAACTGTTCCGGCCTCTCTCAATACGCTTTCATTGAGAGAGGCCGCACATGTCTAGTGAGCATGTGACCACATGTATGCATATTGCATATTTTTGGTCACGTGCCCAGCGCTGGTTTCAGAGAATCCTCACAGTGCGCATGATGTGAGGGTTCAGAAGTCTGCTATCACATACGGTGACTGAAGACTTGTACCCTAAGGCTAGACAATCCCTTTAATGATCTTATACATAAGCTAATTAAGCAACTGACCTTTGTGGGAGCTCATGTCAGAAAGTGGCATCTTATTGAAAAGAAAAAACTGATGCCCCATTGACCTAACAGTAGTAATTGATTTGTAGACAAACCTTACACCATTTGCTCTAGTTGTAGTAGACTAGAGACAAGTTGTACAACAATCAAGTATTTCTCATAATCCATGTAAGGGAATGATTATTTTTATTCCTACACAATAATAATGAACAATACTAGACTATGTAGTGAAGGGAAAAACCACCAAGGGTATTATATCCATACTGTATAACTCTATACTTCCTAGTATTCTAGGTGACCCTATGAGGGCAGTTAAAAATATGTGGGAAATTGATGTGGGGTGCATTTACATGGAGGAATTTGCTGAAGTCCTGGAATCAATTAAGTAGCTATTGATCAACACATCCCAGAGGAGGTCTCAATTGTTCTTAATCCACAGAGTTTACAGAACACAAAAAATATTACTTCAGATGGAGCTAAGGGTGGTTGACCGTTGTGTGGGGATGAAGGAGCAGATATCTTGCACATGTTTTGGCCTTGTAGCCGGTTAAGGGAACTATGGGATTCAGCTGGGAGATTAATACAGGAAGTATTCCATGTCAATATCTCCATTAATGCAAGGTATGGGTCACGGGAAGTGGTGCACCAGTACAATTAATTATTGCAAAAATTTTATACCACACAAGGAAGGCTATTACGAAACACTGGTTAGATAGTCAACCTCCATGGATTGAAGAGATTGTTCGGGAAATAAACAACACAATTATCATAGAAAAGAAAGTGTACATTAAAAGAGGTGCTATCAAAAATTTGGTGAACAATGGGGAGAATGGATTACGTGTCCCAACAGTAGTTTTAGAGACTCTAGGTTTCTTTTGTGATTTTTAATATATTTGTCATTGACTGAGCAATGGTTTCTGTTATTATAGAGGTGAACAGTTCCTAGGGTCAGGGGGTTGTATTTTCTGGTTTGTAGATATGTACTAAGGGATTTCAAAGCGGGGATGGTGGCTGGAGGGAGAGGGGACAGGGTTTAAAAATTGTTAAAATATACTATATATTGTAATGTCCCTAAGCGGTATGTTATTACTTTTGACAGTTCATTTCAAATGTTATGCTGATCTGCTGAATGCAATGCTTACTGTATTATTAAATAAACGTTTTATTGATCAAAAAAAATAATGAACAATACTTTTAGCATTTCTTTTTTCTACCAAGCAGTTACTTCCCACAGTGTAAACTAACCCCTAGAGGAATTCTATATTGTCCTTTTTTGTTTCTTTTCACCAAAAATAGATAGTACCACTACTAACATCCAAGATTAGTCAAAGTGACGATTTCCAATTTTGTAATTGGCAGTCGTCTCAGCCGCATTCTGCTGTACTGTAAAAAATGGTGTGATTGTTTGAGGAGCAGTTTGTTGTGTTTAAAGGCTTGTCAGCTATTATACAGCTTATTCTTAAGTGCTAGTGTGCCCCACATAAAATATAAAAATGATACTCACATCCTGGACTGGCGCTGTTCCAGCAATGTTTGCATTGTGACGGCTAATAATTATGTCACATGAGCACCAGCCATTGATGAGCTGTTGTGCTCAAGTGACATAACAATGTCACATTAACACCTGGAGTCTCAGCGCCTGTCCAAGAGGAGAGTATACTTTTTTTATCTCATGTAGGGCACACTATAAGAAGGGGTTGTTTAATAATGGACAACTCATTTTTCTTGGCAACCAAGATTTCAGTCTGATTAATCATCTGGAGGATATGCTGAAAAAACAAGTCCCGTTATTGTAGGGTCTGCCTCACAGCCTACAGGACTAAAAGCATCTGCCACTGACATCTTAGTCCAAGTTATCTCAGGACACATTCAGATATCTTGTGTAGTACATGTGTCAATGGAATAAAGCTCATTTCGCAGCTGGCACAATAAGGACTTTAGGAAGCCTAGACCAAGCCCTGAAAAACAGCCCCTTACCATAATCTCTTCTTCACCAAATTTTACAATAGGTTCTGTGCCCTCTTGTAGGTGGTCATTACCAAGTATCCATCAAACCTGATTTGTTCAACAGTCGACTAAATAGTGAAATGCGATTTAAGATTTCAGAGGACGTTTCTACTACAAAATCCACTGATGGCACGATTTGCAACACCTTTGATACTTGGCATTGTATATTATAATCTTAGGTTTGCATGTAGCTACTTGGATCATATACAGTGGGAAAAAAAAGTATTTAGTCAGCCACTAATTGTGCAAGTTCTCCCACTTAAAAAGATGAGAGAGGCCTGTAATTGACATCATAGATAGACCTCAACTATGAGAGACAAGATGAGAAAACAAATCCTGAAAATCACATTGTCTGATTTGGTAAGAATTTTTTTTCAAATGTTGGTGGAAAATAAGTATTTGGTCAATTACAAACCAGCAAGATTTATGGCTCTCACAGACCTGTAACTTCTTTAAGAGACTCATCTGTCCTCCATTCATTACCTGTAGTACTGGCACCTGTTTGAACTTGTTATCAGTATAAAAGACACCTATCTGCAACCTCAAACAGTCACACTCCAAACTCCACTATGGTGAAGACCAAATAGCTGCTGAAGGACACCAGAAACAAAATTGTAGCCCTGCACCAGGCTGGGAAGACTGAATCTGCAATAGGCAAGCAGCTTGGTGTGAAGAAATCAACTGTGGAAGCAATAATTAGAAAATAGAAGACATACAAGATAACTGATAATCTCCCTCGATATGGGGCTCGACACAAGATTTCACCCCGTGGAGTCAAAATGATCTCAAGAACAGTGAGCAAAAATCCCAGAAACACACGGGGGGACCTATTGAATGACCTGCAGAGAGCTGGGACCAACATTACACAGGCTACCATCAGTAACACACTACGCCGCCAGGGACTCAGATCCTGCAGTGCCAGACGTGTCCCCCTGCTTAAGCCGTTACATATCAGGGCCCGTCTGAAGTTTGCTAGAGAGCATTTGGATGATTCAGAAGAGTATTGGGAGAATGTCATATTGTCAGATGAAACCAAAGTAGAACTGTTTGGTAGAAACACAACTTGTCGTGTTTGGAGGAGAAAGAATGCCGGGTTGCATCCAAAGAACACCATACCTACTGTGAAGCATGGGGGTGACAACAT
The DNA here is from genome assembly GCF_046119375.1 of Phyllobates terribilis. Classification (NCBI taxonomy): domain Eukaryota; kingdom Metazoa; phylum Chordata; class Amphibia; order Anura; family Dendrobatidae; genus Phyllobates; species Phyllobates terribilis. The sequence goes on from NW_027362771.1 coordinate 420,358,313, forward strand.
CATGCTTTGGGGATGTTTCTCTACCAAGGGACCAGGACGACTGATCCGTGTACATGAAAGAATGAATGGGGCCATGTATAGTAAAATTTTGAGTGCAAACCTCCTTCCATCAGCAAGGGCATTGAAGATGAAACGTGGCTGGGTCTTTCAGCATGACAATGATCCCAAGCACACAGCCAGGGCAACGAAGGAGTGGCTTCGTAAGAAGCATTTCAAGGTCCTGGAGTGGCCTAACCAGTCTCCAGATCTAAACCCTATAGAAAACCTTTGGAGGGAGTTGAAAGTCCGTGTTGCCCAGCGACAGCCCCAAAACATCACTGCTCTAGAGGAGATCTGCATGGAGGAATGGGCCAACATACCAGCAACAGTGTGTGCCAACCTTGTGAAGAATTACAGAAAATGTTTGACCTCTGTCATTGCCAACAAAGGATATATAACAAAGTATTGAGATGAACTTTTATAGGTGACCAAATACTTATTTTCCACCAAAATGTGAAAACATTTTTTTTACAAATCAGACAATGTGATTTTCAGGATTTGTTTTCTCATTTTGTCTCTCATAGTTGAGGTCTACCTATGATGTCAATTACAGGCCTCTCTCATCTTTTTAAGTGGGAGAACTTGCACAATTGGTGGCTGACTAAATACTTTTTTTCCCCACTGTATGTGTGTCGTTCAAGATTTGTAATTTTTGGATTTTTGTTAGAATTATTTTTTTACATACTTCTTTAGTTCCGATTTTCTCTGACTAGCATAAACATCATGTTTTGTATCCACAGACATTGTTAACACCTTAAAAATGTTGGGATAATTTGTCTACTTCAAAAATTATGTTTTCAGGCATTTTTTACTCTGCCTCCAACTGCTTTCTGTCTAGTCTGCTGTTCTTATTTCTGGCAAAAGCTAACCTCTAACCTTTCTCTAATTCTTTACAGGCTTGAAAAATTGCATGTATTAAGGCTTGGCAAAACATATTTAAGCAAAGGATACTGAAAATCAATAAGCTTTACTGTTGTAGCTAAGGAGAGCAAACTGCCTAGCTGGGAAACTACACTTTATTTAGGTGTATATACCCTAAATATGGAATGTTCAGATATGAATCTGTGTATCATTAGTTTGTGCGCTGATGACTAGTATGAACAGTTTTTTGTACGTTGACGTTGAACGTTTTGAACGTTAACATATGAGTTCACAAATAATGTAATTTGTGAATGCAGCATTTACATCAAACATATCCAAGCAAGTTGAATGTTCTGAATTATTAAAATCTCAAAGAAGTTGTCCTGTATCTTCTTTTTCTGCCACTCCATAATAGTCTTGCCTCACGGACGCCTATCAATATGAAGATCTCTCAACTAAAATACCCACTTGAAATGATAAAGATTCTCATTTTTTCAGTACTGGTGCCCATATAACTAATTTCTAAATCAAGATTTGGACTTTGCTCAGGGTATGTGTAACTTTTAGAATTGCAAAAAAATGCTATTTAGTTTTGTTAAAAAAAAATGACATGTCTTATGCAGATCTGTGTTTCCATGGTTAAAGACTACAAACCCTTTGTGTAGTCTGATCTTGCAGTTGTATGTTACTTACTTCCCACCATCTTAATATGAGAAGTCATATAACTAACGTGACTACATACTTTTGAGATTTGGAACTTTGGAGACGATTAGACCTGCATAGTGGCTGTATACACAAAATTGAGCTTTAAAATTAAGACGACTTGATGTTTTGGAAGACTAAAGTTATTTTAAAAATGTGTACATATCCATCAATGACTTTATGTATATAAAACAAAGGATAAAGGCAATCAGTTAATTTATTCTTGGATGGGGCTTTTTCTCATACTCTTTCAGGTATAAATGTTGTCTTTATGGCATATGTATTTAGCAATATTGTGCCCAAATGTAAAAAAAAAGTAAAAAAAAACCCTACAACAGGCTTCTAGTCCTCTTGATTAATGAAGTAAGTGCTAATATTTGCCAGAAACTAAGCTTCGAAACAGAAAAAAAACATTTCTTTGTTCAAGTGTATCGCACCATGACCTTGACATGCTTTCCCTGTATGTGTAATTTTTTTCGAGCTACTCCAGTTTGTCCTATGTACCTAAACATATTGCTTAGAGATAAATTGTTTCTATGCAAATTGAATTTGTGTGTAGTTTTTAGAAATCCGCTGCACCAAGTGAGATCAAACAATTTGCTATTTGCTTGGCAACTAAAAGCCATGAAATGAACACATTTTTCAGATATTGTGTGTTGTATCATAGCAATGGTGAAGGAGATTAGTGTAGTCTATGAAGAAATTATGAGAATACAGAGATTCAATTTACACATTACAGAAGATTGTATCAGCCAGAGAAACCTTAGGCATGGCTGAGCGGGCTTCCCCATAATGCCTTCCAGCTATGACATCACATGGTATAGCACACCCAATCAGGAGGGATTCTCATAGCCTCTATAAAAGCAGAGGCAGGAAATGCAGCAGCCATTTTGGAAATCTCGATTTTGAGATGATGTCACAGCTTACAGTTTAGCAATAGTGACAGAGAGAAAGCAATAAAACGGGACAAATTTGCCTCAAATGGCTGCCACCCTTATATATATTGCAGAATATTGGGTAAGACTGAGATAGCTCACATGACCTTGGACTCAGGCACACCAAAACGGGCTTGCCCATATGCCTAAAATATCTGCCTCCATTTTATACATTGAAGAAGATTTAATCTCCCAGAGAAGGCTCACCCCCCCCTCCATCCCCTCCTGCACCTTTCTTCCCTCCTCCTCCTCTCACACCTTCCCCCCTTACCTCCTCTCTCTTTTCCTTTTATCTTTCCCATACTTTTCGCATCTACACAATTTTTCATCAACCTTCAGCATACATTCCATTATGAGGTTCCTTTGACCCTTCCGAATTTCAGGTTTTGTGTCCCTTTTTCATTTTATCCTCCCTCACTTTTAATGCCCACTTTGTGGGTTTTCCTTGTTCACTTTTGCTTTCACATACCACACACTGATATTTATATCCTTCATGTGTTTTTTCACTTTGTAGCAGATGTCATCATATCATCTTTTACAATTTTTCTTCTTGACATAGACACTTCATTTGTTTTGTTTTTTCAACTCTCTTTTTCATTTATATATATATATAGATTTTGCCTTATATTTTGTTTTATATGTATACTGTATATATAGATATATCCTGTATCCTTCTATTATGTCCTCTGCACATGCTGTGTGTACTCAGTTTCCATACACATACGCATCCATATTTACATTTATTTTATACATACTAGCTCTTATCTCTTATGCATTAACAGATGAGCATTCCATATATTCTTCATAGGATTCATACATTGTCTTGCATTTCACTTGCATTCCCTTTATGTGACATTCACATACAGTACAGATCAAAAGTTTGGACACACCTTCTCATTTAAAGATGTTTCTGTATTTTCATGACTGAAAATTGTACATTCACACTGAAGGCATCAAAACTATGAATTAACACATGTGGAATTATATACTTAACAAAAAAGTGTGAAACAACTGAAAATATGTATTATATTCTAGGTTCTTCAAAGTAGCCACCTTTTGCTTTGATGACTGCTTTGCACACTCTTGGCATTCTCTTGATGAGCTTCAGCGTGAATGTACAATTTTCATAGTCATGAAAATACAGAAAAATCTTTAAATGAGAAGGTGTGTCCAAACTTTTGGTCTGTACTGTACATAGTTGTCTATTCTCCATTTTATAATCACGTCCTCCCCTACACCTCCTTTTTGTATGTTACCTAGTCACTATGAGCATTTCACTATTATGCATATATATTCTTCATGCCATTTAAACTGCTTTATGCCCTTGTTATGTACATTTTGCTTTTATTCACTGTATTATATATCGTTTCAGCGTTTCATGTGACTATGCATTTCAATTGTCTGAGCATTTTGCATGTTCCGTATGCTTATTACCTTCAGTTTGCTCATCCTACATGCACTTTATCGTTATACATGAGATTTTGATGCCCCAGCTATTTGGGAGATAGTGTGTTTATATTGTCTGTTTGTGTTTTCCATCTCAAATACCATCCTCATTATCACATATGGGCCTCCTCGTGCCAATATGGACTCCCCTTGATTTCCACTATGAGACAAGCTATAAGATATATAATAATCATTATTATTAATATTGGTTTTCTTAATGTTGTTGCAACTTTGACTACTCTTCTGCTTTGTTCTGCCTTGTCTGATTTATGACGTGATATTTCTAACTACCATTTGCTTGATTTATCTTTCTCTGTGGGCACTTTTCATCCCCCCTTTCTCTTTTTTATTTTTTGACCACCTTATGTATTACTTTGTCACAAATTTGACAATCTTTACTTCTTTCATCTCTCTCTTTATTATATTTAAAAAAAAAACATTGCTTCTTCACTTTGCAAACAGTAAATCTGTTAATGCTCATAAAAAAGTATATTTTTGATAGCTTGTTAAAAAAAGAAATTACTTCTTCATTTTTCAAACAGCAAACCTGTTGTTGATCCTAAAAACAGGATAATGTTCGGACATATTGTTAAAGAGTTATTGCTTCTTAATTTTCCAAACAAACTTCTTGCTACTTCACAAAATGGGATAATTTACTGACCACCATTTGGCAAAAAGTCATGGCTTCATCCATGTATACCGCATTTGTATAAACACCTGGGTGGCAGACATCTTCCCTCAAATAAGGATAATTTTTGGACTATAATTTTTTGAAAAGAATGAAAAGTCAATCAGTGCAACATGCTATTGAACAGGCTGCTGGTTACCATCCATATACTCTTTGCCAAATATGTTAAAGGAAAACAATAATCAGAAAATGACTTATGATTAAGTCAGGTTCTTGTGTTAAATTTACTCTTAAAAATTTGTTGCCAATGTTTTTTTTACACTGTTCACACTGTTCACTTAGTCGTCTTTTTTAGACCCATACTAACTTGTTTCAGGAAATAACACGCATACATAGCCCAGTGGTCATATCCCAACCCTATCTTTTGGTATTGTATTGTCTAATGAACATGTTCAAATGTCATTATCAAGTGAAGGGAAGCAGGGCCAGCTGTGACATCACCTATTGTGAATGGATCCTTTGTTATCAATTTTCTATAAAGGTATTACCTGCCATTGTAATCTAGCCTCAACAGATCAGAAAACACATATAAGCTTTTCATGAAAGCACAGGAAGTAAAAGTCTAAAAATGCCCTAGTGGCAAGTGTGAAAAATGCAAGATTCCTTATTTTTTTTTTTAATAAACTTCATGTTATTAAAAAAAAAACATTGCCAACAATTTTAAAAAAATCTATGGAACACAAAAAATGGATTTAAACAATAGGTCATTTTCTGATGATAGATCACTTTGAGATTACGGAGTCTGTGTTTGCATTAAAGAGTTTGAAAGGGGTTGGATACAGTCCTCGAATTGCAAGTACTGCAAAGCCTCTAATTGCCCTGAAAAGACGTGGATAACAGTTTGAGTTTCCCTTTAGTTTGAGGCTTTGCATTACTTGCGACTTCACTAGTCTTAATGACTTGCCCGAACAATTCGGGATTGGTTTATTGATGGGACTGAATGGTAGAGATTCAAGAGACTTTGACCACTGCTTAGAGACTCTAATTTTACAGAATGATGTCCCTTGCTTTTTTTTTCTTGAGTGTCTTTCCAGAGAAATCTCAGAATTGCTTAGATACAAGTCTAAAATGCCTTTTAAACAGGTCGATTATCGTTGTTAAATGTTCCCAATCATTGTGCAGGATAAACACAATGAACGAGAAATTGCTCATTTGTCATTGAGAAAATCTTTTCCGATAACTTAAAACTGATCATTTGTATGTATTATCTCTCCATATGAAAACCGGCCACTAATGCTAGGAGAGGAAAGACAAATTATCTCAAAAGTGATCAAAATTACAAAAAACACTTTTGTTACATTTGTACATTTAACAATACAGTTATATGAAAAAGTTTGGGCACCCCTATTAATCTTAAGCTTAATGTTTTATAAAAATTGGTGTTTTTGCAACAGCTATTTCAGTTTGATATATGTAATAACTGTTGGACACAGTAATGTTTCTGCCTTGAAATGAGGTTTATTGTACTAACAGAAAATGTGCAATCTGCATTCAAACAAAATTTGACAGGTGCATAAGTATGGGCACCCTTATCATTTTCTTGTTTTAAATACTCCTACCTACTTTTTACTGACTTACAAAAGCACTTTTTTTGGTTTTGTAACCTCATTGAGCTTTGAACTTCATAGCCAGGTGTATGCAATCATGAGGAAAGCTACTGAAAGTGGCCACTTGCATGTTGTTCTCCTGTTTGAATCTCCTCTGAAGAGTGGCATCATGGGCTCCTCAAAACAACTGTCAAATGATCTGAAAACAAAGATTATTCAACATAGTTGTTCAGGGGAAGGATACAAAAAGCTGTCTCAGAGATTTAACCTGTCAGTTTCCACTGTGAGGAACATAGTAAGGAAATGGAAGAACACAGGGACAGTTCTTGTTAAGGCCAGAAGTGGCAGGCCAAGAAAAACATCAGAAAGGCAGAGAAGAAGAATGGTGAGATCAGTCAACGACAATCCTCAGACCACCTCCAGAGAGCTGCAGCATCAACTTACTGCAGATGGTGTCACTGTGAACTATACAACGCACTTTGCACAAGGAGAAGCTGTATGGGAGAGTGATGCGAAAGAAGCCGTTTCTGCAATCACGCCACAAACAGAGTCGGCTGAGGTATGCAAAAGCACATTTGGAGAAGCCAATTTCTTTTTGGAAGAAGGTCCTGTGGACTGATGAAACCAAGATTGAGTTGTTTGGTCATACAAAAAGGCGTTATGCATGGCGGCAAAAAAACACAGCATTCCAAGAAAAACTCTTGCTACCCACAGTAAAATTTGGTGGAGGTTCCATCATGCTTTGGGGCTGTGTGGCCAATGCCGGCACCGGGAATCTGGTTAAAGTTGAGGGACGCATGGATTCCACTCAGTATCAGCAGATTCTTGACAATAATGTTCAAGAATCAGTGATAAAGTTGAAGTTACACAGGGGATGGATCTTTCAGCAAGACAATGATCCAAAACACCGCTCCAAATCTACTCAGGCATTCATGCAGAGGAACAATTACAATGTTCTGGAATGGCCATCCCAGTCCCCAGACTTGAATATCATTGAACATTTGTGGGATCATTTGAAGAGGGCTGTCCATGCTCGGCGACCATCAAACTTAACTGAACTGGAATTGTTTTGTAAAGAGGAATGGTCAAAAATATCTTCATCCAGGATCCAGGAACTCATTAAAAGCTACAGGAAGCGACTAGAGGCTGTTATTTTTGCAAAAGGAGGATCTACTAAATATTAATGTCACTTTTCTGGTGAGGTGCCCATACTTATGCACATGTCAAATTTTGTTTGAATGCAGATTGCACATTTTCTGTTAGTACAATAAACCACATTTCAAGGCAGAAACATTACTGTGTCCAACAGTTATTACATATATCAAACTGAAATAGCTGTTGCAAAAACACAAATTTTTATAAAACAATAAGCTTAAGATTAATAGGGGTGCCCAAACTTTTTCATATAACTGTATATATCTTCATGTGTAATAGAACTTTTATCCTACCTGGTTTATAATGTGAGATTATAAAATAAACAAAGACAATTTAGAATTCAATGTCTTCTTATGTGGAAGTGTAGAGAAATAAAGTTAGTGCACTCTTGAAGACCTCCTACCTGTGAATCATTACAAAGTACAAGAACACACTGTTTTCATTTAGAGCAGAGGCTTATCACTTTTATCATTCACTCAGCAATGTCTGGGAACTTATCTGTGGTATGCAAACTGTATTGACATAAAGATTTTAAAGGTTTACCTTAAACTCCTCAGGTTCCAAGATTGCTACAGGTCAAGATTGAACTGATTTGATGATCGATCTGAAGATCTTGTGGGCCCTTGTTACAATATCATGATGGCACATGAGTTCCAACATTGGACAACTTCATCTAAAACTGCCATTGAAGAGGCAATATACTTCAGATAGCTGTTGATGGCTAGCTATTTCTCCCAACCCATTATGTATATACATGGTCAACTAATCCAAGCAAACCAGTGTTCTGAATAGGGAGAGGGGAGTTATCCAGACACCTTTGATAATGGCTTATCTTGAGGAAGAACAAGTGCGTTAAAATCCAATTGCTGGCCCTTCTCACCCTGACCCCGCCAGTGGAGTGAGAGTTGAGACAACCCAAGTCACAGTAGTTGGCTGGTTGGTAGACTCGGCCAACATTTATATAATTTGCTTGGCCACTTTTAAATCTAGAAATAAAAGATTAGCTATTATTTGGCCTATGTGCCAAATGGTACCAAGACAATTTACTAAAAAGTTTTTGGTATTGGAAATTCAATTTTCCTTTTTTATTTTATTTTGTACATTATATAAGTACATAGTGTGCACTTGGGTGTACGGTTTTTATGTTTTCATTTTTTTTTCAATACCAGGTTACTTACAACATTTGTAACAAGCTATGGATGCAAACACATCAATCATGGCACTCTCTGATCTGGGTTTGACTATAGTTATGCCCCATTCAATAATTAATGCCACTGATGACTGGCCCAAACTGACAGTGTAAATGGTGGACTCTAATATTTCTTGACCAAGCATTGGTAAAGATAATGTGAATTAACATTATGAAGATTACCTCGTGTACCTCATATTTTCTGCCCCAATGCATGGTATTGCAGATTACATCAACATTCAATGCCATTAAGTGAAACCAGCGGGTTTCAGCCTCCATAGAGGTCACTGTCTTCATAGCGTCTTGTCTCAGTTATCGACCAATAATCTGCACATTGATACAATATTCAGAAGGATTGTTATTGAAGAATGGTAACTAGAAGATATTGTAAAAGTGATCACATTCCTGATGTCATTTACATCATCACATTCCTCTCTGTATAAAAGCACATGTAGAAAGATAAATTCTACCCCAAAGCGTGTGATCTAATGGTGTCAGTCTTGGAGAATATGGGAAAGTTTTTTGGAAATTTACTGTATGTCTATTAAATGGAACTCACAAAGAGGAAACATCCGAGAAATGTTCTGTCTCTTATAAAATGAATGAATATATGAAATGTTAATTTTATTGCCTCATAAAGATGAGACGATATAATGTAAAATGCTCAGAATGATAGCAGTTATCAGGCATGGATTTACATTTTATGCACCCTTAAAAAAATCATTTTTGTATTTATTTCTCTTATATTTTCCAAAAAGGTCTATTTACAAGGTTTTCCATCTTCTAAATTGATGACATCATGCTAGTATATACGCTATATTCAAGTGAAAGTCGGCAGCAGTTTCCAGCATACGCAGGTGACAGAGAGATATTAGAAAAGGAAACCTTTGATGTAATCTTATTCTAAGGGTCAATGGAGGTTTCAGAGGTTGGACCCTCACCAATTATAATATGATGACAAATTCGTAGCGGTATCCCATCAATTTAAAAGATGGGAAAACCGCTGTACAGCAGTGATACACTTTAACTTAGGCTTACAAAAGAATGGACCTCCGCTCTGTACCACATAACAAAAAATCCCACTAAATCTCATTGTTATCACCAATTGTAAATGAATTGATTAATTTGGTGTGTTTTGTGACCATGCCCCTTTCTAAAATATGTAGAAAGGTATGTCTCTTTACATTTAAATATAATAGGATAGAGCGGAGAGGTTCCATACTGAACAATGGCAGAAGAATGCAGGTGTTACACTGTTGGCAATTAAATTATAGTACACAGTTGTTCATGGGGCAACATGCATAATAGTATCCAATTGTAGAGGCATTGAGCTTGATGGTTGAACAGCTTAACCAGTCTTCCATAATTTTTAGGAAAGCGCAATGCCACTTCGGTGCCACTGGAATTAGATATGACAAGCCGGCAGGAGACAAAGCAGAACTTTCCTCGCACTGTTTTCAGTTTTCTCTAGTAATCAGCAGAGTTTACAATGATCTGACTCCTGTTAATAAGACATAGGTTGTATGATTAGTGAGCACTTGGTTAATTGCTGGGGAAAGCTGCTAACATTGTATTTTTTTTTATCATTGGACCACTGCTCACTTCAGTGATGAACATAGGCTTTGTTTGCATTGCCTTTGGTGCCACAACCATATTAACCTCCTCCCAACTGCTGACGGTAAATATACGTTGATGTGTGCTGGGCATTGTGCAGCGGCGCCGTAAATTTACAGTGGGCAGTCGTACGGGAATAGGCTCCGAGATCATGGTGCTAATCACCACCTCAGACCAGCAACATCATCTGATTGGTTCAGGTCCCGATAATGTTATTCCCAGATAAGCCTGCCCCCCGGCTGTCATCTAGATGCTGCGATCAATAGAGATTGCGACATGTAGAAGTTTGTGGGAGGGAATGGGCTCCCTCTCTCACCCCTTCATCAACCTGCAACGAGATTGCGGGGAGCCTAGAGTTGTCATGGTTTTGCCAGCCTCTTTAACCAAGCCAGAAGCAGGGTCTAATAGGTGATCTGTTTTTATTCTGCCTCCCAAAAGAGTCATAAAATAGAGCGATCAAAAATGTTATGCATCCTACAATGGTACCAATAAAAATTTCAACTAATCCCACAAAATGACTCTGTTGGGCGAAAAATAGAAAAATTATGGCTCTCAAAATATTGTGATGCAAGCATTTTTTTTTGCAAAATACCGTTTTTTTTTTAATGTGTGATATTAGCAACCCCCTCTCAAAAAAAATATACAGTAGTGTTCAAAATAATAGCAGTCCAATATGACTAACCAGATTGATCACTGTTTTTGGTATAAATTATATTATCACATGTCAAACAATTTACCAGTTTGTACAGTAGATTCTAAGAAAACCAACAGACTCAGCATTCATGATCTGCATGTTTTTGAGTCTGTGTATTTGAATAATTAATTGAAAGGGGGTGTGTTCAATATAATATCAGTGTGGAGTTCAATTAGTGAGGTCAATCATTCTGTGTGGAAACAGGCATGAATCAGGTGGCCCTTATTTGAGGGTAAAGCCAGCACATGTTGTACATGCATTTCTCCTTGAAAGCCTGAGAAATATGGGTCGTTCGAGACATTGTTCAGAACAGCATACTTAGATTAAAAAGTTGATTGGAGAGGGTAAAACTTATAAAGAAATGCAGACAATGATAAGCTGTTCAGCTAAAATGATCTCCAATGCTTTAAAACGGAAAGCAAAACCAGAGAGACATGGAAGAAAATGGATCGAAGAATAGCCAGAATGGCAAAGGCTCAGCCAATGATCTGCTCCAGGATGATCAAAGACAGTCTCAAATTACATGAGAGTACTGTGATAGCTAGAAGACGCCTCTGTGAAGCTAATCTCTTAGCATGAAGTCCCCGCAAAGTCCTACCGTTTAAAAAAAAAGACATGTACTGAAGCGGATAAAATTTGCCAAAGAACACATCAACTGGCCTAAAGAGAAATGGAGAAACATTTTATGGACTGATGAAAGTAAAATTGTTCTTTTTGGGTCCAAGGCCCGCTGACAGTTTGTCAGATGACCCCCAAATTCTGCATTCAGGCCACAGTACACTCTGAAGACAGTGAAGCATAGTGGTGCAAGCATCATGATATGGCCATGTTTCTCTTACTATGGTGCCGGACCTATTCATCGCATACCAGGGATCATGGACCAGTTTGCATATATTAAAATGCTTGAAAAGGTCATGTTGCCTTATGCTGAAGAGGATATGCCCTTGAAATGGGTGTTTCAATAAGACAACGACCCTAAACAGACCAGTAAACAAGCAAAATCTTGTTTCCAGTCCAACAGAATTGAGGTTATGGAGAGGCCACCCCAATCTCCGGACCTTAATCCAATAAAACACTTGTTGGGTGACATAAAAAATGCCGTTTCTGAGGCAAAGCCAACAAATGGCAAAAAATTGTGGTATGTAGTCAAAGCATCCTGGGCTGGAATAACAGTTGACAGGTGTCAGAAATTGGTTGACTCTATGCAACATAGATGTGAAACAGTTCTAAAAATCTGTGGTTATACAACTAAATATTAGGTTAGTGATTCACAGGAATGCTAAATCCTACAAAAAAAAGTACATATTGTGAGTTTGTAACGACAAATGCAGACACTGCTATTTTTTAGAACAGCCCAATGTTCATTTTTTTGTTATTTTCTGTAAAGTAGTTAAAATGATATATATTTCTCTCTTCATGTTTTGAATTAGAAAACAGTGTGCAATGTTTCCAATGCATGGAAACAAAAACTGGTATAAGATTTTGTGCATAACTCTTGTTTTTGAACACACAGCTATTATTTTGAATATTACTGTAAATCTAGTATTGTTGTAATCATATCCGACTTGCTTTTATACTGCATGGTGACAGGCATAAAAAAGAAATAAAAGCAATTCTTTAACTTTGATTTGTTCATTCTACCCCCCAAACATTGCGTAAGGCTTGTTTCACATTTATCCTGCGCTACATTTATTAAAAAAAAAAAAAAAGAGAAATTAATGAGAAAAAAGAAAATCTTTTCAAAATGATGTTGATGTAAAGTAACCATGTGGTAAATGTTAGTTATTAACTATTTTTGTGCGGTCTGACTGTATGTTTAAAGAGAATAAAAATTCAAAGATCTAAAATTGCAAACTTTTGTAAATTTTTCGATATTTTCATATATAAACTCAAATCATATTGACCTATATTTAACACTATCATAAAGTACAATGTGTCATGAAAGAAAAACAATATTAGAATCACTGAAATATGAGGAGGCATTCCAGAGTTATTGCCACATAAAGAGACACAGGCTGAATTTGAAAAACTTGGTCTGGTCAGAAAGTTGAAAACAGAACGGGTTAACTTACCCACCAGTGATCTCATTCCATACCTCTACTATATATTATCATTTAATTACCTTTACATTTCATTACCTCCCATACCACAGGCTCCCATGACTGGGGGATTGGACAGTGAAATTATTTACGTATAGCTATTTTAGCATATTTACTGTTTAACAGAACTGGAAAACTCTTTTACGGGTGTCTCTCTTCAATATTTTTCTGTAGTTGTTTGAAGGTTATCTAGTCCAATAATGTGGATGATGCAATATATTTACTAGGATGCAACAGGATACCGTGCAATAACATGCATTCTGCTGTGCTAGTCTAAATCCAGCTGAGGATTTCTGTAACTGCACTGTATCTGTTTATGGCAGACTTCAGATTTTTATATTGCTTTCTGTATTTATTTTGCTTGTGTTATTACATACAACCACCAATCCGGCAGGACGATACAAGTAGTGAGTTGTTGTAAATTATATAAAACTTATAAAAATGTGACATATACCACATTAGCATTCAGTTTTCTTTTTTAAAAAAAAAAAACTAGAGTTCATTTTCTTTTGTTCCCTTACTCTGATCATGACAGTGAGTCAAGCTATGACTCAGGAAGTATATATGGGATAACATACCCCCTGCTGTTAAATCTAAGGATATCGGAAGGCATTGAAGGGACCTATGACCACATCAAGATGAAAGGCTGCAGTGATCCAATGTCAAATTAAATAAAACGGTTTATGTAGCCTGAGGTCAAGAATTATGACACACTGTGCCTGGAAGTCAAACCTTTCCACTGTCAAAGGCATATTGCCTACTAACCTAACCACATCATTACTGCCTTCACGTTTCCTGTCTCAAATTATACCGCTATGCTACTTCTTTTGGCCTTCAAGGTCATTCCAATGTACAAGTTTCTCAAGTTTTTTTGCGACAGAAAGTTACTTTCAAAGTGGAGAAAATCAATGTAAAAGGGGGAAATTCTTGGCTGATTGTGGTTTGTGCACAATGGTAGCTATAATGATTAATTCACTTTATAATGTATTTAATTGTATTTCAATATAATAAAATAGAAGTAGCACTCCAGTGAATATCAAAGAAGATTCTAGCTGTAATCATAAAGTCTTACAGCAATGTTTCACCTGATCACTAGGGACCCCACCAACTTGACCTCCACGGCAATGAGGGTCCCAATCCCCTATTTCTTGTCTTTGTGGTTGAGATTGAAAGGATCAGCATCACTGTACATGCCCATTGCCATCCTATTCATTGTCTATGGGAGTGACAGAGAGGGTCAAGTACAGCGGTCAACTATCTTATTAATTGTCTCATAGACAATGAATGGAGCTGCAGCACACTTGTACAACTATGCTGGTCCATTCAGTGGTCCAACCAGGGCCGTATTTGCCCTTAGGCACTTGTAGGCACGTGCCTAGGGCACCGGAATTCGGGGAGGGCGGCGCCTGAGCGTGGTTTTTTTTGGGGGTTTGTGCCCCGAGCCGGCCCGGTGGCTCTGCCCCTCCCCCCAAGCATCCGCATCAGAGCCACACCCCCGCATCGGGCCCCCACTGTCTACAGCAGGAGCTTCACTGATAATAGCATTGTCAGTGAAGCTTCTGATGTAGAGACTGGTTCAGGACCTGTAGTGACATCACGATCATGCGACTTGTCATGTGACCGTGATGTCACCTCAGGTCTTGCAGTCTGGAGAGCTTCAGGACCTTTGATGAGGGCCTTGCATTGAAATAGGAGCGTGTTCCTGTCCTCCTGCACAGAGGGGGAGGGGGAGCCAGAGACCGGCATCTACCAACCTGAACTGCCAGATAAGTCTGTGTCCACCTGTGTGCTGTGCTGCTCCTGCAGTGTTAAGCAGTGTGTGTATGTGAGGTGTGTGCAGTGTGTGCTGTCTGTGAGATATCTGTATGTGTTTATATGAACATGTGTTGTCCTGCATACATGTGCTATGTCTAATGTGTGTATCTACAGAGCATTAGTTGTTCAGCGCGTGTGTGTATGCCGTGTGTGTGCATTGTGCATGTGTACCTTGTACGTGTGTGCCGTGTGTGTGCATTGTACGTGTATGTGCCTTGTACGTGTGTGTGTGCATTGTGTACTTGTGTGTGCCTTGTACGTGTATGCCGTGTGTGTGCCTTGTACGTGTGTGTGTGTGCCTTGTATGTGTGTGTGCATTGTACTTGTGTGCGTGCATTGTACGTGTGTGTGTGCCATGTGTGCCTTGTACTTGTGTGCCATGTGTGCCTTGTACTTGTGTGTGTGTGCCTTGTACTTGTGTGTGTGTGCCTTGTACGTGTGTGTGCCGTGTACGTACGTGTTTAAATATGTATGTTTATATATTTTATTGCATTATTCTAACTTGTATATGTAGATGGCCAGATATAGACACAGTGGCATTATGTGACACACAGTGTGTGTGTAGCTTCCACACTTCTAAATCCTGACTGCACAGATGAGAGCTCATAGGTGTAAACATATCGGCAATCATCCAACGAACGAGCAGAATTCTGTTCATTCATCGGGTGATTGGATTGTTTATGGAAGAACAAACATCATTGTTCTCAGCAGCACATCTCCCGGTGTAACCTGCAGATCTGCTGCTGATAATATGATACTGTATGGGGACAGATTGATCATTCTGTCTCCATCATTCTTCCTCAGCCGGTGTAAAGAGGCCGGGGAAAAACTGTAGAACAACTTCAGTGTTGTCAATCACGCTCGTTTAATGGCCTGTGCTCAGAGCATATAAATACAACCGAAATCTTTGAGTGTGATGGTGCAATAAGTGAACATATGTGGCCCCACTTTAAACTTTTGCCTAGGGCCCCACTTTATCTAAAACCGGCCCTGCCTCTCCCATCATTCCCCGTCTGCATTTGACGCAGCGGCGCGATGACGTCACTTCACCGCGGGTCTGACAGTGGAGCTGAGAGACTGAAGCAGCGGGGGAACGAGGAGCGGTGAGTGTGTATTTATTTAAATGTGGTGCCCATATTACTGGAGGACTGTGGCCGCACTATGCCCTATGGGGCCGCATTATACTGTATGGAGGACCATGGGGGCTGCAATATATTGTGTGGAGGACTATGAGGAATGCAGTATACTATATGGAGGACCATGGGGTGCATTTCATTGCATGGAGGACCATGGGGAGTGTATTTTATTGCATGGAGGATTATGGTGGGCGCATTATACTATATGGAGGATTATGGGGCCCATTATACTACATGGAACGCTATGTGGGGCCATTATAATATTTGGAGGGTTATGTGGGACCATTATACTGTGTGAAAGGAATTATACAGTATGAAGGTTTGTGTGGGGGCAATCTTACTGTTTGGAGGGCTAGTGCGGGCCATTACAATGTACGTAGGCCCTTTAATGTGCATGGAGGGCTGTGTGGGAGTCACAGTCGGGGGGATCATACTGTGTTGGGGTCACCATACTTTGCTTTGGGAGTTGAGGTGGGGTACAGTAGGGTTATTATTAGTGTTGAGCCACCCCCGTAGTGTTCGAGTTCGGTTCGGTTCGTCGAACACCCGTGTGTTCGCCGAACTGTTCGTCGAACTGTTCGTCGAACTGTTCGTCGAACACCGTTAAAACCAATGGCAGGCAAACAAAAACACATAGAAACACATAGAAAACACCTTCAAAGGTGTCCAAAAGCTGACAAACTGCTCAGAAGACACAACTAACACATGGAAAAGTGACAAGTACATATAGTCATGCGAAAAGAAAAGAGGTGGAGGAGTAAAAGGAGGGGGAGACACAGATATAGGCATGTCATGCCCTTCTAAAATCCAAAAAGTGAGAAGCCGACACGTTCAGTCCGCTCCTGCCTGTGCCACCTCCGCGTCGCCGGGTTTGTGCCAGAGCCGCGGTGAACCCTGACGGCCAGCCCCCCTCTCCCAATACTGGTGCCTGTCCGCTGGTGGGTCGAGCGAGCCCCCCTGTGGTGGAGGCAGCTCTAAGCTTTTTAATTTAAATTGTCCCTCTAATTTGAATGAATACACTTTAAATCCATTTACAAGGATCTATTGGAGGGCAAGTCTCATGCCAGCAGCCGCGTAATTCCAGGTCCAGTAGCGTCCACTAAAGCTGCTGCAGTTAAAAAGCTTTTATAAGGATCGAGCTCGGCTGTCCACCGCAAGGCATCCTACTGCCAGTCCCAGCCCCTATGCCTTGGGGTGCCTCCTGATGCTCTTCACTGAGTATCCCGTGGTCCCGAAGCATTTCCTTTGAAAAAATTAAGTGTCCAAACTACAGGTGGTGTAGCTTGCTTAACAGCCGGGATAATCCGCTGACTAGCAGACACTGCTACTAGGCACAAAGTATTTCCTGGGCTAGATGCAGTTAAAAATTTGTAATTAGATACTCTCGTTGGATGCTGAGAAAGCATTCCATAGAGTCTCCTGGCACGCCATATATGATTCTCTTAAAAAGCTTGGGGTAGGGGTCTAGGGGACCCTTTTATAGCCAAAATCACGGCCCTGTATCGCAATACGTCACCTAGGCTGAAGATAAATGGAACTGTAGCACCCTGAGGGCTCGGTTGCTACAGAGGTATTGCACCTCACCCAGAGGTGTGATATCTCACTCTCAGGTAAGGATGTAGTGTGGATCAGGACACGACACCTGCATGCATTACACCACATTGCCGTGGGGCAGGGCGACCAATATGCCCCTGAGATGGGCACGACAGTCCCTGTCCCTGGCTGGAGTGGGGGGAGGGAACACTGAGGAATGGGAACCCTGTAGTGCAGGAGCAGGGAGGAAGCAGTTCCTGGGTGCATTGAGAAGGGAGTATAAAAGGTGGGCACCATCTTAGTTCAGTGCAGAGAAGTCTGAGCAGAAGTGGCAGGGAGCAGGGGCTCTGCATGAGCTCTGCTCCGGAGGCGGGCCTAGTAACAGAGGCCCAGGCCTGGAAGAGGGAGAAGGAAGGAAGAGGAGCGGAGAAGGCTCCAGGAACGAGGAACGAAGGGATCTCAGGGGTGCGGACGGGCGAGTCGCCACCGCACGCCCGAATCCACCTGCGTGGAGGGGTCAGGCCAAAGGGGGAGACCGGTCCCCGAAACTAGTGGAGGCAGGAAACGACCCTCAGCTAGAAACAGGAGGCTGTGACATTTTATGTGGCGCAGCCCCTCGCTACACCCGCTAGGAAGGCACCACATAGGGTCAGGGAAACTGGCGCCAAGTTTACCAAGAGGAGGCCCGAGGCAGCCGGACAGAAGGGTTGGTAAGAAAGGCCAGACAAAGGACACACAAAGGGGGTCCTGTGAAGCGCTCCAAAGTTATCTGGGAGTTGTCTGAGCCCCTCACCTGATGAGCACAGTACGACGTGGGCAGCCGTTACCTGCAGACGTGGTCTGGATAATAAGAACTGTGAGTAAAGGCCCTGGACTGCATCACTGACTCCGTGTCGTTACTGCTGCTGCCCTGCACCATCACCCCCATCCTCCGCATACACTGCCCTGAGGCTATACTCCTCCCGTGGGGAGTTATGCTACGCTCTGCTGCACCCACAACACCAGCCTCAGCGGTCTGCCCTGGAGCGGCGGTTCACTCTGACCGCAATCCACGGGTGGCGTAGTCGGACATTTAAACATCAAAACCACATAAATAGTTCCGCCACTGGTTTGACCGCCCTGAGCCACGGAACCGGGTCGCCGCCACGGAGACTACAACCACCAGCATACACCAAAAAGGGTCCGGCTCCAGGTGTCCCAAGGCCCAGGGGGCGCGTCAGAACATTTTCATCACCTTTCACAATCACCAATGGGACAAAGCAGGGATGTTCTCTGTCCCCTCTCTTATACATCCTAGTGACGGAGCACCTGCTCTCATCAATTCGCCATAACCCCAATATTAGGTGGATTGAGGTGGGAGGCACCGAGTACAAGTGCTCTCTATTTGCTGATGATGTCCTAGTATATATCACTCAATCACATATATCCATCCATGCTGTTATGGCTGAAATAGATCACTTTGTTACATGGTCAAATTTTAAAATCAATGCAGCGAAGTCTGAGGCCCTCGATGTCTCCCTCCCCAAATCCATATAGGATTCCATCCAGTCCAACTTTCCCTTTGCCTGGCCCTCACAGGGTATCAAATACTTAGGAATTCCTATTCATAGAGACCTCTCCCATCTATGTTATCTTAATTTTGGGCCCTTTATTGAACAACTCCATACAGACCACGGTTGGCAAGTTAGAACTGTAAGATTCACTACGTGAACCACTGGTGTTTTGTGGAAAAGCACATGTACACTGTGTTCCAAATTATTATGCAAAAAGTGTTTAGGAGTGATAAGGGAAGAATTTGTTTGTTTGTCAGTTAAACTCATTGATGGTGATGTGTGTCAGGGCTCTTTATATCACTGTAAGCAATTGCAGACACCTGTGCTAATTAGTTTGGCAGGTGTGTCCAATGAAAGGCAAGACTACTTAAGAAGGCTGTCTCACATTATTAAGCAGCCTACATTTTCTGCCAAAATGGGAAAGAAAAAGGATGTGTCGGCTGCTGAGAAGCAACAAATTGTGGAGTGTTTAGGTCAAGGCATGACTACAATCAACATTGTGCGATGATCAGGATGAAGTGTCTTGGCAATCAAGAAGTATGTAGCTGATTCACAGTACACACGTGTGCGTGCTGATAAGGGCAAATTGAGGACTCTTTCCTACAGGCAATTACGTCAGGTTGAAAGAGCAGCGGCAAAAAAGCCTTGTCATAGCAGCAGACAAGTTTTTGAAGCTGCTGGTGCCTCCAACGTCCCCCGAACAACAAGATGCAGGGTCCTTCAGAGGTTTGCAGCTGTGCATACGCCATCCTGTTGACCTCCTCTATCCACTTCACACAAGCAGAAACGGCTCCAGTGGGCCAAACATTACATGAAGACTGATTTCAAAACTGTTTTGTTCACGGATGAGTGCCGTGCAGCGCTCGATGGTCCAGATGGATGGAGTGGAGGATGGCTGGTTGATGGACACCCCACGCAAACACGGCTACAGCGCCAACAAGGAGGAGGTGGAGTAATGTTTTGGGCTGGAATCATGGGGAGAGAGATTGTCGGCCCCTTTAGGATCCCTGAAGGCGCTAAAGATGAACTCCATAATGTATGTGGATTTTCTCAAACAGCACTTCCTGCCATGGTTCAAGAAGAAGAACCGTGTATTTCACAGCAAGATCATTTTTTTGCATGATAATGCACCATCTCATGCTGCACATAAAACATCTGCATCTCTGGCTGATATGGGCATAAAAGGGGACAAACTTATGGTGTGACCCCCATGCTCCCCTGACCTCTACCCCATTCAGAACCTTTGGAGCATCATTAAAAGGAGTGTCTATGATGGCGGGAGGCAGTTCACATCTAAGCAACAGCTCTGGGAGGGTATTCTGTCCTCATGCAAAACAATTGAAGCAGAAACCATCCAAAACCTGACAAATTCAATGGACGAGAGAGTTCAGAAGCTCCTTTCGAACAAGGGGTCCTATGTGAAAATGTAACATCACCTAGAATAAAGTTTTGAGTTGAAAACTGTTTGATTTCAGTTTCTAACAACCTGCTAATGCTTATAATTTCAAAAATGACCATTTTTTTGGTCTTTATTAAAATGAAAAGGTTGATTGAAAAGTTTGGGGGATCTAAGAGTGTGGCAACCCAGTAGTCATGATTACTTCGAATTCTGACAATATGAGGGTCATGCTGCAGGTAGTGCAGCAAGAAGGCACTTATGTGTCTTGCGCATCTCGGAGCCCCAAAATTATTTTCCGGGCTAGATGCAGCTAAAAATTATTTTTAATTTTAAATCTGGTGAAGCTTTAGTATAGATGGCCTAATAGGATCAGTGCTGCACACTGCTACAAAGCCCAAATTATTTTCCAGTCAAGATACAGATAAACATGATTAGTAATTTGAAAGCTTAAAACGGTTGGTAGGGTGATTTTAACCAATCATCAAGCTTTTACTCTCCCCAGGATGACACAGGGGTAGAAAAGTCGTTTCGGATCCATGATTTGTTCATCTTTATGAACGTGAGTCTGTCTACATTATCAGTGGAGAGCCGCGTGCGCTTATCTGTCAGCACACCACCAGCAGCGCTGAACACACGTTCAGACAGAACGCTGGCTGCGGGGCATGACAAGATCTCCAAGGCGTAAGTGGCTAGCTCCGGCCATTTATCCAGATTGGAAGCCCAAAAAGAGCAAGGGTCCAGTGACACAGTCATGGCTTCAATGTTTACTTGGAGATACTCCTGTACCATCGTCTCTAGGCGTTGACTATGTGTCAGACTTCTTGTCTCCTGTGGCCTTGCAAAGGATGGGCTAAAAAAGTGGTGAAATGATTCCGCAAAATTGATGTTACCAGCAGATACTGTGGTTCTGTTACGGTTTGAGTGCTGAACACTTGACGGTCCCACGGTTGGCAAGTTGGAACTGTGAGATTCACTACGTGCACCACTGGTATTTTGTGGAAAAGCACATGTAAGATTCTGCAACAGTCTCTGCTGATACTCCTGCATGCGTGCATCCCTTTCTATGGCAGGAATAATTTCTGCAAATTTACTTTTGTACCGGGGATCTAACAGTGTGGCAACCCAGTAGTCAGGATTATTTATAATTCTCACAATTCGAGGGTCATGTTGCAGGTAGTGCAGCAAGAAGGCACTCATGTGTGTTGCGCATCCAGGAGCACCAAGTCCCTGTTGTGTTGGTGGCGAGGTAACAATCATGCTTCCTTCCTCTGTCCTCTCCCCCCAAACTCGCACAACAGAAATGTGATCAAGGTCTCCCTCATCTGATGAGTCTTCCATCAGTTCGTCCTCCACTTCTTCCTGGGCTCCTGCACCTTCCTCACTAGTTTGGCTGCTACCATGCGCCCTGGTAAAACCATCTCCCCCACCCTCACATGCCTGCCGCCTTGGTGCTGCCGACCGTCTGGACCTTGCAGATGTTAGCCCTTCCGCATACAACTCCTCCTCCTCTACTTCCTCCACCTCCTCTTGTGCCACCACCTGACTCCGAATTCTGTTTAACATGTGCTCCAGCATGTAAATCACCGGAATAGTCATGCTGATAATGGCATCGTCAGCACTAAACATCTTCGTCGCCATTTCAAAACTGTGCAGAAGGGTGCATAGGTCCCTGATCTGAGACCACTCCTCCAGCGTGATTTGCCCCACCTCTGGATCTCGTTGGCCCAGGCTATACGTCAGAACGTATTGCACCAGGGCTTGTCGGTGCTGCACAGTCGCTGCAACATGTGCAGAGTTGAATTCCACCGGGTAGGCACATCGCATTTTAGCCGGTGAAGTGGCAGGCCCGACTTCTGTAGAGATGTAAGTCGCTGAGCTGCGGGATGCGAACGGCGGAAGTGAGCACACAGCGACCGTGCCCTCTGCAGAAGGCCATCTAGTCTGGGATAGTGGGCTAAAAATTGCTGGACAACCAGGTTCAACACGTGAGCCATACAAGGCACGTGTGTGACAATGCCCCGGAGAAGGGCCGCACCCAGGTTTGCAACATTGTCGCACACGGCCTTCCCTGGTTTCAGGTCCAGTGGAGACAACCATTCATGAAATTGGTTCTCCAGAGCTGACCACAACTCCTCAGCTGTGTGACTCACATTTCCCAGACATTTCAATGTAAAAACCGCCTGATGACGTTGAGCCCAACTGCCAGCATAGTAAGGAGGTGTGCAGGATCCCTTCTGCGCAGTTAGAAAGCTTGTGGCATGACCAGACAGGCTTTGGGTGCAGGTGGAAGACCGAGAGGAGGTTGAGGAGGCAGAAGCAGTGGAGGAACTTTGACATAAAGAGGATTGACGCACAACTCGTGGGGACGGCAAGACTTGGACAGCAGCCCCTTGTCCTGCTGTCACCATAGTTACCCAGTGCCCAGTCAGCGACATGTAACGCCCCTGTCCATGCCTACTCGTCCAAGTGTCTGTGGTGAAATGCACCCTGTCACACACAGAGTTTCTCAAAGAAGCGGTGATGTTGTGTGCGACATGCTGGTGGAGCGCAGGCACACCTTTCTTTGAGAATTAGTGCCGACTGGGCATCTAGTACTGGGGCACTGCGACGGACATAAGGTCTCGAAAATCCTCTGTGTCCACCAGGCGGAAAGGCAGCATTTCTGTAGCCAAGAGCTTGCAGATGGTGAAATTCAACCTCTTAGCTTTCTCATGGCTAGGAGGAAATGGTCTTTTACTTGTCCACATCTGAGGGACCGAGGGCTGGCTATTGTGCTTAGACGGGGTTGATAAGGGTGTCCCCGGCAAACTGCCGGTCTGTGAGGAAGATGCAGGCGGACATGTTAGGTTGCCTTGATCCAAAGGTGGTGCTATCGATGTCGGACAGCGCTCAACACCAGCTGGTGTTACCACCTCCAAAGAAAATGATGACCTGCCAATCACGCTGGCTGTTGTGGGTAAAGAGGTGGCAGGTCTGCGCCCCAAAACAGGTGTGACTGCTGTCCCCCCAGTCACAGAGGATGAAGAGGCCGCGGATGCACAAGATATGGCAGACGGTGGTTGGCCCGGCCGGCTAGGCCACATTGTAGCACACTGAGCTTCCCACTGCAACTTATGCTTCATGTCCATGTGCCGGTTCATGCATGAAGTACTCAAACTATGTATTTTTTGGCCTCTACTCAGCTTTTGCTGACAAATGTTACAGATAACACGAGTTGGGTCATCTTTATCGATCTGAAAAAATGCCCAGGCTATGCAAGGCTTAGCACCCATGCGACCTGAAGAGCCACCACGACTTGTGGTGAGAGGCAGAGTTGTGTTTGAGGATGCAGTTGTTGACGTGCTTCCAGTACTACGTCTCTGTCCAGGAAGGCGCAACCTGACCTCGTCGTCACTAGCATCTTCCTCCACCTCCTCTGCTGACCTCATCTCTTGGCTGACTGTGGGTTGACAGTAAGTGGGATCTCCAACCTCATCATCATCACCCTGTGCGTTATCACACCCGTCGTCCTCAGAGCCAACCTGTTCCTGCCCTGACAAAAAACTAAAGTTGTCGCTCCAATCAGGTATTTGAGTCTTATCATCGTCTTCCTCATTGTCTCCACCAACAGGAGTTACAGTTTGGGAATGAGGGTCTACATTATGGTCAGAACCTTCTGCGTCTGGTCCTGGATCCGACTCATAAAGATTCTGGGCATCAGTGCAGATCATTTCCTCGTCTGGATTCACAGAAGCGCTGGAGTCGACCTCTGATTCCCAGGCTATAGTATGAGTAAACAGCTCTGCAGACTCAACCATCTGTTCTACCTCATACTCAGACGGGCAGCTGGAGATTTGGGAGCTGTGAGGAAGCAAGTGCGATTGGGGTGACACCTTTGAGGACTGGAGTATTTGTGATGTTGAAGTTGATGTGGAGGAGAGCCCACTTAAAGGAGCACTTGATATCCGTGGAAGCACCTGCTGTTTTTGTGCCTCATCTGGAATTTGTAGCGATTGACGTGGCCGTAAGAAAGGGATCTTATCACATTGTCCGCTAAAAGAAGTAGACATTTTAGTTTGGCTGGAAGATGGTCTTTCTTCTGCAGATGTTACTGTTGCTTTAACACCTACCCCACGGACACAACCTTTTTTCCCCTTCCCAACACGCCTATTCCCCTCTCTACCAGCAGCAGGCCTTTTTCCACTCATTTTGGTGGTTAACTAATTCACAACTCTGGAGTTGTTTGCACAAAAAAACAATGGATGGGAACCGAGCAGAGCTGAGTGGCCAAACTGTGGTATTAGGCCAAAACTATTGGCTGGGTTAGATGCAGAAAAAAATTATATTCAATTTGCAACCTGATGGAGGTCAGTATAG
Organism: Phyllobates terribilis; assembly: GCF_046119375.1. Classification (NCBI taxonomy): domain Eukaryota; kingdom Metazoa; phylum Chordata; class Amphibia; order Anura; family Dendrobatidae; genus Phyllobates; species Phyllobates terribilis. Next base: position 420,383,074 of record NW_027362771.1, read on the forward strand.
ATGGACTAATAGAACAAGTCCCACACACAGCTAGAAGCCCAAATATTTTTTCAGAGGTAGATGCAGAAATTTTTTTTATTCAGTTTGCAACCTGATGGAGGTCTGTATAGATGGATTAATAGAACAAGTCCCACACACAGCTACAAGCCCAATATTTTTTCAGAGGTAGATGCAGGAAAAAAATATATTCAGTTTGCAACCTGATGGAGGTCAGTATAGATGGACTAATAGAGAAAGTCCCACACACTGCTAGAAGGCCAAATATTTTTTCAGAGCTAGATGCAGACAAAAAATTATTTTGAATTTGCAACCTGATGGAGGTCAGTATAGATGGACTAATAGAACAAGTCCCACACACTGCTAGAAGGCCAAATATTTTTTCAGAGCTAGATGCAGAAAAAAATTATATTCAGTTTGCAACCTGATGGAGGTCTGTATAGATGGATTAATAGAACAAGTCCCACACACAGCTAGAAGCCCAAATATTTTTTCAGAGGTAGATGCAGATAAAAATTATTTTTAATTTGCAACCTGATGGAGGTCAGTATAGATGGACTAATAGAGAAAGTCCCACACACTGCTAGAAGGCCAAATATTTTTTCAGAGCTAGATGCAGATAAAAATTATTTTTAATTTGCAACCTGATGGAGGTCAGTATAGATGGACTAATAGAACAAGTCCCACACACAGCTAGAAGCCCAAATATTTTTTCAGAGGTACTGTAGATGCAGATAAAAATTATTTTTAATTTGCAACCTGATGGAGGTCAGTATAGATGGACTAATAGAGAAAGTCCCACACACTGCTAGAAGGCCAAATATTTTTTCAGAGCTAGATGCAGACAAAAAATTATTTTGAATTTGCAACCTGATGGAGGTCAGTATAGATGGACTAATAGAACAAGTCCCACACACTGCTAGAAGGCCAAATATTTTTTCAGAGCTAGATGCAGAAAAAAATTATATTCAGTTTGCAACCTGATGGAGGTCTGTATAGATGGATTAATAGAACAAGTCCCACACACAGCTAGAAGCCCAAATATTTTTTCAGAGGTAGATGCAGATAAAAATTATTTTTAATTTGCAACCTGATGGAGGTCAGTATAGATGGACTAATAGAGAAAGTCCCACACACTGCTAGAAGGCCAAATATTTTTTCAGAGCTAGATGCAGATAAAAATTATTTTTAATTTGCAACCTGATGGAGGTCAGTATAGATGGACTAATAGAACAAGTCCCACACACAGCTAGAAGCCCAAATATTTTTTCAGAGGTACTGTAGATGCAGATAAAAATTATTTTTAATTTGCAACCTGATGGAGGTCAGTATAGATGGACTAATAGAGAAAGTCCCACACACTGCTAGGAGGCCAAATATTTTTTCAGAGCTAGATGCAGATAAAAATTATATTCAATTTGCAACCTGATGGAGGTCAGTATAGATGGACTAATAGAGAAAGTCCCACACACTGCTAGAAGGCCAAATATTTTTTCAGAGCTAGATGCAGATAAAAATTATATTCAATTTGCAACCTGATGGAGGTCAGTATAGATGGACTAATAGAACAAGTCCCACACACAGCTAGAAGCCCAAATATTTTTTCAGAGGTACTGTAGATGCAGATAAAAATTATTTTTAATTTGCAACCTGATGGAGGTCAGTATAGATGGACTAATAGAGAAAGTCCCACACACTGCTAGAAGGCCAAATATTTTTTCAGAGCTAGATGCAGATAAAAATAATTTTTAATTTGCAACCTGATGGAGGTCAGTATAGATGGACTAATAGAGAAAGTCCCACACACTGCTAGAAGGCCAAATATTTTTTCAGAGCTAGATGCAGATAAAAATTATATTCAATTTGCAACCTGATGGAGGTCAGTATAGATGGACTAATAGAACAAGTCCCACACACAGCTAGAAGCCCAAATATTTTTTCAGAGGTACTGTAGATGCAGATAAAAATTATTTTTAATTTGCAACCTGATGGAGGTCAGTATAGATGGACTAATACAACAAGTCCCACACACAGCTAGAAGCCCAATATTTTTTCAGAGGTAGATGCAGAAAAAAATATATTCAGTTTACAACCTGATGGAGGTCAGTATAGATGGAGTAATAGAACAAGTCCCACACACAGCTAGAAGCCCAAATATTTTTTCAGAGGTAGATGCAGATAAAAAAAATTTTTAATTTGCAACCTGATGGAGGTCAGTATAGATGGACTAATAGAGAAAGTCCCACACACTGCTAGAAGGCCAAATATTTTTTCAGAGCTAGATGCAGATAAAAATTATATTCAATTTGCAACCTGATGGAGGTCAGTATAGATGGACTAATAGAGAAAGTCCCACACACTGCTAGAAGGCCAAATATTTTTTCAGAGCTAGATGCAGATAAAAATTATATTCAATTTGCAACCTGATGGAGGTCAGTATAGATGGACTAATAGAACAAGTCCCACACACAGCTAGAAGCCCAAATATTTTTTCAGAGGTAGATGCAGAAAAAAATATATTCAGTTTGCAACCTGATGGAGGTCAGTATAGATGGACTAATAGAACAAGTCCCACACACAGCTAGAAGGCCAAATATTTTTTCAGAGGTACTGTAGATGCAGATAAAAATTATTTTTAATTTGCAACCTGATGGAGGTCAGTATAGATGGACTAATAGAGAAAGTCCCACACACTGCTAGAAGGCCAAATATTTTTTCAGAGCTAGATGCAGAAAAAAATTATATTCAGTTTGCAACCTGATGGAGGTCAGTATAGATGGACTAATAGAGAAAGTCCCACACACTGCTAGAAGGCCACATATTTTTTCAGAGGTAGATGCAGAAAAAAATATATTCAGTTTGCAACCTGATGGAGGTCTGTATAGATGGATTAATAGAACAAGTCCCACACACAGCTAGAAGCCCAATATTTTTTCAGAGGTAGATGCAGAAAAAAATATATTCAGTTTGCAACCTGATGGAGGTCAGTATAGATGGACTAATACAACAAGTCCCACACACAGCTAGAAGCCCAATATTTTTTCAGAGGTAGATGCAGAAAAAAATATATTCAGTTTGCAACCTGATGGAGGTCTGTATAGATGGATTAATAGAACAAGTCCCACACACAGCTAGAAGCCCAATATTTTTTCAGAGGTAGATGCAGAAACAAATATATTCAGTTTGCAACCTGATGGAGGTCAGTATAGATGGACTAATACAACAAGTCCCACACACAGCTAGAAGCCCAATATTTTTTCAGAGCTAGATGCAGAAAAAAATTATATTCAATTTGCAACCTGATGGAGGTCAGTATAGATGGACTAATAGAATGATGCTATGCCCAAAAGATTTTACTTCACTAGGTGCAGTAAAAAAATTGGTATTCTATACACAGGTGGTATATCTTGCAACACAGATAGGCTACTCCACTGACTAACACACTCTGCAATAGGCCAAAAAGGATTAGCTTTGCTAGATTCAGCCAAATGCTGTGAAAAAAAACTTGCACAGCACTGGCACAGACCTGCCTGGCAAAAACTGATAGGAACTGATGTAACCTAGTCCTGAAAAGGACTCCAATTACAATTAGTCTTTACTCCCACAATCTATCTATTTAAGAGCACAGACCTGCCTGATAAAAGTCGTAGGAAATGCTGTAACCTAGTCCTTAAAAGGACTGCAATCACAACTATTCCCTACTCCCAAGCTATCTGTAGATTTGTGCGAAAATTGGCTTGAAATTAACAAGGTATAGCGCACACAGCAACAGCGGTGCCGTCTAACACGCAGCTGCAGCAGTGAGAAAATGGTGGCGACGGGGAAAATGGCTTGGTCTTATAGGGCAAGGACATGTGACATACACTGCCAATGACACATGCCCTTGCTTGTGTGAAAAAAAGCACTTCGCTCCGTGTGTGCGCTGCTGATAGGCTGACAGATTGCACCTCCCCACTGTAAATGCGGGAAAGAGAAAAAAAAATGGAGATCTTCATTGTTCCTGCAGAGATCCATCCCCTGCCCCTCCCCCCACCCCGCTGTACACTCAAACTGCGTATTAACATTAATTTTCATCATTAGTGAGAAAAAATCCAGTTATGATTTTGGTGCACGAACAGTTATCGAACATAACCTCGAACAGCCGAATTTTTCTCAAATTGTTCGTGTTCGCCGAACGGCTCGAACACCGCCCAAAACAGCTCGAATTTGAGATTGGCGAACAGTTCGAGTAGAACAACGCTCATCTCTAGTCATTATACTGTGCATGTGGAGGAATTCACTGTGGGGGCTCTTTTGTTGGCATCATACTTTTTATGGGGGCAATGAAAGAGGAATCTAGGACTTCAGCAGAAGGAAAATTACTATGTAAAGCCTGGAAAGTTGTGAGATTTGCTCTTCTGTGACCCCGACAATTATTTAATTTTTGTTTTTTTCTTTTTTCGGAGGGGGGGGGGGGGGCCCAATTGGGACTTCTGCTATGGGGCCCCATGATTTCTATGTGCGCCCCTGCCGGGCACTTGAAGTTCCCGCGGAGGCCCGGGCAGCACATCGCTGGCGGCGGCTCATCTCAGCAGGCAGCGCCTGTAATTGTGTCCTGTTGTGATGTGCCATTGTGCCGACACTGCCACCCGGGCCGTGGTGCCGGTGCATGATGCTGGCTGAGGAGCTGCCGCTTCTGCAGACAGTCTGCTCTAGACCAGAGGTCCCCAACCGCCGGTCCACGGACCAGGACCGGGCCGTTGGGGTTTTTCAGCCGGTCCGCGGCGCCGCTGACCAGGGCCGGCGTCAGCACCCGGGCAAATGCCGGGGCTCTGAGCAGGCAGAGGGGCCCACTGGCGGTCGCGCACCCCGCTGGGCTATGGGCGGAGGAGAGCGGTGTCAGCGCCCGCCCTTCTCCGCCGCTTGCTCAGGGCCCCGGCAGCCCGATACTTACCTCTCCCCGTGCCTCCGCAGATCAGCTGTCTTCCTGCTCTGCGCTCCCTGTGACGTCTCAGGTCAGAGGGCGCGGTGACGTCTTTACACCGCGCTCTCCCCTGAGCCGTCACAGGGAGCGCTGAGCGGGAAGAAACGACAACGCTGGAGTTCGGAGCCGAGCAGCGAGCGGCGGGCAGCAGGTAGCAGGTGAGGTGAAGGGAGGTGAGTATTTGATTTTTTTTTTTTTTTTAATGTATGGAGGCATGGGGCAGTATAAAGAGGGGAGGGGGGGGCATCCTGCTTGGGGCATTATAAAGAGGAGGGGTGACAGCCTGCATGGGGCAGTATAAAGAGGGGAGGGGGGGCATCCTGCTTGGGGCATTATAAAGAGGAGGGGTGACAGCCTGCATGGGGCAGTATAAAGAGGGGAGGGGGGGCATCCTGCTTGGGGCATTATAAAGAGGAGGGGTGACAGCCTGCATGGGGCAGTATAAGGTGGGGAACAGCCTGCATGGGGCATTATAAAGAGGGGGGGATTCCTGCTTGGGGCATTATAATGAGGAGGGGTGACAGCCTGCATGGGGCATTATAAGGTGGGGACCAGCCTGCATGGGGCATTATAAGGTGGGGAACAGCCTGCACGGGGCATTATAAAGAGAGGGGGGGGACATCCTGCATGGGGCAGTATAAAGAGGAGGGGTGACAGCCTGCATGGGCCAGTATAAAGAGGAGGGGTGACAGCCTGCATGGAGCATTATAAAGAGGAGGGGTGACAGCCTGCATGGGGCATTATAAAGAGGGGGGGTGACAGCCTGCATGGGGCAGTATAAAGAGGAGGGGTGACAGCCTGCATGGGGCAGTATAAAGAGGAGGGGTGACAGCCTGCATGGGGCAGTATAAAGAGGAGGGGTGACAGCCTGCATGGGGCAGTATAAAGAGGAGGGGTGACAGCCTGCATGGGGCAGTATAAAGAGAAGGGGTGACAGCCTGCATGGGGCATTATAAAGAGGGGGGGTGACAGCCTGCATGGGGCAGTATAAAGAGGAGGGGTGACAGCCTGCATGGGGCAGTATAAAGAGGAGGGGTGACAGCCTGCATGGGGCAGTATAAAGAGGAGGGGTGACAGCCTGCATGGAGCATTATAAAGAGGAGGGGTGACAGCCTGCATGGGGCATTATAAAGAGGGGGGGTGACAGCCTGCATGGGGCAGTATAAAGAGGAGGGGTGACAGCCTGCATGGGGCATTATAAAGAGGGGGGGCAGCCTGCATGGGGCATTATAAAGAGGGGGGCAGCCTGTATGGGGCATTATGTGGGGGGTAACAGCCTGCATGGAGCATTAAAAGGGGGGGGCCTGTATGGGGCATTATGTGGGGGGGAACAGCCTGCATGGAGCATTATAAGGGGGGGCAGCCTGTATGGGGCATTATGTGGGAGTAACAGCCTGCATGGAGCATTAAAAGGGAGGGGCCTGTATGGGGCATTATGTGGGGGGTAACAGCCTGCATGGAGCATTATAAGGGGGGGACAGCCTGTATGGGGCATTATGTGGGGGGTAACAGCCTGCATGCAGCATTATATGGGGATCGGTATCCTGTATGGAGCGTTATATGGGGGCCAGTATCCTGTATGGAGCGTTATATGGGAGCCAGTATTCTGTATGGAGCCTTATATGGGGGCCAGTATTCCGTATGGGGTCTTATATGGGGGCCAGTATTCCGTATGGGGCCTTATATGGGGGCAAGTACTCCGTATGGGGCCTTATATGGGGGCAAGTATTCCGTATGGGGCCTTATATGGGGGCAAGTATTCCGTATGGGGCCTTATATGGGGGCCAGTATTCCGTATGAAGCGTTATATGGGGGCCAGTATTCCGTATGGGCGTTATATGGGGACCAGTATTCCGTATGGAGCCTTATATGGGGGCCACTATTCTGTGTGGAGCGATTCACCGGTTTCTGAGCTATTGTAGAATTTACAATAGATATCACTCATGAAGTGAAATCTTTACATTGTACTATATATATATATTTCTCCGCCGTATCTCTGCATCATGAATCGTGGTATGTGTTAAAGGGGCCCACTGAGACACTTTCGCCCGGGGCCCAGAAAAACCTGGAGCCGGCCCTGCCGCTGACAGCTAGCTCCGCGGCCCTGCGCCTGGTCAGAACTCGCTCTGTGTGGATTTATAATGTTTTCTGCCATAGCCGTGACAGCTCGCAGCTCCCGGCAGAGAACATTATGCACGACGGGGTGGGGCGTCGGGCGGGTCTTAGTGACGCAGCCCTCCACAGCACAGCATGGTACCTGTTGTACGTCACGGGGCGGGTCTTAGTGACGCGGCCCTCCTGCACAGCATGGTGTGTTCCTGACGGGGTGGGGCGGCAGGCTCTCCTCACTGACACGCCCCCGGCAGAACATGTTATGTGGGGCGTGCTGGGGCAGCAGACTGGCTTCAGTGACGCGGCTCCCGGTACCGGTGTTCAGTGTGTAGCGCTGCTAAGCAGCAGCGCTGTATACACTGACGCTCAATGTACAATGCTGCTACTTAGCAGCGCTGTACACCGAGGTCCCACCAGCATCCTCCCCATACAGCTCCACCCCTCCATAACCCCACCCCCATATGACCAAAGCCCCGCCCCCACCCCCACCGGGCCATGGAAAACTGGTCTTGCTTAAAGCCGGTCCCTGGTGCAAAAAAGGTTGGGGACCTCTGCTCTAGACTACAGTATAATTGATGATGGCGGGCGGCAGGCGGCGAGGCGGGCGGCGGGATCATAGTTTAGGCACAGGCGCGCAGTCAGCAGCTGCCGCCGGTACTGTGTTCTGTGCTGTGCACAGACAGTACAGCCAGCGGGCAGCAGTGCCAGCCTGACAGAGCCCAGACTGCCTGAGTCTCTGACTAGTCTGTGACTGTTGTCACTGGTCAGACATGATGGCAGGCAGCAGCAGGAAGGGACACAGTGGGGTCTGAATCCCAGACATGGGCTGCATCAGGGCACTGCAGCATTGCATATGGGCCATATGCAATGCTGCAGTGCTTGCAGCAGCCCAGTTCTGTGTGGGCCGCTCCCACCCCCCCACCCCCATATACAATGCCGCAGCCCTGTGGTCTGTGTGGGCAGCTCCCATCCCCCCCACCCCCATATGCAATGCTGCAGCCCTGTGGTCTGTGTGGGCCGCTCCCATCCCCCCACCCCCATATGCAATGCTACAGTGCCTGCTGCAGCCCTGTGGTCTTATTTCAAGGCAGTTTGTCTGCAGTAATTTACCCCTACAAACCTTTTATATGTGCTACATGGAATGGGGGGGGGGAAGCTACATGAAACTTGGGGAAGCGGCCGCGTCGGGGGGGAAGATATTGGATGCGAGGGGGGCACGACGTGGGGGGGACGTGACCGGGCGGGGAGGGGGGGCGACCACTGACAGTGCCTAGGGCTGCAGAAACTCCAAATACGGCCCTGGGTCCAACCACTGGTGATCTCGCCCTCAATGATCAAACATTTATTTCCTGTCCTCTAGATAGGTGATAAATGTTGTTCACCTTTAAGGCTGTAATACCACATGAAACCTGTGGACATTTGGTGATAATTTTGTATAAAAAAACAGTCCTAATTTTCCGGTTCCTGACAGCACCTTTAGGCCACAGCTCCACTATCAGTATTTGGTCAGTATTTTTCTCAGGGGTGGGAGCCAAAACCAGGAGTGGGTGATAAATGCAGAATTGGTGACTTGTTTCTATTATACCTTTTCTCTGATTGTTCCTCTGCTGGTTTTGGCTCCCACTCCTGAGGAAAAAATACTGATTAAATACTGACCAAATACTGATAGTGGGGCCGTGGCCTTACTTTAAGGCTCATGCACATTTCATTGTGAAGCACAAGTTTGGGAAAGTATTTTCTGAACTAATAATATAGGATCCAGTCCATTTATTGGCACAAAATCAACAGCTCATGTATGTATGGAGCCATCATGCTACATGTAGGTGTGTAATAGTGACCAGAGTGTATATATAGTTTGGTGTTAAATATTTCCAATAAAAGGTAATTCATTTATAATTATGTCTTCCCTTTGATGTTATGGAGATGTAGCACCCTGAGGATTCGGCTGCTACAGGGGTATTGCACCTCAACCCAGAGGTGTGATATTCCACTCCCGGGTAAGGAAGGAGTGTGGAACTGAGCTCAGATAGACTGCATGCACTACATACATCCCATTCCAGAGGAGCAGGCCGACGGTACTCCCACTTAGAAATGTGCAGGTACAACCGAGCCTGTTCCTGGCTGGAGTGGGAGGGGGGTGGTACATCCCATGTAGTGTAGGGGCAGATAGGGGGAGCAGTCTGGGTAGTGATAGGAGCTCATTGGGTGCTGGTCACCTGAGCTCACACATAGAGGGATATATAAGGAGGGCACCAACTTAGATCAGGGTCAGACGCTGAGAACAAGTCAGTTGGAGAGGAGAGAGAAGGAAACAGCAGCCCTGGAGAGAGAGAGAGTGGAGCAGAGAAAGACCCAGAGGGGGAAGACTGAAGGGACCCAAGAACCCAAATTAGAGCACCGGGTGAGGAGTCAGCAAGAGGGTACTGGAACCCAAGCTGGTGGGGGCAAAGACATTCCCCAGCCAGAGACCGGAGACCGTGGGCAGTGTCTGTCACGGTCACCCACCACATTCACCCCGAAGGCACACCACATGAAGGGTCAGGGAACCCAGGGCCAAGGGTGTCCCAAAAGAAGGCCCGAGGGAGCTGGACCTAGGTGAATCACTGGTGGGGACGGCTGAAGAAAGGACAGAGGGAGAGCTCAGGGCCACGCTCTGGACTTGTTTGGGGGTTGGCCGGATCCAGGACCTGGTGGACGCAGCACGGCTCGGGTGGTCACTAGCAGCTGGGGTGACCAGTACAACATCAGCAGTAAGTAAACACCCTTAACTGCACAACCCGAGTCTGTCTTCATTGCCGGCTGCATCGCACCACCACAACCCCCATCCTCTGCGCCTGTCCCCTCTGAGGCTATACCCCTCCCGTTGGGGGTTATCTCACCAAGCTGCGCACCCACCATCAGCCTCAGCGGACCCTGCAGCAGCGGCGGCCACAGTGACCGCATCACAACGGGTGGCGTAGTCGACACAAAAGAACTTTAGTAACATCTGTAAAGCTGCCACATAACACTTAGCTTGACGCCCTGGGCACGGGACCGGGTCACAGCCGCTCGGAGACTACAACCCCCCCCATCTGATCCGGTGCCGGGTATTCCCCTCAAAAAGGAATATGTCCCAGGGGGCGCGTCAGAGACCTTTTCTATCATTTGTTGAGGTTGCACAATTTTCCGCACAGGGATGGTGGGTTATCCTTGCTCATTACTTTATTAATCAGCCACGTTTATACATAAACAGCTTTTCATCTGGAGGATGTTTTAGCGAGGTCCAAGGTCCTTTTCCTGCAGCTGTGCATTGACTCAATTGTCCAGGGGAAGAGAAACATATTTTGGTGTAAACTTGTGTTTTGATGTCGTATCCAACACTTCATTTTACTCTCCCACATTCAGGAAGCCGGGTAACCCTGTGAAAAGGAAGAAAAGTGTATGTAAAAACATTAGAAACTAGACAACGCGTGTCTCAGACACATCTTCAAACACCACTAGTTCAGGCTCTAATTCCATCTTGCTATTATGACAAGCCGGTATTTTTCCTTTTGTTTTATCAATCTCTCTTTCAACTTCTTGTGCAGACTTCATGTTTCAGAAAAGGAGAAAATTCTTCCTCCTGAAGTCAAAATGAAAACAAAGAGACCATGTTTTATTTAGAACATTTTGGATACAGGTATATGGCAACTTGGAGGAGCTTTGAAGCCCATTTACAGCTCATTTAATACAGTGGGACACATTTACCAAGGAGTCTGTTTTCTGGCACAAAGTCTTTTTGCACTGATTCATTAACACTTTGAACCTAAAACAGTCACTGTGTGCGCCACACTTAGCGTTTTTATTCTTTTGGATAAAAAATGAACATGGCAAAGAGTTGGCACTGGTGACTGTGTAACATTCAGCAAGATGCAATAAATCTATCAAAATGTGCAGCAATGTGATACATTTGGTGCATTGACCCCTTAAGCTATGTTTATGACATTGATTAGACAGCGCTAATAAATGTGTGCCAAAGTGTCTTTTTTTGTCTAAAAATATACTGTATATTGAATTTTTTAATATTCTGTATTACCTTATTTTGCATCCTTTTCTTCCAAACATGATGCAGTGCTGTTTCAATGATCAGGTAATGTTCTTTTAGAAGCTGCTTTCAACTGCAGCTCAGAAAGAATCTGTACCTTGTAGATTGTGAGCCCTCGCGGGCAGGGTCCTCTCTCCTCCTGTACCAGTCGCTGATTCGTTTTGTTCAAGATTATTGTAAGTGTATTTGCTACGTATCCCTCCTTTTCACATGTAAAGCGCCATGGAATAAATGGCACTATAATAATTAATAATAATCTATATTTAAAAATTAGAGTATTGTACTTTCCAAGTATGAAGGAGGGGCGCAAAGAGGCTCAGAGAGGAAAAGTTCCAAACACTGTTTGAATATCGTGTATGGATCTTTGCGGAGCAACAGTTGAAAGGAGCATGAAATGGGCATTTATACACCACTGCAGCTTAGTGTTTGGAAAAGATGGATGCAAAAGAAGGTATTAAAGTATATTGCAAAAATACATTATTAAAAATTTGTCCAGAGAAAAGAGTCTTTTCAGAAACAGTGCCACTCTTGTCTATAGGCTGCAGTTGCTGTTGCAGCTTAGCGCAAATAATTTGACTACAATGTCTGTTATTGGCCATGGACAAAAGTGATGCTGTTGCTGGGAAAAGTGTATGTGTAAAGTGTAAAGACAATGAAATAATCTTTATTCAAAAATATTGCCTATCTAATCATCTCTATAAACATTTTCATTGTGCCATTGTGCTGCCATTACCCAATGTATTGCTGCATTCTTTTTGGCAAGGGCTTATACTACAGCTTTATAAGATTCCTTTTTTATGAATCTAATGCTAGAACTACTGAAAAAAAACAATATTAGGAGAGGTGGATGGTCAAAGGATATCGTTTGGTTTATGTTTTCTACCAGCACTACCTGCATTAAAGCTCTGGAATGGGTAAAATGACAAAGAGCTTTTAGAAACAAGCAATTTGCAATTTATCTCTTATTAAAAAACTGTTGTTCTTAAAAAAGCAGGGTTTTAATTTTATATATTACTCCAGGTTGCCTTGGTTATAAATGTGCTCTTCTTGCCTGCCCACCTCTGATAGACAGAAGAGGCATCTGGTTTTCCAAGGCATGGAGCGCACGCTTACAGGCTGTTTGCTGCACAGCTTGTATCTAAGGGGTAACATTTCTCCTTGTGGAGAGTGACATGTTAAGCATGTCACGATGAGGAGACTTTTAAAACCGCAATGCTCCTCTGGGAAATATGCAAATTGTCTCTTCAGAGAGGAAGAGGACCTGAACTCTAGTGCCACCTACAGGAAGTAGCAATCCTAAAAGTCAATAGTGACCCTCTAACGAGATTTATCACATGACTTAGAATATAAGCCAGAACCAGAAACTCATTTTGCAGACACTGTTTCGGGGTACTGCCCCAGCCAAACCAGAACTCACACTTTGCACTGACAAGGGGCAGTACCCCGAAACATAGTGTCTGCAAATTGAGTTTCTGGTTCTGGCTTATATCCTAAGTCATGTGATAAGGCTCGTTAAAGGGTCCATAAAAAACTCCGCATACGCGTTTCAGACAGTTACGTCCTTAGTCATTGCATACAGTGTTATGTTCTGCCCTTGTGTATGTATCTACTAAGCTACCACTTAACTATTAACTATCTATTTAGAAGTCCAAGTCAGAATATTGCCATTCACTTTCTATGTTAGAAAAGCAACCTCCATCTATAAATTTCAAGTAAAAGAAAATGTTTAGGAGTTTCTTACATTAGACCAATGCAGGAATCGGTTGCACATAGCTTTGATGTTAGGAGACTGCTGATAAGAGTGCTCAGTGTCACCGAGGCCAGAGCATGGCATGTAGATATGAGGGCTCTCCACAGCTTTTCTATGTACTATACTTCAAAACGCAATCCATTTAAATCTCCATCTGGTCAAATGATGTCATAACTATTGGTGGCCCCTTCACAGCCTTCACCACAGTCTGCTGGTGGATCACAAATATGCCAGATGAATTACAAACCTTTTTTTCTTTTTTGTATACCACATATAATCTCAGAATGCTGGAAGACAAGCGTTGTATACAATTGTTTTTCACTCCCGTCCTCAGGCACTGATAACATAAGATTGTGTTAGGATTAACGATAAAGGATAAATCAGTCATTCTAGAGTACGCACCTGTTCTGTGAAGTGATCCTTAGCAGAGGTCTGTCACTACTTCATAACATCAAAGTCCTGGTGTAAGTAATGGAATCTTCCTTACAATAGGAAATACAGAATTCAGGTTATTATCACTGATGGAAAGAACAATCCAGAGTAAAGGTGGTGACAAATAATGATAATTATTATTACTATTATTATTTAGTGCCAATAGTGTAAGCACATTGCACTTCAACATATATTGCTTTTGTTTCACTTTTTTGAGCCAAATACAAGAGTAGAAATAAAACAAATGTAAAAGATAAATGAAAATATTACAGATGATTAAGAGTTTGGAAATTTCAATTTTCCAGCTTCGCTGAATGTTTCCCATACATTTGCAAGTATTCCAGATGCCCTGGAAAGACATGTATAACACTCTGAGGTCTCTTAGAACTGTACTGAACCTCTTTTGAGCTTTTTAATGCAAAAATGCTCATTATTCTGTAAGGGGCAATTTATGGGGTTCATTATACTGTATAGAGGACTATGTGGTACCCATAATACTGTGTGGAGGACTATGTGGGGCCCATTGTTCTGTAAGGGGCAATATATGGGGCTCATTATACTGTATAGAGGACTATGTGGTATCCATAATACTGTGTGGAGGACTATGTGGGGCCCATTATTCTGTAAGGGGCAATATATGGGGCTCATTATACTATATAGAGGACTATGCGGTACCCATAATACTGTGTGGAGGACTATGTGGTACCCATAATACTGTGTGGAGGACTATGTGGTACCCATAATACTGTGTGGAGGACTATGTGGGGCCCATTATTCTGTAAGGGGCAATATATGGGGCTCATTATACTGTATAGAGGACTATGTGGTACCCATAATACTGTGTGGAGGACTATGTGGTACCCATAATACTGTGTGGAGGACTATGTGGGGCCCATTGTTCTGTAAGGGGCAATATATGGGGCTCATTATACTGTATAGAGGACTTTGTGGTACCCATAATACCATGTGGAGGACTATGTGGTACTCATAATACTGTGTGGAGGACTATGTGGGGCCCATTATTCTGTAAGGGGCAATATATGGGGCTCATTATACTGTATAGAGCAGGGTTCCCCAACTCCAGTCCTCAAGGCCCACCAACAGGTCATGTTTTCAGGATTTCCTTAGCATTGCACAGGTGATGGAATTATTGCCTGTGCAGGTGATGGAATTATCACCTGTGTAATACTAAGGAAATCCTGAAAACATGACCTGTTGGTGGGCCTTGAGGACTGGAGTTGGGGAACCCTGGTATAGAGGACTATGTGGTACCCATAATATTGTGTGGAGGACTATGTGGGGCCCATTATTCTGTAAGGGGCAATATATGGGGCTCATTATACTGTATAGAGGACTATGTGGTACCCATAATACCGTGTGGAGGACTATGTGGTACCCATAATACTGTGTGGAGGACTATGTGGGCCCATTATTCTGTAAGGGGCAATATATGGGGCTCATTATACTGTATAGAGGACTATGTGGTACCCATAATATTGTGTGGAGGACTATGTGGTACCTATAATACTGTGTGGAGGACTATGTGGGGCCCATTATTCTGTAAGGGGCAATATATGGGGCTCATTATACTGTATAGAGGACTATGTGGTGCCCATAATACTTTATGGAGTACTACGTGGTGCCAATAATACTGTATGGAGGGCTATACTGTCCGGTCTAAAATTAAAACTTTTGAATGCCATTAGGTCATGCACTGTGCGGTGTGAGGATTCACCGGTTTCTGAGCTACTGTAAAATTTACAATAGATGTCACTCATAATGTAAGAAGTGAAATCAAATCTTCAGCATTGTAATATATATATATATATATGTATATATATATATTTCTCTGCGGTATCTGTGCATCATGAATCGTGGTATGTGTTTAAAGCACCCACTGAGACTCTTTACGCTGGTCCCACAAAAACCTGGAGCCGGCCCTGTATATATGTATCAGCTATGCCTAGATATACAGTCATGACCAAAAGTGTTGGCACCCTCGAAATTGTTCAAGAAAATTAAGTATTTCTCTCAGAAAGTTATTGTAATTACACATTTTGTTATACATACAGTATTTATTTCCTTTGTGTGTATTGGAACAACACAAAAAAAATTAAAGAAAAAAAAGGCAAATTGGACATCATTTCACACTGAATCCCAAAACTGGTCTGGACAAAATTGTTTACACCCTCAACTTAATATTTGGTTACACACCTTTTGGAATAAATAACTGCAATCAATCGCATCCTATAACCATCAGCAAGCTTCTTCCACCTCTCAACTAGAATTTTGGACCACTCTCCTTTTGCAAACTGCTCCAGGTCTCATATTTGATGGGTCCCAATAGCAATTTTAAGATGTCTCCACAGGAGAGTAACTCAGTAGCGTCATCTCGTGTGAGACATGACTGGGGAGTTAGGTATGAAGCGTGGTGCTCAGAACAACGCTCCATGGGCAGCACGGTGGTCAGTGGTTAGCACTGTAGCCTTGCAGCCCTGGGGTCCTGGGTTCAATTCACCAAGGAAACAACTGCAAGGAGTTTGTATGTTCTCCCCATGTTTGCTTGGGTTTCCTCTGGGTTCTCCAGTTTCCTCCCACACTCCAAAGATATACTGATAGGGAATGTAGATAGTGAGCCCCAATGGGGACAGTGCTAAGAGCTGTGGAATTAATGGGGCTATATAAGTGAGTACAATAAATAAATAAATAGGTTGCAGTAGGCTTAAAGTTGCCAGCTCCCTCCAGACCCGCTGGCTTTGGACAGCGGTGACATCAGTAGCTACACCGCTCATCAGAGTCACCAGAACTCTGTAACCCAGGGGGTGCTGAAGAGGTGACTTCAACAACAAAATTTATTTCTAAATTATCTAATTATTGGTGAAATTAAATGTTATTGTGACTCTGGGGTTAACGTTCCCCAGTAGCATCCTGTGCAGAATTGGACCCCTGTGTAGAGAAGGGCAGAAAGAGCAAAATTGTTTTCAATTATTAAATTACAATTCTTGGAATTCCATAAGTTCAATTTTCTTTCCCAGCATTATCAATTTTTTCCAAAATTGTTAAAAATTTTTATGTGGCGCATGAATAGGCATATTACCAGGATGGTGTCTAATATGCAGACACCCCGCGTGTGCCAGCACTGCAGTTATACCAAATATCCAAATTAATATAAGGAAAATCCCCAATACTGATCATCCAAAATAATGTACAGGATAGCTCTCAAATATAAATTTGAACAAAAATAAAGAGAAAATAAGTGCAAAAAAGGCCCAAATTGGAAATTATTACAATTTGATAAGTCAGGGTGACATTAAAAATGTAGACAATGTAACTCTATGAAAGATACATTATTCACTTGCAAAAAAATGTAATTTTATAAATGAAAAACGTATATCAACAAACCTACTATAAAGTGACAATGAATCAAAAAGTGCCAGTGAAATGATGTCCACCGATGAAAAGAAGAAATATATATATATATATGGAAAAATACCTGAGGGCAGAGTGGAAGGTAAACCCACAGGGCTACGGTATAATGAATAAAGCACTAAAACCTGGAGAAAAGCTACATGAGGCATAGACCATGCAAAGGTGCCACATGTGAGAGAACTGGATAGGGAAAATGATAAAAGAATCCCAAAGTGTTCATTGCAAAGATAATCAAGTAAAACTAGATTAAAGTGTATAAAAGTATGGGTTGGTACTGCTTCATTGGACGAAAAAATAACATATTTTAGCAAGTGAATAATAAACTCTTTATAGAGTTACCTTGTTTAAATTTATAACATCATCTTGACTTTTATTAAATTCTAATAAAGATTTCCAATTTTTTTTTTACATTTGTTTATATTCCCTTTTGTTTTTATTTTTTTAATTAAATAATCAAGCAGCAGCAGCGCCAATTACATTATATATGACATAATAGACCAGATGTTTTATCTACCAGTACATGTCAGCAAGCAGAGTCGCACCGCCTGAACAGTCATGTTCAACCATACCTACACTCTGTTTGAACTCCGATTCCATGGACTTAAGATTGGAAGAGGGGAAAGAATTGACACAGTTTACTAGGTGTCCTGTCATGTCCAGCTTCCAGTGCACTGTCAGGAGAGTCAACAGGTCTTTGTCACACCCAAGTGCACAAAGTTACCGGCCACAAGTGTGGAAAACCAAACATTTGTCAATATGAGTCAGGCATGGATCGGTGCCAACATTCACTCACTTCCGGACAATGTCAGTTCATAAATTGCCCATACCATCCGCCTGCCTAACTGTCTAATGCGTGTCTGTATGGCCCACACCCAGCCAAGCATCTACTTCCTGTCTATCATGTCATCTGCACTGTAGTATTGCTGTTGCTTACCTTACACTAAGACACATATCCTTGCCTGACCCTTCCTAATTTTTTATTGTACAGCCTATGTCACAATTGCCACTGCACAGCCACACATCTCTTGCCTGCCATCGGTGTTTTATAATGCTATTCTACACAACTGCTATTGGGGGTGCCATTGTCAGCCCTACACTGCCAGATGTCTCCTTTCCTGCCCTGTCCTATTTCTCTATTATGCAGCTTCTGCCACTGCCGCTGCACAGTCATTCCAACCACATACAGTTATATGAAAAAGTTTGGGCACCCCAATTAATCTTAAGCTTAATGTTTTATTAAAATTGGTGTTTTTGCAACAGCTATTTCAGATTGATATATGTAATAACTGTTGGACACAGTAATGTTTCTGCCTTGAAATGAGGTTTATTGTACTAACAGAAAATGTGCAATCTGCATTCAAACTAAATTTGACAGGTGCATAAGTATCGGCACCCTTATCATTTTCTTGTTTTAAATACTCCTACCTACTTTTTACTGACTTACTAAAGCACTTTTTTTGGTTTTGTAACCTCATTGAGCTTTGAACTTCATAGCCAGGTGTATGCAATCATGAGAAAAGCTACTTAAAGTGGCCACTTGCAAGTTGTTCTCCTGTTTGAATCTCCTCTGAAGAGTGGCATCATGGGCTCCTCAAAACAACTGTCAAATGATCTGAAAACAAAGATTATTCAACATAGTTGTTCAGGGGAAGCATACAAAAAGCTGTCTCAAAGATTTAACCTGTCAGTTTCCACTGTGAGGAACATAGTAAGGAAATTGAATAACACAGGGACAGTTCTTGTTAAGGCCAGAAGTGGCAGGCCAAGAAAAACATCAGAAAGGCTGAGAAGAAGAATGGTGAGATCAGTCAAGGACAATCCTCAGACCACCTCCAGAGAGCTGCAGCATCAACTTGCTGCAGATGGTGTCACTGTGCATCGGTCAACTATACAACGCACTTTGCACAAGGAGAAGCTGTATGGGAGAGTGATGCGAAAGAAGCCATTTCTGCAAGCACACCACAAACAGAGTCGGCTGAGGTATGCAAAAGTACATTTGGAGAAGCCAATTTCATTTTGGAAGAAGGTCCTGTGGACTGATGAAACCAATATTGAGTTGTTTGGTCATACAAAATGGCGTTATGCATGGCGGCAAAAAAACACAGCATTCCAAGAAAAACACTTGCTACCCACAGTAAAATTTGGTGGAGGTTCCATCATGCTTTGGGACTGTGTGGCCAATGCCGGCACCGGGAATCTTGTTAAAGTTGAGGGACGCATGGATTCCACTCAGTATCAGCAGATTCTTGACAATAATGTTCAAGAATCAGTGATAAAGTTGAAGTTACGCAGGGGATGGATCTTTCAGCAAAACAATGATCCAAAATACCGCTCCAAATCTACTCAGGCATTCATGCAGAGGAACAATTACAATGTTCTGGAATGGCAATCCCAGTCCCCAGACCTGAATATCATTGAACATCTGTGGGATCATTTGAAGAGGGCTGTCCATGCTCGGCGACCATCAAATTTAACTGAACTGGAATTGTTTTGTAAAGGGGAATAGTCAAAAATACCTTCATCCAGGATCCAGGAAATCATTAAAAGCTACAGGAAGCGACTAGAGGCTGTTATTTTTGCAAAAGGAAGATCTACTAAATATTAATGTCACTTTTCTGGTGAGGTGCCCATACTTATGCACCTGTCAAATTTTGTTTGAATGCAGATTGCACATTTTCTGTTAGTACAATAAACCTCATTTCAAGGCAGAAACATTACTGTGTCCAACAGTTATTACATATATCAAACTGAAATAGCTGTTGCAAAAACACCAATTTTTATAAAACATTAAGCTTAAGATTAATAGGGGTGCCCAAACTTTTTCATATAACTGTATATCCTGACTGCATGCTGTGTTTTATAGTGATTGTCAATACTGCCAATGCAAAATGTATTCTCTTGAGGGTACACAAACGTTAAACAGCTCACAAAAAGGCTAAATTTTTTACAATTTGCTGACAATAGGCCATTGCTTCTTCTCTTTGAAAACAGCTAGCCTGTTCCTGCACCCTTAAAAAGGATAATTTTTGGATAGCTTAATAAAAAGCCTTTGCAACTATTTACTCAATTTGAGAATAGCAAAACTGCTGCAGATCCCCCCAAAATGGACAATTTTTTTGCAACTAGTTGTGAAACATAATTTCTTTACTTTCAAAAGTACTCAGCATATCTGTTTTATGCTCCCTAAATAAATGAATAATTTGGATGCCTTGTGAAAAATCTTTAACTTTTTCATTTAGCAAAGGAAAAAACTCTCCAAAAAGGAATAATATTTGCATAATTCCGTGTGAAAAAGTCACAGCTTCTATTGTTTCCACTGCTTGTGTATAAGCACCAGCACAGCAGGCAGAAGGGAAAAGGGATCATTTTTGGACAGTTTTTACTGTAAGTAAGTAAGTAAGGCACTGTGGAATTAATGACGCTATAGATGGTAGAATGGTCCAGCCTATTTCCTGACTTGAATCCAATAGAAAACTTATGGAAGGAACTAAAGCTCAGAGTTCATACAGGGAGCCCACAGATCCTTCAGGATTTGAAGAGTGTTTTTGTGGAAGAATGGGCCAAAATCACACCTGAGCAATATATGACTAGTTTCTCCATCCAGGAGGCATCTTGAAGCTATCATCACCAACAAAAGCTTTTGTACAAAGTATTAAATAAATTTCAGTAAGTGTGTTCAATACTCTTTCCCCATGTCATGTCTCATAATTACATATAATTTTTTTTATTGACATCTATGGTTTGATTATTTTTAACAGTGTGGATTGAATGGGTTGATACTGACATCTGGTGAGAATTTCATGTCAACAGCTTCTTTTGAAATATATTTACTTATAAAATTGGTGACATGTTCAACAATTATCTCACCCTCTGTTTGTGTGTGTATATATATATATATATATATATATATATATATATATATATACACATGTGTGTACATACATATATATATATGTATGCTAGATATATATATATATTTTATTTAATTTATTTTTCCACAAGGAAAAACAGTAAATGAGCAAACAATACATTGCTCCTGGACACTGACAATCAGTACCTTCAGTAACTGTACCTCTCAATTTCTTCATCTTTCTTCATATATATAATCTTCCCTGAAATTTTTGCCTTGGGGTATTTGGGCAGTGCAATATAAGCCTTTCTTACATAAAAAATAAATAATTCAGTATTATTACGTGTTACTTCATAAATTCAGCATTAACATTAAGGGGTTAACAGAAGGCATTCAGCTGGAGGCTTTTAAAGGATATACAGCTAATTTCATCTCTTTTATGCGTTTCCCTTAGAAACTTAGATTGATGTCAACAATGTAATTTACAGTCTCTGGCAGTAGGTGATGTCATCTTTTTGAACAAGGTCAGACTCCCTAAAGACATTGCACTCACAATAGGATGAGATCATGCCTTATACTTATCTATGAGTGGCTATAGGAAAACACCACATAAAAGCTGCCTCAGCTTGTTGCTACACATCATGTATGGTTTCCTTTACTTATTTTTTTCCTGGGGAGCTTTGCGAACTGATCAAAACACAGCATGACCTTAGGTGGTAGCATGGACTCTGAGCTCACCTTGGATTCACCTTGTATGCAAAGTTTATGGCTGTGAGACATAAATCTCATGGATTAATCTGCCTAATTTACAATTTTGTAAAAGCGTTTAGCTGCCTAAATACTGAAAATAGTGACAGGGTTTTTTTTTAAATAAAGAAATGCATTCATGTAATGTAGAAGAAATGCTGAAACAGTTGTGTGTGCAAACAGGTGAGTGCACAGACTAAACATGGCCTACCAGTTACTACCCCACCATTAAATCAAGTTGTCATACACACTATTTGTTCAATATCAAAGTTATAGAGTATGTTTCCTATTATAAGGAAAATAAAAAATGTGAATAAATTCTCAAGTTGAGTATTTGCGCTTTTTTTTCTCCTCTGTATTTTCGTCCGCAAAAGAACCTAGCGTCTTACAATTCCAGCAAAATAGATGAGCATTTTGTAAATCTATTGGCCTCTGTGCTGCTTATTAAAGGGGTTGTCCACAACTAGGACAACCCCTTCTTGATCTAAATGTTTGGCTCGGATAAAATAAAAAAGCTTATACTCACCTCCCATGCTGGCGCCGTTCTAGTGGTGTCGGTACTTGCGGTCCCAGGCTCCTGTGCGGTTGTTGTGACGCTTGAACCAGGTGCTCAATCAGCGCTGGCGTCACTGTCCCTGCCTTCTGTCGAATTGAACATGAAGAGAAATTCCGGGCTCCAGCTGATCTGACTTCCTCTTCATGTTCAGTTTGTCCGAAGGCAGAGACAGTGACGTCAGCGCTGATTGGGCGCCAGGCTCGAGCGTCACAACAACTGGTACCAGGAGCCCGGGACGGCGAGTGCCGACACCGCTGGAAGGGCACCGGCACAGGAAGTGAGTATAAGCTTTTTCATTTTATCGGGGCCAAGTGTGGGCTATGCGAAGGAGTTGTCCAAGTAGTGGACAACTTCTTTAACTCTCCAGAAATAGACCTGCATTGCATTTTTTAAATCTACTGAATGTCAATTTCTTTTGCGGTAAATACATGTTTCATCCTAAGGAAGTTAGAGTGAAGTTGTCGCTGATTGGCTGCAGGGCTCGTGTGACCTAACAAGCCTCGGGAGAGTCAGAGCCGTTATTGCTTGAACAGCCTTGGCACCGGAGGTGAGTATAGGATGTTGTTATTTTATAAGGGAGAATATAGCAATTGAAAAGGATTTGTGCAAGTAGTAGACGACCCCTGAAATAATAGCGCATACAGTCTAAGGTAAGGAGAAAATAATCTATCACTTAAATCAGGGTTTTTTTGTTATATGTGCAGAATTTTTTAAATATCACAATTTTTTATTTAAAAACAAAAATCAGTAATCTTGCAACTTTCTCTGTGGCTCCTGGGTTAACTTTAGACTCATACTATCTGTCCTTTCAGGAAGAGTCTTCAGCAGGCTCCTTATCAGCAGACGCAGGATAATAATGACAGGTATCGCCTCCATACACAGCTAATTACTAGTGATGGGCGAACACTAAAATGCTCGGGTGCTCGTTGCTTGGGTCGAGCACGTTGGAATACTCGGGTGCTCGACCCGCGCAACGAGCCCAATGTAAGTCTATGGGAAAGTCGAGCATTTTTCAGGCAGCTCCCCCCGGCGGTCTGCAGAGGGCCTAAAATTGCCCAAATCTATGGGAACAGTGCTCAAATGGCATGGGAACAGCATGGGGAAGACCCCTGGAAGCATTTCGGACTCCCAGGTCACTGCTGTCAACAATGTTGTCAGAGGTATTACGCCACTTTTACGGACTCACAATAAAACATACTAAAATGAAACCAAAATGGATTTTCCTGGGAAATATGTTAAGGAACATCCTTTCCAGGGTAATGACTTGTATATAAGGCAAAATAAATGACCAAAAACAAAAATACTCCTCCACACCTTGGGCTATGTTCACACATAGTGTTTTTGATGCGTTTTTGCACTTTTGCATTGCTTTTAACCGTGACAAATGCATTCACGGGGAAATGTAATTTTAACATTTTGTAACCTTATCTGGCCATGTGGTGTGTGAGACATGATCAGACACATCCTGTTTCATTTATGAAGGAGGGACTCTGAAAGTCACAAAGCCTATTTTTATAGGGCCATCAGGCGGCCTTTACTATTCTTAAAGGGCCAGTAATTGGCCCTCACTATTCTTAGAGAGCCATCAGCTGGTTAGGCTTTGTTGTTCCCATTACTAAAAAGCGGGAATCATACTGTTATTGCGTATGCAGTGAGTGGCAGGGCTGCCCAAAATTTGGACGCACCCCAATACCCCTTTCTTTGAAAATTTGGACGCACCCCAATACACTTTTGAAGAGACTTAAAGGAGGGCTTCCTGAAAACAATGTTCCCATTATTAGGAAGTGGGTTTCCCATTGTGCTTGCCTATGCAGTGAATGCAAGGGTTGCCAAAAATTGGGAGGCACTCCAATGTCCCTTGGAAGAGATGTAGAGTGCCTCATGAAAAAATGTTCCCAATATTAGGAAATGTGTCTCCCATAGTGTTGGCCTATGCAGTGAATGCCAGGGTTTCCAAAAATTGGGAGGCACTCCAATGCCCATTGGAAGAGACGTAGAGGGCCTCATGAAAAAATGTTCCCATTATTAGGAAGTGTGTCTCCCATAGTGTTGGACTATGCAGTAAATGCAAGGTTGCCAAAAATTTGTAGGCACTCCAATGCCCCTTGGAAGAGACGTGGAGGTCAGAGGGCCTCCTGAAAACAATGTTCCCATTATTAGGAAGTGTGTCTCCCATAGTGTTGGCCTATGCAGTGAATGCAAGGGCTGCCAAAAATTGGAAGGCACTCCAGGAGGGCCTCATAAAAAAATGTTCCCATTAGAAAGGAGCGGCTCTCCTATACTTGTAATGCCCATGCACTTAGTGTATGGGCTGACAAACATTTACCCCGGGGGGATATACATGAACATACTGTATAAAAATTTTTTTTACTGGCATCATAAACACCCTTTAAAAAAATTATGTGGGTGTTGCATCACGGACCACGGTCACCCTGGTGATATGGTGGTGGAGGATGAGGAGATGGAGGAGGACAAGAGCAAATAGCCCAAATCAGGAAGCGTATGGCCATGTGTGGGTGTGAAAAGGTGCATGGGAAAAAAACTCCCAAAAAAAGACACTGGATTTGAGTTTATGTTACGCTGCTATCATTCGGTGGTGTTGAGAAGTCTGGCCCAATCCAGTCCTTGTTAATTTTTATAAGAGTCAGCTGAAAATGCTGACAGGCGGATGCGCTTATCAGTTATAATTCCACCAGCGGCACTAAAAACCCGCTCTGATAAAACGCTAGCGGCAGGGCAGGCCAGGACCTCCAAGGCGTACAGAGCCAGTTCATTCCACGTATCCAGCTTGGATACCCAATAATTATAAAGCACAGAGGAATCATGAAGGACGTTAGTACGGTCGGCAAGGTACTCCCTCAGCATCTTTCCAAACTTTGCACTTCTCGTGAGAGTACCCTGCACCTCAGGGCCTGTGCGATGGGAGGGGGTGAGACAATTCTCCCAGAACTTTGACAGTGTTCTGCTGCCTCTGATGGATTGGAGTTGTGTCTCTCTTGCCTGTACTCCTTAGTTGTCCAACGAACTGTGACCTCTGCCGCCAGTGTTTTCAGATGTGAATTTTTCGAATAGTTCTGCAACAAGGGCCTTCTGGTACTGCCCCATTTTTGTAGACTTGTCTGCCTCAGGAATAGGAGATATAAAGTTCTCCTTGTAGCGTGGGTCTAGAAGTGTCACCAACCAGTAATGACTGTCATCCAAAATTTTGAGAACACGAGGGTCACGGGAAAGGCAGTGTAACATAACAGACTGCTAACAGGCAAGACTTCCGTGTCCTCACCAAGAGGACGAGTGACCATGCTCTCCTCATTCTTCTCTCTGTCCTCAGGCCATCAATGCTAAACAGACGGTGGGACAGTTGTGCAGGTAGTACCGTCTATAGCACATGAAACTAGCTCCTGTTCTTTCTCTTCCTCCTCCTCTTCCTCATTGTCACCCAATCCACATTGGGATGAGATGAGGCTGGGCTGTGTGTAATCACCCTGTATGATTCCTTGCTCCATCTTATCGTGCTCCGCCTGCAATGCATCCTCTTTGTGAGTAGAGAGCGTTTCAGAAGATAGAGAAGTGGGATAGTGACGCTAATTATGGCGTCATCGCCGCGCACCATCTTGGTGGAGTCCTCTAAGTTTTGGAGGATGGTACATATGTCTGACATCCATGTCCACTCCTGAGGTCTTATGTGTGGAGTCGAACTGAATACCGACGGCCTTGTTGATGCTGGTACTCAACAACTGCCCTCTTCTGCTCACAAATCCTTCCCAACATCTGCAGTGACACGATTAACACTTAGGGAAATCCACAACAATGGGAGTTTTTCATAGAGACTCATAGGTCAATATAAAAACCCATAAAGTTGATTTGTATTCTGTGTGGACAAAATAAATGGCAGACCATTCGGATGAGAACACAGGGAGAAAGGAGAACCACCGAATGTCCAGTCCAATATTCATGAAACATGAACTATATATATATATATATATAAAAGACCTTTATTGAAAAAAATTAGTCATAGTGGTGATACAAACACAGGATTGTCCGCAAACACCAAAATGTACATGCAACATCAATGTAACGAAATCAATTATACATTGTCCAATTAGATCACAATGAATATGCAACAGTTGCAGTGAACATAATCCATTTGAATCCCACAATACACCAATGTACACAAATAGTAATAGGTATGACAGAGGCAATCAAACAATTACCAACATCAATGACAGTGATTAGTGCCTAATGATGTATAATGTATAATATGACACAGAGTACAATGATAATGCTAATATTGTATAAAAATTACTTAAGGTATATTGCTAGTGCCAAAATAACATGCAAATTGCTTAAGGTAGGTAGGCACCATGAGTACAATAATAATAATGCCAATATTGTATGGAAATTACTTAAGGTATATTGCTAGTGCCAAAATAACATGCAAATTGCTTATGGTAAGTAGGCACCATGTGCAACCCACTATAGTATGTATGAATGATGTCAAATCTCCTATATGGATGTGCTATATAGAAAAATAGTACTCATGTGAAGTAGCAGGAAAAAAGGAACCAAATGGCTGACATTACCTAGGTGTAGGGTCCTAATGGAGGGATCACGGCTAACCCCGACGCGAGTTTCGGACTGGAGCGTCCTTCGTCAGGACGCAATTTGCATGTTATTTTTGCACTAGCAATATACCTTAAGTAATTTTTATACAATATTGGCATTATCATTGTACTCTGTGTTATTTTATACATTATACATCATTAGGCACTAATCACTGTCATTGATGTTGGTAATTGTTTGATTGCCTCTGACATACCTATTACTATTTGTGTACATTGGTGTATTGTGGGATTCAAATGGATTATGTTCACTGCAACTGTTGCATATTCATTGTGATCTAATTGGACAATGTATAATTGATTTCCTTACATTGATGTTGCATGTACATTTTGGTGTTTGCGGACAATCCTGTGTTTGTATCACCACTATGACCAATTTTTTTCAATAAAGGTCTTTTATATATATATAGTTCATGTTTCATGAATATTGGACTGGACATTCGGTGGTTCTCCTTTCTCCCCCCCCCAACATCTGCAGTGTAGAGTTTCAACGCATGGGAACATCACACACCAGTCTGTGAGCCGGAAGCTGCAAACGCTGCTGAAACACAGCAAGGGCGGCAGAAGCTGTAGGTGACTTTCTACAATGGGCACACAGGGGGCGTACTTTAAAAAGCAGATCCGGCAGCTCTGGGTAGGATTTGAGAAACCGCTGAACCACGAGGTGAAGCACATGGGCCAGGCATGGTAAGTGTGTGAGCTCGCCTCGCCTCACAGCCGCCGCCACGTTCGGGCCATTGTCACACACGACCATGCCTGGCTGTAGGTTCAGCGGTGTGAGCCACAGATCTGCCTGCTCTTTCAGAGCTGTTCACAACTCTTCAGCATTGTGCGGTTTGTCACCTAAGCATATTAGTTTCAGCACATCCTGTTGCCGCTTGGCCGAGGCAGTGCTGCAGTGCTTCCAGCTTGTGACTGATGTGGTCATTTCGGAGATGGAGGCTGAAGAAGAGGAGGAGGCTGAGGAGGATGAGGTGCAGGAGATGTAGACTGTGGGGGCAACCCTGATTGACCTAGGGCCCGCAATCCTTGGCGTCGGGAGGATGTGTTCCATCCCAAGGTCCGACTGGGTCCCAGCTTCCACTATGTTAACCCAGTGTGCCGTCAGCGAGATGTACCATCCCTGCCCACAAGCACTTGTCCACATGTCCGTGGTTAGGTGGACTTTCCTGGTAACTGCGTTGTTGAGGGCACGGCTAATGTTTTGGGACACGTGCTTGTGTAATGCAGTGACCGCACAACGGGAGACATAGTGGCGACTGGGGACTGAGTACCGAGGGACGGCCGCCGCCATCAGGTTGCGGAATGCTTCCATCTCCATGAGCCTAAAAGGCAACATTTCGAACGCAAGCAGTTGCGAAATGTGTGAATTTAGTAGTGTGGTCTGTGGGGTGTTGGCTGCGTATTTGCGCTTGCGTTCCAAGGACTGGGATATGGACAACTGAACGGTGCGCTGGGACAAGGACATGGACGTGCTTCCTGATGCTGCTACTTGAGAGTGTGCAACAACAGGTGCAGGGCAGGAGGCATCTTCGCATGCAACATGGACAGGGAATTGGCTTGCATGCACAACAGCGGAAGAAGCAATGGTGCCACCCGCAGACATTATTCCTGGACCCTCGAGTTCGGCCCACAAAGTCGTGTGCTTTGCTGCCATATGCCTGATCATGCTGGTGGTGGTCAGGCTGCTAGTTTTGCCACCCCTGCTGATGCTGGCCTGGCAGGTGGTGCAAATGACCTTTTTGGAGGTATCGGCAGAGTCTTTAAAAAACAACCAGACTCGGGAAGACCTAACAGTTGTACTGGCAACTTCCTTCGTGTTGGTGTTGCCTGCCTTCTGTCTGCGGCCACCACACTGATTCTTCCTGCCTGTTGGGGTGCTCTGCCTCCCTCCCCCTGTGTGCTGCTGTCCTCGCTCTGCATGTCCTCCTGCTATGTTGGGTCAGTTACTATATCATCCACCACCTCATCTTCCACTTCCGCACCCTGGTCCTCCTCCTGAGCCCGAATCTATAAATGGAAAAGTGAACAGCTCTTCGGAGTGTCCAAGTGTGGGATCAGTTGTCTCTGGGCACTCAGCATGGTGGGAGGAAGGAGGTTCAGGGTGAGGAATATGCAGTCCAGACTCACGGCTACTTGACCGTGTGGAAGACAGGGTGGTGGTGGCTAAGTGACTGGAAGCATTATCTGCTATCCAACCAATAACCTTTTCACACTGCTCTGTGTTCAATAGTGGTGTTCTGCGGTCCCCTATTAATTGGGACAGGAAGGTCGAGCGAGAAGATGTGGGTGTTTGCTGTGGCACAATTTCAGTCTGCCCACGGCCTCGGCCTCTGCATGCACCATCAGCATCACGTCCAGTTCCCCGTCCTTTGCCACGTGCCTTGCCCATTTTAAATGGAGGACAATATCTTCCACGCTCACTACAAATGGCTGAATTTGGAGCAAACTTATATGTGATCCCTGTGACAGACAAACCACAGTTTTAAATACCTGGCCTGTATGTAACTATTTTGAACAGCAAACGATGTCAAAAAGTTCGCTGACACACTGAAACAAATTTTTAATGGAGGCCAGAAATGGCAGTATTTTCTGAAAACGTATATGTGATCCGTGTGAGGGAGAAAACACAGTTTTAGATAGCTGGCCTGTAAGTAACTATATTGAACAGCAAACTGGTGTCAATAGCTTCACTGACACACTGAAACAAAATTTCAATGGAGGCCAGAAATGGCAATATTTTCAGCGCAATTATATGTGATCCGTGTGACGGACAAACCACAGTTTTAAATAGCTGGATTTTTAGCGCTGTAATATGGAAAGGACCTGGCTGTATTCTGCGGTGCCAATAAGCAAATGGTGCAGAAAAACAGTGTTCTCTGGATTGCTTTTTAAGCAAATAATGAGGATTAGATCCAAAAAAAAATTATTCCTGACCCCTGAGACCTGGGCCTTTGTCTAGAAATATCTAACAGCAGCAGCAGACAAAACTGGAATGGAGCCTCTTGTGCTATGTGCACTGCAGTCTGCTATATACACTGCAGCCTGCCTGATATCTCTGCAGATGGATTAGTCCTCAGAAGGACTGTTTGTTGAGATGGATATGTGTAATATACTTCTGTTCTACCTACACTACCTAATAAACAAGCGAATCTCTCCATAGGTCAGCAGCACCTCTCCTTACACTGTCCTATTCCGGAGTGACTGTGATGAGCACAACTGCATCAGGTCTGATATAGACCCGATGATGGTGTGCGGCCAGCCAATCACTGTAATGTCACAACCAGCATTGCTGTGGCATTACAGTGAGTGGCAGACAATCCCTGCAGGTTCATTGGCTCTGTAAAGAGCGCCAAACATGCAGGAAGGGGACCGGAGCTCCCGCCGAGCAACCCCGGAATTACTCGGCGAGCACCGAGCAGTAGCAAGCATGCTCGCTCATCACTACTAATTACCCAGGAGCCACCATTTACAATTGGCAATGTCATTGTTGCCTCAGCTCCCCCTCCCTTCACAATGACCTTTGCACACATTCATCGCATTCTTGAATACAAAAGATAGGGTTGGAGTCTGTTCATTGTGGCTAATGTACATGTGAATTTCCCAAATCAACAGGAAGTAGGAGTCTAAAAAAGCCCCGATGGTCAATTTGTAAATTTTTAATAAAGAATGTGATCCAGAAAAACAAAACCAAAAAAATGCCAAAAACCCCCCAAAAAACTACATTTACCACAAAAACCTGATATAAACAATAGGTAATTTTCTGATAATAGCTTCCCTTTAAAGAGATAGTTGAAATGATTTATGCTAAATTTGTTAAAATATGCATCTGTAAATGTTTAAATTTGAGAAAATCAAATCAGATTTGTTCCAAACTTTGCATAATTTTCAGGTTTTCTTCTTAATAGATTTGGCTTAAAACTGCATCTCTTTGCAAACTACGTCTATTATTTGCAGCCTTTTCAAAATGCCCCAAATCATTATTTGTATTTTTACACTAAAAACTTGTGTCAACTGCTTAAAAATTAGGGCTAATCTGTAAGAAATCATTTGTTGTGTCAGATATGTTTGGCCAGATTATTGGTTCAATAAGTTCTTTTAACATCTGTTGACATTATTCCTTACATCAGAATACTGTACTGTGTGTGGGACAAAGGCTACACTTTCCAGAATACTTTCTTACATTCAGACAACAAAGAGTGAATGTTTGAGCTCTGAATACAGAATTGTGATTACAGCCCTGGACTATAATAGAAGAAATGTAAGTAATGCAATGTATTTATAAAGAAAACCAGCTTTTTAACAAATTTTTGTGTTTTTGGAAAAAATGTCATTTACATATTCTAAGGAGAGTGAGCATTTATACGGTAAAACTATTAACAGTATCAATAATTTCATGTATACACAATAGTAATAATAGTAAACCCATTTGGTCATTCTCTATTCAGTTTAATGGGGAGGTCTTTGCACTTCTATGTGGAATTCACACTTAAATTGTATCATACCAATAAGGCACAAGAATATGGTGAAAAGGAAAAAAAAAACACCTGAAAGATTTTCATCATAAAGCAAGTAACTTAGTTTAAAGCTGTTCTCCCTTTTAGTTTGAAATAATATTAATCAGAGATGAGCTGATCTGCCAAGATTCGATGTCTGCAAAGAACGCTGTTATGGAAATTCAAAGTACCTAACAAACAGAGGGTGAAAAAAAAATGAATACCTCATCACTCACCTGTCCCGCCACCTTCTCAGTCCACCATCTGGTCCCGTCGCGCGCCTCTTCTTTTCTCCTCCGCAGTTGCACATATAATCTTCGACCTGCATCACACTGGGTCGCAGCATTCGGCCACCTAGGTCTCTGACGTCCCTGCACATTGTGCTATCGCAGCGCATGGCGTAATGTTGTGATGTCACCACATACATCGCGACGACATGTCAGAGGCCTAGTTGGTCAGAAGCCGCGGTTCAGAGTGAAGCAGGCCGAAGAGGATATGTGCGATGCGGAAAGGCAAAAAGAAGAGGCACAGAAGACTGGACATTCATTTTTTTTTACTTTTGCAGGCCCTGTATGGTTCAGCAAGCAGGCAATTATTTTGCTGCATTTACATGGCAAAAATAAATAAAAATATATATTTTGGAGAATACAATATTTTTATACAATTCAAGAAGAATTCAATTCTACGCAAATAAATTTGCTCATTTCTAATATTCATTTTTTATTTCTGTCTCCATTTCTGATTTTTCATTGATCCACTAAAATGTAAGACAAGTGGTTTGTATTTATAGTTATTGGCACAAACTGTATTGACAGTTATAGTTATATATAACTGACAAAGAGTTAGAATTACCTGTACCACATTACCTTATTTATGTTGCCCTGGCTATCACTTCTTTCTTGTCGCCATCATTTTTATCAGTGATGTCACACGTGTGAAAACGTCAGACATATAATACAAGATGAGAGCTGGTGAATATTGTAGGAAGGTTCTTCTACAGTCATGGCCAAAAGTATTGAGAATGAGACAAATAGTAATTTTTCCAAAGTTTACTGCTTCATTTTTTGGAATGGCAATTTGCATATACTCCTGAATGTCAGAGTGATCAGCTTAACAGCAATTACTGTACTTGCAAAGTCAATATTTGCCCAGAAAATGAACTTTAACCCCCAAAACACATTTCAACATCATTGCAGTCCTGCCTTAAAAGGAGCAGCTAACATCGTTTTAGTGATTGATCCATTAACACAGGTGTGGGTGTTGATGAGGACAGGGCTAGCGATCAATCAGTCATGATTAAGTAAGAATGACATCACTGGACACTTTAAAAGGAGGCTGGTTCTTGGTATCATTGTTTCTCTTCAGTTAACCATGGTTATCTCTAAAGAAACACGTGCAGCCATCATTGCACTGCACAAAAATGGCTACAAAGATTGCACCTCAGTCAACAATCTATCGCATCATTAAGAACTTCAAGGAGAGAGCTTCCATTGTTGTCAAAAAGGCTCCAGGGCGAACAAGAAAGACCAGCAAGCGCCAGGACTGTATCTTAAAACTGTTTCAGCTGCGGGATCGGACTACCAGCAGTGCCGAGCTTGCTCAGGAATGGCAGCAGGCTGGTGTGAGTGCTTCTGCACACACTGTGAGGCGGAGACTCTTTGAGCAAGGGCTGGTTTCAAGGAGGGCAGCAAAGAAGCCACTTCTCTCCAGAAAAAACATCAGGGACCGACTGATATTCTGCAAAAGGTACAGGGAGTGGACTGCTGAGGACTGCGGCAAAGTCATTTTCTCTGATGAATCCCCTTTTCGATTGTTTGGGACATCTGGAAAACAGCTTATTCGGAGAAGAAGAGGTGAGCGCTACCACCAGTCTTGTCTCATGCCAACTGTAAAGCATCCTGAAACCATTCATGTGTGGGGTTGCTTCTCAGCCAAGGAAATCGGCTCACTCACAGTCTTGCCTAAAAACACAGCCATGAATAAAGAATGGTACCAGAATGTCCTCCAAGAGCAACTTCTCCCAACCGTCCAAGAGCAGTTTGGCGCCCAACAATGCCTTTTCCAGCATGATGGAGCACCTTGCCATAAAGCAAAGGTGATAACTAAATGGCTCATGGAACAAAACATAGAGATTTTGGGTCCATGGCCTGGAAACTCCCCAGATCTTAATCCCATTGAGAACTTGTGGTCAATCATCAAGAGACGGGTGGATAAATAAAAAACAACAAATTCTGGCAAAATGCAAGCATTGATTATGCAAGAATGGACTGCTATCAGTCAGAATTTGGTCCAAAAGTTGATTGAGAGCATGCCAGGGAGAATTACAGAGGTCTTGAAGAAGAAGGGGCAACACTGCAAATATTGACTTGCTGCATTAACTCATTCTAACTGTCAATATAACCTATTGGTACTCATAATATGATTGCAATTATATTTCTGTATGTGATATAAACATCAGACAAACACTAATAAAAACCAGAGGCCAGCAGATCATGTGAAAATATAATTTTGGTGTCATTCTCAAAACTTTTGGCCATGACTGTACATGGGGAAATGTCATGTTCTAGCATTATAGAATATGACATTTCATTTATATTGCACCAGATGAGTATACTGGGCAGGGTATACCTTGTTATACCAGATATTTGTATAGGAAATGTTCACAAATACTCATTATATGTGCTGGAACATTTATATGAAAGTTAGATTGTACTGTGGACCTTAATTGCATTACACATATAGCATTACTACAGTCTACTACACTTATATGCTATTTCTGAAAATATAACGCATTTCCAAGAAGTTCTTTTCTTTTGTCAAAGCAATTCTAATGCCAAATTATACTTTTTTTTCTTTTTAAATGTGCCCAACTGTGCTATAATCTGACCTCAGATCTGCAGCATAGTTTGTTATTCTGTGCCCTAATAAAAGAGAAAGGTTGGCTAGTTCACGAATCCCATTTTCAAATATCCTACTAGGTCCCCTCTGTTAAAAACTCTCATTTTTTTAGACAGAAAATACAGGATGAGAGACGAGTGGAGAATTTCTAACTCTGGAAGACCCTGAACATACACATACACAGATAGCAAATTCCTTTGAATGGTATGTATGTGTTATGGCATTGCAAGAATAATAAACCCTTGTGTCTTAGTTCCTTCATGGATAACAGCTGGGGGTTCCAGAATCTGATTATTGGTGATTAGCTTAACACATACTTGCCAACTCTCCTGGAACATCAGAGGGGCTTCTGAAGAAACAATACACCTCCTGGTCTCCTTTATGAGTTGGCAAATACACCTGGACAGCTTAAATAAATGTTTCAGTAAGATTTCCTTTGTTAACACTACAGGGGTATTCGCATCTCCATGATCCTATTGACGCGTCCAAGGGATGGGGACTTGGCGCCCGGGCCTTGTTGTTGGTTTTGGGGACGCCGCGGTGGCCGGCTCCCGGGGCCTCCTGTCTCTTGCCTTTTCTTGATAAGTTTATGACCTGCCTGGAGCTAGGCCTAACTTGGTCTCTGTCTTAGAATCATAGAATCATAGAATGGTAGAGTTGGAAGGGACCTCCTGGGTCATCTGGTCCAACCCCCTGCTCAAAGCAGGATTCACTAAATCATCTCAGACAGATGTCTGTCCAGCCTCTGTTTGAAGACGTCCATTGAAGGGGAACTCACCACCTCTCGTGGCAGCCTGTTCCACTCATTAATCACCCTAACTGTCAAAAAGTTTTTTCTAATATCTAATCTGTGTCTCCTCCCATTTAGTTTCATCCCGTTGCTTCTAGTCTTTCCCTGTGCAAATGAGAATAAAGATGATCCTTCTACAATGTGACAGCCCTTGACATATTTGTAGACAGCTATTAAGTCTCCTCTCAGTCTTCTTTTTTGCAAGCTAAACATTCCCAAATCCTGCAACCGTTCCTCATAGGACATGGTTTGCAGACCAGTCACCATTCTGGTCGCTCTTCTCTGAACTTGTTCCAGTTTGTCTATGTCTTTTTTAAAATGTGGTGCCCAAAACTGTACACAGTATTCCAGATGAGGTCTGACCAAAGAGGAGTAAAGACCGATAATGACTTCACGTGATCTAGACTGTATGCTTCTGTTAATACATCCCAGAATTGTATTTGCCTTTTTTGCTGCTGCATCACACTGTTGACTCATGTTCATTCTATGATCTATTAGTATACCTAAGTCTTTTTCACATGTACTGTTGCTTAGCTCTATTCCTCCCATTCTGTATATGCTTTTTTCATTTTTATTGCCCAGATGTAGTACTTTGCATTTTTCCCTGTTAAAAACCATTCTGTTGGTTGCTGCCCACTGCTCCAGTTTATTTAGGTCTTTTTGAATCCTCTCTCTCTCTTCTCTAGTATTAGATATCCCTCCTAGCTTTGTGTCATCAGCAAATTTAATCAGTTTACCCTCAATTCCTTCATCTAAATCATTGATGAAGATGTTGAACAATACAGGTCCCAGGACAGAGCCCTGTGGTATCCCACTTGAGACATTCATCCAGCTGGATGTGAAGCCATTTACAACCACCCTTTGAGTCCGGTCACTAAGCCAGTTATGAATCCACCTAACAGTTGCCTGGTCCATTGCATACTTGGTCATTTTTTCAATAAGGATGGTGTGAGATACTTTGTCAAATGCTTTGCTGAAGTCAAGATATACTATATCTACAGCATTTCCCTGATCCACCCAGTAAGTGATTCTGTCATAGAAGGAAATTAAGTTAGTCTGACATGACTTGTTAGTTACAAACCCATGCTGACTCTGGTTAATCACTTCATTCTTATCCAGGTACTTACATACATGATGTTTGCACCGGCTGACCGGGTGGTAGGGCCTTCTGTTGCTGTTCACACTCCCTGGTCTCTTGGGCCTCAGTGACTCCTGACCTTGGTATATCAGTCAGCTTTTGGTGTTCCTGGGACATGTAGTTCGCCAGGGGTTCCGGTTGTTTCTGCTGGTCCTAGAGATCCTTGCAGACATGGACCCGGTGTCCGGTAAATGCTTGTGGGGTGAGCTGGTTAAGCTCCTCTGCCCCCTATGTAGCTCGCTTACTCCACTTGCCTTCGGCCTCGCTCGGGGCCCTCGCTAGGCTTCACACTGGCAGTAGGCCTCGCTACTCTTCACCGCTCTTATGGCGTCGGCACGCCTTAGGCTCACTAACCTGAGCTCCCTGAGTTTAGGCTGGACTGGCAACTTCTCTGGCTGCAGCCGACTGACCTTCTCACAGACTAGACTGAACTGCCTAGCTCCACCTTCCCTTTTTATATCCCTATCCGGGCTCCCTCTGCTGGTCTGAGGTGGAAGGTGGAGGTGTGTGTATGCTATGAGGGCCTCTTGTGGAGGAATCCGTCCATGCACCCCTTTAGGATCTGTGGCACCAATGCGCAGCAGGGCACCACACTATCCCAATATGTAGTATGTGTAATAATAATAATAATAATAATAATAATAATATTAGCAAATACTTCCAATTAGAAATGTAGTATAGTTCTTCTGATAAGCTATGTCACTTACCCCATGTGCAGGGCATTGCAGTAGCCTAGTTATCCATGGTTACGACTATCAGCTAATTAACTGTCACTATATGAGTAGTCATAACCATGGATACCTAATCGACTGCAATGCCCTGCACATAAGGTAAGCAACATAGTGAATCAGAAGAACTACATTTCTAATTGGAGGTATTTACTAATATTATTATTATTACACCTACTACATATTGGGATAGGATCTTGGACATTGGAATACCCCTTTAAGTGATAACAATATGATGCAGAGAATAATATAATAAATTACAACCAGCATGGATTCATGAAAGACAAGATGGGTCTAACCATCATACTGCGCTTCTATGAGGAGGTGAGTTCAAATCTGAGTGTTGGTTATGAGGCTGATGCGATTTATCTGGACTTTGCATAGGCATTTGATACTGGACCACACAATAGACTGTACTAAAGCTTCAGAAGCAAGGACTAGGGTAAACTATATGCAGATGGGTAAAAAATTGGATTGGTTAAAGGGAATCTGTTAGTGTAGGATCAACAGTCCTTAGCCGTCTATATGGGCATGTAGGTCATAGAAAGCTGAATAAAGTGATATCATGATATCTGTGATCCGATGTCTTATTCCAGAGAAATCCACGTTTTTCTTATATGTAAATGAGCTGTTGAGATCAAAAGGCCAGATACTGATTTGCATAAGAATCTGCCTCCAGAGATTAGTATAAATGAAAGGGGCATTACCAGCGTGAGACATGTAACTAAGGCCTCATTCAGACATCCAGATTGCACATACTAGTATGTGTTGTATCTGTTTTTTTTTTACAGATGTAACATATACCCGATACAGTCTATGATGCTATATACACATTCGGTTTTCCAGTATCACGGATGAAAAGGGCCAATACAAGTCTACGGGTCCGTGAAAAACATGTAGAGCACACAAATGGCATCAGTATATACAGTCCTTGTGCTGTCCATAATTAACAATGAAAAGGATAGGAGAAGCTTTGTAATTTATTTATTTACCCGGGAAAGACACTAATGACACACTGATAGTAAAAATGGCCGTACGAGCCATTAACTGATGACAGACTGATGCAAAACACTGATGACATCGGTAACATTTTTCCATGTACATGTTTAAACATGGGCGTGTGAATGAGGCCTAACACAGTAACTGTGGAAATTAACTTTGTCTCATTACAAACATATTTGTAGCTGCAGCTCTCACAGCTCTGCTGTATTGTAACCTTGTCTGCCTGTGAGATGGAAGCTGAGAGGAGCCTGCAAATGTGTCAGGTATAATCACACACAGCTCTGCAGTGAGAGGAGCCTGCAGATGTGTCAGGTATAATCACACACAGCTCTGCAGTGAGAGGAGCCTGCAGATGTGTCAGGTATAATCACACACAGCTCTGCAGTGAGAGGAGCCTGCAGATGTGTCAGGTATAATCACACACAGCTCTGCAGTGAGAGGAGCCTGCAGATGTGTCAGGTATAATCACACACAGCTCTGCAGTGAGAGGAGCCTGCAGATGTGTCATGTATAATCACACACAGCTCTGCAGTGAGAGGAGCCTGCAGATGTGTCAAGCATAATCACACACAGCTCTGCAGTGAGAGGAGCCTGCAGATGTGTCGGGTATAATCACACACAGCTCTGCAGTGAGAGGAGCCTGCAGATGTGTCAGGTATAATCACACACAGCTCTGCAGTGAGAGCAGAGAGCGGCCATCACACATCACACTGGTAACTCCTCTTATCATTTATAATAATCTCTGCAGGCAGATTCTCATACAGATCAGTGTTCCGCCCATAGATCTTAACAGCTCATTTACATATAAGAAAAATGTGGATTTCTCTGGATTTAGATATCGGATTGTAGATATCAAGGTAATATAATAAACTAGCTATTGAGCCCGTTCTACGCCCGGGTGGCAAGCATTTTTATTGGTATATGGTCTCCCATGCTGGTATGTTCTGCCCCCATCCTGGTATTTGTGCTGCCCCCATCCTGGTATTTGTGCTGCCCCCATCCTGGTATTTGTGCTCCCCAATCCTGTTCCTCCATCCTGTTATGTGCTGCCCTCATCCCTATGCTGGTATGCATGGCACGCCTCATCCCTATCCTGGTATGCATGGCACCCCTCACCACTAATTCTGGTATGCAGGGCACCCCTCACCCCCAATCCTGGTATGCATGGTACCCCTCACCCCCAATCCTGGTATGCATGGCACCCCTCACCCCCAATCCTGGTATGCATGGCACCCCTCACCCCCAATCCTGGTATGCATGGCACCCCTCACCACTAATTCTGGTATGCAGGGCACCCCTCACCCCCAATCCTGGTATACATGGCACCCCTCACCCCCAATCCTGGTATGCATGGCACCCCTCACCCCCAATCCTGGTATGCATGGCACCCCTCATCCCCAATCCTGGTATGCATGGCACCCCTCATCCCCAATCCTGGTATGCATGGCACCCCTCACCCCAATCCTGGAATGCATGGCCACCTCATCTCCCTTCCTGGAATGCATGGCACCCGTCATCCCCAATCCTGGCATGCATGGCGCCCTTCATCCTGGTATGCATGGCTCCCTCATACCCAATTCTGGTATGCATGGTACCCCTCATCCTGGTATGCATGGTCCCCCCAGATCCCTATCCTGGTATGCATGGTTCCCCTCATCTCTATCCTGGTATGCATGGTACCCCTCATCCCTATCCTGGTATGCATGGCACCCCTCATCCCCAATCCTGGTATGCATGGCACCCCTCATCCCCAATCCCTCAATCCTGGTATGCATGGCACCCCTCATTCCCAATCCTGGTATGCATGGCACCCCTCATCCACAATCCTGATATGCATGACACCCCTCATCCCCAATCCTGGTATGCGTGGCCCCCTCATCCCCAATCCTGGTATGCATGGCACTCCTCATCCCTATCCTGGTATGTATGGTACCCCTCATCCTGGTATGCATGGCACCCCATCCCTCATCCTGGAAAGCATGGTACCCCTCATCCTGGTATACATGGCATCCCTAATTCCAATTCTGGTATGTATGGCCTCCTCATCCCTCAATCCTGGTATGCATGGTACCCCGCATTCCTATCCTGGTATGCATGGTACCCCTCATCCCTATTCTGGTATGCATGGTACCCCTCATCCTGGTATGTATGGCACCCCATCCCTCATCCTGGTATGCATGGCACCCCATCCCTCATCCTGGTATGCATGGTACCTGTAGCATCGGCGTCTCTGCCTCCTGACAGGCAGAGACGCCGTCCCCCTTACCACCGCGCTCCTGGCCCAGTGTCTTCCGGCTATCCTGCTGCTGGCGCGCAGCTTCCCGGGCACTGTGCTTAGGGCGCGCGCACACTCCCTCCCTCTTAAAGGGGCCGCGCGCGCTGTCCTAAGGAGTCCCCGGCCAATGGCCGGAGGCTTCTCATATTAAAGGCACCTCCTCCAAAATGGAGGTGCCCGTGAATACCGTGTGATGCCCTTAGGCCTCTATAATGCTCCAGCCATCTTCCAAGAACTAGTTAACGACATCTTCCGTGACCTCTTATATTCATGCGTGGTGGTGTACCTGGACGACATCTTGGTCTTCTCTCCGGATCTACCCACACACCGGAGGGATGTCCGTCAGGTCCTGCTTAGGCTCAGGCAGAATCGCCTATATGCAAAATTTGAGAAATGCCTCTTCGAGCAGACCTCTCTTCCGTTCCTGGGCTATATTATCTCTAAGACTGGTCTACGGATGGACCCTGAGAAGGTCTCTGCCGTCTTAAAGTGGCCCCGACTGGAGGGGTTGAAGGCGATTCAGCGATTCCTGGGCTTCGCTAATTATTACTGCCTCTTCATTCCACATTTCTCTTCCCGGACTTCACCCATCTCTGCGCTCACCCGTAAGGGAGCAAATCCTAAGGAATGGACATCCGAAGCGGAGGAGGCCTTCCTCTCCTTAAAACAAGCCTTTTCTTTTGCCCCGGTGCTGCACTGTCCGGATTGCAGCAAGCAGTTCTTTCTGGAGGTTGATGCTTCCTCTTCCGGAGCCGGAGTGGTGCTCACCCAGAAATCTCCGTCTGGGAGTATGGTAACCTGCGGCTTCTTCTCCAAGCTCTTCTCCTCGTCCGAGCGCAGCTACTCCATAGGAGACCGAGAACTGCTAACCATCAAATTGGCGCTGGAGGAGTGGTGTTACCTGCTAGCGGGGGCTCTGCACCCTGTGGTTATCTACACTGACCACAAAAACCTGGCATATTTACAAAATGCCCAAAGACTCAATCCGCGTCAGGCACGGTGGTCTTTGTTCTTCGCCCGTTTCAACTTTACCCTACATAACCGCCCTGCAGACAAGAACGTTAAAGCCGATGCTTTGTCCCGATCCTTCCTGTCCTCCGATCAAGAGGAGGAGCCTATGCATATCATCGATCCCTCCAAAGTGATGAATGTGGCTCCGTTGGACCTGTCTCTTCTCCCACCCGGTAAGACGTTTGTAACGGTTCCGTATCGTAAGAAGGTTCTTCACTGGGGTCATTCATCTAAACTAGCTGGCCATGCTGGCCAGAAGAAGACCTTCCTGCTCATTACCCGGCATTACTGGTGGCCTTCCTTGCGCACGGATGTTGTAGACTTCGTTACGGCCTGTTCATCCTGTGCCCGCAATAAGGTTCCCAGACATCTTCCAGCCAGCCGTCTCCTGCCTCTTCCCGTACCTGCTGCCCCATGGCAACACATTGCTATGGACTTTATTACTGATCTCCCTTTTCTGCCGGTTGTACTGTCATTTTGGTGGTTGCTGACCGCTTTTCTAAAATGGCCCACTTTATCCCTCTGCCTGGTCTCCCGTCTGCATCTGTGCTGGCTAAGGACTTCATCCATCACATCTTTCGTCTCCACGGCCTACCCCTCCACATTGTGTCTGATCTGGAGAGCTACGTGTAAGCTGATGGATGTCTCCCTGGATTTCTCCTCTGCTTATCATCCTCAGTCCAATGGCCAGGTGGAATGTATCAACCAGATCCTTACCAGCTTCCTCCAGCACTTCGTCAACGCTCACCATACCGATTGGGTAGAGCTCCTACCATGGGCCGAGTTCTCCTATAACAAGTCCCCGTTCTTTGTGGTCTACGGTCAACACCCCCGGATTCCGTTTCCCGTCTCCACTTCAGTGGACAATCCAGCCGCGGAGTCTCTGGTCAGCGAATTTTCCACCATTTGGGAGGATACTAGATCCGCACTTCTTCAATCCTCCGAGCGGATGAGGAGACATGCCGACAAGAGACGTCTGGACCCTCCTCAATTCTGTCCAGGAGACAAGGTTTGGCTCTCCTCCAAACATGTTCGTCTCAAAATACCCTCCTATAAGTTGGGTCCACGGTTCATCGGTCCATTTGAAGTCCTCAAGCAAATCAATCCAGTGGCCTACAAGTTAAAACTCCCGGCCACTTTACGGATTCCCAACTCCTTCCACGTATCTCTACTCAAACCGGTTGTTCTTAATTCTTTTTCTGACGATCCAGGTAACTCCCCAGCTCTGGTCTCCGCTGAGGACGTCTATGAGGTAGAGAACATTCTGGCCACCAAGATGGTAAGAGGAAAAGCCATTTTCCTGGTGGATTGGAAGGGGTTTGGCCCAGAGGAGAGAACTTGGGAACCCAGGGAGAACATCTATGCCCCACTTCTTCTTAAAATTTTTTTTCAAGCCTAAAAAAGAGGGGGCGTAAAGGGGGGGGGTATTGTAGCATCGGCGTCTCTGCCTCCTGACAGGCGGAGACGCCCTCCCCCTTACCACCGCACTCCTGGCCCGGCGTCTTCCGGCTCTCCTGCTGCTGCTGGCGCGCAGCTTCTCGAGCACTGTGCTTAGGGCGTACGTGCGCACGCTCCCTCCCTCTTAAAGGGGCCGCGCGCGCCGTCCTAAGGAGTCCCCGGCCAATGGCCGGAGGACTTCTCATATAAAAGGCACCTCCTCCAAAATTGAGATGCCCGTGCAAGGTTGTAGCTCTGTGTACTTACTCTGCTTCAGCCCTCAGGTCCCGCTGCTGCCTGACTACCAGTCTAGTCCGCCAGCCTGACTACCAGTCCACTCCACCAGCGTGACTACCGGTCCAGTCCGCCATCCTGACTACCAGACCAGTCCGCCAGCCAAGTACACGCTCCAGCCCGACGGTCTGCCTATGGTCCAAACCCGCCCATCTGTCAATGGGCCAGGCTAGCCTGCCTACCCGGAGAATGTACCAGTTACCTGCCGTGCCTACCAGCCAGCCTACCTGGAGGCTCCTGCCAGTTACCCGTGGTGTCTGCCAGTCTGTCTACCCGTTTCACCCGTCAGCCTGCTTGCCGTGCTCATCTGCTGTACCGGTCAGTCCCTGCCTTCTGACCCGTGGGAGTCACCTGCTCTCATGCAAGGACTGGCCCAGAGTAGCACCTGGTCCCTCTGCTCGGTCCTTCCCTGGTTCACGGAGTCGATTGAGTCTCCATGCGACCTTGGTCAGTTCGAGTTGATACCTAGTTACGCCCCTCTGGTCCCTCCTTGCACAGCAGCACAGAGGTTCCACCACCCGGATCCGTAACAGTACCCCTCATCCCCAATCCTGGTATGCATGGTCACCCCCCCCCCATTCCTGGTATGCATGGTCCCATCACCCCTCAATCCAGGTATGCATGGTCCCCTCACCCCTCAATCCTGCTATGCATGGTCCCCTCTTCCCCCAATCCTGGTATGTATGGTACGCCTCATCCCCCAATCCTGGTATGTATGGTACCCCTCATTCCCCAATCCTGGTATGTATGGTACCCCTCATCCCCCAATCCTGGTATGTATGGTACCCCTCATCCCCCAATCCTGGAATGTATGGTATCCCTCATCCCCCAATACTGGTATGTGTGGCCCCCTCATCCTCCAATCCTGGTATGTGTGGCCCCCTTATCCCCCAATCCTGGTATGTGTGGCCCCCTCATCCCCCAATCCTGGTATGCATGGTACCCCCAATCGATTTCACGCTGCACACATACAAAAAAACCCAACACTTATACTCACCTTTCTTCCCT
The DNA here is from genome assembly GCF_046119375.1 of Phyllobates terribilis. NCBI lineage: Eukaryota > Metazoa > Chordata > Amphibia > Anura > Dendrobatidae > Phyllobates > Phyllobates terribilis. Next base: position 420,426,669 of record NW_027362771.1, read on the forward strand.
GTGCTCCAGTGCTGCAGTGTCCTGTTCTGCAGGAGGCTGGGGGAGGAGTGTGGTGCCGGAGTACGCGCGTGCCCATACCGTGCTGTCCGGCGCCATTTTGCTGAAGACACACTGCAAATGTGTCTTCAGTAAAATGGCACCGGATAGTGCTATGCGCATGCGCCGACTCCGACGCCTTCACTCCTGCCCCTGTCTCCGGCGAGAAGAGAGGCGCCACGGCAACTCTACTGCCAGTCAGGTAAGTATGTAAGTATGCTGCCGGAGATCGCGGTATGCGCTCAGTGTCTACGCATACCGCGATCTCCGGCGCCATACACTCCTCTTACCTGTAACGGCTTCATGCATTCTTCTGTCTGGAGCCAGACTGCACATCGCGCATGCGCAGTCCATAGAGGCTTCAGACAGAGGGATGCTTGGCCGGTTATATTATAGATTTTTATTTTTATAGAACCAACATATTCCGCAGCACTTTACAATTTTAGTTATAAATTTATTAAACTTCCTATGACCTGCATGCCCATATAGATGGCTTAGGAGGGACGATCCTACTGACAGATTCCCTTTAAGTGACAGGAAACAAAGAGTCATTGTAAATGGTACATTATCTAAATGGGATACAGTCAGTAGAGGGGACCGCAGGAATCTGAGTTGGAACAATTCTTTTTAATTTCTTTATAAATGAGAGAGGGGTTGAGAGTAAAGTAATAAAAAAATAGCTTGAAAGTACAATATAAAGGTTAATGTTGATAAATGTAGAGTAATGCACCTAGACCAGAGTAATCGTATGGTGCATATACACTGAATGGAAATATGCTAGGGATTGCAGAAAATACTTGGGTTTTCTGGTAACAAGTAAACTAATTAGCAGTACTCAATGTCAGGCAGCAGCTGCAAAAGAAACAAGATTGCATGGTGTATAACAAGAGTGAAAATTCTATGACCCCAATGTATTATTACCCTTTATAAATCACTCATAAAGCCACATCTTGTATATTCGATCCAGTTTTGGGCTCCACATTGTAGAAAGGATATTCTGAAGTCAGTTCAAAGGCGGGCAACTAGATTATTACAAGGGATGGAAGGCCTCTCATATGATAAGAGATTGGAAAAGATGGGCTTGTTTAGCTTAGAAAAAGACACCTTAGAGGCGATCTAATTTATATGCATAAATACATGTGTGATCAATGATACATGACTTATTTTTTCCAAAGACCTTACCTAGGAACAGGGGACATTCATTACATGTGGAGGAAAGATGATTCCGGGAGCTAAATACAATTAGAACAGTCGGACAATGGAATGCCCGACCACAAGAGGTAGTAATGACAGATACTATAACAGCATTTAAAAAAGGGCTCCATGACATAACATTGTGGGTTACAAGTAGTCTAGTGACAAAGAATGTAAACTTTGGAGAAGGGTTGAACTTGATGGACATGTGTCGGTTCTGAACCTATGTAACTGTGACAAAAACATTAAAAAGAATGTGTGCACCAAAATCAGGTATTATCAGGAACCCAACATAGAAGTACAACTACATGGACCTATAATCAAGAGTAAAATGGTGCAATTGTATAAAATTTAATTTTAATAATGTATAGTATAATTGCACATAAGGTACATACAGTATATGCCTAAATGTAGAGCTTAATATAAAGTATGACGTAATAAAGGCCAGGGCAGTGTTGGATCAGAAACAAATCTACTAAATAATGGGACAAATCCAGTTATACAAGTGGGTCAGAGTCCTCACGCGAATCGCTGGTATGCCAGCTTCATCAGGGGATAATCAGGATAGTGAGCTTGATTGTTTTGTCTGTAATATAACACATAAAAACCCAGTCAGGGATCAAGAAGATATTACCATTTTTTCATTTATGAGGCGTATTCCTTCCCAGATCACTGTATCTATGTCACCATTAAAGTGTTTGATTACCACCTGATAATCTGGAGAATGAATAGCGTTGTAAAGCACTAACGAGACATATAAGTGGCAGAGAGTCATGACATTATAAAGTCGTAATATAACCGCCGGGTTTGAAAATATACATAGTATTTGCCTGGGTACATCAAGCGAATGCACAAATAATAAAGTTACATTGCCGACATGTAGAGAAGAGAATGCCAGTTTAGGCACTTTGACATGGCTAAAATCTCTAGGTGCTCATCGGGTGTCTTTTTTACTCACTCAGATATTTAGCCTATAGTTGATTCTAAATTTGAAGCTTTCTTTGGAGGACATTACTTTCCACTAACAGCTTTTTAAATTCAGCAATTTATTGGCTAAGAGGTGTACAATAAGTTATTTCACTGTAGCTAATCATCACCTGGAGGCCTTGAGATCTTTCAATTCATCCCTGAGTACACATAATAGACTAATACATAATAATACACTCTTCTACTCTGTTCTTAAGCCCCCGTCTCACATAGCGATATCGCTAGCGATATCGCTGCTGAGTCACGGTTTTGGTGACTCACCAGCGACCTCACCAGCGATATCGCTGTGTGTGACACTTTGCAACGATCAGGCCCCTGCTGTGAGGTCGCTGATCGTTGCAAAGTGTCCTGGACCATTTTTTGGTCGTTGGCCTCCCGCTGGCCAGCACACATCGCTGTGTGTGACCAGCGGGACCAACGATCTGGCTGGTAACTATGGTAAACATCGGGTTACTAGGGGCACGCGCGCACTTAGTAACCCGCTGTTTACCATGGATACCACTCTGCTACGGTGCGCGGAGGCTCCCGCGCACCGTAGCAGAGTGGTATCCATGGTAAACAGCGGGTTACTAGGGGCATACGCGCACTTAGTAACCCGATGTTTACCATAGTTACCAGCCTGCTCCTGCTTGCAGCAGGCTGGTAACGGGAGCAGGACATCGTGGAACGATTCTTTCCACGATATCGCTGCTCCCCTCATCGCTGGTGAGCCTGCCTGTTTGACAGCTCACCAGCGATGTATTAGCGATGCAGCAACGATCCCTGACAGGTCGTATCGTTGTCGGGATCGCTTCTGCATCGCTTAGTGTGACGGGGCCCTTAGTTTGGCACTGAACTTTTTTTGCTGCGGAAAAAGAGATAATCTGATCAAAGATAAGTTAACATATCAGATTTTTTGCCAACCTGCTCATTTTCATTACACCATGCAATACAATACATATGGCATAGTACAGACCTTGCAAGGTATTGAAAGCTTACTCCAGTATGTTTACATGGTGTTGAAATATATCCATTTCATACTCACCAGTAAGAACTTTACCTAGATCCTTTTAAGTAATTTGCCATCTGAAGACTGTGCACATGTCAATAGCCTCAAGTGCTTAATTTTAATTTTTTCCAGGGGCTTTCTTTTGATTGACTACTAAGTTTACTTTCACGTGTATTAAACATTTCAATAATTTTATTACAGTGCATATATATATATATATATATATATATATATATATACACGAGTATATTTATATATATGGAGCCCCAATTCCCAAAAAGTTGGGACGCTGTACAAAATGTAATGAAAACAGGAAAGCAATGATTTGGAAATGTCTTACAGACATATCTTATTCATAGAATAATGTAGAACACAGATCAAAAGTTGAACATTAGACATTTTTCTATTGTATTTGATAATCCTAACTCATTTAGAAATTGATGACAGGCAGCAACACATCTCAAAAAAAATTAGGGCAGGTTTAACAAAAGGCAGAAAAAGTAAGTAATACTAATGAAAAACAGCCAATAATCAAATAACTTATATGACTGCATATAAAAATAGCAGCTAGAGAGGCAGAGTCCCTCAGAAGCACAGCAGTAGACATGACCCGGTCCCCAACTTTTTTGAGATGTGTTGCTGCCATTAATCTGATTTGCAGTGAAGTTATTCTCCATGAATTGAATGTTCCTTATTATGATCTGGTGTCTCTCTAGTGGATTGTCTGAAATTCAACAATTAATTACATTTTTCATGTCTAATTTTAATTTTAAAAACTAACAACTTTTCTAATGTACGTCAATTAAAAACGTACTACCTTTTCCTTTCCAGTCTAATTTACTATCTTTGTTTTATTTTTGTTACAGTCGATTACATTTTTTTTGGAATATACCAGTATGCACTGGGGATACTCAAATGGGACGTCATTAGGGGAGCGATACTGCGGTCACTACTGCATCTGCTGTCACCACCCTGAAACAGGATGTCCTTAAGGATGTCTTTTTCAGGGGCTAGGCTAGTCTCTGCCATACTGAGCATGTGCTGGTTAAGAATTCCGATGCATGCTCAATATGAGCTCCCTGCTCCCTGCTCTATTACTTTCAATGTGCATTGAAGAGCCATTTTGCCAGCTCATTCTCTTTATAGTCAGCAGGGGAGTGCACTGTCTGCTCACCGCTCTATTAATTTCAATTAATAGAAGTGGCGAGCCATTGCGAGAGCTTTTGCAGCTTTGTCTCTTCTCTTTATAACTGGCAGAGAATTTCACTACTGAAAGTAATAAAGTGGCAAGCAAGGTGCTCATACTGAGAACACATCAACCGGCGCATGCACAGTATATTAAAGACTAACCCAGCCCCTTAAAAGGACATCCCCGATGACATCACTTTTCAGGGCGGTGACAGCAGCTGCAGTAGTGACCGCAAAGCCGCCCTCTGATGAGGTCCCGTTCGAGAATCCCCAATGAATACTGGGAGACTCAAACGAAACTGCATTGTATATACTGTATGAAAAAACCCACAGATAGTAAATTAGAATAGAAAAGGAATTTTTAAATGAAGTACGGTAGATTAGAAAACGTGTTAGTTTTTAACATTAAATTGTGACACATTAATATTAAATTAACTCTTGGGTTTCGAACAAACCCTTCAAGGCCCCCATACACATCAGACTAAAGTTTGTCAAACCCAACAATATTGATGGGATCAGCCGACAGCCTTATGTGTATGAGGCCCCCCAAACTCCTAAATCCTGCACGTTTCATTTACAACTGCCAATCCTTTTGTTTTCTGGTAACAAATAGTGGAGTCTAACGACGGCTCTCTCATAGAGAACACAGGAGCACTCAGTTAAGCCGAATGTTCAAGGGTATGGGGGACTCAGGAGAGATAGCTGTCGGCTTAAGGATCGTTCGGCTGACTGCTGTCTAATGTGTATGGGGGCTTAGGTGTCTCAGTAGAATTCAGGTGTCTGATGTAGGAATAGAGCAAGTAGTTTCCATTGTAGAAGTTTCCTCTATGCACATTATAATAGGTTCTTTCAAATGTCAGCTCTGATTGCCTTGCACATTACTGAATGTATAATGGAAACTGGATACAAACTGAACATGTTTCTGGAACGGACGCTCAGTGAACATTCTGAGTTCTATCTGTTCTGTACAAATAATAACATTTGGGGTGATCTACAGGACAAAGCAACATTATCAACCGACCATTGAGAGAATGAAATCAGTATCCAAGACAAGTGAGAATTACAAGATACTCAGTCGTGTGCTTGTCCCTAGCTGAACTTTGATAGGACTCAATTATGTCTGTTACATTAGAAATGACTGTATCCTTACTTACCGAGGGCACATTTTTCAATAATATTTCAAACCTCCAAGACCTTTGAAGCCAAGAAAAAGATTATAAATTGAATGACATTTTAAGATTACACTTTCATTTCAATGTTTCTCCTCCACTTACGTATATAGGTCCATACGCAGCTACTAGACCTGCATAATTACGCGCCTAAACAGACAAAATTAGGGAGAAAATGATAAAAGTTTCTGAAAATTGTACCCTCGTCCATGAAATTAAAAGTTAGCAATTTGGTCCCTTTATTGGCGTTCGGTAATTACACTGTACACACAAAGCACATTTAACAGTAGCAGAATAAACAACATAGAACAGAAAATCAACTATCCCATGTAAAAATACTCTTTAGTTCTCTGAAATTTTCTTGTGTAGCTGAAACATAAGAACCAAGGGAAAAATATTTTCTGCACTGAATGATTGACTTTTTAAATGTCCCCTGAGGCAATGTGCACAAAAAAAGATCATCTTACCTGCTATGGGTTCATGCTCAATCATCAAAGCGTGGGGGTGAACCATGAGAGACTCATATGAGCAGCTGAGGCTTGTGTGTAATTCTAAATGAATGAATCTCTATTAAATGTAACTATCAGAATGCAGCTAAGTGGAGCAAACAGATGCATCAACCTGAAGAAATCAAGACACTCACTAAAATCTTAAATTGGTAGACACAACAAAGTGTAATCAAAAGATTGCCTTACATGATCTGATTTTTTTGGGAAGTAATTGGACTTTACTCTGCTGGCTATAGCATGGATCATTGATGTAGGCAAGCATAGACCATTATAAACAGAGTGATCTATTCAAGTGTTTATTTCTGTTAATGTTGATGATTATGGCTTACAGCCAATGAAAACACAAAAGTTATTATCTCAGTAAATTAGAATACTTTATAACAACAGCTTGAAAAATGGTTTTAAAATCCGAAATGTTGGCCTATTGCAATGTATGTTCAGTAAATGCACTTAATACTTGGTCGGGGCTCCTTTTGCATCAATTACTGCATCAATGAGGCGTGGCATGGAGGCGATCAGCCTGTGGTACTGCTGAGGTGTTATGGAAGCCTAGGTTGCTTTGATAGCAGCCTTCAGCTCGTCTGCATTGTTGGGTCTGGTGTCTCATTTTCCTCTTGACAATACCCCAGAGATTCGCTATGGGGTTAAGGTCAGGCGAGTTTGCTGGCCAATCAAGTACAGTGATACTGTTGTTTTTAAAACAGGTATTGGTACTTTTGGCAGTGTGGACAGGTGCCAAGTCCTGCTGGAGAATGAAATTTCCATCTCCAAAAAGCTTGTCGGCAGAGGGAAGCATGAGGTGCTCTAAAATTTCCTGGTAGACGGCTGCGCTGCCTTTGATCTTGATAAAACACAGTGGACCTACACCAGCAGATGACATGGCTCCCCACACCATCACTGATTGTGGAAAGTTCATGCTAGACCTCAAGCAGCTGGGATTGTGGCCTCTCCACTCTTCCTCCAGACTCTGGGAAATTGATTTCCAAATGAAATGCAAAATTTACTTTCACGTGAAAACAACACATTGGACCACTGAGCAACAGTCCATGTCTTTTTCTCCTTGGCCCAGGTAAGACGCTTCTGTCATTGTCTATTGGTCATGAGTGGCTTGACAAAAGGAATGCGACACTTGTAGTCCATGTCCTGGATACATCTGTGTTTGGTGGCTCTTGAAACAATGACTCCAGCAGCAGTTCACTCCTTGTGAATCTCCCCCCAATTTTTGAATGGTCTTTTCTTAACAGTCTTTTCAAGGCTGCGGTTATCCCGGTTTCTTATGCACCTTTTTCTACCACACTTTTTCCTTCCACTCAACTTTCCATTAATATGCTTGGATACAGAATTCTGTGAACAGCCAGCTTCTTTAGCAAATGACCTTTTGTGGCTTACCCACCTTGTGGAGTGTGTCAATGACTTCCTTCTGGACATCTGTCAAGTCAGCAGTCTTCCCTATGATTGTGGAGCCTATTGAAACAGACTAAGGGACCTTTTTAAATGCTTTGGGAGCCTTTGAAGGTGTTTTTTGTTAATTATTCTAATTTACTGAGATAATGACTTTTGTGTTTTCATTGGCTGTAAGCCATAATCATCAACATTAACAGAAATAAACACTTGAAATAGATCACTCTGTTTGTAATAACTCTATATAATATATAAGTTTCACTTTTTGTATTGAAGAACTGAAATAAATTAACTTTTTGATGATATTCTAATTTTGTGAGAAGCACCTGTATGTGCTCATATTGCATGTAATTGTACAGGATATTACAATGGATATTTGGTCAGCATTTCAAAGCCAGTTAAGAATATTTTTTCTTGGATTGATTTGGGAATATGACTGTAAATGAGCGGTACCACTTTTCGAACAGCTCTATGGACCTTGTATGAATTTTCTGGCTACTTGGTACATCTTTGTTGATGTCCATGAAGTATAAATTCTAATTTAAATTTTCCTAAAATTGTTGACCTTTAATTGATGACCTGAAAAAACTCAGTTCCCATTGATACTACGGCTGTTCTAATCGAATCTGACATTTCCATTAATCCATTTATAAGAAGAAGGCAATGGATCTTTAAAGCAATTACAGCACTTATTGACCAAGTTGCTGGATTAGTCAGTGTTTATTTGGATTTACAATATTTCACAGTTTTCTTTTGAAACATCAAAAGAACTATAATATCTTTTCGTTGATGCTGGTTGATCCTTGGCTGAAAGGTGAGTCATCTTGTTCAGCACTAATGAGTCAACAATTAATTTGTTAATTGGTACATTAATTTCTTTACGGGAATATATAAACAGTACATACAATTATGCAATGCCACATTCTTGCTTCTGGCTAATTAACAATCCATTAAAGGAGTTTTACCAAAATATAGAAATAACTAACTTAATATCATTATTTATGTATTAATATTTTTACCTAATCCTCTCCCACTATTCCCTGTGGCCCTCATTGTGTACTGACTTGTCATCTATTGTTACTGGCTGTCACATTCACCCTAACTTGTCATCACTATGTACTATAAGTATGCACACATGAAGGGACTCAAGAAGAGGAGAAATGGAGAGGAATCAATATCGTAACTGTACACACTTTTTAACACATTTGGGATTTTATGATCCCTATATATACTGGAGGTATAAAGGCACTCCTTATGTTCATTTGGACATCAAAGTGTATGGACACATCAGTATATATATACAAATAGACTGTTACTGGAGTATATAAAGACTAGTGTTGAGCCACCCCCGTAGTGTTCGAGTTCGGTTCTGTTCGTCGAACACACGTATGTTCGCCGAACTGTTCGTCGAACTGTTCGTCGAACACCTTCGAACACCGTTAAAACCAATGGCAGGCAAACAAAAACACATAGAAACACATAGAAAACACCTTCAAAGGTGTCCAAAACCTGATAAACTGCTCAGAAGACACAACTAACACATGGAAAAGTGACAAGTACATATAGTCAAGCGAAAAGAAAAGAGGTGGAGGAGTAAAACGAGGGGGAGACACAGATATAGGCATGTCATGCCCTTCTAAAACCAAAAAAGTGCGAAGCCGACACGGCCAGTCCGTTCCTGCCCGTGCGACCTCCGTGTAGCCGGCTTTGTGCCAGAGCTGCGGTGGACCCTGACGGCCAGCCCCCCTCTCCCAATACTGGTGCCTGTCCGCTGGTGGGTCGAGCGAGCCCCACTGTGGTGGAGGCAGGTCTAAGCTTTTTAATTTAAATTGTCTCTCTAATTTGAATGAATACACTTTAAATCCTTTCACAAGGATCTATTGGAGGGCAAGTCTCATGCCAGCAGCCGTGTAATTCCAGCTCCAGTAGCGTCCACTAAAGCTGCTGCAGTTAAAAAGCTTTTATAAGGATCAAGCTCGGCGGTCCACCGCAAGGCGTCCTACCGCCAGTCCCAGCCCCTATGCCTTGGGTTGCCTCCTGATGCTCTTCACTGAGTATCCCGGGGTCCCGAAGCATTTCCACTGAAAAAATTAAGCGTCCAAACTACAGGTGGTGTAGCTTGCTTAACAGCTGGGGTAATCCGTTGACTAGCAGACACTGCTACTAGGCACAAAGTATTTCCTGGGCTAGATGCAGTTAAAAATTTGCAATTAGATACTCTCGCTGGATGCTGAGAAAGCATTCCATAGAGTCTCCTGGCACGCCATATATTATTCTCTTAAAAAGCTTTGGGTGGGGGTCTAGGGGACCCTTTTATAGCCAAAATCAAGGGCCTGTATCGCAATACGTCACCTAGGCTGAAGATAAATGGAACTGTAGCACCCCGAGGGCTCGGTTGCTACAGAGGTATTGCACCTCACCCAGAGGTGTGATATCTCACTCTCAGGTAAGGATGGAGTGTGGATCAGGACCCCGACACCTGCATGCATTACACCACATTGCTGTGGGGCAGGGCGACCAATATGCCCCTGAGATGGGCACGACAGTCCCTGTCCCTGGCTGGAGTGGGGGGAGGGAACACCGAGGAAGGGGAAGCCTGTAGTGCAGGAGCAGGGAGGAAGCAGTTCCTGGGTGCATTGAGAAGGGAGTATAAAAGGTGGGCACCATCTTAGTTCAGTGCAGAGAAATCTGAGCAGAAGTGACAGGGAGCAGGGGCTCTGCATGAGCTCTGCTCCGGAGGCGGGCCTAGTAACAGAGGCCCAGGCCTGGAAGAGGGAGAAGGAAGGAAGAGGAGCGGAGAAGGCTCCAGGAACGAGGAACAAAGGGAACCCGCCCTGAGCCACGGAACCAGGTCACCGCCACGGAGACTACAACCACCAGCATCCACCAAAAAGGGTCTGGCTCCGGGTGTCCCAAGGCCCAGGGGGCGCGTCAGAACATTTTCATCACCTTTCATAATCACCAATGGGACAAGGCAGGGATGTCCTCTGTCCCCTCTCTTATACATCCTAGTGACGGAGCACCTGCTCTCATCAATTCGCCATAACCCCAATATTAGGTGGATTGAGGTGGGAGGCACCGAGTACAAGTGCTCTGCATTTGCTGTTGATGTCCTAGTATATATCACTCAATCACATATATCCATCCCTGCTGTTATGGCTGAAATAGATCACTTTGTTACATGGTCAAATTTTAAAATCAATGCAGCGAAGTCTGAGGCCCTCGATGTCTCCCCAAATCCATACAGGATTCCATCCAGTCCAACTTTCCCTTTGCCTGGCCCTCACAGGGTATCAAATACTTAGGAATTCCTATTCATAGAGACCTCTCCCGTCTATGTTATCTTAATTTTGGGTCCTTTATTGAACAACTCCATACAGACCACGGTTGGCAATTTAGAACTGTAAGATTCACTACGTGAACCACTGGTGTTTTGTGGAAAAGCACATGTACACTGTGTTCCAAATTATTATGCAAAAAGTGTTTAGGAGTGATAAGGGAAGAATTTGTTTGTTTGTCAGTTAAACTCATTGATGGTGATGTGTGTCAGGGCTCTTTATATCACTGTAAGCAATTGCAGACACCTGTGCTAATTAGTTTGGCAGGTGTGTCCAATGAAAGGCAAGACTACTTAAGAAGGCTGTCCCACATTATTAAGCAGCCTACATTTTCTGCCAAAATGGGAAAGAAAAAGGATGTGTCGGCTGCTGAGAAGCAACAAATTGTGGAGTGTTTAGGTCAAGGCATGACTACAATCAACATTGCCAAGACACTTCATCCTGATCATCGCACAGTCAAGAAATATGCAGCTGATTCACAGTACACACGTGTGCGTGCTGATGAGGGAAAATTGAGGACTCTTTCCTACAGGCAATTACGTCAGGTTAAAAGAGCAGCGGCAAAAAAGCCTTGTCATAGCAGCAGACAAGTTTTTGAAGCTGCTGGTGCCTCCAACGTCCCCCGAACAACAAGATGCAGGGTCCTTCAGAGGTTTGCAGCTGTGCGTAAGCCATCCTGTTGACCTCCTCTATCCACTGTACACAAGCAGGAACGGCTCCAGTGGGCCAAACAATACATGAAGACTGACTTCAAAACTGTTTTGTTCAAGGATGAGTGCCGTGCAACGCTCGATGGTTCAGATGGATGGAGTGGAGGATGGCTGGTTGATGGACACCCCACGCAAACACGGCTACGGCGCCAACAAGGAGGAGGTGGAGTAATGTTTTGGGCTGGAATCATGGGGAGAGAGATTGTCGGCCCCTTTAGGATCCCTGAAGGGGTAAAGATGAACTCCATAATGTATGTGGAGTTTCTCAAACAGCACTTCCTGCCATGGTTCAAGAAGAAGAACCGTGTATTCCGCAGCAAGATCATTTTCATGCATGATAATGCACCGTCTCATGCTGCACATAACACATCTGCATCTCTGGCTGATATGGGCATAAAAGGGGACAAACTTATGGTGTGACCCCCATGCTCCCCTGACCTCAACCCCATTCAGAACCTCTGGAGAATCATCATAAGGAGTGTCTATGATGGCGGGAGGCAGTTCACATCTAAGCAACAGCTCTGGGAGGGTATTCTGTCCTCATGCAAAACAATTGAAGCAGAAACCATCCAAAACCTGACAAATTCAATGGACGAGACAGTTCAGAAGCTCCTTTCAAACAATGGGTCCTATGTGAAAATGTAACATCACCTAGAATAAAGTTTTGAGTTGAAAACTGTTTGATTTCAGTTTCTAATAACCTGCTAACGCTTATAATTTCAAAAATGACCATTTTTTTTGTTCTTTATTAAAATGAAAAGGTTGATCAAGAGTGTGGGGGATCTAAGAGTGTGGCAACCCAGTAGTCAGGATTACTTCGAATTCTGACAATCTGAGGGTCATGTTGCAGGTAGTGCAGCAAGAAGGCACTCATGTGTCTTGCACATCTAGGAGACCCAAAATTATTTTCCGGGCTAGATGCAGCTAAAAATTATTATTAATTTGAAAGCTGGTGGAGCTTAGTCTAGATGGCCTAATAGAATCAGTACTGCACACTGCTACAAAGCCCAAATTATTTTCCAGCCAAGATACAGATAAACATGATTAGTAATTTTAAATCTGGTGGAGCTTAGTATAGATGGCCTAATAGAATCAGTACTGCACACTGCTACAAAGCCCAAATTATTTTCCAGCCAAGATACAGATAAACATGATTAGTAATTTTAAATCTGGTGGAGCTTATTATAGATGGCCTAATAGAATCAGTGCTGCACACTGCTACAAAGCCCAAATTATTTTCCAGCCAAGATACAGATAAACATGATTAGTAATTTTAAATCTGGTGGAACTTAGTATAGATGGCCTAATAGAATCAGTACTGCACACTGCTACAAAGCCCAAATTATTTTCCAGCCAAAATACAGATAAACATGATTAGTAATTTTAAATCTGGTAGAGCTTAGTATAGATGGCCTAATAGAATCAGTACTGCACACTGCTACAAAGCCCAAATTATTTTCCAGCCAAGATACAGATAAACATGATTAGTAATTTTTAACAAATCATCAAGCTTTTACTCTCCCCAGGATAACACAGGGGTAGAAAAGTCATTTTGGATCCATGATTTGTTCATCTTTATGAACGTGAGTCTGTCTACATTATCAGTGGAGAGCCGCGTGCGCTTATCTGTCAGCACACCACCAGCAGCGCTGAACACACGTTCAGACAGAACGTTGGCTGCGGGGCATGACAAGATCTCCAAGGCGTAAGTGGTGAGCTCCGGCCATTTATCCAGATTGGAAGCCCAAAAAGAGCAAGGGTCTAGTGGCTTCAATGTTTACTTGGAGATACTCCTGTACCATCGTCTCTAGGCGTTGACGATGTGTCAGACTTCTTGTCTCCTGTGGCCTTGCAAAGGATGGGCTAAAAAAGTGGTGAAATGATTCCGCAAAACTGATGTTACCAGCAGATACTGTGGTTCTGTCACGGTTTGAGTGCTGAACACTCGACGGTCCCATGGTTGGCAAGTTGGAACTGTGAGATTCACTACGTGCACCACTGGTGTTTTGTGGAAAAGCACATGTAAGATTCTGCAACAGTCTCTGCTGATACTCCTGCATGCGTGCATCCCTTTCTATGGCAGGAATAATTTCTGCAAATTTACTTTTGTACCGGGGATCTAACAGTGAGGCAACCCAGTAGTCAGGATTATTTCTAATTCTCACAATTCGAGGGTCATGTTGCAGGTAGTGCAGAAGGAAGGCACTCATGTGTCTTGCGCATCCAGGAGCACCAAGTCCATGTTGTGTTGGTGGCGAGGTAACAATCATGCTTCCTTCCTCTGTCCTCTCCCCCCTACCTCGCACAACAGAAATGTGATCAAGGTCTCCCTCATCTGATGAGTCTTCCATCAGTTCGTCCTCCACTTCTTCCTGGGCTCCTGCACCTTCCTCACTAGTTTGGCTGCTACCATGCGCCCTGGTAAAACCATCTCCCCCACCCTCACATGCCTGCCGCCTTGGTGCTGCCGACCGTCTGGACCTTGCAGATGTTAACCCTTCCACATACAACTCCTCCTCCTCTACTTCCTCCACCTCCTCTTGTGCCACCACCTGACTCCGAATTCTGTTTGACATGTGCTCCAGCATGTAAATCACCAGAATAGTCATGCTGATAATGGCATTGTCAGCACTAAACATCTTCGTCGCCATTTCAAAACTGTGCAGAAGGGTGCATAGGTCCCTGATCTGAGACCACTCCTCCAGCGTGATTTGCCCCACCTCTGGATCTCGTTGGCCCAGGCTATACGTCAGAACGTATTGCACCAGGGCTTGTCGGTGCTGCCACAGTCGCTGCAACATGTGCAGAGTTGAATTCCACTGGGTAGGCACATCACATTTTAGCCGGTGAAGTGGCAGGCCCAACAACTTCTGTAGAGATGTAAGTCGCTGAGCTGCGGGATGCGAACGGCGGAAATGAGCACACAGCGACCGTGCCCTCTGCAGAAGGCCATCTAGTCCGGGATAGTGGGCTAAAAATTGCTGGACAACCAGGTTCAACACGTGAGCCATACAAGGCACGTGTGTGACATTGCCCCGGCGAAGGGCCACACCCAGGTTTGCAGCATTGTCGCACACGGCCTTCCCTGGTTTCAGGTCCAGTGGAGACAACCATTCATGAAACTGGTTCTCCAGAGCTGACTACAACTCCTCAGCTGTGTGACTCACATTTTCCAGACATTTCAAAGTAAAAACCGCCTGATGACGTTGAGCCCTGCTGCCAGCATAGTAAGGAGGTGTGCAGGATCCCTTCTGCGCAGTTAGAAAGCTTGTGGCATGACCAGGCAGGCTTTGAGTGCAGGTGGAGGACCGAGAGGAGGTTGAGGAGGCAGAAGCAGTGGAGGAACTTTGAGATAAAGAGGATTGACGCACAACTCGTGGGGACGGCAAGACTTGGACAGCAGCCCCTTGTACTGCTGTCACCATAGTTACCCAGTGCCCAGTCAGCGACATGTGAAGCCCCTGTCCATGCCTACTCGTCCAAGTGTCTGTGGTGAAATGCACCCTGTCACACACAGAGTTTCTCAAAGAAGCGGTGATGTTGTGTGCGACATGCTGGTGGAGCGCAGGCACACCTTTCTTTGAGAAGTAGTGCCGACTGGGCATCTGGTACTGGGGCACTGCGAGGGACATAAGGTCTCGAAAATCCTCTGTGTCCACCAGGCGGAAAGGCAGCATTTCTGTAGCCAAGAGCTTGCAGATGGTGAAATTCAACCTCTTAGCTTTCTCATGGCTAGGAGGAAATGGTCTTTTACTTGTCCACATCTGAGCGACCGAGGGCTGGCAGTTGTGCTTAGACGGGGTTGAGAAGGGTGTCCCCGGCAAACTGCCAGTCTGTGAGGAAGATGCAGGCAGACATGTTAGGTTGCCTTGATCCAAAGGTGGTGCTATCGATGTCGGAGAGCGCTCAACACCAGCTGGTGTTACCACCTCCAAAGAAAATGATGACCTGCCAATCACGCTGGCTGTTGCGGGTAAAGAGGTGGCAGGTCTGCGTCCCAAAACAGGTGTGACTGCTGTCCCCCCAGTCACAGAGGATGAAGAGGCCGCAGATGCACAAGATGGGGCAGACGGGGTTGGCCCGGCCGGCTAGGCCGCATTGTAGCACAGTGAGCTTCCCACTGCAACTTATGCTTCATGTCCATGTGCCGGTTCATGCATGAAGTACTCAAACTATGTATTTTTTGGCCTCTACTTAGCTTTTGCTGACAAATGTTACAGATAACACTAGTTGGGTCATCTTTATCGATCTGAAAAAATGCCCAGGCTATGCAAGGCCTAGCACCCATGCGACCTGAAGAGCCACCACGACTTGTGGTCAGAGGCAGAGTTGTGTTTGAGGATGCAGTTGTTGACGTGCTTCCAGTACTACGTCTCTGTCCAGGAAGGCACAACCTGACCTCGTCGTCACTAGCATCCTCCTCCACCTCCTCTGCTGACCTCATCTCTTGGCTGACTGTGGGTTGACAGTAAGTGGGATCTCCAACCTCATCATCATCACCCTGTGTGTTATCACACCCGTCTTCCTCAGAGCCAACCTGTTCCTGCCCTGACAAAAAACTAAAGTTGTCGCTCCAATCAGGTATTTGAGTCTCATCATCGTCTTCCTCATTGTCTCCATCAACAGGAGTTACAGTTTGGGAACGAGGGTCTACATTATGGTCAGAACCTTCTGCGTCTGGTCCTGGATCCGACTCATAAAGATTCTGGGCATCAGTGCAGATCATTTCCTTGTCTGGATTCACAGAAGCTCTGGAGCCGACCTCTGATTCCCAGGCTATAGTATGAGTAAACAGCTCTGCAGACTCAACCATCTGTTCTACCCCATAGTCAGACGGGCAGCTGGAGACTTGGGAGCTGTGAGGAAGCAAGTGCGATTGGGGTGACACCTCTGAGGACTGGAGTATTTGTGATGTTGAAGTTGAGGTGGAGGAGAGCCCACTTAAAGGAGCACTTGATATCCGTTGAAGCACCTGCTGTTTTTGTGCCTCATCTGGAATTTGTAGCGATTGGCGTGGCCGTAAGAAAGGGATCTTATCACATTGTCCGCTAAAAGAAGTAGACATTTTAGTTTGGCTGGAAGATGGTCTTTCTTCTGCAGATGTTACTGTTGCTTTAACACCTACCCCACGAACACAACCTTTTTTCCCCTTCCCAACACGCCTATTCCCCTTTCCACCAGCAGCAGGCCTTTTTCCACTCATTTTGGTGGTTAACTAATTCACAACTCTGGAGTTGTTTGCACAAAAAATCAATGGATGGGAACCGAGCAGAGCTGAGTGGCCAAACTGTGGTATTAGGCCAAAAGTATTGGCTGGGTTAGATGCAGATAAAAATTATATTTTTTCAGAGCTAGATGCAAAAAAAAAAATAGATTGAATTTGCAACCTGATGGAGGTCAGTATAGATGGACTAATAGACAAAGTCCCACACACTGCTAGAAGCTGAAATATTTTTTCAGAGCTAGATGCAGATAAAAATTATTTTTAATTTGCAACCTAGTGGAGGTCAGTATAGATGGACTAATAGACCAAGTCCCACACACTGCTAGAAGCCTAAATATTTTTTCAAAGCTAGATGCAGAAAAAAATTGGATTGAATTTGCAACCTGATGGCGGTCAGTATAGATGGACTAATAGAAGAAGTCCCACACACTGCTACAAGCTGAATTTTTTTTCAGAGCTAGATGCAGAAAAAAATTAGATTGAATTTGCAACCTGATGGAGGTCAGTATAGATGGACTAATAGACCAAGTCCCACACACTGCTAGAAGCCTAAATATTTTCAGAGCTAGATGCAGAAAAAAATTAGATTGAATTTGCAACCTGATGGAGGTCAGTATAGATGGACTAATAGACCAAGTCCCACACACTGCTAGAAGCCTAAATATTTTTTCAGAGCTAGATGCAGAAAAAAATTAGATTGAATTTGCAACCTGATGGAAGTCAGTATAGATGGACTAATAGACCAAGTCCCACACACTGCTAGAAGCCTAAATATTTTTTCAGAGCTAGATGCAGATAAAAATTATTTTTAATTTGCAACCTGGTGGAGGTTAGTATAGAAGGACTAATAGAACAAGTCCCACACACTGCTACAAGCTGAAATATTTTTTCAGAGCTAGATGCAGAAAAAAATTAGATTGAATTTGCAACCTGATGGAGGTCAGTATAGATGGACTAATAGACCAAGTCCCACACACTGCTAGAAGCCTAAATATTTTCAGAGCTAGATGCAGAAAAAAAATAGATTGAATTTGCAACCTGATGGAGATCAGTATAGATGGACTAATAGAACAAGTCCCACACACTGCTAGAAGCTGAAATATTTTTTCAGAGCTAGATGCAGAAAAAAATTAGATTGAATTTGCAACCTGATGGAGGTCAGTATAGATGGACTAATAGACCAAGTCCCACACACTGCTAGAAGCCAAAATATTTTCTGAGCTAGATGCAGAAAAAAATTAGATTGAATTTGCAACCTGATGGAGGTCAGTATAGATGGACTAATACAACAAGTCCCACACACTGCTAGAAGCTGAAATATTTTTTCAGAGCTAGATGCAGAAAAAAATTATATTGAATTTCCAACCTGATGGAGGTTAGTATAGATAGACTAATAGAACAAGTCCCACACACTGCTAGAAGCCTAAATATTTTTTCAGAGCTCGATGCAGAAAAAAATTATATTGAATTTGCAACCTGGTGGAGGTTAGTATAGATGGACTAATAGAATGATGCTATGCCCAAATGGTTTTACTTCACTAGGTGCAGTAAAAAAAATTGCATTCTATACACAGGTGGTGTATCTTGCAACACAGATAGGCTACTCCACTGACTAACACACTCTGCAATAGGCCAAAAAGGATTTGCTTTGCTAGATTTAGTCAAATGCTGTGAACAAACCTTGCACAGCACTGGTACAGACCTGCCTGGCAAAAAGTGATAGGAACTGATGTAACCTAGCCCTGAAAAGGACTGCAATTACAATTAGTCTTTACTCCCACAACCTATCTATTTAAGAGCACAGACCTGCCTGATAAAAGTCATAGGAAATGATGTAACCTAGTCATTAAAAGGACTGCAATCACAGCTCTTCCCTCCTCCCAAGCTATCTGTAGATTTGTGCGAAAATTGGCTTGAAATTAACAAAGTATAGCACACACAGCAACAGCGGTGCCGTCTAACACGCAGCTGCAGCAGTGAGAAAATGGTGGCGACGGGGAAAATGGCTGGGTCTTATAGGGCAAGGACATGTGACATACACTGCCAATGACACATGCCCTTGCTTGTGTGAAAAAAAGCACTTCGCTCCGTGTGTGCGCTGCTGATAGGCTGACAGATTGCACCTCCCCACTGTAAATGCGGGAAAGAGAAAAAAAAATGGAGATCTTCATTATTCCTGCAGAGATCCATCCCCTGCCCCTCCCCTCGCCCCGCTGTACACTCAAACTGCGTATTAACATTAATTTTCATCATTACTGAGAAAAAATCCAGTTATGATTTTGGTGCACAAACAGTTATCGAACATAACCTCGAACAGCCGAATTTTTTTCAAATCGTTCGTGTTCGCCGAACGACTCGAACACCGCCCAAAACAGCTCGAATTTGAGATTCGCGAACAGTTCGAGTCGAACACCGCTCATCTCTAATAAAGACAAGTGAACCACAGACAATGGATAGTCAAGCCTAAGGTTGGTAATACACAATATATACCTGGTGAGCAAATACTCATTCAGCTAACAGCTACCTATCTGCTCTCCACCATACATATACATGATTGACCAAGAATGAATATATTTTGAATGGGTAGGGGGATGTAAGCCACTGCCAGACACCTCCAGTGGTGGCTTATCTCTCCAACAACAAGAGGACCAGGTATGCTGAAATCCAAAGGTCTGATCCTTCTTTAAATCTGCTGTTGGGAAAGAATCGTTGGGCTTCCAAACACATTAAATGGTAGACTGATCCTGCAGGCCGATGGGGTTTACCTATAATACTTGTCACATGTGCATTGCTCAGGAAGCAGGGGTGTTAAGGAAGTAGCGGTTTTCTGCAGCTTCATGAGCACACAGAGCGGTGTACATGCTTCATAGACTTTCCTCCACCGTTCTCTGTGTGTGGTCCTTTTAAAAGCAAGGAGCTCTTGCTTCCTGAACATTGCACATGTGACAAATGTTTTGTGTGATTGGTGGGGGTCTCAGAACCCAAATTGTGACCAGCATGTGGGGCATGAAATGCCCTCTTAAATGTTAAAAAATAAAAAAAGTGTCAGTGCACAGTTGAGCAAAAAGATTTGTGCTGTTCTTGTCTGGCATCCAGTCCAGGGCTCCATGGCAGCGGGCCCAGGACAGTCTTCATTTCCGAGGCTCGCATCCTTGGTCCTAGTATCCTATGTACTTCTGGTGTTTACCAGGTTCTGAAATGCCACGACATCTTGGCACATCTCTTGTCATTACGTCGCATGTTATCTAGTGCCTAGGCCAAGGATGCCAGATGCAGAAGTGAAGACTGCCCATGTATGGCTGCAACAGAGCACTGGATTGGCTGCCACGGAGGACTGGACTGGGTACCGGACCAGTGAAGTTCGAATAGTTTTGATCACCTCTAGTAGGTATTCTTAGAGGACACTAAAGAACAGTTTAACACCAGTCTAATATGATTACTTACACATACTAGAGCACGTAGATAATAAAGACTTTAGCATTAATTTCCCATTAAAATGCAAATTATATTTTAATGTACTTTGAAAATTCATTGTAGGTCTGAATTTCTCTGATATAGAAGTTACAGCTTTTCCCTTATTTTGAATCTTTTGTATCTCAGTTTACAAACTCTTCATGGTGTTTTGTGCTGCAAACTTGCCAAATGCTGATTTAATTTCCATGGACAACATTGCCTTAAATTACCTTTCCATTGCAAGCTGCAAGCACCCTGTGATCCTTCTATAGACATCTGTAAAATGTAATGTTGCCGTTGTGGATTAATGATTTTTAAAGGCTCAAAATTGACTTCCCTGACCACAATCCATTTCTTGGTTGGAACAGCAAATAGTTTCCTTGTTACTCACTGGTGTTTTTTTGTATCCTGAATATTATGTTGCATTTTCATACTATGTGAATTAAAAGCTATTAACCTCTTCTGTATTGTGAGCAGGCTGATAACGCATGATTATAATGTACCGCAAGCCTGGTTTTGTTTTATGTGTATAAATCATGAAAAAAAAAGTTTGATTGCAGATGTCAGCTGCTTGGCCCACGCAGACTGTCTGACAATTTTTTGGCCATTTTTCTGTCTGCTTTAGTACCGTTGTGATTACCTTATTGATTGTGGAAATAAACGTGATTATAGTTGGTAATCATTTAAAACACAAAAACGTAATAAATATCATACAAGTCTAATGAAATTACTGAGAGACCTGAGAGACGATAATCATTCTATAGTCTTGTCTTCCATTAATATATATATAACATATGCACTAAAGTAACAGAAATATGGACGTTTATTATTCATGGGGTTCACTAAAACCTCTCTTCCATTTCTACAGAATCCAAAACTTTACTCTGGTGTTATATTGTGTATACATTCTGCATAGGATAAAATTATGGCATACAGCAAAATGTAAAAGTGGGCCTAGGTGACTAGTTTACTTTAAGACCCTAAAACTTTAAGCTACTCCTAGGGCTGTGGAGTCGTAAGCCAAACCTCTGACTCCGACTCCTCAATTTCCCTGACTCCCGACTCCGACTCCACGACTCAGACTCCTCAATTTCCCTGACTCCCGACTCCGACTCCACAGCCCTGCCTCACTACTGAGCATGTACATAAAGTGCGGCACAGATTCATCCCAACTAAAAGCCGAGATCCTTAGATCATGAACAGAACAGACATTTATAGGACATTTCATAACTTTCCCAAATTCTCATGAAAACATTTACAGCGCATCCTGCATTGAACTACTGTACCCAATTTATTATATATTTTAAGAGTTGGTTAATTTTATACCGACTCTAACTCCACCAAGATGGACACCAACTCTGACTCCATGACTCCGACTCCACAGCCCTGGCTACTCCTCTACAGCGAGGAAACAACAGCTATAGGGTTATTCTAACTATATTAGTGATTGATTTCTGTTACCAATATAGTGCTAACATATTGTACAGCATTGTCATCACTGACTGTACCAATAAGGGGACTCAATCTACAGTGGGTACGGAAAGTATTCAGACCCCTTTACATTTTTCACTCTTTGTTTCATTACAGCCATTTGGTAAATTCTAAAAAGTTTTTTTTTTCTCATTAAAGTATACTCTGCACCCCATATTGACTGAAAAAAACAGAAATGTAGAAATTTTTGCAAATTTATTAAAAAAGAAAAACTGAAATATCACATGGTCATAAGTATTCAGACTATTTGCTCAGTATTGAGAAGAAGCATCCTTTTGAGCTAGAACAGCCATGAGTCTTTTTTGGTAATGATGCAAGGGGTGCAGAGTGTACTTTAATGAGAAAAAAAAGAACTTTTTAGAATTTACCAAATGGCTGCAATGAAATGAAGAGTGAAAAATTTAAAGGGGTCTGATTACTTTCCATACCCACTGTAATTAGGAAACCTATTAACCTATCATTATGTCTTAGAGTGTGGGAAGAAACAGGACTGCCTAAGGGAAACTCACCCAAACACTCTATTCACATATGATCAGATGATTACATTCATACAAGGCAATAGTGTCAACCAGTGCCCCGCCGTAGCGTAACCAAACTTTCAACATGTGCATTTGTAGCGCCCCAAGGGCTCGGCCGTAACAGGGGTATTGCACCTCTGCCAGAGGTGTGGTATTCCACTCCCAGGTAAGGATGGAGTATGGACCAGGGCTCAGTTAGCTGCATACAGCACACTCACCCCATTTCCGAGGGACAGTTCAACGGTGCTCCCATTAGACAGAAATGCAGGCACGACAGACCATGTCCCTGGCTGGAGTGGGGAGGGGGGTGGAACACCCAGTGCTGTAGGAGCAGATAGGGGTTGGTTCCTGAGCGTAGGTAGGAGCTCATTGGTTGCTGGTCACCTGAGCTCACACACTAGGAAAGGGTATATAAGGTGGGCACCATCTTAGTTCTGGGAGTAGAATAAGTCAGTTCAGTCAGAGTGGAGATGTGACAGGGAGCTGTGGCTCAGCCTCGGCCCAGCTCCATGAGACAGGCCTAGAGTGAAGGCCGGAGTAGAAGAAAGGAACAGAAAGGAACAGCAAGGAACAGAAAGGAACAGAAAGGAACAGCAAGGAACAGAAACAGAAAGAGAAGTATCCACAGTGTGGAAGGGCTCAGGAACAAGAAGGCAGAAGGGACCCTAAGAACCCACGAGAATACAGGGTGAAGGGTCAGGCAGATTAAGGGTACCGGATCCCAAGTTGGTGGAGGAGAAACAACCCTCAGCCAAAGACCGGAGGTCGTGATCATTTATTGGTGCGACACCTCATTAAACCTGCTAGGAAGGCACCATATAGAACAGTGGGGAACGGGATCCACATTTACCCGCACAAGTTCGCGGCAGCTGGACAAAAGTGGGTCACTGGTGAGGCAGGCCAGAGAAAGGATAAAAGGGGGCCCTGGGCCATGCTCCTGAACTGCCTGGGGGTTGTCCGAGCCCCTCACCTGCTGGACACCGCACGGCTTGGGTGGTCACTACCTGTACAGAAGTGACCCGGAGAATCTGAACTGTGAGTAAAAGGCATTGGACTGTAGTACGTTGTCTGTGTACTCTTTCACTCCTCCAGCACTAACGGTACACGAACTCCCTGCACCATCACCCCCACCATCCACTGCACTGCCCTGGGGTTACACTCTTCCCGTGGGGAGTTATACAATCTCAGCTGCGCATACCATCAACCTCAGGGGACTGCCTTGCAGCGGCGGTTCCTAATAACCGCAATCCACAAGTGGCGTAGTCGGACATTATCAACAGCACATAGCAGACTACCATTGGTCTGACCACCCTGAGCCACGGAACCGGGTTGCCACCACTACCCCCATCGTTTCCCTATTGCCCGGATCCGAGTGCCCCATGGCCCAGGGGGCGAGTCAGGTTTTCTCTCCTTCCCGTACAAACAAGGGAGGGGACAGTGTCCAAAAGTTCCTACTACTATTCCCTGTTACAGTGATGAGACAAGGGCAAGAATCGGGCTTCAAGATCTAGGGTAAGGAATGTGAAGAACAAAAATTAGAAAGAAGGTTCAATTATTTTTGACACGGGACCCCCTGTTCTTTATACACAGATGTGTCGAATCTCACCTCCGCAGGAATTAGGTAAAGGGCTCCAATTTCTTATAAAATCAAATTCAATACAATATCAGAATATGTTAGAAAAACTTAGGTTGAAAACCACATCACAAAAGCAAGGTAACCACACAGGCATATATAGCATAGACATCTTATGACTGAGTATCACAAAATCATGTTTTATGTTGTTCAAACCTGTTAATTTCGTGGGATATGTTGAGCCAAGAAAAAAGGTAGAGAACGCATCTGTATAGCCCCGATGCATAAATCAGCAATGACCAATGAATCAAAGGGACATAGTCATTAGTCATGCTATCTCTGTGTTCCAGCATTACCACATGTCAAATTGGAAAGTAGAAGAAAAACACAAAAATATTTTTAGAGAGTTGTCTATATAAATTATAGAGAAGAAGTAATCCAGATTTAAGAAAAGGAAAACTCATATTGTTTTATTAGTATTAAACTGAACTCCTATTTTTCTTAGATTGCTTTCTGAATTGCTTGTTACTTGACTGCCAGAGGCTGGTAACATGTTATTTCTCCCCTTCCAATAAAGCTTAAGAAACTTTGGCAGGAATGTCATATCTGAAAGAAATTCATACATCCATTACCCGAAATACCCTGTGGTTAGCATATCAAGTTCATAGGCTGCTTGCCTAACTTGGTACAGTGCTGGCATTGACATTATTTAACATGGTGACCGATGTACCGAGTTGTATTTAATTCTGGAGCTGAAAACTCATGGAGGACAAAAGTGTTTTCCGAAAAATGTGTCTGTGTCAAGAGGTTTTGTGTCAATTGTCAAAATAAGAATGGAAAAAATTAAATTGTCAAGAGGAACTTGATATATAGCAATGGATTATTGGTACTTTATTTATTTTCATTATTTTGTTACCATAGATTGTCCCATGAATCAAATTAAGAAGGCTCAATATAGGCTTAGTTTTAAGGGAGCAGATCTGTGGGGTAGATAATCTTACATAGTTTTTTATGTCAGTCAACAATCACTATGTTGTTTTTTTTTTCTAACACTGCATCCATGTAGAATATTACAAACACATTTTTACGTGGCTATCAATAATAATAAAAAACAAAATACTGTAATTTTCACTCTGGCTACTTGATATTAACACCATACGCCAACACATAGATAAGGCTCATTGGTCCAATCGGTCTATAAGTGACGGAGCTCTTTAATCATCCCGTCTCAAAACATTCTAAGTAAATCTTAATATACACTGCTCAAAAAAATAAAGGGAACACTTAAACAACAGAATATAACTCCAAGTAAATCAAACTTCTGTGAAATCAAACTGTCCACTTAGGAAGCAACACTGATTGACAATCAATTTCACATGCTGTTGTGCAAATGGAATAGACAATAGATGGAAATTATTGGCAATTATCAAGACACACTCAATAAAGGAGTGGTTCTGCAGGTGGGGACCACAGACCACATCTCAGTGCCAATGCTTTCTGGCTGATGTTTTGGTCACTTTTGAATGTTGGTTATGCTTTCACACTCGTGATAGCATGAGACGGACTCTACAACCCACAGAAGTTGCTCAGGTAGTGCAGCTCATCCAGGATGGCACATCAATGCAAGCTGTGGCAAGAAGGTTTGCTGTGTCTGTCAGCGTAGTGTCCAGAGGCTGGAGGCGCTACCAGGAGACAGGCCAGTACACCAGGAGATGTGGAGGGGGCCGTAGGAGGGCAACAACCCAGCAGCAAGACCGCTACCTCCACCTTTGTGCAAGGAGGAACAGGAGGAGCACTGCAAGAGTCCTGCAAAATGACTTCCAGCAGGCCACAAATGTACATGTGTCTGCACAAATGGTTAGAAACCGACTCCATGAGGGTGGTATGAGGGCCCGACGTCCACAGATGGGGGTTGTGCTCACAGCCCAACACCGTGCAGGACGCTTGGCATTTGCCACAGAACAGCAGGATTGGCAAAGTCGCCACTGGCGCCCTGTGCTCTTCACAGATAAAAGCAGGTTCACACTGAACACATGTGACAGATGTGACAGAATCTGGAGACGCCGTGGAGAGCGATTTGCTGCCTGCAACATCCTTCAGCATGACCGGTTTGGCAGTTGGTCAGTAATGGTGTGGGGTGGCATTTCTTTGGAGGGCCGCACAGCCCTCCATGTGCTCGCCAGAGGTAGCCTGACTGCAATTAGGTACCGAGATGAGATCCTCAGACCCCTTGTGAGACCATATGCTGGTGCGGTTGGCCCTGGGTTCCTCCTAATGTAGGACAATGCCAAACCTCATGTGGCTGGAGTGTGTCAGCAGTTCCTGCAAGATGAAGGCTTTGCACCTATGAACTGGCCCGCCCGTTCCCCATACCTGAATCCGATTGAGCACATCTGGGACATCATGTCTCGCTCCATCTACCAACGTCACGTTGCACCACAGACTATCCAGGAGTTGGCAGATGCTTTAGTCCAGGTCTGGGAGGAGATTCCACAGGAGACCATCCGCAACCTCATCAGGAGCATGCCCAGGCGTTGTAGGAAGGTCATACAGGCACGTGGAGGCCACACACAATACTGAGCCTCATTTTGACTTGTTTTAAGGACATTACATCAAAGTTGGATCAGCCTGTAGTGTGTTTTTCCACTTTAATTTTGGGGGTGACTCCAAATCCAGGCCTCTATTGGTTAATAAATTTGATTTCCATTGATGATTTTTGTGTGATTTTGTTGTCAGCACATTCAACTTTGTACAGAACAAAGTATTCAATGAGAATATTTCATTCATTCAGATCTAGGATGTGTTATTTGAGTGTTCCCTTTATTTTTTTGAGCAGTGTATTTTCATAAATATGAACACAGATCTTACAGATTGACTTAAAGCTCATTTAGACAGACTGATTTCTGCTTATATATGAGTTCTGATAAGTGACCGACTATATATATAAGTTGGAGCTTATTTATGGCCCTGTTCACACGAGAAGACAAAACTCTATGGGTACATTACGATGGTGATTATGATTATTAGCCGGGGAATGGGCGGCATGTGCTTGGAAAAGCTCATTTGCTAATTATTGGCCTGAGGAAATGGGTTTCTATTTGTTTTTTGTATTCATCCTGTCACTTCCTCCTCCAATTGTTCTCTTTACAATCTGACATTAAGTTGGTTTCTGATAGTTTTCAGGAGGTTAATCTATTAAAGGGTGCTTATAACATGACCCTTTCCCGACTTCAGTTTAACATACAAGCCATCGTAATAAGTCTTTCTTGAATGCATCTGGAGACCTTTTTCTTTTTACTATTCAACTCCTAGTCTTTGAAGTGTTGCCTCAATTCCCTTCTTGACATCATTACACTGCTTCTGTTACATATCTTGTCATCAATCAGAAAAGAGAAAAGACTGCTGCATCCCAAAAGGTCACATTTCCTAATGTACACTCTGGTGCTGGGAGCATTTGAGGAGCCGGGATCGGTGAATATCCCATGACAACTTCAATGCTTACAACTTATGGATAGAAATGAGCATTATATGAAAGTAAAGTTCTGACATGTTATGAAGACGAAAAAAATGGGAGAAAAAAAAAAATATATATATGAAGAGCCCATATAAACAACTACATTTTGCATGAATAACCCCAATTAGTTAAAATTATAATACACAAAATACGTGATGGACCTTCAAATATTATATCAAACCCTGTGGGAACTAGGATCCATCACACATAGATGTAACACGTGGCAAAGAGGGGTATATATATAAAAAGGGCTTGAATGAACAGTCAATCCCTGAGGGATGAAAAGCTAACCTGCTGGCAATGAATATGTCATAGAGAAACCACATGCTAAGTAAAATATATCAAAGTGCATATGGGTATGAATGGCGTAGGTATCATATATAATGGCATCTGTTATAGACTGTATTGCAGATAGTCACGCTAGAATAGCCCGTATGTTTTACCAGGAAATCCTGTAGCTGTGCTACGCACATCCCGACGAGCGTTTCGGATGACTGTCCTTCGTCAGGGGGTGTCACCCATTAGAACCAAGGGGTTTAAAACCCTTCTTAAGCTTCTATTCTGAATGGTTTGCCATTCCATGGTCCTAGCACTAATTTCCAAGGTTGGATATTAAGCTTCCTACTGGATTTGTCCACACTATTGTTAATCAATGCTTTTCAGTGTGTGTTCATTCTACGTTATGAAGATGGTAAACTTGGTTCTCCTATAACATATGATCTGTTTGAATGGATATATAGCGCCATAATATATAACACCATCAATGTTTGGTATGATTCTCAAAAAACTAACAATTGCAAAACAATGTATCAAGGGAACCATTGATGAACATAACTAAAAACTCTGAAGGATAATTTTAGCAACAATAACCTTGTGTTTATGATGTCTAGAGATGGAAGCTCGGTCCTAATTTGTCCTTAAAAGGCAGCATGGTTCAGTGGTTAGCACCATTGCTTTGCAGCGCTGGAGTCCTGGATTCAAATCCCATCAAGGACAACATCTGCAAGGAGTTTGTATGTTAGCTAGCTAGTGTGTATGGCCAGCTCTACACCTGTGAGATGGATAGCGCGTGAGATGGACATTATATATATACCTATGAATGATGCCATACAGTGGCATAAGTCAGCCACATGCTACCATGTTCAAAAAAATACCACATACATGTTTTACTAGAGTCTATAACATGGAATTGTGTTGTCTATTATGCTAATTCACTTTTTTTTGTGTTATAATAGCATATACTGGACAGAAGCCAAAAGTGCACTATTTATGTTTCTGTCTGATTAATGGAACCAGTGTCGGACTGGGGTGCCAAGGGTCCACCAATTACATGGACTCTGGGGGCCTATTGTACAGCTGCATGCAAAGATTAAATTACCTTTATTCACTAATTTACCTATGCTTCTATATAATAGTAAACTGAGCAGCTTATTGCATAAATGATGAGATGCTGCCTTTGTCTACACAAAGTGAATCAAATGCATAGTGCCAACTGCTGCCCATATACAGTACAGACCAAAAGTTTGGACACACCTTCTCATTTAAAGATTTTTCTGTATTTTCATGACTATGAAAATTGTACATTCACACTGAAGGCATCAAAACTATGAATTAACACATGTGGAATTATATACTTAACAAAAAAGTGTGAAACAACTGAAAATATGTCTTATATTCTAGGTTCTTCAAAGTAGCCACCTTTTGCTTTGGTGACTGCTTTGCACACTCTTGGCATTCTCTTGATGAGCTTCAAGAGGTAGTAGAGGACAAGCACTGGGCCCTCCTGTCCTGGTATTAGAAAGGTGATGAGAACCTTTTCTATGGTGCACCTCATCTCCTCATCTTGTATGCATGCGTATTATTTGATTTCAGATTATTACTATTAACCCTAGAACGCATGACCATAAAAATCTACTTTTTCACATACCTGGGGCCTTTTAGGCCCGTGTGCAAATAACATGGAATAACTCAAACAAAAATGACAAACAACTATATACCTGAGGAATACCTAGAGTTTCAAAATTCTAACTAAAGTAATCTTGCAGAAAATAGAAAACAATTAACAGGGCGGGCCTGCGAGACCCCAGGTATGCGTTCTAGGGTTAAAAACACTATTTTTAAATTGCAGAATGTGAAATTCTTTTCATGGTGGTAGAATAACACATTAAGAATTAAAGTGAACCTGACAGCTGATAAATGCTGTCTAATTCACCGGAAGCATGTATCACGCACTGGCTGTATGATCTAAGCCAGGTATGTTTGACTCTGAAACGCTGCTGATTTTCAGAGAAAAACATAGTTTAAAAGCTGTCTGGCACCAATTCGCATGCATGGGAGACTAGTTAGACAGGCGGGTCCTCGGTGGCTTTTTCCCACCCACTCACCTGGATTGACAGGTCTCTTCCTGCATGCTTGTATTGGTAGAGACCTGTCAATCTAGGGCAGCGAGAGGGGAAAAGCTTCTGGGGACCCGCCTGTCCAACTAGTCTCCTGTATGGCTCAGTCCCTGGCATGACCTATGGGTTTCAGTCAAATATACTTGGCTAAAATCATATAACCAGCATCTGATACATGCTGCCTGTGGATCGGGCAACACGTATCAACTGTCAGGTTCCCTTTAATGTGTGTGTTACTTTTACATGTTGGTGCCACATTTTTCAAACAATTTAATATTCCTAAATTGATGCCTAAACAAGTCTGTACATTTTCACCATAGTGTATCTTTTCGATTAATCATGACTATGCTCTGATTGTGTGTTGCATCTAGGTGACTCATATCCTCTTTGTCCTCCTGTACTTGCTAGCTGAGTGCTACATGTGCATTGTCATTGTATTCTCTATATTATTATACTGCTTGGTGTATATAGACTAGATGGATTTGCAGGCTTTTACAAAGAAATGTCTTCGGCAAGTACATAGACTCTGGATCAATATGTAAGTTAATCATTTTCTTTGTTTTCTATAAGGACACATTAGCACAGACTTGTATCTAATAGCTCTCCAATACTGCAGTTCTGTGAAGCAGATACATTTGTTTCAGAATATTCTCTTTGTTAGCTTATTGTTGCTAGATTGTAATGAGTTTAAAGCAATTCTATCTGTGGTTCGGAGACATTTATGAGCTGTGGTCATGAAAGCTTGGGAAGTAAGGAAATGTTTTAATACACTGAGCCGACTATGTACTAAGAAATTGGGTCTTATGTTTATGGGGTCCATGTAATGGTAAAACTACAAACATTGTATATTGGTTAATGCTCTACATACCAGACTTCCAGTTATCCTCTATCAAACCTGTATTTTTTTAAACCAACTTGCATGCTCCACCTTCATATTTGACATCACTCTGCAAATGAGAGGAGGCAAAACATACAAAGCCATAGTCAACAAAATTATATATAGGTTCTAGTGATGAGCGAGCGTGCTTGTTTAACTCTTTCACCGAGCACGCTTGTATGCATTCCGAGTATCTTTGGCGTGCTCGTATATTATGTTCAAGTCCCTGCATCTGCATGATTTATGGCTGTTAGACTGCCTAAACACATGTGAGGATTCCCTAACAAACAGGCAATCCCTGCATATGTAACTGCTGTGTAACAGCCATAAATCATGCAGACTCAGGGACTCGAACATAATATATGAGCACACCGAAGATACTCGGAAAGCACCCGAGCATGCTCGGTGAAAGGGTTAAATGACCATGCTTGCTCATCACTAATAGGTTTCTCTCAAGCAGTCTCAAGTGTTTGCATGCATTGGGCAATTTCCTTGAGAGGTGGACATCCCATTGGTGCAACCAATGTCCACTTCCATCTCCAAACTAGGTGTAATTGTGTATTATGATGAGCTATTTGACTGCAAAGTTCCCATATATTGTTCTCTCACAGGGAACCTCTTCTGTCTGTGTCCACTCCTGACTTCCCCACTTGCAACCATAAATAAACCATGTGGTCTCCATTGGATTTTTCATACTCTGGAACATCTGTGACTTCATATTTAAAATTGAGTTGTGTAGTATTACTATATTTCCCATGACATCAAAGACCTACCTGTATGATGTTTGCAACGATGGGAATGATTTAAAGTACACAACCCTTTTAACACTACTTTGTGTAAATATAAGAATTAAATAACATTATAACGAGGACTATATCTTGGCTTTAACAGTTTTTAAAATGTTCCATTTGAAGATGATCATTTCTAGGACCAGCATTCTGTAAATGCTATAATGGAATTATCTGGTAAACATGGTTTTATGTATGGTGCATAATAGGCTTTTACTAAAGAATAATATAGAGTATCTTGTGTATGCCTTGTGTACACCTGTTTTGGTTGATGTGAGTGTGCCATTTCTAGATTGTCTGCCATCTTTATACAGTCTTCTCCTCTTGTATGATAATGCAGATTGTGTTTCCCATGATGCCTCTAGCTTTACAGATTGGGCGAAGTCTAATTACAGTTCTCTTGTTCCTTTCCATTGGTAATCAGTGATAAGTCAGTTACTAGCAACTGCTTTCCTCTGAGGCATAAGGCTATTCTATGTAATGGAACTTCAGCTTGTATTCCGTGCCTCCTGCTGGTGATAAGTTTCTCCCTTTCAGCTCTTCGCTGTGTGAAGTTACATCTCACAAAGTCAGAGTCAGGATATTTTGACAGTTCCCCTATTTTATCACTTTTACTTCACTTACTGCAAAACATGTAGGGCAAATATATGAAACTGTCTAAATGAAAAAATTGTATTGGTTGTCCATTACAGCTGTAATCAACCAAGTTTTCATTTTTCAAGAGCAGAATACAAAATGAAAGTTGCTTTGTGATTAGTTTCTAGGGGGAACACAAAGACAATTTTTCTCTTAGACAGTCACATAAATCTCCCCCAATATCTGCTTGGTGGACACATAGAGGGGCATTGAGGGTGAAGCTGGAGGGGACTGAGCTGCCAGAAGGGATTTGATAGCTCACAATAAATTAGAGGCTGAAATGCTCTCCACACATGAAAGCATGTATTGGTCTGGTAGTCAGACTGGAAATCACATGATACAGCTGCTCATGATGAAAGTGGGAGCCTGTATCAATGAAAATGAGATGGGATGACACAAATGACACAGTTAGATTACTTCTGGTAAATTAGCTTTATATGTCCAAAAAAAAAAAAAGATTGCTGCAGTGCTCCTTTCACAAAATTTCAAATAAAACAGCATCCAAACTGGTTATTCCTTATATGGATTTATAATTAATAAAATAATTCAATTATTTTTCATTTGCTTTTATTTTGCTATTTTAAAATAGACGTATTGTAAGAATTCTATATAGAACGACGGGTACAATTTCATAGCAAATCTAAAATATCTGTATTATTCAATACAATGTCCTCCTGCTTGGTGCATACTCATCTTAAGGGAAGATTAATATTGCTATTTTAAGTGTTGTGTAGCAATTAAACAAAATGAGTCCAATTCTATAATGTTCAGATAACATAAAAAGCACATTACGGCAGAGAATATACATCAATTTAGACTACATTGATGACTAGTCAGAGAGCATGCTGGCTTCCCTACTGTATAGCCTGATTTTCTGTGCCAAAGTGGCTACCATATGGGCCGGGCTTAGCAGTCTACCTAGTAAATTAGAAAGACTCTTTTGACTATGAATTGAATAGGAAAGGATGTGGGTTATTGCTTCCCTCCTGTGGTCACACTACAAGTGCACCTGCAGCAAGGAGCTGGCATTAATCCCATGAAAGGCACCACATGCTGCTATTGTTCTGTAAGGCAGAATGCTAACCTTGGCGGAGCTCCCCCCAGCTCCCAACACTGCTGAGAGATTACGGAGATAAGACGCCCTCTCATATGCATATGAGTTATATACACTAACATCTTGGGCACTCATCCCTAGCCTGTTTTCCTGCATCTCGTTTTAATGCAGAGTTTGTTGCATGGCATGATTTGATGAATCATGGTCCTTTTCTGCAGATCAGCCCAGTGATATTATGCATGGCTTCTGAAGTCTCATGTCAGGTCTAGCGGCTGGACTGTAATCTGTTATTAAGATCTTCCCGGATTGATCAATTGTGTCGAGAGTAGACAATGCTATTTCTGTGCCGATGTTATGCTGAATGAGGTATTCAGTGTGACCGCCGTCTTCGTCCCCTCCAGGCGAGCATGAATTAGAACTCACACTGGAGTGTGCAAAGCAGATTTCAGCTCTGAAGAAAAAAAAAATGGTGTCTGGATGCAATGAACTGGGCAATCCATTAAAGAAGACAGCTGTTCGGCTAGCAGAGGTTTCTTGTCTCCCAGTATGTAGTGTGACAGCTGAACTGGGGATCAGACTGGGAACTTGCTTGCAGAGCCTGCTGTCACAGGCTCGCTAATAATAATGGTTACCTATTATTTATGTTATGTTATGTGGCTGATAAACTGTGAATTATTTTACTTTGATGGTCTACTACGTATTATACGATTACTATGTTATATACTGATAGAAACTCCTTCCAACTTCTAGGACCAGTATTATGATGCATGGGGGCTAAAATATACTGAGAGGCTCAACTTTTATTTTCAGTCTACCCTGTGGTTTGCTATTAGGACTCTCCTTCTGTAGTAGCACTACATATAACAGAAACTTCCTACCGCTCTATGCATAGCTAATTCTTTTTCTGATTCTACACCTCTTACTTAGAGAACTTTTCCCATCCGGTGAAGACAGTACTACCTCCTTTGTGACATCCACCTCCACCTGTACAAAGAATTCATAGCCCCGCTCTTTTGAGACTCCATTGCACAATGTAATGTCCTCCTATGAAACTTTCTTGCTTTCTAATGTGAGTTGTAATCCTTTTGCACCTGCTACCAACACTTCATTATGTGGATGCTCCATAGTGTGAATATTGTCTCTAAGATCCGATAAATTCATAAAGAAGGGTTACTGACACAAGAAGGGTATCAATGGCCCTAGTGCCCAGATCCATTCCTCTGACCCATATATGACGGGCAGCGTTGCTGATTTATTGCCAAAATTTGGTTAGTTACGTGATGTGTTTGCGTCTATTGTATTGTTATGTTTGTATCTATTGTGCGGTTATAAAGACAAGGTGGGATGTTTTGTTTGAGGCCTTTAAAGCAGAATATAGTAATATGCCCATTTTATGGCAACAATATGAGCTTCTGCCCCTAAAGTACCTAACATTTTTGGCACTCATTTTTGCAAGAATGAGAAGGTGTGTAAATTGATGAATAAAACAGTCCCGTGTTTCTGTGAGTGAATCTGTGTGTACATCGGCCTCCACTATCACAATTTTTTGAGTTTCAAATATGGCACATTGGATGCTCTCACACAACACAACTCCCCTCCAAAAAGTGTCTACATGGTTGACAGGCAAAGATGCAAGGGGTCTTATTCATTTTTTACACTGCTCTGGTAAAATGATAGTTGAACTCTGACCTATTGCTATGGACAACAAAGACAGTTTTACTGTAACGGCTCAATTACGCTTACAATGCTTGCTGGTCGGCGATCGTTTAGTAACCGGTTTACGCAGGCCAAGGCGGCTTTAGATGCCTACTGAACGATTTGTAATAGTTCATCATAGAATATAGGCTGCCATTGTTCTCAGCAGCCCAAGTCTTGTTTACACAGGATGAAGCATTGCCAAAAACGATGGACTTCTGAGCAGCACAATAGATCATTTCAACTGATCAACGAGCATTTTGCTGCCTGTTTAGACCACAAGAACAAGCCTTCCTAGGAACTTCACCATAATCGTACAGTGCAAATGGACCTTCAGACAGTATTGATAACTAAGGCCCGATAAGCATTATCCAGCCCAAAGCACAGAGGTGACACAGGGGGCTACTTACTATTCATGGCCCGCCCGATATTACATTACATACACTCACACCAGACACCGCCATACATTTGTTTGTTACCCATTTCCCTACACAGGTCATCTTCTTTCTGTAAAACGTCACTGTCATTGATTGCAACTGACCTTTTTGTATCTGAAATTTCGACTACTACTTAAACCGATTATGCTAAATAATGTGTTACTTGTTTAAAAGGCACACAACCTTTTCTTGGATAAATAATGAAAACCTCCTTGAACTCTAACTTAATCATGTGTGCCAATAATTGAAGGATAAACACAAGTGGAGAAAAGATCGGGTCAATAAAAAATTACGCTATGGTGCCCCTAATGTGTTTGAGAGATCAAATAAATGTCTCCTCCGAGCCTGAAGCAGTAGGTAACCACAGTAACATCAGACTCCGGAGATTTGGTAGAACCACAGTAAACAATGATATGCTAACTTTATATAATTTTAATTCACACAGGTTTCCTGGGACTCAGGAATTATAATTAGTTTTCTCTGACCAGATTTAATTGTAAAACAGACAGACATTAGTGTCAGGAGTCATGGGTACACCAAGGGACCAGCTCACACAGCTTATATCTGTAAAGCAGGCACTAATCCTTCAATCTTGTCATGCACAGACAGATTATTCTTGGGGACATTCAACTTTGACAGCTAAGGATACTCCATATTGTCAGTGCAGAATAAAAGAAAGATGGAATTTTATGATTGACAAATATTTAATTTCATGTAATATTCCAAAAATATGAGAATACAAGTAGAGACACAAATGTACATGGAAATTTTGTTTTCATGTATTGCATTGGATTACTTTATTCTCACTGTTGGACTAGGGTCACACAACCGGTTTTCCATTATCTGAAAAAATTGGTCCGATTAAACGGATCACACTTTGATCAGAGTTTGATCAGAGTGTGATACCAGACAGTGTGATCCGATTTTCTCAGCTGTGGAGAATAAAAAAAGTTTCTCCATCTTCTCCATTCAGTCTGTCTGTGAAAATCAGTCTGGACTC
The DNA here is from genome assembly GCF_046119375.1 of Phyllobates terribilis. Classification (NCBI taxonomy): domain Eukaryota; kingdom Metazoa; phylum Chordata; class Amphibia; order Anura; family Dendrobatidae; genus Phyllobates; species Phyllobates terribilis. Next base: position 420,462,845 of record NW_027362771.1, read on the forward strand.
ATAGACTTGAATTGCAGAGTGTGTTCCGATTATTGGAGGTAAAATCAGGCATACTGCAATTTCTTTCCTCGGACCACTCGGAGGCAAATCAGGTATACTGAAGAAGATTGGACATGTGCACGGCCTCATTAAAATCCTTTTGCCAAGTGCTATCTGTCGAGAGCTAATTGATGAAAACTCACTTGGCTACAAGATACCAACATGGCAAGTGTTTATTCTAGACTAGATGGTGGCCCAATTCTAACGCATCGGTTATTCTAGAATATGTATGTGGCCGACCGGGCGCGACTAATCAGCAAAGCAGTGTTTAAATGGGTTGTGCACTACTTTAAATTAACCCCCCAATGTATCCCCCCGGGGCCCCTAATGAATTTTGTAATTATATCATGTTGTCAATACTGCTTGTGACAACATTGTTGACCATGCACAGCCAGCACGTAATTCCCCCAGCTGCAGCCGGCTCTTGCTTCCGCTTACATCACGACTATTTGCGGCTGCAGCCAGGGGTCTCCTGTTCCGCGTACCACGGTGAATGATGGCCTGTGGGCGGGGTCACACCCAGCATCCACCGCGCGCTCTGTCAATGAATGCGCGTGCGATGGATGCCGGGTGCGGGTGCGACTAATCAGCGAAGTGTGTTTCAAATCCGACGCCAATTCGTGGCCGGACTGCACTCATTGCTGATTGGTGGCGGCCGCCGGCCGTGACCAATCAGGAGAGCGGTGTTTTAAATTTCACGCCAACATCGCTGATTGGTCGCGGCCGCCGGCCGCGACCAATCAGCGAACCGTGTTAGTGAGGACCGGGGACCGGCGCTGCCTGTGCGGGTACTTCCGCTGCGAGCAGCCGGGAGATGACCGGCTAGCGCCGGTCATCTCCCGGCTGCATCGCCGCTGACCTCCATGTGGCTACTGTCGGGAGATCAGCGGAGGACCGGGGAGCGGCGCCGCCTAGGCCGCCGGTTGGGGTACTTCTGCTGCTAGCGCCGGTCATCTCCCGGCTGCATCGCCGCTGACCTCCGTGCGGCAGATGAGCCGCTAACGGCTGTCATATTGTTCTGAAATCCCGCCTCGCTGATTTCCTGGACGGACAGACAGACGTGATAAGCCGATTATATAGTAGATTAGGGGAGGGAAGCAGACTACTGTTGAATACCTTTGGCAGTATACTATCTCTAGGAGTAATATAGGTCGTCTGATATTACACGGATGCCTTATACAATGGATCATCGGCCTACCTTATTTAAATCTCCAGGGTGGGATGTGCAAGGGATAAAGTACCATTGGTTCCTATTACTTATTACTAGTTTTATTTACTAGCTTGAACACTTACATGCCTATGAGAAGGTCTTCTTGTTTTCTTCAATTACCTATGTTATTAAATTTACATGTATTCTGATCACTGGGCAAGCATAAAATTATCTGGATTATGAATAAAGAAATACTATTCAACAATTGTTTTTTATAAACTGTCTGCCTTAGTTCTAGTTCTAGTAATTCTGTTAGTTTGTAGAACCTGTAATCTCCGGCCTCAAATGATTTCCTGGATGAACAGATCCATAAAGTACCTAAATCCTTTTGCCACTGCTCAGAGATTTCTATTGTTGAACAGTAAAGAAAAAAAGGGTTCAAATCCAAAACCATGTGCCCAAAATGTTGTGTCAGATTTATAGTAAGAGGATCTTCAGGCCAATACATACCCGAAGTCAGCATAGGTCTGAGATCCCAGACTGCACCAATGCAATCTTCTCTGATCTATCTATTAAATATAAGTATTATGTCCTCTGTGGCAGATGCAAGTTTTTGGTAAGAATTTGGCTTTCTTCAGAGACATCTATACCTTGTTGCCTAAGAAAAAATAAGCTAACAGAAATGCTTAGAATGGACACAGTTCTTTTTTTTTGCTTGTAGGAATGAGAATGAAGGCAATAATGGTGCATGGATTGCTGTGTATCACAGATCTAGGATTATTTCAGCTGTTTGAAGGTTTAGGTGGACGTATTATTGAATATGGTAACTTAATGTCCACATACCGCAATATTAACTAATATTTTATAAAACCATACAGTTTCATAATAGAAAATATTAAGGTTAATCAGTAATTGTGATTTGGTCAATGGGTAATAAACAATATTACAAAAATTCATGAAATGTTGTGCCTAATATAGAAGCAAATAAGGGCAGACATTAGATATAACTTGTGCATACACAATATCATTACAATAACAAATGTTTTTAGCAAATGCCTGACAGATGGACCACACACTTGTTAATATCATCTTTCCTTTCAACTTGTGTTTGGGTTATTGCTTAAGATCTAAGAAACCTTTTTGGAACACATGCCACCTGCTCTAAGACAAAGGGCATTGCCTTGTGGAAGGGGGTAAGAGGTCATCAAGAACATTAATCTGGAAAGACTACCAAGATCAAATATGTGGCATCAAAAATACACACACACATTTATAAATAATATACAGAGCTGTAAAAAATAAGGGGAGTACATACCCCTTAATATTGTATTTCTGTAACACTGAATAACCAGATATTTTAAAGACTTAAACATTAAGCCAGGGACGTACATAGAAGTCATGGGGCCCCATAGCAGAAGCTCTAATTGGGCCCCCCCACTTACAAAAAATAAATATTTGTCTGTGTCACAGAAGAGCAGATCTCATAACTTTCCAGCCTTTACATAGTAATTTACCTCCTTCTGAAGTCGTAGATTCCCCCTTCATTGCCCCCATAAAGTATGATGCCAACAAAAGTGCCCCCCAAACAGTATGATACCCCTATCGTGCATTCCTCCACATGCACAGTATAATGATCCTATTGTCCCCCACTTCAACTCCCACGGCAAAATATGGTGACCCTAACACAGTATAATCCCCCAACTGTGAACCCCACAGAGCCCTCCATACACTCTCATGGCCCCCACACAACCCTCCAAACAGTATAATGGCCCCCCACACAGCCCTCCAAACAGTATAATGGCCCCCCACATAGCCCTCAAAATATTATAATGGCCCCACATAGCCTTCCATATAGTATAATGCACCACCAATAATCTTCCATATAGTATAATTCGCCCCCATAATCCTCCATATAGTATAATGCTCCCCCCATAAACCTCCATATAGTATAATTCGCCCCCCATAATCCTCCATATAGTATAATGAACTTCCCATGGTCCTCCATAGAATATAATGCACTCCCCATAGTCCTCCATACAGTATATTACACACCCCATAGGGTAAAATGCAGCCCCCATATAGTATAATGCACGCCACAGTCCTGCAGTATTATGGGCACCACGTACTCACTGATTTTAAAATACCGTATATTTTAAATAAGCCGACCCGAATATAAGCCGAGGCCCCTAATTTTACCACATAAAAATGGGAAAACCTATTGACTTGAGTATAAACCTAGGGTGGGAAATGCAGCAGCTACTGGTAAATTTCCCCATCCTCGTATGTGTGGCCCCCTCAATCCCACAATCCCTGGTATGTGTGGCCCCCACAATCCCTGGTATGTGTAGCCTCCTCAATCCCTCAATCCCTGGTATGTGTGACCCCCTCAATCCCCCAATCCCTGGTATGTGTGGCCCCCTCAATCCCACAATCCCTGGTATGTGTGGCCCCCTCAATCCCACAATCCCTGGTATGTGTGGCCCCCCTCAATCCCACAATCCCTGGTATGTATGGCCCCCTCAATCTCACAATCCCTGGTATGTGTGGCCTCCTCAATCCCCCAATCCTGGTATGTGTGGCCTCCTCAACCCCTCAATCCTGGTATGTGTGGCCTCCTCAATCCCCAAATCCTGGTATGTGTGGCCTCCTCAATCCCCCAATCCTGGTATGTGTGGCCTCCTCAACCCCCCAATCCTGGTATGTGTGGCCTCCTCAATCCCCCATTCCTGGTATGTGTGGCCTCCTCAATCCCCAAATCCTGGTATGTGTGGCCTCCTAAATCCCCAAATCCTGGAATGTGTGGCCTCCTCAATTCCCAAATCCTGGTATGTGTGGCCTCCTCAATCCCCAAATCCTGGTATGTGTGGCCTCCTCAATCCCCAAATCCTGGTATGTGTGGCCTCATCAATCCCCCATTCCAGGTATGTGTGGCCTCCTCAATCCCCCATTCCTGGTATGTGTGGCCTCCTCAATCCCCCATTCCTGGTATGTGTGGCCCCCTCAATCCCCAAATCCTGGTATGTGTGGCCTCCTCAATCCCCCATTGCTGGTATGTGTGGCCTCCTCAATCCCCCATTCCTGGTATGTGTGGCCTCCTCAATCCAAGTATCCTGGTATGTGTGGCTTCCTCATCCCCCAATCACTGCACACATAAAACAATAAACACTTATACTTACCTTCCTTCCTCACCTCTGCTCCAGCGCTGCGTCCTGTCTGCAGCAGCTCATGTCGGCATCTGAGCTGCGCGCGCACTCAGAAGCAGAGGTGAGCTGCTGCTGCCGACACATTCACTCCTCTCCACGCCGGGACTATGGGCGTGGAGAAGCGTGAATATGCTTTCTCTTTAGCAGCGGACACTGACAGCAGGAGCCGGGGCTCAGCGCGCCTCCGTGCCCGCTACTAAAGAGAATGAATATTCCGTCTTCTCCACGCCCATGGGAGTGGAGAAGAAGGAATATTCATGTCCCTTTAGCAGCGGGCACACGTGGTAGCTGCAGCAGCGGCTACAGCGTGTGCCCAGCTCCTCCACTGCCCCCTCCGGCCACGGGCCCCATAGCAGTGGCGTGGTCTGCCGCCATTGGCGGTACGCCACTGCATTAAGCAATGGACACAAAATGCTCTTATTAGTGCCACAATATCATCCAACACAAGCTGTCCATAGATATGTAAATGTTTTAACACCTTTCATTCCATTACAGGGAACCAAACACATGGCATCAGTCTTTAATATTTTACTGTTTATTCATTTTTGTTTTTACCTTATATAGCGCCATTAATTCCACAGCGCTTTACAGACATTATCATTGTTGTCCCCATTGGGGCTCACAATCTACATTCCCTATCAGTATGTCTTTGGAGCGTCGGAGGAAATCGGAGAACCGGGAGGAAACCCACGCGAACACAGGGAGAACATGCAAACTCCTTGCAGATATTGTCCTTGATGGAATGATGGTATAATCCTAGCTGAGGAGAATGATGTTGCTGTATAGTCTTTTCTCCAGGTATTATTACCTAGCAAACAGGTGTCCCTACACCATCTCGTGGTTTCAGCAAGAAGTTCCCTCCACCACAGACTGTCAAAGGCGTCTAACTTAGGCAGCCAGTATAACCAGCGTAGTTATCTCCGATAGGTGATACTATATAGCTTTATTACTCCTGGAGGAGCACTAATCTGCATTCTACAGTATAGTCACACCTTTAAAGGCTTAGACAGAGCAATCCCTGGGCTGGGTTAGTGTGGATCCATACTAAAACTAAAATAAGGATCGCGTGAAAAGCAATGGAACTAGCAAAATGGTTTGTTGAAAGAAAACACAGGGGAGTATTGACCAAGTAAAATGGGATCTGTGATGTGCACTACATACTGTAGCCATTTCTCCTTACCTTGATATTTTTGGATAGAGTATAGTTCAACGTCTAACATGTCTAACATGTCTTCAATAGCTGCAGACCTTACTGCCACTATCCGACCTGTGAGTTGGTGGGGGAGTAAGCGGTACCTTCTCATCCCTTCTTGGTGTCTCGATTTCAGCAATATTTGAATTCTCAGCTTGCACATACGGTTAAATAAAATGGAGGAACGGGGGCCATCAGCTCTCAGCTCATCCATTCTGCATCTGAGCCTGAGCACAGGAGGCATGATCACATCACTAGATCTCACGTGCTGTGCAGAGCCACCCACAGCACAGACCAGAGCAGCTCCTCGGGGGAACGAGGCTTGGTGGGTATATACTGTGTTGGCAGGCACTTTGGGGCCTCATAATGTGTGTGGGGGAACAGTGTGAGCATCCTAATGTGTAAAGTTCACTGTTAGGGCATCTTAATATATTGGGGGCATTGTTGTCTTCTGTTGTGTATGGGGGAACTGTGGAAGCATCATACTGTGTGTGTGTGGGTTACTGTGGTGGCACCATACCGTGTGTTGGGGGCACTGAGGGGGCACCATACTGTGTGTGTGGGAGAAAGTACTGTGGGGGCATCATACTCTATTGATGGACATCATACTGTATGGGGGCCCACAAAAATGGTAATATAATGGGTGGGACCACACATGTCATATTACATGTCATTCTCCCTGTCTTTGAAAGTTGTGGGGTATGTCCTTCTGTGACTATGCCTATGTGTTATGAGTCATCATGATTTCTATGTACGCCCCTAATGTCTATTGAATTGAAAAAATGGGGAACATTTTGGGCTAATTTTGTCAAGTCCTTTGACACTTTCGTGCTATTTAAGCAACACTTTGTGACATATTTGAGAAATCTCCAACAGTCATGCTTGCTTCATAAATATACATTTCCAATGATTTTATTACAGAAAATACCCATGAATGAGTACTGTGAATGAGTGCTTTTTTTAGCATTATTAATTTTATCGCTATTGATGTTGCATTTCCAACGCTTAGCACATACCTAACATCTTGTTTGCTAACTGTTGTTGTTATCCCTGGAGACTATCTTAATACTTTTCAACTACTATAGAAGCTATATGCAACTTTTAATTCAGTGAAAAAAACAGAATTCAGATTGGGATGGAAAATTACATACAAAGGAGGAGGAATCTAGCGGTGTGACATCATTTTGTTTATTTTTTGCTGAAATCAAATATTAAAATTCTAAAAATAAAAAGTTATATGTTATATATTTTTCTCTTTTTAATAAAAAACAATTATATTACCCTAAATTGTGCTGCACCTATCCCTAACCCTAGCTCTATCCCTAACCCTAGGCTTAACCCTAAGCCAATCCTTACAGTTAACCGTAGCTCAGGATAGAAAAAGTGTAAAAATATAACAGCAGCTCTTAGGAATGAATAAAGATAGTATTGAACCATCACAAATGATTCAATACTGTCTTCATTGATAGGTTGCTCATATTGTATCATCTCAGATGCTTCTTATGCAGAGCGCAGCAGCCGAGATAAGGGTGTCATCGGCTGCTGTAATTGGCATAGGTAGTGATCAAAAAAATAAAGCTCACTTCATAATACTGAGCTTTGTTATTTTGGGCCCAGCAGCCTATGACAAACTCATCTCACTTGTAGAGCTGTACATGAGCAGTCCTTTGTGGGCACTTAATGCAACATTATCAAGAAGAAGCAGCTCTTGCACATGCTGATCATTTGACAGAGGGGGCATTGCGAGAAGGGGGCAAATTTCTGCGCTACAATATTGGCGCCTGTGGAAACTGCCCCAGCACACCTCTCCCACCGTTACACCAATACAGTCATAATACATCCTAATAAAGTCTTCCTAAAGAAAGTTATAATATTTATTACTTAAAGGGAATCGGTAGCCATTTTATGCTATGTTCTCGTTAGCTGGGTAAAGTAATGACATACACTGATTTCAGAATATATGCCTGCTGGGTAGATTTTGAGAATTTTACACTATATTATCTCCAAAATTTAAGCTTAGGAGTCTTCCTAATGATGTGCACAAGCTCAAGAGTCCTCAGTATTCATGAGTTTTGGCCTTAGCATATCCAACCAGTGCTTATGGACAGCTTCCTCACTACACACATTAGTGGTTCATTGAGTAAGATTAGGGTTTCGGCGGGTAGCATACGGGCAGCACACTGACCAATGCAAATGTGGGGATGCTTGTCTGTGTCTAAAAAATTGCATCATGTGCTACTTTGAATCATATTTCAGATCGGATTGGCCCTTCATATATCAATAGATGCAAAAAAAATGGATAATATTTGGGTTACCTGGATCAAAAGTGGATCTTATTTGGGTTACGACTGCAATTATTAACAAAGTGAACCGCATTTGGCTTTTTTTATTTATTAAATTGTTGCTCTGAATACCGGATGTCAAAAGGATATCAAACGGATTGTAATGAAGCCGGCCACCTCTAATAAAAACAAGCAATTTTACAATCTACTTAAAATCCTCTCTATTCTCAAGAATGGAGGGATTTTAAATTATATAGCTTACTGGTCATTACCTAGGTTACTCGCCACCTCTGCTGTCTATTAGAGGTGGCCAGTAACCTAGGCAATGAGCAGTAAATTATACAATTTAAAATCCCTCCGTTTTTGAGAATGGAGAGGATTTTAAGTAAATTGTAAAATTGCTTGTTTTTCCAAGCACTTAGCAATATTACTAATATATGGTTATGAGAAATCCATCTGTGTTTCTCTAAATCAGTGGCGGTTAACCTGACATACTGTGGGGACATCAAATACACTCTTGACTCCATCACAGGGCCACAGATCACATTCAGCAAGTGTAAAGTATGGGCCACACACATTGGATAGTTGCAAGTGATTGTATGGTCATAAAACCAAATTGAGATGTTATGGGTAGTGATGAGCGAGCATGCTCACTACTGCTGGGTGCTTGCTCGAGCATCTCACTGCTCGAGATGTTCGGCGCTCGCCGAGTATTTCCGGGGTTGCTTAGTGGGAGCTTGGGTCCCCTCCCTGCATGTTTGGCGCTCTTTAGAGCATGCAGGGATTGTTTGCGACACACTGTAATGCAGCAGCCATGTTGGTTGTGGCATTACAGTGATTGGCTGGCCGCACAGCGTCATCGGGTCTATATCAGACCTGGCGCCGCCATGCTCGTCACAGTCTACTCTAGAATCAGGCAGTGTAGGGAGAGGTGCTGCTGACCTAAGGAGAGATTTGCTTGTTTCTTAGTTAGTGTAGGTATACCACCATATATCATTCACATATCCATCTCAACTAACAGACCTTCTGAGGACTAATCCAGCTGCATAGATATCAGTGCTAGGCAGGCAGGCAGGGTATATAGCAGACTGCAGTGCATATAGCAAGAGGGTCCATTCCAGTTCTGTCTGCTGCTGGTGCTTTTACAGATATTTGTAGAAATAGCCCCAGGTATCAGGGGCCAGGAATAATTTTTTCTTGGATCTTAATCCTGATTATTTGCTTAAAAAGCAATCCAGAGAACACCGTTTTTCTGCTCCATTTGCTTGTTGGCACTGCAGAATACAGCCAGATCCTTTCCATATTACAGCGCTAAAAATCCAGCTATTTAAAACTGTGATTTGTCCGTCACACGTATCACATATAAAATAGAAAATTCTGCCATTTCTAGCTTCCATTGAAATTTTGTTGCAGTGTGTTAGCGAAGTTATTGACACCAGTTTGCTGTTAAAAATAGTTACCTATAGGCCTGCTATTTAAAACTGTGGTTTGTCCGTCACATGGATCACATATAAGTGCGCTGAAAATTCTGCCATTTCTGGCCTCCATTGAAATTTTGTTGCAGTGTGTCAGTGAAGTTATTGACACGAGGTCGCTGTTAAAAATAATTACCTACAGGCCAGCTATTTAAAACTGTGGTTTGTCCGTCACACGTGTCACATATAAGTGCGCTGAAAATTCTGCCATTTCTGACTTCCATTGAAATTTTGTTGCAGTGTGTTAGCGAAGTTATTGACACCAGTTTGCTGTTAAAAATAGTTACCTATAGGCCAGCTATTTAAAACTATGGTTTGTCCGTCACATGGATCACATTATTATTATTTATTATTATAGTGCCATTTATTCCATGGTGCTTTACATGTGAAAAGGGGTATAATACAAGAACAGTTACAATAATCTTGAACACAATGTGACAGCGACTGGTACAGGAGGAGCGAGGACCCTGCCCACGAGAGCTCACAATCTACAAGGGATGGGTGAGGATACAGTAGGTGAGGGTAGAGCTGGTCGTGCAGCGGTATGGTGGAGCTGTGGTTACTGCAGGTTGTAGGCTTGTCGGAAGAGGTGGATCTTCAGGTTCCTTTTATAGGTTTCCACGGTAGGCGAGAGTCTGATATGTTGGGGTAGAGAGTTCCAGAGTAGGGGGGAAGCACGGGAGAAATCTTGTATGCGATTGTGGGAGGAGGAGATAAGAGGGGAGTAGAGAAAGAGATCTTGTGAGGATCGGAGGTTGCGTGCGGGTATGTAACGGGAGACTAGGTCAGATATATATGGAGGAGACAGGTTGTGAATGGCTTTGTATGTCATGGTTAGGGTTTTGAACTGGAGTCTCTGAGCAATGGGGAGCCAGTGAAGAGATTGACAGAGAGGAGAGGCCGGGGAATAGCGGGGGGACAGGTTGATTAGTCGAGCAGCAGAGTTTAGGATAGATTGGAGGGGTGTGAGAGTGTTAGAGGGGAGGCCACAGAGCAGGAGGTTGCAGTAGTCAAGGCGGGAGATGATGAGGGCGTGCACTAGTGTTTTTGCAGATTCATGGTTGAGGAATGTGCGGATCCGGGAGATATTTTTGAGTTGCAGTCGGCAGGAAGTGGAAAGGGCTTGGATATGTGGTTTGAAGGAGAGTTCCGAGTCCAGGGTTACCCCAAGGCAGCGAGCTTGAGGGACTGGGGAGAGTGGGCAGCCATTGACGTTGATAGATAGGTCAGTTGGGGGGGTTGAATGAGATGGCGGAAAGATGATGAATTCTGTTTTGTCCATGTTAAGTTTTAGAAATCTGGCAGAGAAGAAGGATGAAATAGCAGACAGACATTGTGGGATTTTGGTTAGTAAGGAGGTGATATCGGGTCCAGAGAGGTAGATCTGTGTGTCATCAGCATAGAGGTGATAATGAAAGCCATGAGACTCTATGAGCTGTCCCAGGCCGAAGGTGTAGATGGAGAAGAGCAGGGGTCCTAGAACTGAACCTTGGGGGACACCGACAGATAGGGGGCGAGATGAGGAGGTGGTGTGTGAGTGGGAGACACTGAATGTCCGGTCTGTTAGGTATGAGGAGATCCAGGATAGGGCCAAGTCTGTGATGCCGATAGATGAGAGAGTCTGTAGTAAGAGGGAATGGTCCACTGTGTCAAAGGCAGATGACAGGTCTAGGAGGAGGAGGACAGAGTAGTGTTGCTTAGATTTGGCGGTTAGTAGGTCGTTGGTGACTTCAATGGAGGCCATTTCTGGCCTCCATTGAAATTTTGTTGCAGTGTGTCAGTGAAGTTATTGACATGAGGTCGCTGTTAAAAATAGTTACCTACAGGCCAGCTATTTAAAACTATGGTTTGTCCTTCACACGGATCACATATAAGTGCACTGAAAATTCTGCCATTTCTGGCCTCCATTGAAATTTTGTTGCAGTGTGTCAGTGAAGTTATTGACACGAGGTCGCTGTTAAAAATAGTTACCTACAGGCCAGCTATTTAAAACTGCGGTTTGCCATCACACGGATCACATATCACTGCGGTTCAAATTAAGCCATTTGTAGTGAACGTGGAAAATATTGTCCTCCATTTAAAATGGGCAAGGTGCGTGGCAAGGGACGGGGAAGTGGACGTGATGGTGATGATGGTGCATGCAGAGGACGAGGCAGAGGCCGTGGGCTAGCTAATTGTGCCACAACAAACACCCAAATTTTCTCGCTCGACCTTCCTGTCTCAATTAATAGGGGAACGCAGAACACCACTATTGAACACAGAGCAGTGTGAAAAGGTTATTGGTTGGATAGCAGATAATGCTTCCAGTCACTTAGCCACCACCACCACCACCACCCTGTCTTCCACACGGTCAAGTCTCACTAGCCATGAGTCTGGACTGCATATTCTTCAACCTGATCCTCCATCCTCCCACCATGCCGAGTGTCCGGAGACAACTGATCCCACACTTGGACACTCCGAAGAGCTGTTCACTTTTCCATTTATAGATTCGGGCATCTCACCCAGTCCACTTGAAGTGGGGCAAGAGGAGATTGCATGTAGCGATGCCCAAATATTTGAGCAGCCACGGTCACATGAAGGCGACGTGGGAAACTGTCACAAGAGGTGGACGATAATGATGCACAATTGCCAGAAAGTCAGAAGGAGGACCAGGGTGCGGAAGTGGAAGACGAGGTGGTGAATAATATAGTAACTGACCCAACCTGGCAGGGGGACATACAGAGCAAGGAGCAGCACACAGGGGGAGGGAGGCATAGCTCCACTACAGGCAGGAAGTAGCAGTGTGGTGGCCGCAGACAGAAGGCGGGCAACCGTTCCCCGTAAGATCAACATGACCGAAGTTGCCAGTACAACTGTTAGGTCTTCCCGAGTCTGGTTGTTTTTTAAAGACTCTGACGATAACCCAAAAAAGGCCATTTGCACCACCTGCCAGGCCAGCATCAGCAGGGGTAGCAAAACTACCAGCCTGACCACCACCAGCATGATCAGGCACGTATCAGCAAAGCACCCGACTAAGTGGGCCGAACCCCAGGGTCCAGGAATATTGTCTGCAGGTGGCACCACTGCTTCTTTCCTGTTGTGCATGCATCCTCTGTCCATGGCGCATGCGACGATGCCTTCTGCCCTGCACCTGTTGTTGCACACTTTCAACTAGGACCATCAGCAAGCAGTTCCACGTCCTTGTCCCAGCGCAGCGTTCAGTTGTCCCTACCCCAGTCCTTGGAACGCAAGTGCAAATAAGCAGCCAATGTCCCACAGGCCACACTACTAAATTCACACATTTCGCGACTGCTTGCGCTCGAAATGTTGCCTTTTAGGCTCGTGGAGACGGAAGCTTTCCGCAACCTGATGACGACGGCCGCCCCTCGGTACTCGGTCCCCAACCGCCACTATTTCTCCTGGTGTGCTGTCTCTGCATTACACGAGCACGTGTCCCACAACATTAGCCGTGCCCTCAACAACGTAGTTACTGGGAAAGTTCACCTAACCATTCACACGTGGACAAGTGCTTGTGGGCAGGGACGGTACATCTTGCTGACGGCACACTGGGTTAACATAGTGAAAGCCGGGACCCAGTCAGACCTTGGGATGGAACACGACCTCCCGAAGCTGAGGATTGTTGGCCCTGGGTCAATCAGGGTTACCTCCACATTCTACAGCTCCTGAACCTCCTCCTCCTCCTCTTCAGCATCCATCTCTGAAATGACCACATCAGTCGCAAGCTGGAAGCACAGCAGCACTGCCTCGGCCAAGTGGCAACAGGCTGTGCTGAAGCTAATATGCTTAGGTGACAAACCACACAACGCTGAAGAGTTGTGGAGAGCTCTGAGAGAGCAGGCAGATCTGTGGCTGACACCGCTGAATCTACAGCCAGGCATTGTCGTGTGTGACAATGGCCGGAACCTGGTGGCGACGCTGAGGTTAGGCGAGCTAACACACGTTCCATGCCTGGCCCATGTGCTTAACCTGGTTCAGCAGTATCTCAAAACCTACCCGGAGCTGCCAGATCTGCTTGTCAGAGTACGTCGCCTGTGTTCCCACTTTAGAAAGTCACCTACAGCTTTCGCCGCCCTTCCAGTGTTTCAGCAGCATTTGCAGCTTCCGACTCATAGACTAGTGTGTGATGTCCCCATTGCAGATGTTGGGAAAGATTTGTGAGCAGAAGAGGGCAGTTGTTTACTACCAGCATCAACAAGGCCATCGGTATTCAGTTCAGACTCCACACATAAGACCTCAGGAGTGGACATGGATGTCAGACATATGTACCATCCTCCAAAACTTTGAGGACTCCTCCAAGATGGTGAGCGGTGATGATGTCATAATTAGTGTCACCATCCCGCTTCTCTGACTTCTGAAACGCTCTCTGCTCACAATCAAAGAGGATGCATTGCAGGCGGAGAACGATGAGATGGAGCAAGGAACCATACCGGGTGATTACACACAGCCCAGCCTCATCTCATCCCTACGTGGATTGGGTGACAATGAGGAAGAGGAGAAGGAGGAGGAGCTAGTTTTATGCGCTATAGACAGTACTACCTGCACAACTGTCATACCGTCTGTTCAGCGTGGATGGCCTGAGGACAGGGAGGGGGAGGAGAGCATGGTCAGTCATCCTCTTGGTGAGGACCTGAAAGTCTTGCCTGTTAGCAGTCTGGCACGCATGGTTGAGTTTATGTTATGCTGCCTTTCCAGTGACCCTCGCGCTCTCCAAATTTTGGGTGACAGTCATTACTGGTTTGTGACACTTCTAGACCCATGCTACAAGGAGAACTTTCTATCTCTTATTCCAGAGGCGGACAGGTCTACTAAAATGGGGCAGTACCAGAAGGCCCTTGTTGCGGAATTATTAAAAAAATTCCCATTTGAAAACGCTGGCGGCAGAAGTCACAGTTCGTTGGACAGCCAAGGAGTACAGGCGAGAGAGACACAACTCCAATCCAGCAGAGGCAGGGGAACACTGTCAAAGTTCTGGGACAGTTTTCTCAGACCCTCCCATCTTACAGGCCTTGAGGCACGGGGTACTCTCACAAGGAGTGCAAAGTTTGGGAAGATGGTGAGGGAGTACCTTGTCGACCATACCAACGTCCTCCGTGATTCCTCTGTGCCTTATAATTATTGGGTATCCAAGCTGGATACGTGGAATGAACTGGCTCTCTACACCTTGGAGGTCCTGGCCTGCCGCTAGCGTTTTGTCAGAGCAGGTTTTTAGTGCCGCTGGTGGAATTATAACTAATAAGGGCATCCGCCTGTCAACTGAAAATGCTGACAGGCTGACTCTTATAAAAATGAACAAGGCCTGGATTGGGCCACACTTCTCAACACCACCGAATGATAGCAGCGTAACATAAACTCAAATCCACTGTCTTTTTTTGGGAGGTTTTTTCCCATGCACCTCTTCACACCTACACATGGGTATGCACTTCCTGATTTTGTATATTTGCTCTTGTCCTCCTCCTTCTCCTCATGCTCCATCACCTTATCATTCACCACCATATCTACCATATCACCTCCTCTACGTGTCTTGCAAGGGGCATTGGAGTTCCTTCAAATTTTTGACAGTTTTTGCATTCACTGCATACGCAAACACTATGGGAGACCCACTTCCTAATAATGGGAACATTGTTTTTAGGAGGCTCTCTGACCTCTACGTCTCTTGCAAGGGGCATTGGAGTTCTCCCAAATTTTTGGCAGCCGTTGCTTCACTGCATAGGCAAACACTATGGTAGACCCACTTACTAATAATGGGAACATTGTTTTTCGGAGGCTCTCTGACCTCTACTTCTCTTGCAAGGGGCATTGGAGTGCCTCCAAATTTTTGGCAGTCCTTGCAGTCACTGCATACGCAATAACAGTATTGGAGACTAACAAAGTATAGCCGGCTGATGGCTCTCTAACAATAGAGAGGGCCGACTGCTGGCCCTTTAAGAATAGTAAAGGCCGCCTAATGGCCCTATAAAAATAGGCTTTGTGACTTTCAGAGTCCCTCCTTCATAAATGAAACAGCATGTGTCTGATGATGTGTCACACACCACAAGGCCAGATAAGGTTGTAAAATGTTAAAATGACATTTCCCAGTGAATGCATTTGTCTTGGTTGAAAGCAATGAAAAAATGCAAAAACGCATCAAAAACTCTACGTGTGAGCAAAGCCCAAGGTGTGGAGGAGCATTTTTGTTTTTGGTTATTTATTTTCCCTTATATACAAGTCATTACCCTGGAAAGGATGTTCCTTAACATATTTCCCAGGAAAATCCATTTTGGTTTCGTTTTTGTATATTTTATTGTGAGTCCGTAAAAGTGGCGTAATACTCTGACAACGTTGTTGACAGCAGTGACCTGGGAGTCAGAAATGCTTCCAGGGGTCTTCCCCATGCTGTCCCCATGTCATTTGAGCAATGTTCTCATCGATTTGGGTAATTTTTAGGCCCTCTGCAGACCGCCGGGGGGAGCCGCCTGAAAAATGCTTGAGTTTCCCATAGACTTACATTGGGCTCGTTGCTCTGGTTGAGCACCCGAGTATTCCAATTTGCTCGACCCGAGCATCGAGCACCCGAGCATTTTAGTGCTCGCGCATCACAAGTTATGGGCTATCACACTATCAAATCCATTTTTCCTTACAGAGACCCTTGATTAAAGCTAACGTGATCATATGGACATGCCAGTGCCCACCCTGAGTGACACAAGGAGATGTACTACAATTTCAAGTAAAATAATCGGTTAAATTTTTTTAAAATATTTATTATGCTTTTGCTTGGCACAAGAAACATAAAACCATTACTTTATACAGTATAATAGTAGTGTCATTAAATACCTATCTCTGGTGGTCTGCACAAAGGCTTTAACAGATTAAGGGTGATTCGTTTTTCCTGCACATTCATTATACTTGCACATTTACAGCAAATGATGACTCTACCTTGTAAAAAGAGCTGATATGCAAATTACAGCAGATTATGAGAGATTAGGTAACCACATGCTGATGATCTCCTCTCACCCACTGCTAACATAAGATCAGCTGTACAAGTCAAAACACAAAGTGTACAGACCTCTGACTATGTAATTCACCGCAAATCAAATTCAAACACTTCTGCATTAATGAGCGGCCCATGTGGGCTCAGAAGTGCTCGCACTCCTGCATGTCACTCACAAGTGTCATTTAATCACACCAGCTTCATGGCTGCTGACTGTAGCAGTTCTCAGCCTGGAGAATGATTCATTCACTTGACCGTGTACGGCCAACCCGGGTGCCATAGTTCCGTAATACCCCTCCCCATCTTACCGACCTCAAGTAGCTTAACAAATAAAAACACTGCACCTGTAATTTCTTTGGATAAATTTGGCCACAGCGGCCATTTTATTAACAAACAACATTAACATATAAACATTATTATTCAAATAAATAAATAAGAAGGGAGGGTTCTTGGAGTTAAAAATTAGATCTGGCATAACTAAACCGAAATCGAACCACCGTATTACCCTCAGCCGTCCATCACCAGCTCGAGGGCACCAAAAGCTCCCAGGGTAAAACCCCGTCCAGAGCCCCAAAAACCAAATGCCAGATCACCCCGCTTAATCAAGCCACTGCCTGTAAATTTCCAATAACTTTCCCACCGACACTTCTGTGCCAACTCCAAGAACCCCACCCCCCGCCAAGCCACTGCGACATACCTTCTTACACAACTTTACATAACACTTTTAATATAACCCATTATAATGCATAACATCAAATCCCCCTTTAATTCTTTCACGATAAACAACCACCCTTTTACCATTAATCACAAAATATACCAAAGGAAAACAAAAAAGAGAGGGTGGGTGGGTGGGAACTTCTCTCAATGGCTTCTTCCCTGGACTGCCCGTTTTCCCGCACTTTTCCCTATTATACCTCTTCCCCCCTTTACCCCACCCCTATCCAAATGCCAGCCCCTCCAAACCTATACCCAATCCCGACCATTGGGATTTAAAAATTGCACCCTCCTGGCCAATCCCGGTCATGTGGGGCTTCCTTCTAGGTTCCCATGCCTCCAGCCCCCTTCTTGACCGTGTACGGCCAACCCGGGTGCCATAGTTCCGTAATACCCCTCCCCATCTTACCGACCTCAAGTAGCTTAACAAATAAAAACACTGCACCTGTAATTTCTTTGGATAAATTTGGCCACAGCGGCCATTTTATTAACAAACAACATTAACATATAAACATTATTATTCAAATAAATAAATAAGAAGGGAGGGTTCTTGGAGTTAAAAATTAGATCTGGCATAACTAAACCGAAATCGAACCACCGTATTACCCTCAGCCGTCCATCACCAGCTCGAGGGCACCAAAAGCTCCCAGGGTAAAACCCCGTCCAGAGCCCCAAAAACCAAATGCCAGATCACCCCGCTTAATCAAGCCACTGCCTGTAAATTTCCAATAACTTTCCCACCGACACTTCTGTGCCAACTCCAAGAACCCCACCCCCCGCCACAAACGAACAGCCCTGACCACCTCAGGCTCGTGAGCGCCCCAACACTGCCAAAGCCCTCTCAATCCCCTCCTGTATAGATAATGCCCATAAATCAATCCCAATATCGTTCAGGTGCACCCCATCCTTTGCCCAAAAATCACCAACCCCTGCCTCAAGATCAAGATGCCGAACACTTACACCCCCATTTCTACCAACAAAAGCTGCTATGGCTCTATTCAACTTTACTCTTGCCCTATTAATGCCCTTCACTGATCTGGCCTCCCTCCAATTTTTTCTCGGCACAATGTCAGACCAAACCGTCAACACCCCAGGAAAAGATGTCCATAACCTTAAAAAATCAATTCGAATATCCCTCATCAATTCCCTAACTGGCCGAACCCCCAAATCATTCCCCCCCATATGCACCACCAAAATGTCCGGCGCCCGGTCCAAACGAGCCGCCTTATGGAATTCAGGAAGCACCCTTCTCCATACCATCCCTCTAAAACCCAGCCACCGGACCACCACTTGCTCTCTGCTAAAACCCAATTGCCTACCGTTTGGCCTCACATCCGCCCGCAGCGCCCCCCAATGAACGAAAGAGTGTCCAAGAATCCAGACTAATAACGGGACGTCACCTGCAATAAGACAACCAAAGAATTGTATTCACTTCTGACCAGATAAAACATAAGCCTGCACACCTAATGCCGTACATAGGACAGATAACGATCTGAACTCCACCTCCCAATGCGTTTTATCACATCCTTTCCTAAACCCAAACCGTCCGCTTCTGACGCCGCACCGATTCTGAAAGAATGCGACCCGTACACCTCAGGACTAAGGCCCAACTCCCGGATCCCTTTTTTAAATACTGCAATAAATTGAAAACGTGACAGAAACTCTCCGTTTTTATGACACAATAATGGGCCCTTACGTCCCGACTAAACCTGCCAGTAAGCCATTAAACATCTCCTAGGACACATAAACGATCCATCAACTTCCCCCAATACCACTCGCTTGCCTCTGCCCAATTGATCCGTCTTCGCCCTCCTAATCCAAAATTCGATGCCCCCTGTCCGACCGTTCACATCCTCGGCAAACAAACCCCCAACCTTATTCCTACTTGGTGCCACCAACTCACCTAATCTTAGAGCGCCAAAGAACGCCAATGAAAAAGCCAACCTAAACAGTGTGGCTTCAAAAACTGAACAACAAATCTTATCCAACGCTAAACCCAACCGCTCTAAAATACTAAAAGTCACCGGTCTTCGTTTATCTAACACCTTACCGCCTCTCCTAAAGCCCCTAAGTGCTTGCTTCACTAAAAACGATTTTGTAACGTCTTTTAACCCCTGCAATTTAAAAGCGAATGCCAATCCTGCTACAAATTTACTAACTTTTGACACGGACCATCCAATCTCTGCTGCCCTTCCCACAAGAAACAGCACCGCCATCTCTCTATCTCCTTCACTTTCCACCACACCCCACTCCAGAATCCAACTTCGCCATACTCGCCACGATGCCTCGTATGATGCCCAGGTCTGCCTCGTAATGGACTCCCTTATTAACCGTCCGGCTCCTCCATAACCAGTTGCCACAAATGCGAAGGGCATTCTTGACCCACGTCCTCGGCCTCTGGTGCTAGCGCCCGAAAACGGTCCCACTGAAAACGAGATAAGGCATCTGCTATAGAATTTTGTACACCTGGAACATGGACCGCTGTAATCCAAACGTTCAGCTTAAGACAACAAAGTACTAGTTCCCTCAGTAGCCTAATCACAGGCGGGGATGAGGCCGACAAGCTGTTGATGACAGACACCACTCCCATGTTATCGCAATGAAACCGAATTCTCCTGTTGGCAAAACACTCCCCCCAAATAGTAACCGCAACAACAATAGGGAACAATTCCAAAAACGCCAGGTTCCTCGTAAGTCCCCTCTCCGTCCACCCAATCGGCCATGCCCCAACACTCCACCGCCCTTTCCAGTAGG
This sequence comes from Phyllobates terribilis, assembly GCF_046119375.1. Taxonomy (NCBI): domain Eukaryota; kingdom Metazoa; phylum Chordata; class Amphibia; order Anura; family Dendrobatidae; genus Phyllobates; species Phyllobates terribilis. The sequence goes on from NW_027362771.1 coordinate 420,482,621, forward strand.
CCCCGTATCCAGCACCTCCCGCAGCATCTGTAAAAATCTCACAATCAAAACTGCTTACAAACTCCTTCTGGATTAATGACCTGCCATTATAGCTTTCCAAAAACAACTTCCAAACCCTCAGATCCTCCTTGTGTTCCTTATTTAGGCGGATAAAATGATGAGCCCCACGCACTCCTGCTGTAGCGCCTGACAACCTGCGACAAAATATTCTGCCCATTGGCATAATCCTGCATGCAAAATTTAAGCGCCCCAACAGCGATTGTAGCTCCCTCAGGGTCACCTTGCGCAACCTCCTGACTCTATCGACCTCCTGCTTGAGCAGACACAATTTATCTTCAGGTAACCGGCACTCCATCCTTTCTGTATCAATTACAATGCCCAAAAAACTTAGGATTGTGCAAGGGCCTTCTGTCTTTTCTTTTGCCAATGGTACACCAAAATGCTCCGCTACCCACACCATAGTACCTAACAAATTCCTACACAATAACGATTGCGGAGGGCCTATAAACAAAAAATCATCCAAATAATGAATGACTGAATTAACTGATGCCAGGTCCATCACCACCCATTCCAAAAAGGTACTAAACGTTTCAAACAAAGAACACGAAATTGCACAACCCATTGGCAAACACCTATCCATGTAATATGCCCCATTCCAAAAACAACCTAACAACGGGATGCTATCCGGGTGAACTGGCAGCAACCGAAAAGCCGACTCGATATCCGTCTTGGCTAGCAACGATCCTGACCCATAACGCTGTACCCATCGCACCGCCGCATCAAATGATGTATATTCAACTGAACATAATTCCTGTGCAATGCCATCATTCACCGAGAGCCCCTTCGGGTACGACAAATGCTGAATCAAACGAAACTTATTCAGCTCTTTTTTGGGCACAACCCCCAGTGGTGAAATAATCACTTTGCTGCTAGGTAATACCCGAAAAGGTCCCGCCATCCTGCCCAATTCCACCTCCTTAGCCAACTTCACGCTAACCACATCCGGATGAAGGGAAGCCGACGTCAAATTTTTTAGAGAAAAGGGGACCTCGTGCTCAGGAGGAGGGATTCTAAAACCTTCCAAAAACCCATCCGAAATGACCTTAGCCTTCGACTGATCAGGATACCTACTTAGAAAGGGGGCCATCGCGTGAACCCTCACCGGAGTCACCCCTTTGACCGGTACCCACTGTCGGCTTTCCCTTACCCTTCTTAAAGCATTTTGATGCTCCGTGTGAGTTTCCATTACAATGGGAGCACACGTGTTTGAATTTACAGGAGGTCCCGTACTTGCATTGGCCGTCATTAAATTGCCAGCAAGTTCCCACTTCCTTCTTAGTGCTTTGTGCCCCTTGGTTACCTCCCCCTTGTCCTGCTGGTTGGTTACCACTACTGCTGCTCCCGTGAAAGGACTGCCCATACCTCACTGGGGCCATAACCTTCAGCCACAACCCAATGTCCTTTTGATCCCATCTGATCTCAGGGCGGACTGCCTTCCTCTGACGAAATTGCTCGTCATAACGTAACCATGTCTGACCCCCGTAAGTCCTATGAGCCTCCCCAATAGCATCAAGGTAGCAAAACAAACCTGAACAATTATCAGGAGCTTTTTCTCCAATAACGCTAGCCAATATTGCAAAAGCTTGCAACCAATTGACAAACGTCTGTGGAATCAACCTCCACCTACGCTTCTCTTCTTCCTCTTTTTTACTGTCTTCCTTTTTTCCCTTATCCAGGTTAAACTTTTCCAACGGAAGAAGGGAAAAAATTTCGACATACTCGTCCCGCCAAATTTTTTCTTTAACCTCTTTTTTTAAATGCGCCCCCAATGGCCCCTCAAAGCACACGTATACCTCCCCTTTCGCCCTATCATCCAGTTTTATACTATCCGCATTATCCTTTTCTGTCTGCACACACACCGACACCCCAGAAGGTGTCCCAGCTGTACACCCCGCCGACCTGGCCGACTCGCTCCCCACCTGCAACAACGCCGGTTGACTAGGTAGCCAAGCCCCAGCCGGTGACAACCCCCTTTGAATGGCCCCCCCGCCGTCTATTCTCGCCAAAATGCGCGACATGCTAACCAACAAATCCCTAAACCCACTTACATCTGACCCACTACCTCCCCTAACATTTTCCCCGCTGGGCCCAGACACCTGCCTATCGCCTACCCCATCCGCTAAAGACCCCGCGGGCGACAAACCATACATAGACGCATACTCACGAAGCTGCGCAGGTGCTGTGTCCCCGCCAGCCGTACTCGCCGAGTCCTGATGAGTCCTTGGTTCGTCTTGTTCTTCTCCATAATCCAGTCCGACCGACCCCTGCTGCTCAAGGCCCGCGCCCCTGGCCTCCTCGTCACCAGGGGGGACCCGAGCCCGTGCCGACCTCCCCGCCGTTCGTCCTCCAGTCCTCACCGCCGACCGTGCACATCCGCGATTTTTAGACCCGGACTCACCAGCCCGATCCGTGTTGGTCCGTGGATAACTGCCAGGCAAATCCGTGCTGCTGCCCGCCGCTCCATCCCTCTGCCTGGAGAAACTTGAGCCAGGCAGCAGGTCCTGGAATTGGTGCTGCCTGCCCGTGTAGCTCCGCTGCTGTCTGCGCCCTCTGGTCTGTCTGGCAGGCACCCCGACAGGAACGTCGCCAGGTGTGCCTGCCGCGCTGGTGTTCCCTCCGTTCCCCGCTGCAGGATTGCCGCCCTTTTTTCTTTTAAATAACCGGCGTCTTGAATCGCCGCTGGATCTTGGAGCGGGGGGCGTGTCCCTGCGCCCGCCGCTCATTGGCTGTGCGTCCCTCTCGTCTGTCTCCGGGGCCGGAAGTGACGTAGTCCCCATTTCCGGTGAGGCCCCGCCCCCCGGATGATGCGTCTGCGGCCCGGGCCTTGCTTCCGGCGTGGCCTGGGCTCTAGTACTGCGGCGCGCCGACGGGGGAGGCTGCACCACGACGGACCGGGGAACTTCAGTCGCGGACCGCGACCCGATGCAGGGGGAGCCCGCAGACCGGCTGGGCGGATTCCTGCCGCGGCGGGCACGCCGGCAGGGGATTCCGCCGGCATGCTCCCCGGACACAGGGTCCCCTGAGGGGCTCCGCAGCCTGCGCCTGCTGCCCGTACCAACCATCTCCGGGGAAAGCCTCTCGGGGGGCCGCGTCCTCCTGGCCCTTCTTCCGAAACCCGAGGGGGATTCTTCCTCCCCGGCATTCCCCAGAAGTCCGGCCAGCTGGGCCTCAAGCCACCCTCCTTGCCTGGATCTGGCAGTCTCCCTCAGCCTGGCGATAAGGGACTCCACAGACTCCATAATAGCGAGAAGAGTGTCCCAGCAATTAAAAAGGTAAAATAATTCCAGTCCAGGGAAGAAGCCATTGAGAGAAGTTGCTCCAGAACTTCTCTCAATGGCTTCTTCCCTGGACTGCCCGTTTTCCCGCACTTTTCCCTATTATACCTCTTCCCCCCTTTACCCCACCCCTATCCAAATGCCAGCCCCTCCAAACCTATACCCAATCCCGACCATTGGGATTTAAAAATTGCACCCTCCTGGCCAATCCCGGTCATGTGGGGCTTCCTTCTAGGTTCCCATGCCTCCAGCCCCCTTCTGGAATGCTCAGGTTATGTGACACAGACATACATGTTATTAATGTATCATGCCAGCGCACACCATTACCTCTTAAAGGGGGCTTCAAATCCTCAATACCCATGCTACTTTTATACAGTGAAGCAATTTGTCAATAAATTCAATGCACTCAAAATTCATTCCAATGCCTTGGAGTATCCAGAGGTCCTGTGGTAGCATGTACCATGGGTCAAACAAGAGCCCCCCCACATAAAGAAGGAAGACAATCGCCAAACAAGAAGAGTTAACCAGTTCAAATTTACTGAACTCAACTTCAAATACAATGCATACTTCCCAATATTCGCCATACGGACCACAAAAAGGAAGGGGCTTATGTAAATTCTACATAAAAGGGGGCGATCACTTTGGGTCATTCCCATGAGGAATGTCCAAATTTTGCCAATGTGTATGTTGCAAGTAAAACAGTGACACACAATCTGTTATCAATCAGTACTGTTACACTAATAGGCAAAAATGCGTAGCAGTTAAGGCTCTCAAATGTGGAGTTATTTTTGATGTTGCAAAAAAATGAACAGAGCTAAATAAACACAATCAAACACATATAATCTTATTGTTTAGGTCATTGTTACTTTCACAGCCATCACACTGACACTGTGCCTCACAGATTTTCATATGTAAATCTAAATATGGGGAACGGAGAGCACAATAGAGTGATACCCTATGGAAGGATAGTAGGAGAGTGCTGGTTACTCTCCCCTGGTGGAGTTGTGACTAGTGTTGAGCCACCCCCGTAGTGTTCGAGTTCGGTTCGGTTCGTCGAACACCCGTGTGTTCGCCGAACTGTTCGTCGAACTGTTCGTCGAACACCTTCGAACACCGTTAAAACCAATGGCAGGCAAACAAAAACACATAGAAACACATAGAAAACACCTTCAAAGGTGTCCAAAAGCTGACAAACTGCTCAGAAGACATAACTAACACATGGAAAAGTGACAAGTACATATAGTCATGCGAAAATAAAAGAGGTGGAGGAGTAAAAGGAGGGGGAGACACAGATATAGGCATGTCATGCCCTTCTAAAATCCAAAAAGTGAGAAGCCGACACGGCCAGTCCGCTCCTGCCCGTGCCACCTCCGTGTCGCCGGGTTTGTGCCAGAGCCGCGGTGAACCCTGACGGCCAGCCCCCCTCTCCCAATACTGGTGCCTGTCCGCTGGTGGGTCGAGCGAGCCCCCCTGTGGTGGAGGCAGCTCTAAGCTTTTTAATTTAAATTGTCTCTCTAATTTGAATGAATACACTTTAAATCCATTTACAAGGATCTATTGGAGGGCAAGTCTCATGCCAGCAGCTGCGGTAATTCCAGCTCCAGTAGCGTCCACTAAAGCTGCTGCAGTTAAAAAGCTTTTATAAGGATCGAGCTCGGCTGTCCACCGCAAGGCATCCTACTGCCAGTCCCAGCCCCTATGCCTTGGGGTGCCTCCTGATGCTCTTCACTGAGTATCCCGTGGTCCCGAAGCATTTCCTTTGAAAGAATTAAGTGTCCAAACTACAGGTGGTGTAGCTTGCTTAACAGCCGGGATAATCTGCTGACTAGCAGACACTGCTACTAGGCACAAAGTATTTCCTGGGCTAGATGCAGTTAAAAATTTGTAATTAGATACTCTCGTTGGATGCTGAGAAAGCATTCCATAGAGTCTCCTGGCACGCCATATATGATTCTCTTAAAAAGCTTGGGGTAGGGGTCTAGGGGACCCTTTTATAGCCAAAATCACGGCCCTGTATCGCAATACGTCACCTAGGCTGAAGATAAATGGAACTGTAGCACCCTGAGGGCTCGGTTGCTACAGACGTATTGCACCTCACCCAGAGGTGTGATATCTCACTCTCAGGTAAGGATGGAGTGTGGATCAGGACCCGACACCTGCATGCATTACACCACATTGCCGTGGGGCAGGGCGACCAATATGCCCCTGAGATGGGCACGACAGTCCCTGTCCCTGGCTGGAGTGGGGGGAGGGAACACTGAGGAAGGGGAACCCTGTATTGCAGGAGCAGGGAGGAAGCAGTTCCTGGGTGCATTGAGAAGGGAGTATAAAAGGTGGGCACCATCTTAGTTCAGTGCAGAGAAGTCTGAGCAGAAGTGGCAGGGAGCAGGGGCTCTGCATGAGCTCTGCTCCGGAGGCGGGCCTAGTAACAGAGGCCCAGGCCTGGAAGAGGGAGAAGGAAGGAAGAGGAGCGGAGAAGGCTCCAGGAACGAGGAATGAAGGGATCCCAGGGGTGCGGACGGGCGAGTCGCCACCGCACGCCCGAATCCACCTGCGTGGAGGGGTCAGGCCAAAGGGGGAGACCGGTCCCCGAACTAGTGGAGGCAGGAAACGACCCTCAGCTAGAAACCGGAGGCTCTGACATTTTATGTGGCGCAGCCCCTCGCTACACCCGCTAGGAAGGCACCACATAGGGTCAGGGAAACTGGCGCCAAGTTTACCAAGAGGAGGCCCGAGGCAGCCGACAGAAGTGTTGGTAAGAAAGGCCAGACAAAGGACACACAAAGGGGGTCCTGTGAAGTGCTCCAAAGTTATCTGGGAGTTGTCTGAGCCCCTCACCTGGTGAGCACAGTACGACGTGGGCAGCCGTTACCTGCAGACGTGGTCTGGATAATAAGAACTGTGAGTAAAGGCCCTGAACTGCATCACTGACTCCGTGTCGTTACTGCTGCTGCCCTGCACCATCACCCCCATCCTCCGCATACACTGCCCTGAGGCTATACTCCTCCCGTGGGGAGTTATGCTACGCTCTGCTGCACCCACAACACCAGCCTCAGTGGTCTGCCCTGTAGCGGCGGTTCACTCTGACCGCAATCCACGGGTGGCGTAGTCGGACATTTAAACATGAAAACCACATAAATAGTTCCGCCACTGGTTTGACCGCCCTGAGCCACGGAACTGGGTCGCCGCCACGAAGACTACAACCACCAGCATCCACCAAAAAGGGTCCGGCTCCGGGTGTCCCAAGGCCCAGGGGGTGCGTCAGAACATTTTCATCACCTTTCACAATCACCAATGGGACAAGGCAGTGATGTCCTCTGTCCCCTCTCTTATACATCCTAGTGACGGAGCACCTGCTCTCATCAATTCGCCATAACCCCAATATTAGGTGGATTGAGGTGGGAGGCACCGAGTACAAGTGCTCTCTATTTGCTGATGATGTCCTAGTATATATCACTCAATCACATATATCCATCCATGCTGTTATGGCTGAAATAGATCACTTTGTTACATGGTAAAATTTTAAAATCAATGCAGCGAAGTCTGAGGCCCTCGATGTCTCCCTCCCCAAATCCATATAGGATTCCATCCAGTCCAACTTTCCCTTTGCCTGGCCCTCACAGGGTATCAAATACTTAGGAATTCCTATTCATAGAGACCTCTCCCATTTATGTTATCTTAATTTTGGGCCCTTTATTGAACAACTCCATACAGACCACGGTTGGCAAGTTAGAACTGTAAGATTCACTACGTGAACCACTGGTGTTTTGTGGAAAAGCACATGTACACTGCGTTCCAAATTATTATACAAAAAGTGTTTAGGAGTGATAAGGGAAGAATTTGTTTGTTTGTCAGTTAAACTCATTGATGGTGATGTGTGTCAGGGCTCTTTATATCACTGTAAGCAATTGCAGACACCTGTGCTAATTAGTTTGGCAGGTGTGTCCAATGAAAGGCAAGACTACTTAAGAAGGCTCTCTCACATTATTAAGCAGCCTACATTTTCTGCCAAAATGGGAAAGAAAAAGGATGTGTCGGCTGCTGAGAAGCAACAAATTGTGGAGTGTTTAGGTCAAGGCATGACTACAATCAACATTGTGCGATGATCAGGATGAAGTGTCTTGGCAATCAAGAAGTATGTAGCTGATTCACAGTACACACGTGTGCGTGCTGATAAGGGCAAATTGAGGACTCTTTCCTACAGGCAATTACGTCAGGTTGAAAGAGCAGCGGCAAAAAAGCCTTGTCATAGCAGCAGACAAGTTTTTGAAGCTGCTTGTGCCTCCAACGTCCCCCGAACAACAAGATGCAGGGTCCTTCAGAGGTTTGCAGCTGTGCATGCGCCATCCTGTCGACCTCCTCTATCCACTTCACACAAGCAGAAACGGCTAGCGGGGGGCCAAACATTACATGAAGACTGATTTCAAAACTGTTTTGTTCACGGATGAGTGCCGTGCAGCGCTCGATGGTCCAGATGGATGGAGTGGAGGATGGCTGGTTGATGGACACCCCACGCAAACACAGCTACAGCGCCAACAAGGAGGAGGTGGAGTAATGTTTTGGGCTGGAATCATGGGGAGAGAGATTGTCGGCCCCTTTAGGATCCCTGAAGGCGCTAAAGATGAACTCCATAATGTATGTGGATTTTCTCAAACAGCACTTCCTGCCATGGTTCAAGAAGAAGAACCGTGTATTTCACAGCAAGATCATTTTTCTGCATGATAATGCACCATCTCATGCTGCACATAAAACATCTGCATCTCTGGCTGATATGGGCATAAAAGGGGACAAACTTATGGTGTGACCCCCATGCTCCCCTGACCTCTACCCCATTCAGAACCTTTGGAGCATCATTAAAAGGAGTGTCTATGATGGCGGGAGGCAGTTCACATCTAAGCAATAGCTCTGGGAGGGTATTCTGTCCTCATGCAAAACAATTGAAGCAGAAACCATCCAAAACCTGACAAATTCAATGGACGAGAGAGTTCAGAAGCTCCTTTCGAACAAGGGGTCCTATGTGAAAATGTAACATCACCTAGAATAAAGTTTTGAGTTGAAAACTGTTTGATTTCAGTTTCTAACAACCTGATAATGCTTATAACTTCAAAAATGACCATTTTTTTGGTCTTTATTAAAATGAAAAGGTTGATCGAAAAGTTTGGGGGATCTAAGAGTGTGGCAACCCAGTAGTCATGATTACTTCGAATTCTGACAATATGAGGGTCATGCTGCAGGTAGTGCAGCAAGAAGGCACTTATGTGCCTTGCGCATCTCGGAGCCCCAAAATTATTTTCCGGGCTAGATGCAGCTAAAAATTATTTTTAATTTTAAATCTGGTGAAGCTTTAGTATAGATGGCCTAATAGGATCAGTGCTGCACACTGCTACAAAGCCCAAATTATTTTCCAGTCAAGATACAGATAAACATGATTAGTAATTTGAAAGCTTAAAACGGTTGGTAGGGTGATTTTAACCAATCATCAAGCTTTTACTCTCCCCAGGATGACACAGGGGTAGAAAAGTCGTTTCGGATCCATGATTTGTTCATCTTTATGAACGTGAGTCTGTCTACATTATCAGTGGAGAGCCGCGTGCGCTTATCTGTCAGCACACCACCAGCAGCGCTGAACACACGTTCAGACAGAACGCTGGCTGCGGGGCATGACAAGATCTCCAAGGCGTAAGTGGCTAGCTCCGGCCATTTATCCAGATTGGAAGCCCAAAAAGAGCAAGGGTCCAGTGACACAGTCGTGGCTTCAATGTTTACTTGGAGATACTCCTGTACCATCGTCTCTAGGCGTTGACTATGTGTCAGACTTCTTGTCTCCTGTGGCCTTGCAAAGGATGGGCTAAAAAAGTGGTGAAATGATTCCGCAAAATTGATGTTACCAGCAGATACTGTGGTTCTGTTACGGTTTGAGTGCTGAACACTTGACGGTCCCACGGTTGGCAAGTTGGAACTGTGAGATTCACTACGTGCACCACTGGTATTTTGTGGAAAAGCACATGTAAGATTCTGCAACAGTCTCTGCTGATACTCCTGCATGCGTGCATCCCTTTCTATGGCAGGAATAATTTCTGCAAATTTACTTTTGTACCGGGGATCTAACAGTGTGGCAACCCAGTAGTCAGGATTATTTCTAATTCTCACAATTCGAGGGTCATGTTGCAGGTAGTGCAGCAAGAAGGCACTCATGTGTGTTGCGCATCCAGGAGCACCAAGTCCCTGTTGTGTTGGTGGCGAGGTAACAATCATGCTTCCTTCCTCTGTCCTCTCCCCCCAACCTCGCACAACAGAAATGTGATCAAGGTCTCCCTCATCTGATGAGTCTTCCATCAGTTCGTCCTCCACTTCTTCCTGGGCTCCTGCACCTTCCTCACTAGTTTGGCTGCTACCATGCGCCCTGGTAAAACCATCTCCCCCACCCTCACATGCCTGCCGCCTTGGTGCTGCCGACCGTCTGGACCTTGCAGATGTTAGCCCTTCCGCATACAACTCCTCCTCCTCTACTTCCTCCACCTCCTCTTGTGCCACCACCTGACTCCGAATTCTGTTTAACATGTGCTCCAGCATGTAAATCACCGGAATAGTCATGCTGATAATGGCATCGTCAGCACTAAACATCTTCGTCGCCATTTCAAAACTGTGCAGAAGGGTGCATAGGTCCCTGATCTGAGACCACTCCTCCAGCGTGATTTGCCCCACCTCTGAATCTCGTTGGCCCAGGCTATACGTCAGAACGTATTGCACCAGGGTTTGTCGGTGCTGCCACAGTCGCTGCAACATGTGCAGAGTTGAATTCCACCGGGTAGGCACATCGCATTTTAGCCGGTGAAGTGGCAGGCCCAACGACTTCTGTAGAGATGTAAGTCGCTGAGCTGCGGGATGCGAACGGCGGAAGTGAGCACACAGCGACCGTGCCCTCTGCAGAAGGCCATCTAGTCTGGGATAGTGGGCTAAAAATTGCTGGACAACCAGGTTCAACACGTGAGCCATACAAGGCACGTGTGTGACATTGCCCCGGCGAAGGGCCGCACCCAGGTTTGCAGCATTGTCGCACACGGCCTTCCCTGGTTTCAGGTCCAGTGGAGACAACCATTCATGAAATTGGTTCTCCAGAGCTGACCACAACTCCTCAGCTGTGTGACTCACATTTCCCAGACATTTCAATGTAAAAACCGCCTGATGACGTTGAGCCCTACTGCCAGCATAGTAAGGAGGTGTGCAGGATCCCTTCTGCGCAGTTAGAAAGCTTGTGGCATGACCAGACAGGCTTTGGGTGCAGGTGGAAGACCGAGAGGAGGTTGAGGAGGCAGAAGCAGTGGAGGAACTTTGACATAAAGAGGATTGACGCACAACTCGTGGGGACGGCAAGACTTGGACAGCAGCCCCTTGTCCTGCTGTCACCATAGTTACCCAGTGCCCAGTCAGCGACATGTAACGCCCCTGTCCATGCCTACTCGTCCAAGTGTCTGTGGTGAAATGCACCCTGTCACACACAGAGTTTCTCAAAGAAGCGGTGATGTTGTGTGCGACATGCTGGTGGAGCGCAGGCACACCTTTCTTTGAGAAGTAGTGCCGACTGGGCATCTGGTACTGGGGCACTGCGACGGACATAAGGTCTCGAAAATCCTCTGTGTCCACCAGGCGGAAAGGCAGCATTTCTGTAGCCAAGAGCTTGCAGATGGTGAAATTCAACCTCTTAGCTTTCTCATGGCTAGGAGGAAATGGTCTTTTACTTGTCCACATCTGAGGGACCGAGGGCTGGCTATTGTGCTTAGACGGGGTTGATAAGGGTGTCCCCGGCAAACTGCCGGTCTGTGAGGAAGATGCAGGCGGACATGTTAGGTTGCCTTGATCCAAAGGTGGTGCTATCGATGTCGGACAGCGCTCAACACCAGCTGGTGTTACCACCTCCAAAGAAAATGATGACCTGCCAATCACGCTGGCTGTTGCGGGTAAAGAGGTGGCAGGTCTGCGCCCCAAAACAGGTGTGACTGCTGTCCCCCCAGTCACAGAGGATGAAGAGGCCGCGGATGCACAAGATATGGCAGACGGTGATTGGCCCGGCCGGCTAGGCCGCTTTGTAGCACACTGAGCTTCCCACTGCAACTTATGCTTCATGTCCATGTGCCGGTTCATGCATGAAGTACTCAAACTATGTATTTTTTGGCCTCTACTTAGCTTTTGATGACAAATGTTACAGATAACACGAGTTGGGTCATCTTTATCGATCTGAAAAAATGCCCAGGCTATGCAAGGCTTAGCACCCATGCGACCTGAAGAGCCACCACGACTTGTGGTGAGAGGCAGAGTTGTGTTTGAGGATGCAGTTGTTGACGTGCTTCCAGTACTACGTCTCTGTCCAGGAAGGCGCAACCTGACCTCGTCGTCACTAGCATCTTCCTCCACCTCCTCTGCTGACCTCATCTCTTGGCTGACTGTGGGTTGACAGTAAGTGGGATCTCCGACCTCATCATCATCACCCTGTGCGTTATCACACCCGTCGTTCTCAGAGCCAACCTGTTCCTGCCCTGACAAAAAACTAAAGTTGTCGCTCCAATCAGGTATTTGAGTCTTATCATCGTCTTCCTCATTGTCTCCACCAACAGGAGTTACAGTTTGGGAATGAGGGTCTACATTATGGTCAGAACCTTCTGCGTCTGGTCCTGGATCCGACTCATAAAGATTCTGGGCATCAGTGCAGATCATTTCCTCGTCTGGATTCACAGAAGCGCTGGAGTCGACCTCTGATTCCCAGGCTATAGTATGAGTAAACAGCTCTGCAGACTCAACCATCTGTTCTACCTCATACTCAGACGGGCAGCTGGAGATTTGGGAGCTGTGAGGAAGCAAGTGCGATTTGGGTGACACCTTTGAGGACTGGAGTATTTGTGATGTTGAAGTTGATGTGGAGGAGAGCCCACTTAAAGGAGCACTTGATATCTGTTGAAGCACCTGCTGTTTTTGTGCCTCATCTGGAATTTGTAGCGATTGGCCTGGCCGTAAGAAAGGGATCTTATCACATTGTCCGCTAAAAGAAGTAGACATTTTAGTTTGGCTGGAAGATGGTCTTTCTTCTGCAGATGTTACTGTTGCTTTAACACCTACCCCACGGACACAACCTTTTTTTCCCCTTCCCAACACGCCTATTCCCCTTTCCACCAGCAGCAGGCCTTTTTCCACTCATTTTGGTGGTTAACTAATTCACAACTCTGGAGTTGTTTGCACAAAAAAACAATGGATGGTAACCGAGCAGAGCTGAGAGGCCAAACTGTGGTATTAGGCCAAAACTATTGGCTGGGTTAGATGCAGAAAAAAATTATTTTGAATTTGCAACCTGATGGAGGTCAGTATAGATGGACTAATACAAATAGTCCCACACACTGCTAGAAGCCCAAATATTTTTTCAGAGGTACTGTAGATGCAGATAAAAATTATTTTTAATTTGCAACCTGATGGAGGTCAGTATAGATGGACTAATAGACCAAGTCCCACACACTGCTAGAAGCCCAAATATTTTTTCAGAGCTAGATGCAGAAAAAAATTATATTCAATTTGCAACCTGCTGGAGGTCAGTATAGAAGGACTAATAGAACAAGTCCCACACACTGCTAGAAGCCCAAATATTTTTTCAGAGCTAAATGAAGAAAAAAATTATTTTTAATTTGCAACCTGATGGAGGTCAGTATAGACGGACTAATAGACCAAGTCCCACACACTGCTAGAAGCCCAAATATTTTTTCAGAGCTAAATGAAGAAAAAAATTATTTTTAATTTGCAACCTGATGGAGGTCAGTATAGATGGACTAATAGAACAAGTCCCACACACTGCTAGAAGCCCAAATATTTTTTCAGAGCTAGATGCAGAAAAAAATTATTTTTAATTTGCAACCTGATGGAGGTCAGTATAGATGGACTAATAGACCAAGTCCCACACACCGCTAGAAGCCCAAATATTTTTTCAGAGCTAGATGCAGAAAAAAATTATTTTTCATTTGCAACCTGATGGAGGTCAGTATAGATGGACTAATAGACCAAGTCCCACACACTGCTAGAAGCCCAAATATTTTTTCAGAGCTAGATGCAGAAAAAAATTATTTTTAATTTGCAACCTGATGGAGGTCAGTATAGATGGACTAATAGACCAAGTCCCACACACCGCTAGAAGCCCAAATATTTTTTCAGAGCTATATGCAGAAAAAAAATATTTTTAATTTGCAACCTGATGGAGGTCAGTATAGATGGACTAATAGACCAAGTCCCACACACTGCTAGAAGCCCAAATATTTTTTCAGAGCTAGATGCAGAAAAAAATTATTTTTAATTTGCAACCTGATGGAGGTCAGTATAGATGGACTAATAGACCAAGTCCCACACACCGCTAGAAGCCCAACTATTTTTTCAGAGCTAGATGCAGAAAAAAATTATATTCAATTTGCAACCTGATGGAGGTCAGTATAGAAGGACTAATAGAACAAGTCCCACACACTGCTAGAAGCCCAAATATTTTTTCAGAGCTAAATGAAGAAAAAAATTATTTTTAATTTGCAACCTGATGGAGGTCAGTATAGATGGACTAATAGACCAAGTCCCACACACTGCTAGAAGCCCAAATATTTTTTCAGAGCTAGATGTAGAAAAAAATTATTTTTAATTTGCAACCTGATGGAGGTCAGTATAGATGGACTAATAGACCAAGTCCCACACACTGCTAGAAGCCCAAATATTTTTTCAGAGCTAGATGCAGAAAAAAATTATTTTTAATTTGCAACCTGATGGAGGTCAGTATAGATGGACTAATAGACCAAGTCCCACACACTGCTAGAAGCCCAAATATTTTTTCAGAGCTAGATGCAGAAAAAAATTATTTTTAATTTGCAACCTGATGGAGGTCAGTATAGATGGACTAATAGACCAAGTCCCACACACCGCTAGAAGCCCAACTATTTTTTCAGAGTTAGATGCAGAAAAAAATTATATTCAATTTGCAACCTGATGGAGGTCAGTATAGAAGGACTAATAGAACAAGTCCCACACACTGCTAGAAGCCCAAATATTTTTTCAGAGCTAAATGAAGAAAAAAATTATTTTTAATTTTCAACCTGATGGAGGTCAGTATAGATGGACTAATAGACCAAGTCCCACACACTGCTAGAAGCCCAAATATTTTTTCAGAGCTAGATGCAGAAAAAAATTATATTCAGTTTGCAACCTGATGGAGGTCAGTATAGATGGACTAATAGAATGATGCTATGCCCAAAAGATTTTACTTCACTAGGTGCAGTAAAAAAATTGGTATTCTATACACAGGTGTTATATCTTTCAACACAGATAGGCTACTCCACTGACTAACACACTCTGCAATAGGCCAAAAAGGATTAGCTTTGCTAGATTCAGCCAAATGCTGTGAAAAAAACTTGCACAGCACTGGCACAGACCTGCCTGGCAAAAACTGATAGGAACTCATGTAACCTAGTCCTGAAAAGGACTCCAATTACAATTAGTCTTTACTCCCACAACCTATCTATTTAAGAGCACAGACCTCCCTGATAAAAGTCGTAGGAAATGCTGTAACCTAGTCATTAAAAGGACTGCAATCACAACTATTCCCTACTCCCAAGCTATCTGTATATTTGTGCGAAAATTGGCTTGAAATTAACAAGGTATAGCGCACACAGCAACAGCGGTGCCGTCTAACACGCAGCTGCAGCAGTGAGAAAATGGTGGCGACGGGGAAAATGGCTTGGTCTTATAGGGCAAGGACATGTGACATACACTGCCAATGACACATGCCCTTGCTTGTGTGAAAAAAAGCACTTCGCTCCGTGTGTGCGCTGCTGATAGGCTGACAGATTGCACCTCCCCACTGCAAATGCGGGAAAGAGAAAAAAAAATGGAGATCTTCATTGTTCCTGCAGAGATCCATCCCCTGCCCCTCCCCCCACCCCGCTGTACACTCAAACTGCGTATTAACATTAATTTTCATCATTACTGAGAAAAAATCCAGTTATGATTTTGGTGCACGAACAGTTATCGAACATAACCTCGAACAGCCGAATTTTTCTCAAATTGTTCGTGTTCGCCGAACGGCTCGAACACCGCCCAAAACAGCTCGAATTTGAGATTGGCGAACAGTTCGAGTAGAACAACGCTCATCTCTAGTTGTGACAGGCACAACTCCTATGTAGTAGAATGATGAAATGATGTATGCATGAAGAAAACAGCTGCCCCATGGCTGGTGGAGAAATCCTCCAGGAAATATTGGATCCAGTTGGATGATGATCACGTAAGTAAGTGGGCTGCTCTGCTGGAGTAAATAAATTCTTCAGAGATGATGATGATGAAAAGGCTTTTTATTCACAACGTGTTTCAACGCCATACCAGCGTTTTTTTCAAGTGAAAAAAACAAATGTGACAGATTTTCATATCTCATTCTCAGTTCCTGCCACTTATAAGGCATTAGACTCTTTCATAATTCCCTTTGTCACTGTTCCTAAATCTTAGGAACATGAGCCAAGCTCCCGGTGGTGATTGCATCGGCACAGCTCCTGTACCCCGCACAAACGCCACGTTGTACTCATATGTCAATGGTCGGGAACCCCTATCTGGCCATGACACATGTGAACGTTAAAGGTTGTGAAGGGGTTAAAGGGGTAGTTCCCCAATTGAAAGTTATATATAAGATATGGGATAAATTACAGATTGCTGGGATCCAACTGCTGTGATAGGTGATAAGTGTGGATTTTTTATGTTAATCTGATTTCTCTTAGTTCTAACAGCGGTACAATAATGGGAATTCCACCCCTGTGATCTGGTAGAACAGATGGAATCTAATTAAGTCCTAATGAGTTTGCACCTCCTGACCCAATAAAAGGCCATTCACCCCTCCTACTTTGTGTTTATTGTAAAGTAGAAATTAGGGTGGGATACTTGTGCTGCTGTTAGGTCTAAGGGATAAAACATAAAAAATCCATGCTTCCCTTACTTCCTAACCAGCAGCACACAATGGAGATTTAGCAATCATAAACCCATAGGGAGTGTTCTATTAACCGGAGGAACTCGAAATTGACCGAGAACTGAAAAATTCAGCTTTTATTGGTTGATTAATATGGTGTGAGCACAAACTAAACAGGGAATCTAATCCAGCGGAACCAAGAGGAAGACAATACACTAGAGTGGGCTCCAGAAGGGTAAACATTTGAACAACAATAGTTTAATGACTAGTTTAATTCAACCATCTAAGGTTGGATGAATCTTTGGCCTTTGTATCTCAGGAGACAAATACATTCTCAAAATACCTCATCTTCAAGCTAATAGATTTTAAAACAATAGATCTAGGATTCTCGATCACATTCCTCAAGAGAAAGGTTTATGTCTAAATGCCAAAAGGAGATGATTTATCCAAATTAGTAGTTATGGAGCTTGGGAGAAAAAAAAACTTGGCATTAGCTTAGGTGGCACCGTGTCAAGATAAATCCTCTGACGACAAGGCATAAAGTTCCCTTTATAGACCTGGCACATAGAGGCAGGAAGAAAGTAATTTTTATGAGACAGGTATTTATGCGGGACATCCTAGACAAAAAGCCTAAATGTCTTACTGAGTCAGAGTCCAAATTTACTGGGTAAGAGGATAGTAGGTAAGCCTCTTTATAGTAGACTGTTTCATTATTATTATTATTAAAAAAGATTATTATTATTAACTGTTTTATCAAGGGCTCTTACGATGGCAGGTTCATTCCAACAGACTTCGCTGAAAGGTTCTGAGGGAGAGGATAGTTTTTTAGGACTAAAAGTACCAACCTAGCACAGGTCTGCTTAAGGAAAGTCTTATTTTAAAAGACCGAATGAGGCCACTTACATTAGAAACCTTAGACAAAAGCCTACCAAAAAGCGGATAGAGCTGAAGTTTGGACCTCAAAGGTCAATGAATTCAGGCCTCTTAAAAATACTTCTCGCAGGAAGATTATAATGTTGTTATTCTGCAAGTTGAAGTTATTTACTCCTTTAGCGGAATATCAAGCTGAATAAATCATTTATTCCTACTAGATGTGTTCAGACCTGGACTATGAGAAGGATTTCCTTACCTTCTCTGAGAGTCCCCTACATTATTATAGGGGCTGGCCAACCTTCAGGATGTCAGGTTGAATCTCTTGAGGTCCTGGCAGGGTGCTCTGAGACACTGATTGCAAAGTATGGGGAGTCCCATGAAAAAAACCCAGAAGGTAGGAGGGGCTAAGTGACTTTTAAAACAATCAGGAGGCACTAGCACATTAGGGTTTAATTTGTTTAATTAAAGATACCATCTGTCCTTTTAGTTCACAGAGGTGCAATTACTCATTGTTGTGCTGCTAGTTATGAGGTAAGGGATGTTTCATTTATTGAATACCCCGTTAAATGAATAAAAACAATAATTTAAAAAAATATTTTGAATATTTAGGAAATTAGCCTTCCTTAAAGAGAAGCTATAGCTTTTGAGAAAAACACACAAAATATGAAATTA
The DNA here is from genome assembly GCF_046119375.1 of Phyllobates terribilis. NCBI lineage: Eukaryota > Metazoa > Chordata > Amphibia > Anura > Dendrobatidae > Phyllobates > Phyllobates terribilis. The sequence continues at coordinate 420,500,459 of NW_027362771.1, forward strand.
TACATTTTTTCTCAAATACATGTTCGCAAATAAGATGAATTGCCTCCAGGTTTTACTTTCTAACATAGTGAGGCAAAATCTTGTGAGAATCATCTCTATGGAAAATACCAACTGTAAGTAGGGGAATGATAATATATGGAATCTGAATGGTAAGTTGAGAATTGTACTAAGATTTGGTTAGAATTCTGGGTAAACAAATTACTATATGAGGCAATGGGAGCATCAACTTACCCTTTTCTCTCATAAATTTTCTAAAATCGAAGTACAATTCTGGTGAATAAATTAAGCAATGAATCAAAATATGAAAATGTTCCTAATCTCCTACCAATAGCTTGCACTGGACTTTATACATAATACTACTATATACAGTTGAACCAGAAGTTTACATACACTATATAAAACAACTCATACGCATGTTTTTCTCAATATCTGACATGAAATCAGAATAAACCTTTCCCGCTTAGGTCAATTAGGATTACCATCATTTTTAATATTTGCCAAATGCCAGAATAATGAGAGAGAGAATGTTTTAAGACATTTTTATTACTGACTGCGAAGTCAAAAGTTTCCATACATTTAATTAGTATTTGGTACCATTGCTCTTAAACTGAATGACTTGGGTCAAACGTTTGGGATATCCTTCCACAAGCTTCTCACAATAGTTGCCCACTCCCAGTCCCCTACATATTGTGCTATGTCCCAGTACACAATCAGGAAGTCAAGATGTGACAATGGAGAATCTGACTTCAGCCAACCTCATCCTCTCTCTTTTAAAGTGGCAGCTCTTTTACTACTGGATCAGAGAGGAAATATTTACTTTTTCTAATTACAGTGGGGGAAATAATTATTTGATCCCTTGCTGTTTTTGTAAGTTTGCCCACTGACAAAGACATGAACAGTCTATAATTTTAAGGGTAGGTTAATTTTAACATTGAGAGATAGAATATCCAGAAAAAAATCAGGAAAATCACATTGTATAAATTAGATAATTTTTTTTGCATTTTGCAATGAGAAATAAGTATTTGATCCCATACAAACCATTATGAGTTCTGGCTCCTACAGACCAGTTAGACGCTCCTAATCAACTTGTTACCTGCATTAAAGACAGCTATCTTACATAGTCACCTGTATAAAAGACTCCTGTCCACAAACTCAATTAATCAGTCAGACTCTAACCTCTACAACATGGGCAAGACCAAAGAGCTTTCTAAGGATGTCAAGGACAAGATCATAGACCTGCACAAAGCTGGAATGGGCTACAAAACCATAAGTAAGACGCTGGGTGAGAAGGAGATAACTGTTGGTGCAATAGTAAGAAAATGGAAGAAATACTAATGCAAAAAAATGTATCTAATTTATACAATGTGATTTTCTTGATTTTTTTGGGATATTCTATCTCTCAATGTTAAAATTGACCTCCCCTTAAAATTCTAGACTGTTTATGTCTTTGTCAGTGGATAAACTTACAAAAACAGCAAGGGATAAAATACTTATTTCTCCCACTGTATATACAGTACAGACCAAAAGTTTGAACACACCTTCTCAATTAAAGATTTTTCTGTATTTTCATGAGTATGAAAATTGTACATTCACACTGAAGGCATCAAAACTATGAATTAACACATGTGGAATTATATACTTAACAAAAAAGTGTGAAACAACTGAAAATATGTCTTATATTCTAGGTTCTTCAAAGTAGCCACCTTTTGCTTTGATGACTGCTTTGCACACTCTTGGCATTCCCTTGATGAGCTTCAAGAGGTAGTCACCGGAAATGGTTTTCACTTCACAGGTGTGCCTTGTCAGGTTTAATAAGTGGGATTTCTTGCATTATAAATGGGGTTGGGACCATCAGTTGTGTTGTGCAGAGGTCTGGTGGATACACAGCTGATAGTCCTACTGAATAGACTGTTAGAATTTGTATTATGGCAAGAAAAAAGCAGCTAAGTAAAGAAAAACGAGTGGCCATCATTAATTTAAGAAATAAAGGTCAGTCACTGCAAACAATTGGGAAAACTTTGAAGTGTCCCCAAGTGCAGTTGCAAAAACCATCAAGCGCTACAAAGAAACTTGCTCACATGAGGACCGCCCCAGGAAAGGAAGACCAAGAGTCACCTCTGCTTCTGAGGATAAGTTTATCCGAGTCACCAGCCTCAGAAATCGCAGGTTAACAGCAGCTCAGATTAGAGACCAGGTCAATGCCACACAGAGTTCTAGCAGCAGACACATCTCTTCAACAACTGTTAAGAGGAGACTTTGTGCAACAGGCCTTCATGGTAAAATAGCTGCTAGGAAGCCACTGCTAAGGACAGGCAACAAGCATAAGAGACTTGTTTGGGCTAAAGAACACAAGGAATGCACATTAGACCAGTGGAAATCTGTGCTTTGGTCTGATGAGTCCAAATTTGAGATCTTTGGTTCCAACCACCGTGTCTTTGTGCGACGCAGAAAACGTGAACGGATGGACTCTACTTGCCTGGTTCTCACCGTGAAGCATGGAGGAGGAGGTGTGATGGTGTGGGGGTGCTTTGCTTGTGACACTGTTGGGGATTTATTCAAAATTGAAGGCATACTGAACCAGCATGGCTACCACAGCATCTTGCAGCGGCATGCTATTCCATCCAGTTTGCGTTTAGTTGGACCATCATTTATTTTTCAACAGGACAATGACCCCAAACACACCTCCACGCTGTGTAAGGGCTATTTGACCAAGAAGGAGAGTTAAGGGGTGCTACGCCAGATGATCTGGCCTCCACAGTCACCAGACCTGAACCCAATCGAGATGGTTTGGGGTGAGCTGGACCGCAGAGTGAAGACAAAAGGGCCAACAAGTGCTTAGCATCTCTGGGAACTCCTTCAGGTTTGTTGGAAGACCATTTCCGGTGACTACCTCTTGAAGCTCATCAAGAGAATGCCAAGAGTGTGCAAAGCAATCATCAAAGCAAAAGGTTACTACTTTGAAGAACCTAGAATATGACATATTTTCAGTTGTTTCACACTTTTTTGTTAAGTATATAATTCCACATGTGTTAATTCATAGTTTTGATGCCTTCAGTGTGAATGTACAATTTTCATAGTCATGAAAATACAGAAAAATCTTTAACTGAGAAGGTGTGTCCAAACTTTTGGTCTGTACTGTATATATTTGAAAAGGGGTTTCCTTTTACTTCATGAAGGTTCCCAGGAGGTGATATGCCCTCTTTAAATGTATGATGAATGTGATTGTGTAAGTGGCAGCACAGCAGGCACTAAATTGCATAGGTACCGCATAACCTATTTATAGCATTAGGGTTATATTTGATTTTGAAATTGCCTTATGCACTATGAGAAAATGCAGCATAGAATACTAAATAATGCTTTACAAAACTCAGATATAGCTAGCTTACATGGTAAATCCACAATAACAGTAATTTATATAGGACTAAAGGCTAAAATGCAATGACCAAATTATATAACCATATAGGTATTTTGCTCGTAGTCTTTTTGTTTATGGCATTTATGAGGTTAAATACAACCACTTATATTTTAAACTTCAATTCCTCTCCGTGGGATCCTTATTTCTTCAATTTGTCTGGCTGACAGTAATGATTTATTGTCGTCCTCAGCATCATATGTGTATCATTTTAGACTTAGCTTTGGATATAGAGCAGGAGCATTACTTGTTAGATTCCAGTCTGCACATGTTCTGTATTCTTTAATCCCTATTAATAGCCATTATTTTCTGTTATCTTAATCTCTTCTGAATCTTTCAATGCCACAGTCGCCTCCGATGGTTTCTCCAAACCCCTGAAGAGCAAAGAGGATTGAAGGAAAGTTTAAAAACCTGACTCTGGATCAAAATAAAAATTGGTCCTTAACCCTGTTGCTACCAGCAAGGACAGATGAAACATCACTTTCTTGTGTGGAAGATTCTATATAAGTCGAAATTGGCTTATTTGGAAAGATATGCAGCTTTCACAAAGTTTGGGGAAATGTCATACGTGTTAAAACATCATGCCGCTTGGTGCAATGTCAGGACAAAATAGCTGGATTTGATAGAAAGTAAAAAAGCACTTTTGATGGATAAAAGGAACTTTATAATAGGAAGGGGATATATTTTGTAATATTTTTCTGAACTATAAAACCAAGTATATAATATAGACTACAGACTCCTGATGAAAGTAGAGGAGTACAATCTATGAGACAACTTAACTGTTTTGCCAACTGTCCATAATTGATGGACAGACTGCAATCGTTGGGCACAAAGACAACACACACACACCCAGGTAAAGAAAACCATGACCAGAGGGTGTCCTTACTTCTCTTTTTGCTAACACTTAAATAACTTCCTATTCCTGCAACTACCCAGAGATTCCCAATCCTCCTCCCCACTATGGGCAGGCCCTACAGTTAACCCAGTCTTCCCTACTAACAGGAACTGCAGCCACAGAAGGATAACTATAAAATTCAGTACATCCGTTAGCCAGTGGTTTGTATCTATCCCTGATAGGAACCCTGCCATACCAGATAGTTAGAAAGTAGCAGAAGCCCTATTAGGGTAAAACCAGGAGATACACAATGTCCCAGTCACCGTGAGCAGCGGTGGGACACCGTCTTGTTGTACCATTGAATGAAGTATTCCAAACTCCCCTGATGATTCCTGACATAGGAGAAAACACGTCGAGTGAATATTTGTGGCCAGTATCTTCATACTAGATGTGTTGTGTTTCACTATTCTGAATAACTAGCGGAGTAACCAGTAGTAATTTTGGTTAGATCTTTCCTAGCTATTATATCATTATTGTGATGTAGATTGATCAATTAGGTTGCTTTATTATTACGTTTGAATACATATAGTGTGAATACTCATGACCAGTATCTTCATAACAAATTTATTGTGCTCCACTATACTGAAAAAATACCGGAGTATCCAGTAGGAATTTGGGTGAGACCTTTCCTTTTCATTATATCATTATTTTCATGTGAATCGATCAATTAGGTTGCGTTATTACTATGTTTGAATACATAGAATCTTTCGCATGGAAATTTGATATACAGATTTGTACCGTGACATCTGTATTTATTACATGCGGTATTTACAACACCCGTGGAGGGGTGTTCTGCTTGTTTCTCTTGTTTTTATACGCATCTTTTATATGTGTGTCTTTTTTTAGACTTTTTAATAAATAAATATTAAAGGTTAAGTTTGAGGTCCGATTTTTGATAGTTCCTCACAATACAATACATGTAAAATACATTTAAACAGCAGGAGTTGTCAGAAGAGTGGAACGTCAACCTCACCACCCTCATACACAGTGAGTTGAATCAGTGACAACACACCGTCATGGCCGAAAGTGTTCCAGAAAATGAAGTATTTCTTCCTGAAAATTATTGCAATTACACGTTTTGTTATACACATGTTTATTTACTTTGTCCATATTGGAACAACATAAAAACAGAAAAAAGCAACAATTTTATCAGGACCATTTTGAGGGTTTTGTGTGAAATTATGTCCAATTTGCCTTTTTTTCTGTTTTTTTTCTGTGTTGTTCTAATACAACACAAAGGACATAAACATGTGTATAACAAAACATGTATAATTTCAATAAATTTCTGGGAGAAATACTTCATTTTCTGGAATAATTTCAAGGGTATCAACACCTTTGGCCATGACTGTATCTCAACTACTCTACTCAGGGGTAATCTCAAATTGTGTGTTTAGAAGCACACTGCCATGGCCTTTCACTTCCTTATTTCTGGGACAAGGGGACAGACACTCCTTCTTGACTGACAGTTCTGGTTCAGAAAATTGATCCTACTGCAGAGCTTCTGCTACTTTGAAGTCTAAACTGCTATTACTATATTTACATATAGCGATAATGGGACTTTGAACAAGCACATGGCTCAGGAAAGTGAGAGCAGTTATTAGGAGAGCTGAAAGGTGGTGGCCTAGGGGAGGGGCATGTGATTTTGCAGGACAGATAACAGGTCAGGAGCTGAGAGGGAAGGGAGTTGAGCAGTTAACAGCTGCATAGAACTCAATGGGCTGTTGAGGTGGCTTGGATTTCATGACTTAACTCATCAACCAGAAATGTAGCTACAGCACATACTCGACTAGGCCTTGGTGAGGCCGTTCTCCTTAGCAACAATTCATACACTATGTAAGACAAAAGATCTTATATTAGAAGAACCACAGCAGATAGAAAAAGCCATTCAATTGCAAAGTTGCCTATTTCCATGCTGTCTAACTAAGCAATTTAATAACATGACAGTACTTCTTTTAATGTATAACAGCTTGCTTTTTATGTTGAGCAGAGTAGTTGAGCTTCAAGATGAGAGTATTTATTTGAGTGACGCAGATTTTTGCAATTTGCTTCCTTGTGGATTTAGCAAAATAGCCTTTTTACTAAACTTTAAGGTCCATCAAAAGGTTAAAAATGAAAAAAAAAATTCTACTCACATTACTGTTCCCTTCTTTGGCCCCTACATTCATCACAGTCCCCTGTTGCATTTTCTTATTATGTTTGTTATTCTCAGGGGTCTGAAGACCCACCCCGCCCTGCTAGTGAAGTCACTTGCAGAGCAGCGCTGGTCTCTGCACATCAGGTATTCTGATAATGTACACTAACTTCGCTTTTTTGACGACTCGCTACTGCAGACATGAGCTGGCAAGAGAGCACTCTGTCTTTGAGACCATCGCACAGTGCACATCATGCAGGTTCTATCCCAACCCCTGAAATGAAGGTCACTGGTGATGCGTCTTTCAGGGAGGGGGCAGAGGCTACTGCAGTGACCGCATCCTCTGTCCCCTGATGACACTTCGTTTGAGTATCCCAGCATGCAGTGGGATTCTCAAAGAAAGCATCAAAAAGGAAGTAGGAAAAAAAGAAACGCAGGTAGAGAGTGTAGTTAGGGAATTTTTGATGCAAGTATATTAGATTAAGGCATTAAATAGATAGGAATTTAGGATGAAAAATAATTTGTATTTCGGACCACTCCTTTAAGTAATTGATAAAACAAACCATAAAGCTAACAGCTATTTGTCAGTTTGCAAGGACTTCTGCAAGCTTTGCAATGGGAAATCCAAGCTTCCCACATTACTTTATTGGTGTGGTGAAAGGGGTACTGTTTAATTTGAAGGAAAGAGATTATTTTTGTTTGCTGTGATTTGCAGCCAGAGCAATCACGGGAGAATTCTGCTGTCTCACAGTTAGAGGTGTAACTTGAAGTTCCCTAATTTCTGTCATATAGGTCAAAACCAGTAAGCTCAGAAATAAATAGTTCTATCAAATTTAGTAGAAAACAGCTCCAGAAAACTATGATATGCTATTGCACAGACTTGCAAAGAACTATACTGCCATGTTCTGTAGTATTTGTTTTTTACGAAATTTCTATTATGGATTAATTGAGGTAAAGACTGAATGGAAATTAGGAATATATTTTTTATATATGAATGTACAGCAAACAAAATAAACAATTGCCTACAGCCTTCTGCAGTGTCTGACATATTAGAAATTGGATTGCTTTGAGCAATTGTCTTGCATTATCTATGGAATATGAATTGTCTCCCAATATTTATACAGCATGCATCATTTAATCATTGTCCTGTATAATTGCTAGTGTTCGGCCTCACTAACAATATTTATTAGTGGAAGCCTTCCGGTCAGACATAACGTACAGCCGTGGGCTCAAAGTTGTTAGGAAGCAAAGTGAATTAAAGCTGTCTTCAAATATTACTGAAATAAAAATGTTGATGAAAAATTGCTACAAACCAGGGCTTATCAAAGCGAATTCAACTTACAGTACAGACCAAAAGTTTGGACACACCTTCTCATTTAAAGACTTTTCTGTATTTTCCGGACTATGAAAATTGTACATTCACACTGAAGGCATCAAAACTATGAATTAACACATGTGGAATTATATACTTAACAAAAAAGTGTGAAACAACTGAAAATATGTCTTATATTCTAGGTTCTTCAAAGTAGCCACGTTTTGCTTTGATGACTGCTTTGCACACTCTTGGCATTCTCTTGATGAGCTTCAAGAGGTAGTCACCGGAAATGGTCTTCCAACAATCTTGAAGGAGATCCCAGAGATGCTTAGCACTTGTTGGCCCTTTTGCCTTCACTCTGCTGTCCAGCTCACCCCAAACCATCTCGATTGGGTTCAGGTCTGGTGACTTTGGAGGCCAGGTCATCTGGCGTAGCACCCCATCACTCTCCTTCTTGGTCAAATAGCCCTTACACAGCCTGGAGGTGTGTTTGGGGTCATTGTCCTGTTGAAAAATAAATGATGGTCCAACTAAACGCAAACCGAATGGAATAGCATGCCGCTGCAAGATGCTGTGGTAGACATGCTGGTTCAGTAAGCCTTCAATTTTGAATAAATCCCCAACAGTGTCACCAGCAAAGCACCCCCACACCATCACACCTCCTCCTCCATGCTTCACGGTGGGAACCAGGCATGTAGAGTCCATCCGTTCACCTTTTCTGCGTCGCTCAAAGACACGGTGGTTGGAACCAAAGATCTCAAATTTGGACTCATCAGACCAAAGCACAGATTTCCACTGGTCTAATGTCCATTCCTTGTGTTCTTTAGCCCAAACAAGTCTATTCTGCTTGTTGCCAGTCCTTAGCAGTGGTTTCCTAGCAGCTATTTTACCATGAAGGCCTGCTGCACAAAGTCTCCTCTTAACAGTTGTTGTAGAGATGTGTCTGCTGCTAGAACTCTGTGTGGCATTGACCTGGTCTCTAATCTGAGCTGCTGTTAACCTGCGATTTCTGAAGCTGGTGACTCGGATAAACTTATCCTCAGAAGCAGAGGTGACTCTTGGTCTTTCTTTTCTGGGGCGGTCCTCATGTGAGCCAGTTTCCTTGTAGCGCTTGATGGTTTTTGCAACTGTACTTGGGGACACTTTCAAAGTTTTCCCAATTTTTCGGACTGACTGACCTTCATTTCTTAAAGCAATGATGGCCACTCGTTTTTCTTTATTTAGCTGCTTTTTTCTTGCCATAATGCAAATTCTAACAGTCTATTCAGTAGAACTATCAGCTGTGTATCCACCAGACTTCTGCACAACACAACTGATGGTCCCAACCCCATTTATAAGGCAAGAAATCCCACTTATTAAACCTGACAGGGCACACCTGTGAAGTGAAAACCATTTCCGGTGACTACCTCTTGAAGCTCATCAAGAGAATGCCAAGAGTGTGCAAAGCAGTCATCAACGCAAAAGGTGGCTACTTTGAAGAACCGAGAATATAAGACATATTTTCAGTTGTTTCACACTTTTTTGTTAAGTATATAATTCCACATGTGTTAATTCATAGTTTTGATGCCTTCAGTGTGAATGTACAATTTTCATAGTCAGGAAAATACAGAAAAATCTTTAAATGAGAAGGTGTGTCCAAACTTTTGGTCTGTACTGTATATGTTCACAAATGATCTTATTCTTTATATTTTACTTTGGAAAGCAGCAGTTTGTGTCTTAGATCTGCTCCTCACAGTGTAATTTTGGACAGGAGGTTATATCCATTAGCAGAAATTTTGGAATCATGAAGAATTTTAAGTATATATGACTACTGTTATTCTCTCTCCTTTTATAGGGCTCTCCCAAAATAATATATACTGTGCGATATGTTTTTCTTTTTAAAGAGGAATTTTCAACAGTTTTAGCATGTCAAACCCCTTCACCCCCAAGCAGTGTCGGAATGGGGTGCCAAGGTCCCTCCAGTAGCCAACTGAACGGGCTCACATTTCAGCTAAATGCAAATGTGACATTATCCTCAATCACAAATTTATATAAGAATGGATTGGGTAGATTGTTAAATGAATAAGATGGGGCCTTTGTCTGTACATAGTGATTCAAGTATATTGTGCCAAGTACTGCTCATATACGAGGGTGGTGGCCCACTCTTGCACAGGGCCCACCAGAGGATTCTCCTGTTCTCCTGTGAGCCAGTCCGAGCCTGCCCAAAGTCTGTTTTTACCTTCATGACTAGGAAAATTTTTCAATTCTGACCAGTGTCAATATCCCAGTTATTCTGAGAATGTTTTTTCGTGACACATTGTATTTCATGACGCTATTACATTTTGGTCAATAGGCTTTGCGTTTCTTTATGAAAATATTGAAAATTTGACAAATATTTTGAAAAATGTGCAATTTGTGAACTTTGAATTTTTATGTCCTCAAAACAAATAGTCATACCACACAAAAACAATTAATAAATAACATTTACCATATGTCTACTTTATGTCAGTATCATTTCTAAACACATTTTTTTGTTAGGAAATTACAAGGGTTGAAAAATTAGCAGTAATATTTACTTTTTCCAATGAAATGTACAGATCCTATTATTTAGGGGCCAATTCACTTTTGAAGTGACCTACAGTGCCCAAACTTTTACATGCCACTGTATATGTCAGAAAACCACCAAACAACATCCCATTGTAAAAATGGCACCCCTCACAGTATTCAAAACTGCATTCAGAAAGGTGATTAACCCTTCAGGTGCTTCACATGAATAATTTTTAGCTATTTTATTTATTATGTTTTGCTTATATAGTGCCATCATATTCAGGATAATAGTAAAATGGAAGAAAATAATGAAAAATTACGTGTTTTTCACTAAAATGTTGTTTTAACTCCAAATTTTGAATTTTAACAAGGGTAACAGGAGAAAATAGATCACATAATTTGTTGTGCAATTTCTCCTGAGTATGCTGATGCTCAATATGTGGTTGTAATCTTCAGTATGTGCACACAGTAGGGCTCAGAACAGAAGGACCGCTATTTGACTTTTCGAGCGCAGATTTGGCCTGAATTGACTACAGACACCATGCTGCATTTGAAAAGCCCCCAATCTGCCAAAGCAGTAGAAACCCCCCACAAGTGACACCATTTCAGAAATTATACTCCTCGAGGAATTTATCTAGGGGCTTTGTGAACATTTTGAACCCAAATGCTTTATGTTCACAAGGGTAACAGGAGAAAATGGATCAACCAATTTGTTGTGCAATTTCTCCTGAGTATGCCAATGCCCAATATTTGAGGGAAAACAACTGTTGGGCTTGGAAGAGAAAGAACACTATTTTACTTTTCGAGCTTTGGCAGGAATAGACTATGGGTGCCATATCGCATTTGAAGAGCAGCTATAGTGCAAAAATAGTAAAAAATCCCACATTTGACCCCATTTTGAAAACTACACCTCTTAAGGAATTCATCAAGGGGTGTAGTGAGCATTTTATATCCACAGATGATTCACAGAATTTTTTAACATTGGACTGTGGAAATAACATTTTTTTTCCACTAAAATGTTTTCACCCTGTTTTTAATTTTCAAAATGGAAAATAGGAGAAAATGGACCACATAATTTGGTACACAATTTTTCCTGAGTATGCCAATACCCTATATTTTATTGGAAACTAATATTCAGGCACAGTGCAAAGCTGAGAGGGGACAGAGTGCCATATTAAAATGCAGATATTACTGGAATAGTTTGCGGGTGTCATGTCACATTGGCAGAGCTTCTGAGGTACCAGAACAGCAGAACCCTATATAAGTGACCCCATTTTACAAACTGCACCCCTCAGTGAATACATCTAGTGATGCTGTGAGCATATTGACACCACATTCCATATACCCTGTGACAAATTTCATAAAGATTCTACGAATCTAAATGTCCTAACGTATTGCCACAATCAAGGCACAAGTTTTTCTATATGAATGCACCTACTGTAACTTATCAATCAAGCTTCACCACTTCTACTTCAGTAACTGAGTGTACAGTAGTGTTGAGCATTCCGATACTGAAATATCGGGTATCGGCCGATATTCGCGGTATCGGAATTCCAATACTTAATTCCGATACTTTTGCAATATCGTATACCGGAATCGGAAGTTCCCATAATGCAATGAGCCAGTTTCATTTTATTCAGCCAAGGAGGATCCTAAGAAGTGTGGGCACATCCTGTTAGGCATGTAGGCATCTTAACTAATGGCATGGCTGTGATTTACTGCTGAAATGATGTCATGATGCACTATAAAAGCCGCCGCCGCCATTTTGAGCTCACTCTGCTGTGAATTCAGTTAGGGATAGGACGCTGTTGTTCTGAGGGACAGTTTTAGCTACCTATTTGGTCTATTCTGCTTTACCCAAGCTACTTTATAAATCGCTGTGCCTTGCAGCGCTAGTGCACAGTTCTCTGTGCTGTTCACCGCTGTCTGCAAGGTCTGTGTGTGTGAGTGCAGCTCACCCTGTAGTGTGTGCTTCAGCCACGTCTGGTTGTAGTGCACTCAGTGTGTGTCACTGCCTCATACATTGTCCTTTTTTGCCAATTCATAATTTTTCCTGATTTCTCCTATTAGTGTGGTGGTTCCATCCGTATTTAGCTACATTGGTTCCAAACACACTATATAGGTGTAGTTAGAGGAGCCTTTCTGCAGCATTGTGCCCTGCAGCCCCAGCCAGATTAGTATTAGCCTATTTTTTGTAGCCTCATCTATTGCATTGTAGGTTACCTTCCTACATTGTAATAGCTACAAAAAGTTTGTGATACTATCGGTATTACATCTTTGGGCACATCCAGTGTCTTTTTGTGACAAAAAAAACCTAAATAAAGTTCACCAAACACTCCACTTTACAGTTGTGTAGGCCACATTAGCTCATATTAAAGTCTAGTCCACACTTTATAAAATTAGTGCTTCTTATACCTGTTAGCAGCTGTTCTGGAATAAGCACACTAAGCCCTTACTACTTTTCTGCCTATCTTTATCAGTCTACCAAGATGAAGAAGGCAGGGAGTAAGGCATGTGGTCGTGGTCGTGGGCGTGGGCGTGGAGTTTCTGCAGGGAGAGGACGTGAGGATTCTGTGCCTGCAGGGAGAGGACGTGGGGATTCTGTGCCTGCTGCGGGCACCAGTGACTCAGCATCCCCCAGTTTTACCAGGGAACAGTCCTTTATGCGCAGCTTTGTAGTAACTAGCCGTACCCCACTGCTGCGGGAGGACCAAATTGAAGCCGTTGTCGGATGGATGGCAGCTAACGCATCGACTTCAATTAGTTCCAGATCCTCTCAGGTCCTGAGCAGTGAAGAGCACCCATCTGTCTCTTCACCACCTGCCAAATTGCCCAGGCAGTCAGAGAGCCCTGGACAGGAGCCATCTCTACTTCTGTTCTCTGAATCTCTTGGCTTGGAAAGAGGGGGCCAGCCAAGCAGAATTCGAGAATTTGAAGAAGAGGTAGTATGCAGTGATGCGCAACCGTTTTGTCTCTCTGAATCTGAAGAGGCGGGTGGGCCAGTGCCTATGGTCAGCAGCACACCTCAGTACGCATCTGATGATGAGACTCAGGTGCCACTTTCTGGTGCGTACTGTGCTGTCGAGACTACCCAGGAGAAGCAGTTGTTTGAAGAGGGTGGTGTAGATGATGAGGTCCTTGACCCATCATGGCGTGAGGGACAGGAAGGTAGTGGGAGCAGCTCTGAGGAAGAGATTCCCCGAACAGCCCAAAAAGGAGGGAGAGGGAGGGGGCAGACTTGGTTGCCTGTAGCCTCCACTTCGGCACCCATTAAGAGCATGGCTCTTCCAAAATCCAAAGCGGGCGCTCCCAAGACTTGCAGTGCTTGGTCCTTTTTTGACACAGTTGCAGATGACATTTGCTTTGTCAAATGCAAGCTGTGTAATCAGAAGGTGAAAACAGGGAAAAGTGTCAGCAACCTCAATACCACAAATATGTGGAAACATGTGCGGACCAAGCACGTGGTGGAGTTACAAAAACACACTGAAGACCTAGGCCAACCTACAGCGCCACCTACCACCTCTTCAGCTCGTGTTGTAGCCTCTTCCTCCAGCTCACACACAGCTGGTTCAGCTTCCTCACAGGATCGCCATGGAAGAATCTCTGGCACTGGTGTACAGAGACACAGTGTAATTCCACCCACAGCACCACTTTTCCAGTCATCCTCACACTCCCAGGCCAGTCTACAGCCATCGTTAGCACAGGCATGGGAGAAAAGGCGCCCATACTCGGCAAACCACCCCCGAGCACAGGCTCTGAATGCTGGCATTGCTAAACTACTGGCCCTTGAAATGCTATCATTCAGGCTGGTGGAGACTGACACCTTCCGTAACTTTATGGCATTGGCAGTCCCACAATACAACGTGCCCAGCCGCTTTTATTTCAGCAGGCAAGCCGTCCCTGCCCTGCAACATCATGTGGAGGGAAAAATTAAACATGCGCTACAAAACGCTGTCAGTAGCAAGGTCCACCTGACCACCGATGCGTGGACCAGTAAGCATGGACAGGGACGATACCTTTCCCTCACTGCCCATTGGGTAAATGTTGTGGAGCCGGGTACAGATCTTGAGAGTGGCGCTGTACGTGTTCTGCCAACTCCAAGGATTGCAGGAATCCAGTCTGTACACATTGACTCCTCCACATACTCCAGTTCCTCTGAATCAGCGCTGCAGGAGCCGTCACGGTCTACCTCCACATCGACCCGTGAACGGTTACCTGTTATGATGACCGATATGAGCACAGCCGTGGCCAAACGTCAACAGGCCGTATTAAAATTAATTTCTTTGGGGAATCGAAGCCACACAGTGCAGGAGCTCTGGAATGCCATCAAGCAGCAGAGCGACGTGTGGCTTGTGCCAGCGAATGTCCAGCCAGGCATGGTAGTGTGTGACAATGGCCGAAATCTGGTGGCAGCTTTGGGCCTAGGCAACCTCACTCACATCCCATGTCTGGCACATGTGCTCAACTTGGTCGTGCAGAGTTTTTTGAGGGACTATCCGGATCTTGATGCACTGCTTCACAAGGTCCGCATAGAGTGCGCTCACTTGCGGCGTTCCAGCAACGCAAGATCACGCATTGCAGCTCTGCAGCGCCGATTACGTCTTCCGGAACATCGTATCATATGTGACCTACCCACCAGGTGGAATTCAGCGTTACATATGTTGGAGAGGTTGTGTGAGCAGCAGGCAGCAGTAATGGAGTACCAGCTGCAGCAGGCGCAAACAAGTGGCAGTGCGCGCCGTTCACACTTCACCACCACTGAGTGGGCCCCTATGAAGGACATTTGCCACGTTTTGCGTGCCTCCGATTATTCCACGCGGATGGCGAGTGCAGATGATGCACTAGTCAGCATGACTATCCCCCTTTTCTGCCTGCTTGAAAAAACACTGCAAGCACTAAGGGACAAGGTTTTGGAAGAGGTGGAGGATGAGGAGTTACAAATGCCATCTGCTTCTTTACAGTCTGCGCAACATGGTTCCTCACAAAGGCCTAGGCAGGGGACACTTTGTGAGGAGGATGAGGAGGAGTCAATGGATGAGGAAGACATCTGTCCAGAGGAGGGAGGTACACAATGCTCTAGTAGTCAGTATCTAGAGCGAGGGTGGGGTGATGCAGAGCAGGCAGAGATCACGCCTCAAGCAGGGGACAGCGTTTCTTGGCCAGTTGGCAGTCTGCAGCACATGGTTGATTTCATGCTGCAGTGCCTGAGAAACGACCGCCGCATCGCCCACATTCTCAACACGGCTGATTATTGGGTGTCCACCCTCCTAGATCCTCGCTACCGGGACAACTTACAAAGCCTCATAACACCATTGAACCGGGAGCGTAAAATGCGGGAGTACCAAGACGCACTGGTGCATTCCATCATGTTCTCCATTCTAACCGAGAGCAGTGCTGCTAGTGCTTTACAAAGCAGCTCAGTGCGTCGAGGCAGTGGAGGAAGCTCTGCACAAAGAGGGAGCAGAAGCAGCGCCTCAGCACAAGGCAAGACCAGTATGGCCCAAATGTGGCAAAGTTTTGTGTCCCCGCCGCCACAAATGTCTAAACCATCACAGACGGCTCCAGTCAGCAGGAGGCAACGTTTCCGTCAGATGGTGACAGACTACATGTCTTGCCCTCTTAGTGTACTCCCAGACGGCTCTTCTCCCTTCAAGTTTTGGGTCTGTAAGCTGGATACATGGCCAGAGCTTAGTCAGTATGCATTGGAGGTGCTAGCTTGCCCTGCTGCTAGTGTATTATCGGAACACGTCTTTAGTGCCGCAGGTGGTGTACTAACAGACCGTCGCATGCGACTATCCTCCGATAACGTTGACCGGCTTACTTTTCTCAAAATGATCAAGGCCTGGATCTCTCATGTATTTGCCAGTCCTCTTCCAGAATAAATAATTAATTGGCAACAGTATCCAGGACTCCTGTTGTGTTCATGTTTCTACCACCTGAACTGTAATCCCTGAGCTCCAACACCGCCAGTTGGCGCTCAGAAGTGCTGTCTGCACAGTCAACACTTGCTGCCGTGTTATTGGGGTTCAGTAACGTCAGCTGTTCCTCTGCTGTGCGGACGGCAATTTCTCCTGCTCTGTCCACATTCTCACTACTACAGATTTTAAAGTTGCTCCAATTACACCTCTGGCTCCTCTGTTTTAAGTATTATCCCTGAGCTCCAACACCGCCAGTTGGCGCTCAGAAGTGCCGTCTGCACAGTCAACACTTGCTGCCGTGTTATTGGGGGTTCAGTAATGTCAGCTGATCCCCAGCTGTGTGTCCGGCAAATTCTCTTGCTTTGTCCACATCCACTGTACTACTGATTTAAAACTTGCTCCAATTACACCTCTGGCTCCTCTGTTTTTAGTATTTACTCTGGGCTCCAATACCGCTAGTTGCTGCTCAGAAGTGCCGTCTGCACAGTCAACGCTTGCTCCAGTGTTATTGGGGTTCAGTAACGTCAGCTGATCCCCAGCTGTGTGTCCGGCAAATTCTCCTGCTTTGTCCACATCCACTGTACTACTGATTTAAAACTTGCTCCAATTACACCTTTGGCTCCTCTGTTTTTAGTATTTACCCTGGGCTCCAATACCGCTAGTTGCTGCTCAGAAGTGCCGTCTGCACAGTCAACGCTTGCTCCAGTGTTATTGGGGTTCAGTAACGTCAGCTGATCCCCAGCTGTGTGTCCGGCAAATTCTCCTGCTTTGTCCACATCCACTGTACTACTGATTTAAAACTTGCTCCAATTACACCTCTGGCTCCTCTGTTTTTAGTATTTACCCTGGGCTCCAATACCGCTAGTTGCTGCTCAGAAGTGCCGTCTGCACAGTCAACACTTGCTCCAGTGTTATTGGGGTTCAGTAACGTCAGCTGATCCCCAGCTGTGTGTCCGGCAAATTCTCCTGCTTTGTCCACATCCACTGTACTACTGATTTAAAACTTGCTCCAATTACACCTCTAGCTCCTCTGTTTTTAGTATTTACCCTGGGCTCCAATACTGCTAGTTGCTGCTCAGAAGTGCCATCTGCACAGTCAACGCTTGCTCCAGTGTTATTGGGGTTCAGTAACGTCAGCTGATCCCCAGCTGTGTGTCCGGCAAATTCTCCTGCTTTGTCCACATCCACTGTACTACTGATTTAAAACTTGCTCCAATTACACCTCTAGCTCCTCTGTTTTTAGTATTTACCCTGGGCTCCAATACTGCTAGTTGCTGCTCAGAAGTGCCATCTGCACAGTCAACGCTTGCTCCAGTGTTATTGGGGTTCAGTAACGTCAGCTGATCCCCAGCTGTGTGTCCGGCAAATTCTCCTGCTTTGTCCACATCCACTGTACTACTGATTTAAAACTTGCTCCAATTACACCTCTGGCTCCTCTGTTTTTAGTATTTATCCTGGGCTCCAATACCGCTAGTTGCTGCTCAGAAGTGCCGTCTGCACAGTCAACGCTTGCTCCAGTGTTATTGGGGTTCAGTAACGTCAGCTGATCCCCAGCTGTGTGTCCGGCAATTTCTCTTGCTCTGTCCACATTCACACTACTACAGATTTTAAAGTTGCTCCAATTACGCCTCTGGCTCCACTCTGTTTTTAGTGTTTACCCTGGGTTCCAGCACCGCCAGCTGTTCCCCAGCAGTGTCTTTGGCACGGGTACTCCCTCCTGCCCAGCCTGGTTCCAGCACGCCAGCTGTTTCTGGGTAGTGTCAACGTCACTTTGCCTCCAATGCGTTGTCCTGTCGTGTTGCGGTCGGGTTAGCCGACTGTATGGTGCCTGCAGTTTAGGTGACTCCTATGTGGGCTGCGGGATCTGGCGATGAAGGCTGATTCCATAGTGCCAATAGGTCAAGCACACCCTGTAGGACTGGGGGTTTTGGTAACTGCGGCCGGCTTCGCGGCCTTGAAACTTTTTTTTACATGGGTACCTTCTGCAACCCATCTGGGTTCCAGTACGGTCAGCTGGTCCTCGTTAGTTCCATTTGCTCTTGTACCTTCTACTACCCATCCGGGTTCCAGTACCGTCAGCTGGTTCTCGGCAGTGCCTTTGACTTAGGTGCCTCCTTCTCGGTATCCAAGTTCCACCAACGTCTGCTGGTCCTTGGTAGTGCTTTCTGGCACAGGTACCTCCTGCTTAGTAACTGAGTTCCAGTACGTCAGCTGGTCTTCGGTAGTTCCATTGGCTCTTGCACCTTCTGCTACCCATCCCGGTTCCAGTACCGTCAGCTGGTTCTCGGCAGTGTATTTGGCACGGGTACTCCCTCCTGCCCAGCCTGGTTCCAGCACGCCAGCTGTTTCCGGGTAGTGTCAACGTCACTTTGCCTCCAATGCATTGTCCTGTCGTGTTGCGGTCGGGTTAGCCGACTCTATGGTGCCTGCAGTTTAGGTGACTCCTATGTGGACTGCGGGATCTGGCAATGAAGGCTGGTTCCATAGTGCCAATAGGACAAGCACCCCCTGTAGGACTGTGGGTTTTGGTAACTGCGGCCGGCTCGCGGCCTTGAAACTTTTTTTTACATGGGTACCATCTGCTACCCATCCGGATTCCAGTACCGTCAGCTGGTTCTCGGCAGTGCCTTTGGCTTAGGTGCCTCCTTCTCGGTATCCAAGTTCCACCAACCTCTGCTGGTCCTTGGTAGTGCTTTCTGGCACAGGTACCTCCTGCTTAGTAACCGAGTTCCAGTACCGTCAGCTGGTCTTCGGTAGTTCCATTGGCTCTTGTACCTTATGCTACCCATCCAGGTTCCAGTACCGTCAGCTGGTCCTCATTAGTTCCATTTGCTCTTGTACCTTCTACTACCCATCCGGGTTCCAGTACCGTCATCTGGTTCTCGGCAGTGCCTTTGGCTTAGGTGCCTACTTCTCGGTATCCAAGTTCCACCAACGTCTGCTGGTCCTTGGTAGTGCTTTCTGGCACAGGTACCTCCTGCTTAGTAACCGAGTTCCAGTACCGTCAGCTGGTCTTCGGTAGTTCCATTGGCTCTTGTACCTTCTGCTACCCATCTGGGTTCCAGTACCATCAGCTGGTCCTCGTTAGTTCCATTTGCTCTTGTACCTTTTACTACCCATCCGGGTTCCAGTACCGTCAGCTGGTTCTCGGCAGTGCCTTTGGCTTAGGTGCCTCCTTCTCGGTATCCAAGTTCCACCATCGTCTGCCGGTCCTTGGTAGTGCTTTCTGGCACAGGTACCTCCTGCTTAGTAACCGAGTTCCAGTACCGTCAGCTGGTCTTCGGTAGTTCCATTGGCTCTTGTACCTTCTGCTACCCATCCGGGTTCCAGTACCGTCAGCTGGTTCTCTGCAGATTCTTTGGCACGGGTACTCCCTCCTGCCCAGCCTGGTTCCAGCACGCCAGCTGTTTCCGGGTAGTGTCAACGTCACTTTGCCTCCAATGCGTTGTCCTGTCGTGTTGCGGTCGGGTTAGCCGACTCTATGGTGCCTGCAGTTTAGGTGACTCCTATGTGGGCTGGGGTATCTGGCAATGAAGGCTGGTTCCATAGTGCCAATAGGACAAGCACCCCCTGTAGGACTGTGGGTTTTGGTAACTGCGGCCGGCTTGCGGCCTTGAAACTTTTTTTTACATGGGTACCTTCTGCTACCCATCCGGGTTCCAGTACCGTCAGCTGGTTCTCGGCAGTGCCTTTGGCTTAGGTGCCTCCTTCTCGGTATCCAAGTTCCACCAATGTCTGCTGGTCCTTGGTAGTGTTGAGCAACCCCCGTAGTGTTTGATTTCGGTTCGGTTCGTCGAACACCCGTGTGTTCGCCGAACTGTTCGTCGAACTGTTCGTCGAACACCTTCGAACACCGTTAAAACCAATGGCAGGCAAACAAAAACACATAGAAACACATAGAAAACACCTTCAAAGGTGTCCAAAAGCTGACAAACTGCTCAGAAGACACAACTAACACATGGAAAAGTGACAAGTACATATAGTCATGCGAAAAGAAAAGAGGTGGAGGAGTAAAAGGAGGGGGAGACACAGATATAGGCATGTCATGCCCTTCTAAAATCCAAAAAGTGAGAAGCCGAGATGGCCAGTCCGCTCCTGCCCGTGCCACCTCCGTGTCGCCGGGTTTGTGCCAGAGCCGCGGTGAACCCTGACGGCCAGCCCCCCTCTCCCAATACTGGTGCCTGTCCGCTGGGGGGTCGAGAGAGCCCCCCTGTGGTGGAGGCAGCTCTAAGCTTTTTAAGTTAAATTGTCCCTCTAATTTGAATGAATACACTTTAAATCCATTTACAAGGATCTATTGGAGGGCAAGTCTCATGCCAGCAGCCGCGTAATTCCAGCTCCAGTAGCGTCCACTAAAGCTGCTGCAGTTAAAAAGCTTTTATAAGGATCGAGCTCGGCTGTCCACCGCAAGGCATCCTAGTGCCAGTCCCAGCCCCTATGCCTTGGGGTGCCTCCTGATGCTCTTCACTAAGTGTCCCGTGGTCCCGAAGCATTTCCTTTGAAAAAATTAAGTGTCCAAACTACAGGTGGTGTAGCTTGCTTAACAGCCGGGATAATCCGCTGACTAGCAGACACTGCTACTAGGCACAAAGTATTTCCTGGGCTAGATGCAGTTAAAAATTTGTAAGTAGATACTCTCGTTGGATGCTGAGAAAGCATTCCATAGAGTCTCCTGGCACGCCATATATGATTCTCTTAAAAAGCTTGGGGTAGGGGTCTAGGGGACCCTTTTATAGCCAAAATCACGGCCCTGTATCACAGTACGTCACCTAGGCTGAAGATAAATGGAACTGTAGCACCGAGGGCTCTGTTGCTACAGACGTATTGCACCTCACCCAGAGGTGTGATATCTCACTCTCAGATAAGGATGGAGTGTGGATCAGGACCCGACACCTGCATGCATTACACCACATTGCCGTGGGGCAGGGCGACCAATATGCCCCTGAGATGGGCACGACAGTCCCTGTCCCTGGCTGGAGTGGGGGGAGGGAACACTGAGGAAGGGGAACCCTGCAGTGCAGGAGCAGGGAGGAAGCAGTTCCTGGGTGCATTGAGAAGTGAGTATAAAAGGTGGGCACCATCTTAGTTCAGTGCAGAGAAGTCTGAGCAGTAGTGGCAGGGAGCAGGGGCTCTGCATGAGCTCTGCTCCGGAGGCGGGCCTAGTAACAGAGGCCCAGGCCTGCAAGAGGGAGAAGGAAGGAAGAGGAGCGGAGAAGGCTCCAGGAACGAGGAATGAAGGGATCCCAGGGGTGCGGACGGGCGAGTCGCCACCGCACGCCCGAATCCACCTGCGTGGAGGGGTCAGGCCAAAGGGGGAGACCGGTCCCCGAACTAGTGGAGGCAGGAAACGACCCTCAGCTAGAAACCGGAGGCTCTGACATTTTATGTGGCGCAGCCCCTTGCTCCACCCGTTAGGAAGGCACCACATAGGGTCAGGGAAACTGGCGCCAAGTTTACCAAGAGGAGGCCCGAGGCAGCCGGACAGAAGTGTTGGTAAGAAAGGCCAGACAAAGGACACACAAAGGGGGTCCTGTGAAGCGCTCCAAAGTTATCTGGGAGTTGTCTGAGCCCCTCACCTGGTGAGCACAGTACGACGTGCGCAGCCGTTACCTGCAGACGTGGTCTGGATAATAAGAACTGTGAGTAAAGGCCCTGAACTGCATCACTGACTCCGTGTCGTTACTGCTGCTGCCCTGCACCATCACCCCCATCCTCCGCATACACTGCCCTGAGGCTATACTCCTCCCGTGGGGAGTTATGCTACGCTCTGCTGCACCCACAACACCAGCCTTAGCGGTCTGCCCTGTAGCGGCGGTTCACTCTGACCGCAATCCACGGGTGGCGTAGTCGGACATTTAAACATCAAAACCACATAAATAGTTCCGCCACTGGTTTGACCGCCCTGAGCCACGGAACCGGATCGCCGCCACGAAGACTACAACCACCAGCATCCACCAAAAAGGGTCCGGCTCCGGGTGTCCCAAGGCCCAGGGGGTGCGTCAGAACATTTTCATCACCTTTCACAATCACCAATGGGACAAGGCAGGGATGTCCTCTGTCCCCTCTCTTATACATCCTAGTGACGGAGCACCTGCTCTCATCAATTCGCCATAACCCCAATATTAGGTGGATTGAGGTGGGAGGCACCGAGTACAAGTGCTCTCTATTTGCTGATGATGTCCTAGTATATATCACTCAATCACATATATCCATCCCTGCTGTTATGGCTGAAATAGATCACTTTGTTACATGGTAAAATTTTAAAATCAATGCAGCGAAGTCTGAGGCCCTCGATGTCTCCCTCCCTAAATCCATATAGGATTCCATCCAGTCCAACTTTCCCTTTGCCTGGCCCTCACAGGGTATCAAATACTTAGGAATTCCTATTCATAGAGACCTCTCCCATCTATGTTATCTTAATTTTGGGCCCTTTATTGAACAATTCCATACAGACCACGGTTGGCAAGTTAGAACTGTAAGATTCACTACGTGAACCACTGGTGTTTTGTGGAAAAGCACATGTACACCGCGTTCCAAATTATTATGCAAAAAGTGTTTAGGAGTGATAAGGGAAGAATTTGTTTGTTTGTCAGTTAAACTCATTGATGGTGATGTGTGTCAGGGCTCTTTATATCACTGTAAGCAATTGCAGACACCTGTGCTAATTAGTTTGGCAGGTGTGTCCAATGAAAGGCAAGACTACTTAAGAAGGCTCTCTCACATTATTAAGCAGCCTACATTTTCTGCCAAAATGGGAAAGAAAAAGGATGTGTCGGCTGCTGAGAAGCAACAAATTGTGGAGTGTTTAGGTCAAGGCATGACTACAATCAACATTGTGCGATGATCAGGATGAAGTGTCTTGGCAATCAAGAAGTATGTAGCTGATTCACAGTACACATGTGTGCGTGCTGATAAGGGCAAATTGAGGACTCTTTCCTACAGGCAATTACGTCAGGTTGAAAGAGCAGCGGCAAAAAAGCCTTGTCATAGCAGCAGACAAGTTTTTGAAGCTGCTTGTGCCTCCAACGTCCCCCGAACAACAAGATGCAGGGTCCTTCAGAGGTTTGCAGCTGTGCATACGCCATCCTGTCGACCTCCTCTATCCACTTCACACAAGCAGAAACGGCTCCAGTGGGCCAAACATTACATGAAGACTGATTTCAAAACTGTTTTGTTCACGGATGAGTGCCGTGCAGCGCTCGATGGTCCAGATGAATGGAGTGGAGGATGGCTGGTTGATGGACACCCCACGCAAACACGGCTACAGCGCCAACAAGGAGGAGGTGGAGTAATGTTTTGGGCTGGAATCATGGGGAGAGAGATTGTCGGCCCCTTTAGGATCCCTGAAGGCGCTAAAGATGAACTCCATAATGTATGTGGATTTTCTCAAACAGCACTTCCTGCCATGGTTCAAGAAGAAGAACCGTGTATTTCACAGCAAGATCATTTTTCTGCATGATAATGCACCATCTCATGCTGCACATAAAACATCTGCATCTCTTGCTGATATGGGCATAAAAGGGGACAAACTTATGGTGTGACCCCCATGCTCCCCTGACCTCTACCCCATTCAGAACCTTTGGAGCATCATTAAAAGGAGTGTCTATGATGGCGGGAGGCAGTTCACATCTAAGCAACAGCTCTGGGAGGGTATTCTGTCCTCATGCAAAACAATTGAAGCAGAAACCATCCAAAACCTGACAAATTCAATGGACGAGAGAGTTCAGAAGCTCCTTTCGAACAAGGGGTCCTATGTGAAAATGTAACATCACCTAGAATAAAGTTTTGAGTTGAAAACTGTTTGATTTCAGTTTCTAACAACCTGCTAATGCTTATAATTTCAAAAATGACCATTTTTTTGGTCTTTATTAAAATGAAAAGGTTGATCGAAAAGTTTGGGGGATCTAAGAGTGTGGCAACCCAGTAGTCATGATTACTTCGAATTCTGACAATATGAGGGTCATGCTGCAGGTAGTGCAGCAAGAAGGCACTTATGTGTCTTGCGCATCTCGGAGCCCCAAAATTATTTTCCGGGCTAGATGCAGCTAAAAATTATTTTTAATTTTAAATCTGGTGAAACTTATTATAGATGGCCTAATAGGATCAGTGCTGCACACTGCTACAAAGCCCAAATTATTTTCTAGTCAAGATACAGATAAACATGATTAGTAATTTGAAAGCTTAAAACGGTTGGTAGGGTGATTTTAACCAATCATCAAGCTTTTACTCTCCCCAGGATGACACAGGGGTAGAAAAGTCGTTTCGGATCCATGATTTGTTCATCTTTATGAACGTGAGTCTGTCTACATTATCAGTGGAGAGCCGCGTGCGCTTATCTGTCAGCACACCACCAGCAGCGCTGAACACACGTTCAGACAGAACGCTGGCTGCGGGGCATGACAAGATCTCCAAGGCGTAAGTGGCTAGCTCCGGCCATTTATCCAGATTGGAAGCCCAAAAAGAGCAAGGGTCCAGTGACACAGTCGTGGCTTCAATGTTTACTTGGAGATACTCCTGTACCATCGTCTCTAGGCGTTGACTATGTGTCAGACTTCTTGTCTCCTGTGGCCTTGCAAAGGATGGGCTAAAAAAGTGGTGAAATGATTCCGCAAAATTGATGTTACCAGCAGATACTGTGGTTCTGTTACGGTTTGAGTGCTGAACACTTGACGGTCCCACGGTTGGCAAGTTGGAACTGTGAGATTCACTACGTGCACCACTGGTATTTTGTGGAAAAGCACATGTAAGATTCTGCAACAGTCTCTGCTGATACTCCTGCATGCGTGCATCCCTTTCTATGGCAGGAATAATTTCTGCAAATTTACTTTTGTACCGGGGATCTAACAGTGTGGCAACCCAGTAGTCAGGATTATTTCTAATTCTCACAATTCGAGGGTCATGTTGCAGGTAGTGCAGCAAGAAGGCACTCATGTGTGTTGCGCATCCAGGAGCACCAAGTCCCTGTTGTGTTGGTGGCGAGGTAACAATCATGCTTCCTTCCTCTGTCCTCTCCCCCCAACCTCGCACAACAGAAATGTGATCAAGGTCTCCCTCATCTGATGAGTCTTCCATCAGTTCGTCCTCCACTTCTTCCTGGGCTCCTGCACCTTCCTCACTAGTTTGGCTGCTACCATGCGCCCTGGTAAAATCATCTCCCCCACCCTCACATGCCTGCCGCCCTGGTGCTGCCGACCGTCTGGACCTTGCAGATGTTAGCCCTTCCGCATACAACTCCTCCTCCTCTACTTCCTCCACCTCCTCTTGTGCCACCACCTGACTCCGAATTCTGTTTAACATGTGCTCCAGCATGTAAATCACCGGAATAGTCATGCTGATAATGGCATCGTCAGCACTAAACATCTTCGTCGCCATTTCAAAACTGTGCAGAAGGGTGCATAGGTCCCTGATCTGAGACCACTCCTCCAGCGTGATTTGCCCCACCTCTGAATCTCGTTGGCCCAGGCTATACGTCAGAACGTATTGCACCAGGGCTTGTCGGTGCTGCCACAGTCGCTGCAACATGTGCAGAGTTGAATTCCACCGGGTAGGCACATCGCATTTTAGCCGGTGAAGTGGCAGGCCCAACGACTTCTGTACAGATGTAAGTCGCTGAGCTGCGGGATGCGAACGGCGGAAGTGAGCACACAGCGACCGTGCCCTCTGCAGAAGGCCATCTAGTCTGGGATAGTGGGCTAAAAATTGCTGGACAACCAGGTTCAACACGTGAGCCATACAAGGCACGTGTGTGACATTGCCCCGGCGAAGGGCCGCACCCAGGTTTGCAGCATTGTCGCACACGGCCTTCCCTGGTTTCAGGTCCAGTGGAGACAACCATTCATGAAATTGGTTCTCCAGAGCTGACCACAACTCCTCAGCTGTGTGACTCACATTTCCCAGACATTTCAATGTAAAAACCGCCTGATGACGTTGAGCCCTACTGCCAGCATAGTAAGGAGGTGTGCAGGATCCCTTCTGCGCAGTTAGAAAGCTTGTGGCATGACCAGACAGGCTTTGGGTGCAGGTGGAAGACCGAGAGGAGGTTGAGGAGGCAGAAGCAGTGGAGGAAAAATGACATAAAGAGGATTGACGCACAACTCGTGGGGACGGCAAGACTTGGACAGCAGCCCCTTGTCCTGCTGTCACCATAGTTACCCAGTGCCCAGTCAGCGACATGTAACGCCCCTGTCCATGCCTACTCGTCCAAGTGTCTGTGGTGAAATGCACCCTGTCACACACAGAGTTTCTCAAAGAAGCGGTGATGTTGTGTGCGACATGCTGGTGGAGCGCAGGCACACCTTTCTTTGAGAAGTAGTGCCGACTGGGCATCTGGTACTGGGGCACTGCGACGGACATAAGGTCTCGAAAATCCTCTGTGTCCACCAGGCGGAAAGGCAGCATTTCTGTAGCCAAGAGCTTGCAGATGGTGAAATTCAACCTCTTAGCTTTCTCATGGCTAGGAGGAAATGGTCTTTTACTTGTCCACATCTGAGGGACCGAGGGCTGGCTATTGTGCTTAGACGGGGTTGATAAGGGTGTCCCCGGCAAACTGCCGGTCTGTGAGGAAGATGCAGGCGGACATGTTAGGTTGCCTTGATCCAAAGGTGGTGCTATCGATGTCGGACAGCGCTCAAGACCAGCTGGTGTTACCACCTCCAAAGAAAATGATGACCTGCCAATCACGCTGGCTGTTGCGGGTAAAGAGGTGGCAGGTCTGCGCCCCAAAACAGGTGTGACTGCTGTCCCCCCAGTCACAGAGGATGAAGAGGCCGCGGATGCACAAGATATGGCAGACGGTGGTTGGCCCGGCCGGCTAGACCGCATTGTAGCACACTGAGCTTCCCACTGCAACTTATGCTTCATGTCCATGTGCCGGTTCATGCATGAAGTACTCAAACTATGTATTTTTTGGCCTCTACTTAGCTTTTGCTGACAAATGTTACAGATAACACGAGTTGGGTCATCTTTATCGATCTGAAAAAATGCCCAGGCTATGCAAGGCTTAGCACCCATGCGACCTGAAGAGCCACCACGACTTGTGGTGAGAGGCAGAGTTGTGTTTGAGGATGCAGTTGTTGACGTGCTTCCAGTACTACGTCTCTGTCCAGGAAGGCGCAACCTGACCTCGTCGTCACTAGCATCTTCCTCCACCTCCTCTGCTGACCTCATCTCTTGGCTGACTGTGGGTTGACAGTAAGTGGGATCTCCGACCTCATCATCATCACCCTGTGCGTTATCACACCCGTCGTCCTCAGAGCCAACCTGTTCCTGCCCTGACAAAAAACTAAAGTTGTCGCTCCAATCAGGTATTTGAGTCTTATCATCGTCTTCCTCATTGTCTCCACCAACAGGAGTTACAGTTTGGGAATGAGGGTCTACATTATGGTCAGAACCTTCTGCGTCTGGTCCTGGATCCGACTCATAAAGATTCTGGGCATCAGTGCAGATCATTTCCTCGTCTGGATTCACAGAAGCGCTGGAGTCGACCTCTGATTCCCAGGCTATAGTATGAGTAAACAGCTCTGCAGACTCAACCATCTGTTCTACCTCATACTCAGACGGGCAGCTGGAGATTTGGGAGCTGTGAGGAAGCAAGTGCGATTTGGGTGACACCTTTGAGGACTGGAGTATTTGTGATGTTGAAGTTGATGTGGAGGAGAGCCCACTTAAAGGAGCACTTGATATCCGTTGAAGCACCTGCTGTTTTTGTGCCTCATCTGGAATTTGTAGCGATTGGCGTGGCCGTAAGAAAGGGATCTTATCACATTGTCCGCTAAAAGAAGTAGACATTTTAGTTTGGCTGGAAGATGGTCTTTCTTCTGCACCTACCCCACGGACACAACCTTTTTTCCCCTTCCCAACACGCCTATTCCCCTTTCCACCAGCAGCAGGCCTTTTTCCACTCATTTTGGTGGTTAACTAATTCACAACTCTGGAGTTGTTTGCACAAAAAAAACAATGGATGGTAACCGAGCAGAGCTGAGTGGCCAAACTGTGGTATTAGGCCAAAACTATTGGCTGGGTTAGATGCAGAAAAAAATTATTTTTAATTTGCAACCTGATGGAGGTCAGTATAGATGGACTAATAGACCAAGTCCCACAAACCGCTAGAAGCCCAAATATTTTTTCAGAGCTAGATGCAGAAAATTTTTTTATTCAATTTGCAACCTGATGGAGGTCAGTATAGATGGACTAATAGACCAAGTCCCACACACTGCTAGAAGCCCAAATATTTTTTCAGAGCTAGATGCAGAAAAAAATTATTTTTAATTTGCAACCTGATGGAGGTCAGTATAGATGGACTAATAGACCAAGTCCCACACACCGCTAGAAGCCCAAATATTTTTTCAGAGCTAGATGCAGAAAAAAATTATATTCAATTTGCAACCTGCTGGAGGTCAGTATAGAAGGACTAATAGAACAAGTCCCACACACTGCTAGAAGCCCAAATATTTTTTCAGAGCTAAATGAAGAAAAAAATTATTTTTAATTTGCAACCTGATGGAGGTCAGTATAGATGGACTAATAGACCAAGTCCCACACACTGCTAGAAGCCCAAATATTTTTTCAGAGCTAGATGCAGAAAAAAAATATTTTTAATTTGCAACCTGATGGAGGTCAGTATAGATGGACTAATAGACCAAGTCCCACACACTGCTAGAAGCCCAAATATTTTTTCAGAGCTAGATGCAGAAAAAAATTATTTTTAATTTGCAACCTGATGGAGGTCAGTATAGATGGACTAATAGACCAAGTCCCACACACCGCTAGAAGCCCAAATATTTTTTCAGAGCTAGATGCAGAAAAAAATTATATTCAATTTGCAACCTGCTGGACGTCAGTATAGAAGGACTAATAGAACAAGTCCCACACACTGCTAGAAGCCCAAATATTTTTTCAGAGCTAAATGAAGAAAAAAATTATTTTTAATTTGCAACCTGATGGAGGTCAGTATAGATGGACTAATAGACCAAGTCCCACACACTGCTAGAAGCCCAAATATTTTTTCAGAGCTAGATGCAGAAAAAAATTATTTTTAATTTGCAACCTGATGGAGGTCAGTATAGATGGACTAATAGAACAAGTCCCACACACCGCTAGAAGCCCAAATATTTTTTCAGAGCTAGATGCAGAAAATTTTTTTATTCAATTTGCAACCTGATGGAGGTCAGTATAGATGGACTAATAGACCAAGTCCCACACACTGCTAGAAGCCCAAATATTTTTTCAGAGCTAAATGAAGAAAAAAATTATTTTTAATTTGCAACCTGATGGAGGTCAGTATAGATGGACTAATAGACCAAGTCCCACACACTGCTAGAAGCCCAAATATTTTTTCAGAGCTAGATGCAGAAAAAAATTATTTTTAATTTGCAACCTGATGGAGGTCAGTATAGATGGACTAATAGACCAAGTCCCACACACCGCTAGAAGCCCAAATATTTTTTCAGAGCTAGATGCAGAAAATTTTTTTATTCAATTTGCAACCTGATGGAGGTCAGTATAGATGGACTAATAGACCAAGTCCCACACACTGCTAGAAGCCCAAATATTTTTTCAGAGCTAGATGCAGAAAAAAATTATTTTTAATTTGCAACCTGATGGAGGTCAGTATAGATGGACTAATAGACCAAGTCCCACACACTGCTAGAAGCCCAAATATTTTTTCAGAGCTAGATGCAGAAAAAAATTATTTTTAATTTGCAACCTGATGGAGGTCAGTATAGATGGACTAATAGAACAAGTCCCACACGCTGCTAGAAGCCCAAATATTTTTTCAGAGATAAATGAAGAAAAAAATTATTTTTAATTTGCAACCTGATGGAGGTCAGTATAGATGGACTAATAGACCAAGTCCCACACACTGCTAGAAGCCCAAATATTTTTTCAGAGCTAGATGCAGAAAAAAATTATTTTTAATTTGCAACCTGATGGAGGTCAGTATAGATGGACTAATAGACCAAGTCCCACACACCGCTAGAAGCCCAAATATTTTTTCAGAGCTAGATGCAGAAAAAAATTATATTCAATTTGCAACCTGCTGGAGATCAGTATAGAAGGACTAATAGAACAAGTCCCACACACTGCTAGAAGCCCAAATATTTTTTCAGAGCTAAATGAAGAAAAAAATTATTTTTAATTTGCAACCTGATGGAGGTCAGTATAGATGGACTAATAGACCAAGTCCCACACACTGCTAGAAGCCCAAATATTTTTTCAGAGCTAGATGCAGAAAAAAATTATATTCAGTTTGCAACCTGATGGAGGTCAGTATAGATGGACTAATAGAATGATGCTATGCCCAAAAGATTTTACTTCACTAGGTGCAGTAAAAAAATTGGTATTCTATACACAGGTGGTATATCTTGCAACACAGATAGGCTACTCCACTGACTAACACACTCTGCAATAGGCCAAAAAGGATTAGCTTTGCTAGATTCAGCCAAATGCTGTGAAAAAAACTTGCACAGCACTGGCACAGACCTGCCTGGCAAAAACTGATAGGAACTGATGTAACCTAGTCCTGAAAAGGACTCCAATTACAATTAGTCTTTACTCCCACAATCTATCTATTTAAGAGCACAGACCTGCCTGATAAAAGTCGTAGGAAATGCTGTAACCTAGTCCTTAAAAGGACTGCAATCACAACTATTCCCTACTCCCAAGCTATCTGTATATTTGTGCGAAAATTGGCTTGAAATTAACAAGGTATAGCGCACACAGCAACAGCGGTGCCGTCTAACACGCAGCTGCAGCAGTGAGAAAATGGTGGCGACGGGGAAAATGGCTTGGTCTTATAGGGCAAGGACATGTGACATACACTGCCAATCACACATGCCCTTGCTTGTGTGAAAAAAAGCACTTCGCTCCGTGTGTGCGCTGCTGATAGGCTGACAGATTGCACCTCCCCACTGCAAATGCGGGAAAGAGAAAAAAAATGGAGATCTTCATTGTTCCTGCAGAGATCCATCCCCTGCCCCTCCCCCCGCCCCGCTGTACACTCAAAGTGCGTATTAACATTAATTTTCATCATTACTGAGAAAAAATCCAGTTATGATTTTGGTGCACGAACAGTTATCGAACATAACCTCGAACAGCCGAATTTTTATCAAATTGTTCGTGTTCGCCGACCGGCTCGAACACCGCCCAAAACAGCTCGAATTTGAGATTGGCGAACAGTTCGAGTAGAACAACGCTCATCTCTAGTCCTTGGTAGTGCTTTCCGGCACAGGTACCTCCTGCTTAGTAACCGAGTTCCAGTACCGTCAGCTGGTCTTCGGTAGTTCCATTGGCTCTTGTACCTTCTGCTTTCCATCTGGGTACCAGTACCATCAGCTGGTTCTCAGCCGTGTCTTTGGCATGGGTACTCCCTCCTGCCCAGCCTGATTCCAGCACGCCAGCTGTTTCCGGGTAGTGTCAACGTCACTT
The DNA here is from genome assembly GCF_046119375.1 of Phyllobates terribilis. NCBI lineage: Eukaryota > Metazoa > Chordata > Amphibia > Anura > Dendrobatidae > Phyllobates > Phyllobates terribilis. Next base: position 420,532,082 of record NW_027362771.1, read on the forward strand.
TGCCTCCAATGCGTTGTCCTGTCGTGTTGCAGTCGGGTTAGCCGACTCTATGGTGCCTGCAGTTTAGGTGACTCCTATGTGGGCTGCGGGATCTGGCAATGAAGGCTGGTTCCATAGTGCCAATAGGAAAAGCACCCCCTGTAGGACTGTGGGTTTTGGTAACTGCGGCCGGCTCGCGGCCTTGAAACTTTTTTTTACATGGGTACCTTCTGCTACCCATCTGGGTTCCAGTACCGTCAGCTGGTCTTCGGTAGTTCCATTGGCTCTTGTACCTTCTGCTACCCATCCGGGTTCCAGTACCATCAGCTGGTCCTCGTTAGTTCCATTTGCTGTTGTACCTTCTACTACCCATCCGGGTTCCAGTACCGTCAGCTGGTTCTCGGCAGTGACTTTGGCTTAGGTGCCTCCTTCTCGGTATCCAAGTTCCACCAACGTCTGCTGGTCCTTGGTAGTGCTTTCTGGCACAGGTACCTCCTGCTTAGTAACCGAGTTCCAGTACCGTCAGCTGGTCTTCGGTAGTTCCATTGGCTCTTGTACCTTCTGCTACCCATCTGGGTTCCAGTACCATCAGCCGGTCCTCGTTAGTTCCATTTGCTCTTGTACCTTCTACTACCCATCCGGGTTCCAGTACCGTCAGCTGGTTCTCGGCAGTGCCTTTGGCTTAGGTGCCTCCTTCTCGGTATCCAAGTTCCACCAACGTCTGCTGGTCCATGGTAGTGCTTTCTGGCACAGGTACCTCCTGCTTAGTAACTGAGTTCCAGTACCGTCAGCTGGTCTTCGGTAGTTCCATTGGCTCTTGTACCTTCTGCTACCCATCCGGGTTCCAGTACCGTCAACTAGTCCTCGTTAGTTCCATTTGCTCTTGTACCTTCTACTACCCATCCGGGTTCCAGTACCGTCAGCTGGTTCTCGGCAGTGCCTTTGGCTTAGGTGCCTCCTTCTCGGTATCCAAGTTCCACCAACGTCTGCTGGTCCTTGGTCGTGCTTTCTGGCACAGGTACCTCCTGCTTAGTAACCGAGTTCCAGTACCGTCAGCTGGTCTTCGGTAGTTCCATTGGCTCTTGTACCTTCTGCTACCCATCTGGGTTCCAGTACCGTCAGCTGGTTCTCAGCAGTGTCTTTGGCACGGGTACTCCCTCCTGCCCAGCCTGATTCCAGCACGCCAGCTGTTTCCGGGTAGTGTCAACGTCACTTTGCCTCCAATGCGTTGTCCTGTCGTGTTGCGGTCGGGTTAGCCGACTGTATGGTTCCTGCAGTTTAGGTGACTCCTATGTGGGCTGCGGGATCTGGCAATGAAGGCTGGTTCCATAGTGCCAATAGGACAAGCACCCCCTGTGGGACTGTGAGTTTTGGTAACTGCGGCCGGCTCGCGGCCTTGAAACTTTTTTTTACATGGGTACCTTCTGCTACCCATCCGGGTTCCAGTACCGTCAGCTGGTCTTCGGTAGTTCCATTTGCTCTTGTACCTTCTACTACCCATCCGGGTTCCAGTACCGTCAGCTGGTTCTCGGCAGTGCCTTTGGCTTAGGTGCCTCCTTCTCGGTATCCAAGTTCCACCAACGTCTGCTGGTCCTTGGTAGTGCTTTCTGGCACAGGTACCTCCTGCTTAGTAACTGAGTTCCAGTACCGTCAGCTGGTCTTCGGTAGTTCCATTGGCTCTTGTACCTTCTGCTACCCATCTGGGTTCCAGTACCATCAGCCGGTCCTCGTTAGTTCCATTTGCTCTTGTACCTTCTACTACCCATCCGGGTTCCAGTACCATCAGCTGGTTCTCGGCAGTGCCTTTGGCTTAGGTGCCTCCTTCTCGGTATCCAAGTTCCACCAACGTCTGCTGGTCCTTGGTAGTGCTTTCTGGCACAGGTACCTCCTGCTTAGTAACCGAGTTCCAGTACCGTCAGCTGGTCTTCGGTAGTTCCATTGGCTCTTGTACCTTCTGCTACCCATCTGGGTTCCAGTACCGTCAGTTAGTCCTTGTTAGTTCCATTTGCTCTTGTACCTTCTACTACCCATCCGGGTTCCAGTACCGTCAGCTGGTTCTCGGCAGTGCCTTTGGCTTAGGTGCCTCCTTCTCGGTATCCAAGTTCCACCAACGTCTGCTGGTCCTTGGTAGTGCTTTCTGGCACAGGTACCTCCTGCTTAGTAACTGAGTTCCAGTACCGTCAGCTGGTCTTCGGTAGTTCCATTGGCGCTTGTACCTTCTGCTACCCATCTGGGTTCCAGTACCGTCAGCTGGTTCTCGGCAGTGTCTTTGACACGGGTACTCCCTCCTGCCCAGCCTGGTTCCAGCACGCCAGCTGTTTCCGGGTAGTGTCAACGTCACTTTGCCTCCAATGAGTTGTCCTGTCGTGTTGCGGTCGGGTTAGCTGACTCTATGGTGCCTGCAGTTTAGGTGACTCCTATGTGGGCTGCGGGATCTGGCAATGAAGGCTGGTTCCATAGTGCCAATAGGACAAGCACCCCCTGTAGGACTGTGGGTTTTGGTAACTGCGGCCGGCTCGCGGCCTTGAAACTTTTTTTACATGGGTAGCTTCTGCTACCCATCCGGGTTCCAGTACCATCAGCTGTTCTTCGGCAGTGCCTTTGTCTTAAGTGCCTCCTCGGTATCCAAGTTCCACCAATGTCTGCTGGTCCTTGGTAGTGCTTTCTGGCACAGGTACCTCCTGCTTAGTAACCGAGTTCCAGTACCGTCAGCTGGTCCTCGGTTGTTCCATTGGCTCTAATACCTTCTGCTACCCATCCGGGTTCCAGTACCGTCAGCTGGTCCTCATTAGTTCCTCAGCCTTCTTGTACCTTCTGCTACATTTCCAAGTTCAAGCTTTTTGAAATGGTTCTTGGTAATCACTCTGGATCTCCCTGACGAGGACCCTGAAGACGAGGACCCTGAAGACCACCCCGAAGAAGACGAGGACCCCGAAGACGAGGACCCTGAAGACAAGGACCCTGAAGACCAACCCGAAGAAGACAAGGACCCCGAAGACGAGGACCCTGAAGACGAGGACCCTGAAGACCAACCCGAAGAAGACGAGGACCCCGAAGACGAGGACCCTGAAGACGACCCTGAAGACCAACCTGAAGAAGACGAGGACCCCGAAGACGAGGACCCTGAAGACGAGGACCCTGAAGACCAACCCGAAGAAGACGAGGACCCCGAAGACGAGGACCCTGAAATGAGGACCCTGAAGACCACCCCGAAGAAGACGAGGACCCCGAAGAAGACGACCCTGAAGACGAGGACCCCGATGACGACGACCCTGAAGACCACCTCGAAGAAGACCCTGAAGAAGTTGACCAAGAGGACAAAGAAGAGAAGACAACCACCAAGATACAGAAGAACAAGAGACAGAAAACCAAGAAGCAGAAGTACAAGAAGCTGCAGAACAAAAAGCGGAAGAACATTAAGCATAAGACTAAAAATCAGAGCAAAAGATAATATCTAAATTATAAGCAGAAGATGACTAAGCAGTGTATGGGGGTGAGTCCGTTCCTCCTCGTGGTGCCCCTGGAAAAGACCTGCTGCTGCAGGCCAAACTGAACGCGGACAAATCCTGTTGTAAGTCTTTTGTGACGGGCAGAACGAAAGGTGTAATGTTCAAACTTTTATAGATAACAACTACAGGAATGCCTGTCACAAATAAGAATATGATGAAGAAGAAGAAGATGAAGAAGATGAAGAAGTAGAATATGAAGAATAATAATAGTTGAATAAGAAGAATATGAAGAATGTAAAAAAAAAGAATAATACGAAGAAGGTGAAGAAGAAGATGAAGAAGGTGAAGAAGAAGTGGATGAAAAAGATGCTGATGCTGAGGATGATGAAGGAGAAAGTGTAGGAGAAGTAAAAAAGAAGGTGAAGAGCATGGAAGTAGTGAAACATAAATATCTGAGAAAATATAAAAATACATAACATAGTCAATATTTCCGTAACTCAGAACGTCTTAAAAAAAATATTAATTCCTGCTATTCCATTTGATTGGGCTAAACCTCTATGCCTTTATTGTCTCCCCCACCTCCCCCAATACATTCTACATTATTCTTAGTTGTTTTCCTTCATGTAGAATTAACCTACAAGGAAAGAAAGGGTTTATTTCCATTCCGATATTTCTGTCCCATTGACTTGCATTGGTTTCCGGTATCGGAATCGGCGATATCCGATACTTTTTGGGTATCGGTCCAATCCAATCCGATCCGATATTTCCCGATATCGGAAGGTATCGCTCAACACTAGTGTACAGTCATAATTTCTTTCTGGATATACTGGGATCCCACTCTAGTTTTACTAGCTGTTTTGCGCTTTGCAGAGGGACCCAGAAAGACTGGCACCATACCAGCAAAGGTACAGCCACAAATGCACTTGGCGCAAGCTGCCCTGCTATGGCAGTATTTTCCCCACAAATGGGGTATCGGCATACTCAGAATAAATTGCACAACAGTTTTTGGTGTCCATTTTCTCTTCTTACCCTTGTGAAAATCAAAAATTTGGGCTAAAAGATCATTTTTGTGGAAAAAGTTAGATTTTTTTATTTTCACGGCTCAATGTCATAAACTTCTGTGAAGCACCTGGGGGTTCAAGGTGCTCACCACACACCTAGATAAGTTCCCTGAGGGGTCTAGTTTCCAAAATGGTGTCACTTGTGGGGGGTTTCCACTGTTTAGGCACATCAGGGGCTCCCAAACGCAACATGGCATCTGCTAATTATTCAAGCAAATTTTACATTCAAAAAGTCAAATGGCGCTCCTTCCCTTTCAAACCCTGCCGTGCGCCCAAAAAGTGGAGGAAATAAATATTTGATCCCTTGCTGTTTTTGTAAGTTTGCCCACTGACAACGACATGAACAGTCTATAATTTTAAAATTTTATGGGTAAGTTAATTTTAACATTGAGAGATAGAATATCCCCCCCCCCAAAATTCAAGAAAATCACATTGTATAAATTAGATACATTTTTTTGCATTTTGCAGTGAGAAATAACTATTTGATCCCTCTGGAAAATAACACTTAATATTTGGTGGCAAAACCCTTGTTGGCAAGCACAGAAGTCAGACGTTTTTTGTAGTTGATGATGAGGTTTGCGCACAAGTTAGGAGGAATTTTGGTCCACTCCTCTTTGCAGATCATCTCTAAATCATTAGGATGTTGAGGCTGTTGCTTGGCAACTCGGAGCTTCAACTCCCTCCATAAGTTTTCTATGGGATTAAGGTCTGGAGACTGGCTAGACCACTCCGTGACCTTACTGTGCTTCTTTTCGAGCCACTCCTTTGTTGCATTGGCTGTATGTTTTGGGTCATTGTCTTGCTGGAAGACCCAGCCATGACCCATCTTCAATGCTCTTACTGAGGGAAGGAGGTTGTTGGCCAAAATCTTGCGATACATGACCCCATCCATCTTCCCTTCAGTACTGTGCAGTCATCATGTCCCCTTTGCAGATAAGCACCCCCAAAGTATAATGCTTCCCCCACCATGCGTCACGGTTGGGACCTTGTTCTTAGGGTTGTACTTCTTCTTCCACCAAACACGGCGAGTTGAGTTAATGCCAAAGAGCTCAATTTTTGTCTCATCTGACCACAGCACCTTCTCCCAATAACTCACAGAATCATCCAGGTGTTCATTGGCAAACTTCAGAGGGGCCTGCACATGTGCCTTCTTGAGCAGGGGGACCTTGCAGGCACTGCAGGATTTTAAACCTTTAAGGTGTAATGTGTTACCAATGGTTTTCTTGGTGACTCTGTGGTCCAAGCTGCCTTGAGATCATTAACAAGTTCCCCCCGTGTAGTCTTAGGCTGATCTCTCACCTTCCTCATGATCAGGGATACCCCACGAGGTGAGATTTTGCATTGTGCCCCAGATCGATGTCAATTGACAGTCATTTTGTACTTCTTCCATTTTCTTACTATTGCACCAATAGTTGTCTCCTTCTCACCCAGCGTCTTACTTATGGTTTTGTAGCCCATTCCTGCTTTGTGCAGGTCTATGATATTGTCCCTGACATCCTTAGAAAGCTCTTTGGTCTTGCCCATGTTGTAGAGGTTAGAGTCTGACTGATTAATTGAGTCTGTGGACAGGAGTATTTTATACAGGTGACTATGTAAGACAGCTGTCTTTAATGCAGGTAACAAGTTGATTGGGAGCGTCTAACTAGTCTGTAGGAGCCAGAACTCAAAATGGTTTGTATGGGATCAAATACTTATTTCTCATTGCAAAATGAAAAAAAAAAATGTATCTAATTTATACAATGTGATTTTCTTGATTTTTTTGGGGATATTCTATTAAAATTAACCTACCCTTAAAATTATAGACTGTTCATGTCTTTCTCAGTGGGCAAACTTACAAAAACAGCAAGGGATCAAATACTTATTTCCCCCACTGTATGGGGTATCGGCAATGCTCAGGAGGAATTTCACGACAAATTTTGGGGTCCATTTTTTCCTGTTACCCTTGCGAAAATAAGATATAAGAGCTCCTTTCGGAAGAGGAAATACAATCGGAGCAAGTTTCCCAGAGACCAAAGTGGTTGGAGAGACAGGAAGCCGAATAACAGAGGCTTCATGTTTGGGGGTCCATCCTCCGAGAATAAGAAAGCCCCTAAGTGACGGACCTCCCCAGGTGGGAGGAAGGTTGTCCCACTTCCTTCCCGCCTGGGAAAAAATCTCGTCCAGTGCTTGGATTTTAGGGATAATCAGGAGGGGGCTGAAGTTGGAGTTCAAAAACATTCCCAGAAACACCGTCAGGATTTCAGCCCCCAGAGGCCTAAGGGAGCAGATCGCCCTGCAGCAGGAAGTACTCACTCTGGTTGTGAAGGGGGTTCTAGTAGAAACACCTGTACCCGAGCAAGGGAGAGGGTTTTACTCAACTCTCTTCCTGATAAAGAAGCCGGATGGCTCCTTCAGAACCATTGTCAACTTGAAGAAGCTGAACGACCATTTGATTTACAGGCCATTCAAGATGGAATCAATAAAATCGACCATAAAAATGTTGTTTCCAGTCTGTTATATGTGCGTCCTCGATTTGAAGGACACTTACTACCACGTCCCAATCTTTCCTGCACACCAACAGTTTCTGAAGGTAGCTGTACGGTTCGGCAAGCACATAAGGCATTTTCACTTTGCAGCTCTTCCCTTTGGCATCTCCATGGCTCCAAGGGTTTTCACAAAGATTATCCTGGAAGTCACAGCGCATTTAAGGGAGAAAGATATCCTAGTCATCCCTTACCTGGACGATTTTTTAGTGGTGGGCAGATCAAAACAACTCTGCGCACTGGCTCTGGCAGAATTCCTGGCCAGTCTAAATGGCCTGGGTTGGATGTTAAATTTAGAAAAATTTAGAAAAAGTCCAAATCATTTTGGACTCGGAAAAACAGACTTGTCTTCTGCCAGAGGACAAGAAACTGAAGATCAGTTCCCTCATATCACGCCTAGTCAGCAATCCATCCATGACCTTGAGAAATGCAATGTCTCTATTGGGTACAATGACATCTTGTATCCCAGCAGTTCAGTGGGCCCAGTTCCATTCCAGATGTATTCAGCAGGAGATCCTGACAGAAGACAAATGGCTCAGAGGTCGCCAGGATGGAAGAATATCCCTTTCAAGTTTAGTAATCAACTCGCTGGACTGGTGGATGAATCCGGTAAATCTATCTCTGGGGGTTCCTTGGTCTTTCCAGGTGTCAGATACGATTACGACAGACGCAAGCGCAGAAGGCTGGGGAGCTCACCTGAGAGATCATTCAATTCAAGGCCTCTGGTCGGACAGCGAGACGGGTATCTCCTCCAACATGAGGGAGCTGTTGGCAGTCAGAAATGCGTTAGTAGAGTTCAGTTCTCTTCTTCAGGGTCATCAAATTAGGATAATGTCGGACAACCGAACGACAGTCGCCTAGATCAATCGTCAGGGGGGTACCAGATCCCTTCCTCTGATATTAGTAGTGGATCAGATCCTTCGTTTTGCGGAGAGTCATCTATTCACGCTCTCGGCGCTGCATATAAGAGGAGAGGAGAACGTAAAAGCCGATTTTCTAAGTCGACACATCTTGAAACAAGGAGAATGGGAATTGAATCCAGCTGTATTCCAGAAGATTGTCGGCCGATGGGGACAACCTCAGATAGATCTGTTTGCGAACAAACACAATCGGAAAACCAAAATCTTTTGCTCCCTGAATCCAAAGGAGAAGCCGTTTGCGGTGGACGCGCTGCAAATTCCTTGGGACTTTACCCTGCCCTATGCCTTTCCCCCTCTAATGCTGATCCCTACTATCCTAAGAAAGATCCGAAAAGAACAAGCGAGGGTTATATTGATCGCCCCGTTTTGGCCCAAGAGACCATGGTTCACTTGGATGAAGAGAATGTCCAAAGCGGATCCTTGGGTTCTTCTGGACTCCCCAGATCTCCTCAGGCAGGGCCCAGTCTTCCATCCCCAAAGATCGGGCCTGCATTTGACAGCCTGGATTTTGAAAGGTCACTACTAATGCAGGAGGGGTTTTCTCCAGGTCTAGTTGCTACTCTACTGGCGAGTATGAAGCCGGTGACGACTAGGATCTATGGCAGAACCTGGGCTAAATTTCTGTCTACCTCGGGTCAGTTCGCCAAAGGGAGGGTTCCTATTGGGGCCATCCTGGAATTCCTTCAGAAAGGCTTAAGCATGATGTTAGCCACCAGTACCCTTAAGGTACAAGTATCAGCTCTGGGGGCACTATATAATTGCGACTTGGCAGCGAATAGGTGGATCATCAGATTCATTAAAGCTTGCAGTAGATCTAGACCCATTCCTACTCGAAGGAATGGGACCTTAATCTGGTTCTAGAAGCGCTAACCAAGCCTCCCTTTGAGCCCTTAGAGGAAGTTTTGGAGAAAATTCTCACCTTAAAAACAGCCATGCTGGTAGCTCTAACGTCAGCTCGTAGTGTTAGTGATCTGCACGCGCTGTCAGTTAACCATCCGTTCACTCAGGTGTGTATGGATAGAGTAATCTTAAGACCAGACCCCGCCTATCTTCCAAAAGTAGCCTCCAAATTCCATACGACACAAGTAATTACTCTTCCTTCCTTCTATCCTGACCCTAGGAATTCTGAGGAACAAAAGCTTCACACTTTAGATGTTAAGAGGGTATTAGTCCAGTATTTGGAGGTGACAAAGGCCTGGAGAAAAAGTGACCGTCACATAAAAATCACATGGAAGACAAGCGAAATATAAAGTGCTAATGCATATATATACAGTATATTGTATCTCTTACTTACAAAATGTGCAAAGTTGCGGTATATAACTCTCTCTCTCCCAGAATGTGCAAGGTTGCAAAATATATATTTCACATTCCCAAAGTGTGCAAAGTTGCAATAGATATAGAGAGGGGAGGAGGGGCTATGTGATGGCCAAATATAATAAAAGGAGTAGTCAAGAAATCATTATAGTAAGGTAAAGTCTGAGGCAGAATATGCACAGGGAATGCTCCTTAACCACTAGACCATATAGTTGGCATGTATCATAATTATAGGATACTTACAATGGATCAACAAAGTTCCCAATCCCGGGCTGCGTCCACTCCGACGCGCGTTTCGGCAAGGGCCTTCATCAGGGGGTGGAGGCATCAGGCAGGCCGGAAGTATAAAAAGAGCCAAATACCAATCAAAATCAGAGGGTGTGTTGTGGTGGACCAATCCTCAAGGAGGGGGCATGGTGTGACGCGATGCGGGCTCCAGCGCAAGGCCGCCCCCATGACAACCACGTCAGGTGACCAGTAGCACCGAGAACACGTGGGACCCACGTGACCCGGAACAGCAGGACACCAAAGAGACGCGCCCGGCATAGAGGCGCACAAATGCGGGAGCTCGCCCACGTGCCGCCATCTCCAAGGTGATAGAGGAGGCGTGGTTTGACGCATGCAGTGCCACGATGCCAGAGGGCAGCCGTGACCACCGCGTCATGTGATCCGGCGCCGTGATCATGTGGGAACACGCAATCCGGCGCGAGGGACCACATAGAGACGCAGCGGCCGCAGGTACCCAAAAGCAGCAGGGCACCCACGTGTGCCGCCTCCTCACAAAATAAATTAATGTATCAATACTTTGGAATGAAGAAGAAATGAGGCAAATCACTAATCCTATAGAAAACATGCCAAAATGTGTCCAGCAAAGGATGCAACCATTTAATTAGATAGATACACCATGAGCAAATATGATGAGATGACAAATAATAAATAGATGTGGAATAAATGAATAAAGATAGAGAAAGTAAATGTAATGAAAAATATGAATGAAACATATACATACATAATAAGTGCATAATATTAAATTATGAACTAATAAAGGATATACAGTACAGACCAAAAGTTTGGACACACCTTCTCATTTAAAGATTTTTCTGTATTTTCATGACTATGAAAATTGTACATTCACACTGAAGGCATCAAAACTATGAATTAACACATGTGGAATTATATACTTAACAAAAAAGTGTGAACCAACTGAAAATATATCTTATATTATAGGTTCTTCAAAGTAGCCACCTTTTGCTTTGATGACTGCTTTGCACACTCTTGGCATTCTCTTGATGAGCTTCAAGAGGTAGTCACCGGAAATGGTTTTCACTTCACAGGTGTGACCTGTCAGGTTTAATAAGTGGGATTTCTTGCCTTATAAATGGGGTTGGGACCGTCAGTTGTGTTGTGCAGAAGTCTGGTGGATACACAGCTGATAGTCCTACTGAACAGACTGTTAGAATTTGTATTATGGCAAGAAAAAAGCAGCTAAGTAAAGATAAATATAAAACAACTGAAAATATGTCTTATATTCTAGGTTCTTCAACGTAGTCATCTTTTGCTTTGATGACTGCTTTGCACACTCTTGGCATTCTCTTGATGAGCTTCAAGAGGTAGTTACCGGAAATGGTCTTCCAACAATCTTGAAGGAGTTCCCAGAGATGCTTAGCACTTGTTGGCCCTTTTGCCTTCACTCTGCGGTCCAGCTCACCCCAAACCAGTCTGGTGACTGTGGAGGCCAGGTCATCTGGCATAGCACCCCATCACTCTCCTTCTTGGTCAAATAGTCCTTACACAGCCTGGAGGTGTGTTTGGGTTCATTTTCCTGTTGAAAAATAAATGATGGTCCAACTAAACGCAAACCGGATGGAATAGCATGCCGCTGCAAGATGCTGTGGTAGCCATGCTGCTTCAGTATGCCTTCAATTTTGAATAAATCCCCAACAGTGTCACAAGCAAAGCACCCCAACACCATCACACCTCCTCCTCCATGCTTCACGGTGGGAACCAGGCATGTAGAGTCCATCTGTTCACCTTTTCTGCGTCGCACAAAGACACGGTGGTTGGAACCAAAGATCTCAAATTTGGACTCATCAGACAAAAGCACAGATTTCCACTGGTCTAATGTCCATTTCTTGTGTTCTTTAGCCAAAACTTGTCTCTTCTGCTTGTTGCCTGTCCTTAGCAGTGGTTTCCTAGCAGCTATTTTACCATGAAGGCTTGCTGCACAAAGTCTCCTCTTAACAGTTGTGCATATTCTGCCTCAGAGTTTACCTTACTATAATGATTCGTTGACTACTCCTTTTATTATATTTGGCCGTCACATAGCCCCTCCTCCCCTCTCTATATCTATTGCAACTTTGCACACTTTGGGAATGTGGAATATATATTTTGCAACCTTGCACATTCTGGGAGAGAGAGAGTTATATACCGCAACTTTACACATTTTGTGAGTAAGAGATATATATATGCATTAGCACTTATATACTATATATTTAGTTTATCTTTCATGTGATTCTTATGTGACGGTCATATGTGGGCATATATATATATATATATATATATATATATATATATATATATATATATATATATATACAGTACAGACCAAAAGTTTGGACACACCTTCTCATTTAAATATTTTTCTGAATTTTCATGACTAAGAAAATTGTACATTCACACTGAAGGCATCAAAACTATGAATTAACACATGTGGAATTATATACTTAACAAAAAAGTGTGAAACAATTGAAAATATGTCTTATATTCTAGGTTCTTTAAAGTAGCCACCTTTTGCTTTGATGACTGCTTTGAACACTCTTGGCATTCTCTTGATGAGCTTCAAGAGGTAGTCACCGGAAATGGTTTTCACTTCACAGGAGTGCCCTGCCAGGTTTAATAAGTGGGATTTCTTGCCCTATAAATGGGGTTGGGACCATCAGTTGTGTTGTGCAGAAGTCTGGTGGATACACAGCTGATAGTCCTACTGAATAGACTGTTAGAATTTGTATTATGGCAAGAAAACAGCAGCTAAGTAAAGAAAAATGAGTGGTCATCATTACTTTAAGAAATGAAGGTCAGTCAGTGCGAAAAATTGGGAAAACTTTGAAAGTGTCCCCAAGTGCAGTTGCAAAAACCATCAAGCGCTACAAAGAAACTGGCTCACATGAGGACCGCCCCAGGAAAGGAAGACCAAGAGTCACCTCTGCTTCTGAGGATAAGTTTATCTGAGTCACCAGCCTCAGAAATCGCAGGTTAACAGCAGCTCAGATTAGAGACCAGGTCAATGCCACACAGAGTTCTAGCAGGAGACACATCTCTTCAACAACTGTTAAGAGGAGACTTTGTGCAGCAGGCCTTCATGGTAAAATAGCTGCTAGGAAACCACTGCTAAGGACAGGCAACAAGCAGAAGAGACTTGTTTGGGCTAAAGAACACAAGGAATGCACATTAGACCAGTGGAAATCTGTGCTTTGGTCTGATGAGTCCAAATTTGAGATCTTTGGTTCCAACCACCGTGTCTTTGTGCGACGCAGAAAAGGTGAATGGATGGACTCTACATGCCTGGTTCCCACCGTGAAGCATGGAGGAGGAGGTGTGATGGTGTGGGGGTGCTTTGCTGGTGACACTGTTGGGGATTTAATCAAAATTGAAGGCATACTGAACCAGCATGGCTACCACAGCATCTTGCAGCGGCATGCTATTCCATCCGGTTTGCGTTTAGTTGGACCATCATTTATTTTTCAACAGGACAATGACCCCAAACACACCTCCAGGCTGTGTAAGGGCTATTTGACCAAGAGGGAGAGTGATGGGGTGCTACGCCAGATGACCTGGCCTCCACAGTCACCAGACCTGAACCCAATCGAGATGGTTTGGGGTGAGCTGGATCGCAGAGTGAAGGAAAAAGGGCCAACAAGTGCTAAGCATCTCTGGGAACTCCTTCAAGATTGTTGGAAGGCCATTTCCGGTGACTGCCTCTTGAAGCTCATCAAGAGAATGCCAAGAGTGTTCAAATCAGTCATCAAAGCAAAAGGTGGCTACTTTGAAGAACCTAGAATATAAGATATATTTTCAGTTGTTTCACGTTTTTTTGTTAAGTATATAATTCCACATGTGTTAATTCATAGTTTTGATGCCTTCAGCATGAATGTACAATTTTCTTAGTCATGAAAATACAGAAAAATCTTTAAATGAGAAGGTGTGTCCAAACTTTTGGTCTGTACTGTATATATATATAAATTGCGGTTTATTGATTAGATTTATCAATTGGCTGTTCCCAACCTGAATTTTTCTACACACAACCCAGACATGTGCCCCTGTTTTTAGATGGTTTTAATGCTGGCATTGTCTGCTATCCATTTTTTGTCACCTGTAATCAATAAAAAATATATATTTTTCTACTGTACTTGATGTTTGGGACTTTATGGTCGGTCTTTTCCACCTTTTTCCTCTTCTCTGTTTTTTCCGACTGTCCCCTTGATTTACGTTGGTCCGAAATCCTGTTTGGTGAATATTATATACTACCAATATATATTATTTATATATGAAAACCCCTAAACCTTAAGGAATTTATTTTCGTGGGTATCCTTGTATCGTTTTATCACTTCCATTTCATTGCAGTATGTCGGTCAAGCTATTCACACTAGGTCTCTGTGAAGAATAATATTAGTAAATTACAGGCCTGCTATTTAAAACCGTGGTTCTCTGTCAGACGTATCACATATAACTACGTTCCAAAATCAGCCATTTCTAGTGAACGTGGAAAATATTGTCCTACATTTAAAATGGGCAAGATGCGTGGCAAGGGACGGGGAAGTGGACGTGATGGTGATAGTGCATGCAGAGGCCGAGGCCGTGGGAAAGCTGAAATTGTGCCACAACAAACAGCCACATCTTGTCGCCCGACCTTCCTGTCCCAATTGCTAGGGGACCACAGCACACCACTATTGAACCCAGAGCAATGTCAAAAGGTTGTTGGTTGGATAGCAGATAATGCTTCCAGTCACTTTGCCTCCACCACTAACACCCTGTCTTTCACACGGTCAAGTCACAGTAGCCATGAAAAAACACAAAATTTGAGCTTGGTTTAAAATGGTACACATGCAGCACATATTGTAAGTGCATGTTTCACAATGGCCATGAATCAGAAAAACCTGCAGGAAGCAAAATGAAAATAAACCCTGCTGTAAATAAATAAAAAGCAAGTGCATTTAAATAAAATAGGGTTCTTAGTAACACTGTTTTTGATCAAAAATAGTATGAAAGCTATCCCACCAGCAACAAGGTGAACCTGTTCGGGATAGAACTTACTCTGTCTAATATTAAAAACCTTACCATGTGTCAAAGTTGACCTCTGTGTGAATAAGGGCAGACTGAGGCTCCGGTCCCAAACTGGGGACACCAGCTAAGGGAAGCTTTTAAATGTGTTGGGATAGCTTTCATACTATTTTTGATCAAAAACAGTGTTACTAAGAACTCTATTTTATTTAAATGCACTTGATTTTTATTTATTTACAGCAGGGTTTATTTTCATTTTTCTTCTTGTAGGTTTCTCAGTAGCCATGAGTCTGGACCGCATATTCCTCACCCTGATCCTCCTTCATCCCACCATGCTGAGTGCCTGGAGACAACTGATCCTACACTTGGACACTCAGAAGAGCTATTCACTTTTCCATTTGTAGATTCGGGCCTCTTGCCCAGCCAGCTTCAAGCGAGTCAAGAGGAGAATGCGTATAGCGATGCCCAAATATTTGAACAGCCACGGTCACATGAAGGCAACAGTGGGAAAGTGCAATTACTGTCGCAAGTTAGATGATGATGATGATGAGACACAACTGCCAGAAAGTCAGGAGGAGGACCAGGGAGCAGAAGTGGAAGACGGGGTGGGGGATGATATAGTAACTGACCCAACCTGGCAGGGGGACATGCAGAGTGAGGACAGCAGCATACAGGGGGGGGGGGGAGGCGTAGCACCACAACAGGCAGGAAGAAGCAGTGTGGTGGCCGCAGACAAGGCGGGAAAGCGTTCCCCGTAACACCAACACAACTGTTAGGTCTTCCCGAGTCTGGTTGTTTTTTAAAGACTCTGCCGATAACCCCAAAAAGGCCATTTGCACCACCTTCCAGGCCAGCATCAGCAAGGGAAGCAAAACTACCAGCCTGACCACCACCAGCATGATCAGGCACATGGCGCAAAAGCATCCTACTAAGTGGGCCGAACCACAGGGTCCAGAAACAGTGCCTGTGGGTGACACCACTGCTTCTTCTGCTGTTATGCGTGCATGCCAATCCCCTGTCCATGGCGCATGCGAAGATGCCTCCTGCCCTGCACGTGTCGGTGCACACTCTCAACTAGCACCATCAGCAAGTACTTCCACTTCCTTTTCCCAGCGCAGTGTTCAGTTGTCTCTACCCCAGTCCTTGGAACGCAAGCGCAAATACGCAGCCAACGCCCCACAGGCCACACTACTAAATTCACACATTTCGTGACTGCTTGCGCTCGAAATGTTGCCTTTTAGGCTTGTGGAGATGGAAGCTTTCCGCAACCTGATGGCGGCGGCTGTGCCTTGGTGCTCGGTCCCCAGCCGCCACTATTTCTCCTGGTGTGCCGTCCCCGCATTACACAAGCACGTGTCCCACAACATTAGCCGTGCCCTCAACAACGCAGTTACTGGGAAAGTCCACCTAACCACGGAAACATGGACAAGTGCCTGTTGGCAGGGACGGTACATCTTGCTGACGGCACACTGGGTTAATATAGTGGAAGCCGGGATCCAGTCGGACCTTGGGACGGAACACGTCCTTCCGAAGCGAAAGATTGCGGGCCCTGGGTCAATCAGGGTTGCCCCCACATTCTACAGCTCCTGCACCTCATCCTCCTCCTCTTCAGCTTCCATCTTCGAAATGAGCACATCAGTCAGAAGCTGGAAGCACTGCAGCACTGCCTCGGCCAAGTGGCAACAGGCTGTGCTGAAGCTAATATGCTTAGGTGACAAACCGCAAACCGCTGAAAAGTTGTGGACTGCTCTGAAAGAGCAGGCAGATCTGTGGCTGACACCGCTGAACCTACAGCCAGGCATGGTCATGTGTGAAAATGGCTGGAACCTGGTGGCAGCTCTGAAGTGAGGCGAGCTCACACACGTACTATGGCTGGCCCATGTGCTTAACCTCGTGGTTCAGCGGTTTCTCAAAACCTACCCAGATCTGTCGCATCTGCTTGTCAAAGTATGGCGCGTGTGTGCCCATTTTAGAAAGTCAGCTACAGCTTCTGCTGCCCTTGCTGTGCTTCAGCAGCATTTGCAGCTTCCAGCTCACCAACTGTTGTGCGATTTCCCCACGCGTTGGAACTCTACATTGCAGATGTTGGGAAGGATTTGTGAGCAGAAGAGGGCAGTTGTTGACTACCAGCATCAACACGGCCGTCAGTATTCAGGTCAGACTCCACACATAAGACCTTAGGAGTTGATATGGATGTCACACATCTGTACCATACTCCAAAACTTTGAAGAGTCCACCAAGATGGTGAGTGACGATGGCGCCATAATAAGCATCACCATCCTGCTTCTCTGTCTTCTGAAACGCTCTCTGCTCACAATTAAAGAGGATGCATTGCAGGCGGAACACGATGGATTGGGTGCCAATGAGGAAAAGGAGGAGGAGGAAGAACAGGAGCTTGTTTCCTGCGCTGTAGATGGTACTACCTGCATAACTGTCATACCGTCTGTTCAGCATGGATGGCCTGAGGACAGGGAGGAGGAGGAAGAGGAGGAGGAGGAGGAGGAGAGCAATGTCAGTCGTCCTCTTGGTGAGGACACTGAAGTCTTGCATCTTTTCAGTCTGGCACACATGGCTGAGTTTATGTTATGCTGCCTTTCCCGTGACCCTCGCGTTGTCCAAATTTTGGGTGACAGTCATTACTGGTTGGTGACACTTCTAGACCCACGCTACAAGGAGAACTTTCTGTCTCTTATTCCCTTGCCAGACAGGCCTAATTAAATGGGGCAGTACCAGAATGCCCTTGTTGCGGAATTATTAAAAAAATTCCCATCTGAAAACGCTGGCGGCAGAGGTTACAGTTCGTTGGACAACAGGAGAGAGAGACACAAATGCAATCCAGCAGAGGCAGGGGAACACTGTCAAAGTTCTGGGACAGTTTTCTCAGATCCTCCCATCTTACAGGCCCTGTGGTGAGGGGTACTCTCCCAAGGAGGGAAAAGTTTCAGAAAATGCTGAGGGAGTACCTTGCCGACAGTTCCAACGTTCTCCGTGATTACTTTGTGCCTTATAATTATTGGGTATCCAAGCTGGACACATGGCATGAACTGGCTCTCTACCCCTTGGAGGTCCTGGCCAGCCCTACTGCTAGCGTTTTGTCATTGCAGGTTTAGTGCAGCTGGTGGAATTATAACCAATAGGCGCATCGGCTGTCAACTGAAAATGCTGACAGGCTGACTCTTATGAAAATGAACAAGGGCTAGATTGGGCCAGACTTTTCAACACCACCGAATGATAGCAGCGTAGCATAAACTCAAATACAGTGTCTTTTTAGGGAGGTCTAACTCTATTCGCATGCACCTCTGTCTTCACATCCAGACATGGGTATACGCTTCCTGATTTTGTCTATTTGCTCTTGTCCTCCTCCTTCTCCTCATCCTCATCCTCCACCACCATATCTACGTCTCTTGCTAGGGGCATTGGAGTTCCTCAAAATTTTTGGCCACCGATGCATTCACTGCATAGGCAAACAGTATGGGAGACCCACTTCCTAAAAATGAGAACATTGTTTTCAGGAGGCCCTCCGATCTCTACGTCTCTTGCAAGGGACATTGGAATTCCTCCAAATTTTTGGCAGCTGTTGCATTCACTGCATAGGTAAACAGTTTGGGAGACCCACTCTTTTCTAATGGGAACATGTCATTACTGTGACCCAGTTCTATGTGTCTTTAAATTTGTATTGGGGTTTTTCCCAAATTTTGGCAGCCCTTGCAATCACTGCATGGGCATTACCACTATAGGAGACCCACTCCTTTATAAAGGGAACATTTTTTTTACTGAGACCCTTCTTTTTGTGTCTTCAAAGGGGTATTGAGGAGCGTCCAAATTTTTGGCAGCACTTGCAGTCACTGCATATGCAATAACAGTATAGGAGACCCACACTTTAATAATGGAAACAACAAAGTATAGCCGACTGCTGGCCTTTTAAGAATAGTAAGGGCTGCCTGATGGCCTTATAAAAATAGTGTTTGTGATTTTCAGAGTCCCTCCTTCATAAATGAAACAGGATGTGTCTGATGATGTCTCATACAGCACATGGCCAGATAAGGTAGTAAAGTGACATTTCCTGGTGAATGCATTTTTCACTGTTGAAAGCAATACAAAGGTGCAAAAAACGCATCAAAAACGCTACGTGTGAACATAGCCCAAGGGGTAGAAGAGCATTTTTGTTTTTGGTTATTTATTTTACCTTATATGCAAGTCATTACCCTGGAAAGGATGCTCCTTAACATTTTTCCCAGAAAAACCATTTTGGTTTCGTTTTTTGTATGTTTTATTGTGAGTCCGTAAAAGTGGCATAATACCTCTGACAATGTTGTTGATCGCAGTGACCTGGGAGTCAGAGATGCTCCCAGGGGTCTTCCCCATGCTGTTCCCATGTCATTTGAGCACTGTTCCCATCGATTTTGGCAATTTTTAGGCCCTCTGCAGACCGCCGGGGGGCCGCCGGAAAAATGCTCGAGTTTCCCATAGACTTACATTGGGCTCGTTACTTGGACCGAGCACTCGAGTATTCCAATTTGCTCAACCCGAGCAACGAGTACCCCAGCATTTTAGTGCTCTCCCATCACAAGTGACCAGTTAATATAATGTATTGGCTTAACATAAGCAATATCAATCATAAAATACTCCCTTCTGCATCTGTGTATTATCAGGGCAAAAGAAATTGTGGAACTCGGTAACTGAATGCAGCTTTGAACAAGGAAATTCACAGCAACGAATGAACAACACTGTAGTAAACATTACAGAGAAAACAATAATCACATTTCTGCAAGGTGGATGTAGCACTTTATACATTGAGTCTCCACTATATGATGAATTGATCTACAGTTTTGGAATGGGAAGAAGATAAATTAGTCTGATGTTTTACTCATTTTCTATTCTCTGCAGGAAAGCTATTTGGATCCTAATATGTTATTTGCAGAACACGTGAAATAATTGCAGTGTCTTTTCAGTAGCCAGGGAAACAAAATAAAAACTGGTCCTCAAGTATACTATCAGTGTTTCATTCTTTATATGTCCATTCAGACACTAACTATATGTATCTGAGTGACAGGCGGAAAGACAGTGCTAGCCAGTGTGTATATATCTGTATATTCATACACAAATACAATGTATATTTATATATGTAAAATACTTGTCAGCTGAGTTCCATTCATGTGTATGTAACTAAAACACAATAATTATATGAATATGTGGATGAAATATGTAGAAGTGCTATCATTGGGTGCATGCATCATCCAGTGGCATAACTAGAGTCCTACGGCCCCAGGGCAAAATGGTCCGCTACCACCACCATTTGGTGCTCAAATGCATGGGCCCTAGTTGTGTTGTTAGAGTTTGTAAAGATCAATGTTTGGCCCCTGTAAAAAAAATGCAAATATATTTCATATATCACACAGAAAACTAAGAAATGAGATCATTTTCTAAGCAATAATTCTTCATAATACAGACATAAAATTACCAAATAACAAGCATTATTATAAGGAGATGAACATATTGCCCATGTTTCCCCCTTGAAGAACAAGTGTGTTATCGTAATGTTTAATGTGAATTGTGCTATGTGTTAATGAGGTTAATGATGTGCGTTGTTCAACATTAAGGATAGTGAGAGTTAATGGTTGGAACTAGCCCAGAGTGGGAGGGGCCAAGGTGATGGGAGAGTGACAGTTTCTGGTCAGAACTTCAGAAAGGGCTCACTGTGCGTAGAAAGCAGGCCTGAGGTCAGATGTGAGCAGTGCCGCATGACGTAGGTGTCCCTAACGTGACGGGAGACCAAGATAAAGAGATAGCGAGATCCTAGCGGAAAGTGGAAGAGAAGTGACCAAAAGAGTATGTTACACGCACGCCACTAGGTTCAGATAGGGGCGAGACAGGTTACATGAATTCTTTGGAATCCTGGGGGAACCGTTAATCAGGGCGACCATAGACCATGTGCTGCAGCTTCTCTCAGGCACACAGGGGTATAGACCCTCAGGCACAGACACGTAGGTTGTTTCACTTGCTGACCAGACACACTTGACAAGTGTCCTCATAAACGGTAGAACAGTAGCATTTATTAAGATGCCGCACAGTCAGTGCAAGTTAAGTCTTATGAGCAACAGGCTCCAATGACAAACAGTGCAGGTTCCTTAGCAGCACAGCAGTTCCCAGTCTTCCCAGTAGTACAAGACAGCACAGTTCTAATGCAAAGGCACATTAATGAACACAGCATTCTTTACAGCACAGTGAGATGGAGGAGGGGGGAGGGTTTGCTGAGGTAAATGATCCCTGTGACACCATTTCTTCCAGTCCTTATCTTTCTGCCTGAAAATACTCTGCACTGCTAGTTCAGGAACTCTACCTGACCTGTGCTTAGCTTCACTCCTGACTTGAATCCTTTTCACTTGCAAGGGCGCTTCTGTGAGATACAGAACACACACACACCACCTTTCTCTTCGGCTCCAGCCAGACAGTAAACAACTTCCCCACAATCCCCCTGGGACTCTGCTCAAACACTCCCCTTCTCCTGTGACTGTGTTAACCCCTCTAGTTGCTGGATGCTTCTGGAGCATAAAACTTCCTGTCTTATGTGCTTGTGTTACTTCTGCATATCACAAGTACAGTGATCCTGGGACAGGATGCCTAGCAGTACGGCCCAGAATTTATAACTCATAGAGGTAATGGGCCTAGACGGGACAGAGGATGTAAGATAAAGAAAGTGCCCCGGGGGGCAGTTCCAGAGCATCAGAGATAGAAGATAAGTACCGGCCATACTGGCAATATAGTTCCCTAGAGGGGAAAGAAGACGCAGAACTGCGGGTTGAAAGTAGGACTCTTGCTAACTGGACTGTAGTACTGAGCTGGGCAGTGGTGAAGTAGAAATGAACTTTGAAGCTAGAGGACAAGCGAGTAAAGAGGAAGGAATTGAAACTGTGTGTGGAAAATGATTCGTATTGTAAAGGAAACATTCATTAAGTTGTGTACCCTCTATCTACTGTATATAATACCCTCAAGTTATCGTGGAGTAAAAATTTTATTTTTGACTGGTGGTCTCCTTCATTGAACTGTCAAACATCTGGTCCTGGCCAACCAAAGTCATCGATTACATGCAGCCTGAATGGGCATAGTGCCCCCATAGCACAAGTCCACACTCCCAGCCATGACCCCCACTTTCATATAACTTGCCGAGACGTAAGAAACAAGTACCTCACCCACGGCTACCACCCTGTGCCAAGTTACATTATACCCATAATGTCATATTACCACATGATGACTAAATATACCACTATACAGATCATTAGCAAAAAACACTCTACTAAGATTAATATTACCCCTACTCAATGAGCATAAGTATACACAGTACTAGTAAATCTAGTGACTTACCAGTGTTGTCTCTAATTAAGGACACTATAGAAAAGCGGATCAGACAAAATTTGAATTTACTTGTTCGGGCGGATTTTCCCTCGAAATTTGAATTTAATGTCCCTTATTATGCCCAGGGTCTCTCCAGACCCCCAGAACATAGTGAATTTAACATGTAAGAAATAAAAAAAATCCTTATACTCACCTCACAGCTCACCTCTCCATCCCCTCTGCTCCTCACCATCATCTGTCCGGTCTTCATCCTCGGCGGGGTTCAGAAGATTCGGCAAGGACCAGACTGATGACGGTGACGAGTTGAGGGGATTGAGAGGGGAATAGTGAGTATAAGGATTTTAAATTTTTTTGGAACTTTTTGATGGTTATTTGCAGTTCAAAAAATGGAGTCCAGTGACCCGAATTACAAAATAATCTGCAATTAGGTGAATGTGGATGTCTGTAAAATTGAGTACATTGAATTTATTCACTAATTTCTAGAGGACACTCATTTTCTCATTTCTTCATCATCTGACACAAACCGCTATGATTTATTCCAACCAGAATGAAAAACACAGATACATTTATGGTTGATTACTTTAGGACATTATCCCCTCCCCACACATACACTTGTACACACACTACATAGTGCCACAATTTCCACCTGTTGCCCTTCATAATAACGCCCCCTTTGTGATCCATGCTGCCTCTAGTTCAGGTAGCATGAATCTACTGTAGGGTTCCATTTAGTAATATTCCCCTTTGTGACCGCCATTTATAATTAACGTCCCCTTTGTGGCCCCATTATATTAATCATTCCCCCCTCTGCATTTTCTCATATATTAATCATGCTGTCCTTTATCTATTTTTACATCAACGATTAAAAAAAATTATAAGACAAAATACAGTTTACTATATTAATAATTGTAAAGGAAGCATAAAAAAATGTATGCCATACAAATGGGTGTTCAGAATACATCAGTTTTTAATACACCCAGACTAGTGTTTGCTGTGTTTCGTTTTATTTTTTTTTTAATGTTCATGTACGGTCTGTATACCATTTTGCATACGGCACATATACATGAAATACTCTCATCTCAATGAGCCCTAAATAAAGATAAAAAGTAACACAATAAACACACTGAATTGTTTGCTGTGGTGTCTTTTTCCACTTTACTTATATTTTAGGATTTTTTTTTTGTTTGTGGATATTTTTAAGGCAGTTTGTGCTTTTCGCCCATAGACATAGTTACATAGTTACATTGTTACATAGGTTGAATAAAGACCTAGATCCATTAAGTTCAACCTTTCTCCCCCAATTGTACATTTTGTACATTTTGTCACTAATTTAACTATAACCCAGAATGTTGTGTATTGAGGAAATCGTCCAACACTTTTTTTGAAAGCTGTTATAGTGTCGGCCATCACTACCTCTTGTGTGAGGGTATTCCACAGTCTGACTACTATGACTGTAATAGAAGCCTTTACTATTTAGGTGCCAGAATCGCCTTTCTTCCACCCGTAATGAGTGCCCTTGGTCCTTAGTATGGTCTTTGGAAGGAATAAGTCATGTGCCAGTCCTTTGTATTAACCACACATATATTTGTACATGTAAATGAGATCCCCTCTGAGGCGAAACAAACCCAACTTTTCCAATCTCTCATCATATGAGAGGCCTTCCATGTCTTGTAATAATTAGAGATGAGCGTTGTTCTACTCGAACTGTTCGCCAATCTCAAATTCGAGCTGTTTTGGGCGGTGTTCGAGCCATTCGGCGAACACGAACAATTTGAGAAAAATTCGGCTGTTCGAGGTTATGTTCGATAACTGTTCGTGCACCAAAATCATAACTGGATTTTTTCTCAGTAATGATGAAAATTAATGTTAATACGCAGTTTGAGTGTACAGCGGGGTGGGGGGAGGGGCAGGGGATGGATCTCTGCAGGAACAATGAAGATCTCCATTTTTTTTTCTCTTTCCCGCATTTGCAGTGGGGAGGTGCAGTCTGTCAGCCTATCAGCAGCGCACACACGGAGCGAAGTGCTTTTTTTCACACAAGCAAGGGCATGTGTCATTGGCAGTGTATGTCACATGTCCTTGCCCTATAAGACCAAGCCATTTTCCCCGTCGCCACCATTTTCTCACTGCTGCAGCTGCGTGTTAGACGGCACCGCTGTTGCTGTGTGCGCTATACCTTGTTAATTTCAAGCCAATTTTCGCACAAATATACAGATAGCTTGGGAGTAGGGAATAGTTGTGATTGCAGTCCTTTTAAGGACTAGGTTACAGCATTTCCTACGACTTTTATCAGGCAGGTCTGTGCTCTTAAATAGATAGATTGTGGGAGTAAAGACTAATTGTAATTGGAGTCCTTTTCAGGACTAGGTTACATCAGTTCCTATCAGTTTTTGCCAGGCAGGTCTGTGCCAGTGCTGTGCAAGTTTTTTTCACAGCATTTGGCTGAATCTAGCAAAGCTAATCCTTTTTGGCCTATTGCAGAGTGTGTTAGTCAGTGGAGTAGCCTATCTGTGTTGCAAGATATACCACCTGTGTATAGAATACCAATTTTTTTACTGCACCTAGTGAAGTAAAATCTTTTGGGCATAGCATCATTCTATTAGTCCATCTATACTGACCTCCATCAGGTTGCAAACTGAATATATTTTTTTCTGCATCTACCTCTGAAAAAATATTGGGCTTCTAGCTGTGTGTGGGTCTTGTTCTATTAATCCATCTATACAGACCTCCATCAGGTTGCAAACTGAATATAATTTTTTTCTGCATCTAGCTCTGAAAAAATATTTGGCCTTCTAGCAGTGTGTGGGACTTGTTCTATTAGTCCACCTACACTGACCTCCATCAGGTTGCAAATTCAAAATAATTTTTTGTATGCATCTAGCTCTGAAAAAATATTTGGCCTTCTAGCAGTGTGTGGGACTTTCTCTGTTAGTCCATCTATACTGACCTCCATCAGGTTGCAAACTGAATATAATTTTTTTCTGCATCTAGCTCTGAAAAAATATTTGGCCTTCTAGCAGTGTGTCGGACTTTCTCTATTAGTCCATCTATACTGACCTCCATCAGGTTGCAAATTAAAAATAATTTTTATCTGCATCTACAGTACCTCTGAAAAAATATTTGGGCTTCTAGCTGTGTGTGGGACTTGTTGTATTAGTCCATCTATACTGACCTCCATCAGGTTGCAAACTGAATATATTTTTTTCTGCATCTACCTCTGAAAAAATATTGGGCTTCTAGCTGTGTGTGGGACTTGTTGTATTAGTCCATCTATACTGACCTCCATCAGGTTGCAAACTGAATATATTTTTTTCTGCATCTACCTCTGAAAAAATATTGGGCTTCTAGCTGTGTGTGGGACTTGTTGTATTAGTCCATCTACAGTACAGACCAAAAGTTTGGACACACCTTCTCATTTAAAGATTTTTCTGTATTTTCATGACTATGAAAATTGTACATTCACACTGAAGGCATCAAAACTATGAATTAACACATGTGGAATTATATTCTTAACAAAAAAGTGTGAAACATCTGAAAATATGTCTTATATTCTAGGTTCTTCAAAGTAGCCACCTTTTGCTTTGATGACTGCTTTGCACACTCTTGGCATTCTCTTGATGAGTTTCAAGAGGTAGTCACTGGAAATGGTCTTCCCAGAGATGCTTAGCACTTGTTGGCCCTTTTACCTTCACTCTGCAGTCCAGCTCACCCCAAACCATCTCAATTGGGTTCAGGTCTGGTGACTGTGGAGGCCAGGTCATCTGGCATAGCACCCCATCACTCTCCTTTTTGGTCAAATAGCCCTTACACAGCCTGGAGGTGTGTTTGGAGTCATTGTCCTGTTGAAAAATAAATGATGGTCCTACTAAACGCAAACCGGATGGAATAGCTTGCCGCTGCAGGATGCTGTGGTAGCCATGCTGGTTCAGTATGCCTTCAATTTTGAATAAATCCCCAACAGTGTCACCAGCAAAGCACCCCCACACCATCACACCTCCTCCTCCATGCTTAACGGTCGGAACCAGGCAGGTAGAGTCCATCTGTTCACCTTTTCTGCATTGCACAAAGACACGGTGGTTGGAAACAAAGATCTCAAATTTGGACAATTCAGACTAAAGCACAGATTTCCACTGGTCTAATGTCCATTCCTTGTGTGCTTTAGCCCAAACAAGTCTCTTCTGCTTGTTGCCTGTCCTTAGCAGTGGTTTCCTAGCAGCTATTTTACCATGAAGGCCTGCTGCACAAAGTCTCCTCTTAACAGTTGTTGAAGAGATGTGTCTGCTGCTAGAACTCTGTGTGGCATTGACCTGGTCTCTAATCTGAGCTGCTGTTAACCTGTGATTTCTGAGGCTGTTGACTCGGATACACTTATCCTCAGAACCAGAGGTGACTCTTGGTCTTCCTTTCCTGGAGCGGTCCTCATGTGAGCCAGTTTCTTTGTAGTGCTCGATGGTTTTTGCAACAGCACTTGGGGACACTTTCAAAGTTTGCCCAATTTTTCAGACTGACTGACCTTCATTTCTTAAAGTAATGATGGCCACTCGTTTTTCTTTACTTAGCTGCTTTTTTCTTGCCATAATACAAATTCTAACAGTCTGTTCAGTAGGACTATCAGCTGTGTATCCACCAGACTTCTGCACAACACAACTGACGGTCCCAACCCCATTTATAAGGCAAGAAATCCCACTTATTAAACCTGACAGGTCACACCTGTGAAGTGAAAACCATTTCCGGTGACTACCTCTTGAAGCTCATCAAGAGAATGCCAAGAGTGTGCAAAGCAGTCATCAAAGCAAAAGGTGGCTACTTTGAAGAACCTATAATATAAGATATATTTTCAGTTGGTTCACACTTTTTTGTTAAGTATATAATTCCACATGTGTTAATTCATAGTTTTGATGCCTTCAATGTGAATGTACAATTTTCATAGTCATGAAAATTAGGAAAAATCTTTAAATGAGAAGGTGTGTCCAAACTTTTGGTCTGTACTGTATACTGACCTCCATCAGGTTGCAAACTGAATATATTTTTTTCTGCATCTACCTCTGAAAAAATATTGGGCTTCTAGCTGTGTGTGGGTCTTGTTCTATTAATCCATCTATACAGACCTCCATCAGGTTGCAAACTGAATATAATTTTTTTCTGCATCTAGCTCTGAAAAAAATATTTGGCCTTCTAGCAGTGTGTGGGACTTTCTCTGTTAGTCCATCTATACTGACCTCCATCAGGTTGCAAACTGAATATAATTTTTTTCTGCATCTAGCTCTGAAAAAATATTTGGCCTTCTAGCAGTGTGTCGGACTTTCTCTATTAGTCCATCTATACTGACCTCCATCAGGTTGCAAATTAAAAATAATTTTTATCTGCATCTACAGTACCTCTGAAAAAATATTTGGGCTTCTAGCTGTGTGTGGGACTTGTTGTATTAGTCCATCTATACTGACCTCCATCAGGTTGCAAACTGAATATATTTTTTTCTGCATCTACCTCTGAAAAAATATTGGGCTTCTAGCTGTGTGTGGGACTTGTTGTATTAGTCCATCTATACTGACCTCCATCAGGTTGCAAACTGAATATATTTTTTTCTGCATCTACCTCTGAAAAAATATTGGGCTTCTAGCTGTGTGTGGGACTTGTTGTATTAGTCCATCTATACTGACCTCCATCAGGTTGCAAACTGAATATATTTTTTTCTGCATCTACCTCTGAAAAAATATTGGGCTTCTAGCTGTGTGTGGGACTTGTTGTATTAGTCCATCTATACTGACCTCCATAAGGTTGCAAACTGAATATATTTTTTTCTGCATCTACCTCTGAAAAAATATTGGGCTTCTAGCTGTGTGTGGGTCTTGTTCTATTAATCCATCTATACAGACCTCCATCAGGTTGCAAACTGAATATAATTTTTTTCTGCATCTAGCTCTGAAAAAATATTTGGCCTTCTAGCAGTGTGTGGGACTTTCTTAGTTAGTCCATCTATACTGACCTCCATCAGGTTGCAAACTGAATATAATTTTTTTCTGCATCTAGCTCTGAAAAAATATTTGGCCTTCTAGCAGTGTGTCGGACTTTCTCTATTAGTCCATCTATACTGACCTCCATCAGGTTGCAAATTAAAAATAATTTTTATCTGCATCTACAGTACCTCTGAAAAAATATTTGGGCTTCTAGCTGTGTGTGGGACTTGTTGTATTAGTCCATCTATACTGACCTCCATCAGGTTGCAAACTGAATATATTTTTTTCTGCATCTACCTCTGAAAAAATATTGGGCTTCTAGCTGTGTGTGGGACTTGTTGTATTAGTCCATCTATACTGACCTCCATCAGGTTGCAAACTGAATATATTTTTTTCTGCATCTACCTCTGAAAAAATATTGGGCTTCTAGCTGTGTGTGGGACTTGTTGTATTAGTCCATCTATACTGACCTCCATCAGGTTGCAAACTGAATATATTTTTTTCTGCATCTACCACTGAAAAAATATTGGGCTTCTAGCTGTGTGTGGGACTTGTTGTATTAGTCCATCTATACTGACCTCCATCAGGTTGCAAACTGAATATATTTTTTTCTGCATCTACCTCTGAAAAAATATAGGTCTTCTAGCTGTGTGTGGGTCTTGTTCTATTAATCCATCTATACAGACCTCCATCAGGTTGCAAACTGAATATAATTTTTTTCTGCATCTACCTCTGAAAAAATATTGGGCTTCTAGCTGTGTGTGGGACTTGTTGTATTAGTCCATCTATACTGACCTCCATCAGGTTGCAAATTGAATATAATTTTTTTCTGCATCTAACCCAGCCAATAGTTTTGGCCTAATACCACAGTTTGGCCACTCAGCTCTGCTCGGTTACCATCCATTGTTTTTTTGTGCAAACAACTCCAGAGTTGTGAATTAGTTAACCACCAAAATGAGTGGAAAAAGGCCTGCTGCTGGTGGAAAGGGGAATAGGCGTGTTGGGAAGGGGAAAAAAGGTTGTGTCCGTGGGGTAGGTGTTAAAGCAACAGTAACATCTGCAGAAGAAAGACCATCTTCCAGCCAAACTAAAATGTCTACTTCTTTTAGCGGACAATGTGATAAGATCCCTTTCTTACGGCCACGCCAATCGCTACAAATTCCAGATGAGGCACAAAAACAGCAGGTGCTTCAACGGATATCAAGTGCTCCTTTAAGTGGGCTCTCCTCCACATCAACTTCAACATCACAAATACTCCAGTCCTCAAAGGTGTCACCCCAATCGCACTTGCTTCCTCACAGATCCCAAATCTCCAGCTGCCCGTCTGAGTATGAGGTAGAACAGATGGTTGAGTCTGCAGAGCTGTTTACTCATACTATAGCCTGGGAATCAGAGGTCGACTCCAGCGCTTCTGTGAATCCAGACGAGGAAATGATCTGCACTGATGCCCAGAATCTTTATGAGTCGGATCCAGGACCAGACGCAGAAGGTCTGACCATAATGTAGACCCTCATTCCCAAACTGTAACTCCTGTTGGTGGAGACAATGAGGAAGACGATGATAAGACTCAAATACCTGATTGGAGCGACAACTTTAGTTTTTTGTCAGGGCAGGAACAGGTTGGCTCTGAGGACGACGGGTGTGATAACACACAGGGTGATGATGATGAGGTTGGAGATCCCACTTACTGTCAACCCACAGTCAGCCAAGAGATGAGGTCAGCAGAGGAGGTGGAGGAAGATGCTAGTGACGACGAGGTCAGGTTGCGCCTTCCTGGACAGAGACGTAGTACTGGAAGCACGTCAACAACTGCATCCTCAAACACAACTCTGCCTCTCACCACAAGTCGTGGTGGCTCTTCAGGTCGCATGGGTGCTAAGCCTTGCATAGCCTGGGCATTTTTTCAGATCGATAAAGATGACCCAACTCGTGTTATCTGTAACATTTGTCAGCAAAAGCTAAGTAGAGGCCAAAAAATACATAGTTTGAGTACTTCATGCATGAACCGGCACATGGACATGAAGCATAAGTTGCAGTGGGAAGCTCAGTGTGCTACAATGCGGCCTAGCCGGCCGGGCCAACCACCGTCTGCCATATCTTGTGCATCCGCGGCCTCTTCATCCTCTGTGACTGGGGGGACAGCAGTCACACCTGTTTTGGGGCGCAGACCTGCCACCTCTTTACCCGCAACAGCCAGCGTGATTGGCAGGTCATCATTTTCTTTGGAGGTGGGAACACCAGCTGGTGTTGAGCGCTGTCCGACATCGATAGCACCACCTTTGGATCAAGGCAACCTAACATGTCCGCCTGCATCTTCCTCACAGACCGGCAATTTGCCGGGGACACCCTTATCAACCCCGTCTAAGCACAATAGCCAGCCCTCGGTCCCTCAGATGTGGACAAGTAAAAGACCATTTCCTCCTAGCCATGAGAAAGCTAAGAGGTTGAATTTCACCATCTGCAAGCTCTTGGCTACAGAAATGCTGCCTTTCCGCCTGGTGGACACAGAGGATTTTCGAGACCTTACGTCCGTCGCAGTGCCCCAGTACCAGATGCCCAGTCGGCACTACTTCTCAAAGAAAGGTGTGCCTGCGCTCCACCAGCATGTCGCACACAACATCACCGCTTCTTTGAGAAACTCTGTGTGTGACAGGGTGCATTTCACCACAGACACTTGGACGAGTAGGCATGGACAGGGGCGTTACATGTCGCTGACTGGGCACTGGGTAACTATGGTGACAGCAGGACAAGGGGCTGCTGTCCAAATCTTGCCGTCCCCACGAGTTGTGCGTCAATCCTCTTTATGTCAAAGTTCCTCCACTGCTTCTGCCTCCTCAACCTCCTCTCGGTCTTCCACCTGCACCCAAAGCCTGTCTGGTCATGCCACAAGCTTTCTAACTGGGCAGAAGGGATCCTGCACACCTCCTTACTATGCTGGCAGTAGGGCTCAACGTCATCAGGCGGTTTTTACATTGAAATGTCTGGGAAATGTGAGTCACACAGCTGAGGAGTTGTGGTCAGCTCTGGAGAACCAATTTCATGAATGGTTGTCTCCACTGGACCTGAAACCAGGGAAGGCCGTGTGCGACAATGCTGCAAACCTGGGTGCGGCCCTTCGCCGGGGCAATGTCACACACGTGCCTTGTATGGCTCACGTGTTGAACCTGGTTGTCCAGCAATTTTTAGCCCACTATCCCAGACTAGATGGCCTTCTGCAGAGGGCACGGTCGCTGTGTGCTCACTTCTGCCGTTCGCATCCCGCAGCTCAGCGACTTACATCTCTACAGAAGTCGTTGGGCCTGCCACTTCACCGGCTAAAATGCGATGTGCCTACCCGGTGGAATTCAACTCTGCACATGTTGCAGCGACTGTGGCAGCACCGACAAGCCCTGGTGCAATACGTTCTGACGTATAGCCTGGGCCAACGAGATTCAGAGGTGGGGCAAATCACGCTGGAGGAGTGGTCTCAGATCAGGGACCTATGCACCCTTCTGCACAGTTTTGAAATGGCGACGAAGATGTTTAGTGCTGACGATGCCATTATCAGCATGACTATTCCGGTGATTTACATGCTGGAGCACATGTTAAACAGAATTCGGAGTCAGGTGGTGGCACAAGAGGAGGTGGAGGAAGTAGAGGAGGAGGAGTTGTATGCGGAAGGGCTAACATCTGCAAGGTCCAGATGGTCGGCAGAACCAAGGCGGCAGGCATGTGAGGGTGGGGGAGATGGTTTTACCAGGGCGCATGGTAGCAGCCAAACTAGTGAGGAAGGTGCAGGAGCCCAGGAAGAAGTGGAGGACGAACTGATGGAAGACTCATCAGATGAGGGAGACCTTGATCACATTTCTGTTGTGCGAGGTTGGGGGGAGAGGACAGAGGAAGGAAGCATGATTGTTACCTCACCACCAACACAACAGGGACTTGGTGCTCCTGGATGCGCAACACACATGAGTGTCTTCTTGCTGCACTACCTGCAACATGACCCTCGAATTGTGAGAATTCGAAATAATCCTGACTACTGGGTTGCCACACTGTTAGATCCCCGGTACAAAAGTAAATTTGCAGAAATTATTCCTGCCATAGAAAGGGATGCATGCATGCAGGAGTATCAGCAGAGACTGTTGCAGAATCTTACATGTGCTTTTCCACAAAATACCAGTGGTGCACGTAGTGAATCTCACAGTTCCAACTTGCCAACCGTGGGACCGTCAAGTGTTCAGCACTCAAACCGTAACAGAACCACAGTATCTGCTGGTAACATCAATTTTGCGGAATCATTTCACCACTTTTTTAGCCCATCCTTTGCAAGGCCACAGGAGACAAGAAGTCTGACACATAGTCAACGCCTAGAGACGATGGTACAGGAGTATCTCCAAGTAAACATTGAAGCCACGACTGTGTCACTGGACCCTTGCTCTTTTTGGGCTTCCAATCTGGATAAATGGCCGGAGCTAGCCACTTATGCCTTGGAGATCTTGTCATGCCCGCAGCCAGCGTTCTGTCTGAACGTGTGTTCAGCGCTGCTGGTGGTGTGCTGACAGATAAGCGCACGCGGCTCTCCACTGATAATGTAGACAGACTCACGTTCATAAAGATGAACAAATCATGGATCCGAAACGACTTTTCTACCCCTGTGTCATCCTGGGGAGAGTAAAAGCTTGATGATTGGTTAAAATCACCCTACCAATTTTGGGTCTCCGAGATGCGCAAGACACATAAGTGCCTTCTTGCTGCACTACCTGCAGCATGACCCTCATATTGTCAGAATTCGAAGTAATCATGACTACTGGGTTGCCACACTCTTAGATCCCCCAAACTTTTCGATCAACCTTTTCATTTTAATAAAGACCAAAAAAATAGCATTAGCAGGTTGTTAGAAACTGAAATCAAACAGTTTTCAACTCAAAACTTTATTCTAGGTGATGTTACATTTTCACATAGGACCCCTTGTTCGAAAGGAGCTTCTGAACTCTCTCGTCCATTGAATTTGTCAGGTTTTGGATGGTTTCTGCTTCAATTGTTTTGCATGAGGACAGAATACCCTCCCAGAGCTGTTGCTTAGATGTGAACTGCCTCCCACCATCATAGACACTCCTTTTAATGATGCTCCAAAGGTTCTGAATGGGGTAGAGGTCAGGGGAGCATGGGGGTCACACCATAAGTTTGTCCCCTTTTATGCCCATATCAGCCAGAGATGCAGATGTTTTATGTGCAGCATGAGATGGTGCATTATCATGCAGAAAAATGATCTTGCTGTGAAATACACGGTTCTTCTTCTTGAACCATGGCAGGAAGTGTTGTTTGAGAAAATCCACATACATTATGGAGTTCATCTTTAGCGCCTTCAGGGATCCTAAAAGGGCCGACAATCTCTCTCCCCATGATTCCAGCCCAAAACATTACTCCACCTCCTCCTTGTTGGCGCTGTAGCCGTGTTTGCGTGGGGTGTCCATCAATCAGCCATCCTCCACTCCATCCATCTGGACCATCGAGCGCTGCACGGCACTCATCCGTGAACAAAACTGTTTTGAAATCAGTCTTCATGTAATGTTTGGCCCACTGAAGCCATTTCTGCTTGTGTGAAGTGGATAGAGGAGGTCGACAGGATGGCGTATGCACAGCTGCAAACCTCTGAAGGACCCTGCATCTTGTTGTTCGGGGGACGTTGGAGGCACAAGCAGCTTCAAAAACTTGTCTGCTGCTATGACAAGGCTTTTTTGCCGCTGCTTTTTCAACCTGACGTAATTGCCTGTAGGAAAGAGTCCTCAATTTGCCCTTATCAGCACGCACACGTGTGTACTGTGAATCAGCTACATACTTCTTGATTGCCAAGACACTTCATCCTGATCATCGCACAATGTTGATTGTAGTCATGCCTTGACCTAAACACTCCACAATTTGTTGCTTCTCAGCAGCCGACACATCCTTTTTCTTTCCCATTTTGGCAGAAAATGTAGGCTGCTTAATAATGTGAGAGAGCCTTCTTAAGTAGTCTTGCCTTTCATTGGACACACCTGCCAAACTAATTAGCACAGGTGTCTGCAATTGCTTACAGTGATATAAAGAGTCCTGACACACATCACCATCAATGAGTTTAACTGACAAACAAACAAATTCTTCCCTTATCACTCCTAAACACTTTTTGCATAATAATTTGGAACGCAGTGTACATGTGCTTTTCCACAAAACACCAGCGGTTCACGTAGTGAATCTTACAGTTCTAACTTGCCAACCGTGGTCTGTATGGAGTTGTTCAATAAAGGGCCCAAAATTAAGATAACATAGATGGGAGAGGTCTCTATGAATAGGAATTCCTAAGTATTTGATACCCTGTGAGGGCCAGGCAAAGGGAAAGTTGGACTGGATGGAATCCTATATGGATTTGGGGAGGGAGACATCGAGGGCCTCAGACTTCGCTGCATTGATTTTAAAATTTGACCATGTAACAAAGTGATCTATTTCAGCCATAACAGCATGGATGGATATATGTGATTGAGTGATATATACTAGGACATCATCAGCAAATAGAGAGCACTTGTACTCGGTGCCTCCCACCTCAATCCACCTAATATTGGGGTTATGGCGAATTGATGAGAGCAGGTGCTCCGTCACTAGGATGTATAAGAGAGGGGACAGAGGACATCCCTGCCTTGTCCCATTGGTGATTGTGAAAGGTGATGAAAATGTTCTGACGCACCCCCTGGGCCTTGGGACACCCGGAGCCGGACCCTTTTTGGTGGATGCTGGTGGTTGTAGTCTTCGTGGCGGCGACCCGGTTCCGTGGCTCAGGGCGGTCAAACCAGTGGCGGAACTATTTATGTGGTTTTGATGTTTAAATGTACGACTACGCCACCCGTGGATTGCGGTCAGAGTGAACCCCCGCTACAGGGCAGACCGCTGAGGCTGGTGTTGTGGGTGCAGCAGAGCGTAGCATAACTCCCCACGGGAGGAGTATAGCCTCAGGGCAGTGTATGCGGAGGATGGGGGTGATGGTGCAGGGCAGCAGCAGTAACGACACGGAGTCAGTGATGCAGTTCAGGGCCTTTACTCACAGTTCTTATTATCCAGACCACGTCTGCAGGTAACGGCTGCCCACGTCGTACTGTGCTCACCAGGTGAGGGGCTCAGACAACTCCCAGATAACTTTGGAGCACTTCACAGGACCCCCTTTGTGTGTCCTTTGTCTGGCCTTTCTTACCAACACTTCTGTCCGGCTGCCTCGGGCCTCCTCTTGGTAAACTTGGCGCCAGTTTCCCTGACCCTATGTGGTGCCTTCCTAGCGGGTGTAGCGAGGGTCTGCGCCACATAAAATGTCAGAGCCTCCGGTTTCTAGCTGAGGGTCGTTTCCTGCCTCCACTAGTTCGGGGACCGGTCTCCCCCTTTGGCCTGACCCCTCCACGCAGGTGGATTCGGGCGTGCGGTGGCGACTCGCCCGTCCGCACCCCTGGGATCCCTTCATTCCTCGTTCCTGGAGCCTTCTCCGCTCCTCTTCCTTCCTTCTCCCTCTTCCAGGCCTGGGCCTCTGTTACTAGGCCCGCCTCCGGAGCAGAGCTCATGCAGAGCCCCTGCTCCCTGCCACTTCTGCTCAGACTTCTCTGCACTGAACTAAGATGGTGCCCACCTTTTATACTCCCTTCTCAATGCACCCAGGAACTGCTTCCTCCCTGCTCCTGCACTACAGGGTTCCCCTTCCTCAGTGTTCCCTCTCCCCACTCCAGCCAGGGACAGGGACTGTCGTGCCCATCTCAGGGGCATATTGGTCGCCCTGCCCCACGGCAATGTGGTGTAATGCATGCAGGTGTCGGGTCCTGATCCACACTCCATCCTTACCTGAGAGTGAGATATCACACCTCTGGGTGAGGTGCAATACGTCTGTAGCAACCGAGCCCTCAGGGTGCTACAGTTCCATTCATCTTCAGCCTAGGTGACGTATTGTGATACAGGGCCGTGATTTTGGCTATAAAAGGGTCCCCTAGACCCCTACCCCAAGCTTTTTAAGAGAATCATATATGGCGTGCCAGGAGACTCTATGGAATGCTTTCTCAGCATCCAACGAGAGTATCTAATTACAAATTTTTAACTGCATCTAGCCCAGGAAATACTTTGTGCCTAGTAGCAGTGTCTGCTAGTCAGCGGATTATCCCGGCTGTTAAGCAAGCTACACCACCTGTAGTTTAGACACTTAATTTTTTCAAAGGAAATTCTTCGGGACCATGGGATACTTAGTGAAGAGCATCAGGAGGCACCCCAAGGCATAGGGGCTGGGACTGGCAGTAGGATGCCTTGCGGCGGACAGCCGAGCTCGATCCTTATAAAAGCTTTTTAACTGCAGCAGCTTTAGTGGACGCTACTGGAGCTGGAATTACGCGGCTGCTGGCATGAGACTTGCCCTCCAATAGATCCTTGTAAATGGATTTAAAGTGTATTCATTCAAATTAGAGAGACAATTTAAATTAAAAAGCTTAGAGCTGCCTCCACCACAGGGGGGCTCGCTCGACCCACCAGCGGACAGGCACCAGTATTGGGAGAGGGGGGCTGGCCATCAGGGTTCACCGCGGCTCTGGCACAAACCCGGCGACACGGAGGTGGCACGGGCAGGAGCGGACTGGCCGTGTCGGCTTCTCACTTTTTGGATTTTAGAAGGGCATGATATGCCTATATCTGTGTCTCCCCCTCCTTTTACTCCTCCACCTCTTTTATTTTCGCATGACTATATGTACTTGTCACTTTTCCATGTGTTAGTTATGTCTTCTGAGCAGTTTGTCAGCTTTTGGACACCTTTGAAGGTGTTTTCTATGTGTTTCTATGTGTTTTTGTTTGCCTGCCATTGGTTTTAACGGTGTTCGAAGGTGTTCGACGAACAGTTCGACGAACAGTTCGGCGAACACACGGGTGTTCGACGAACCGAACCGAACTCGAACACTACGGGGGTGGCTCAACACTAGTAATAATCTAGTTGCCCGCCGTTGAGCCGACTCTAACTTCTGAATATCCTTTTTGAAATGTGGAGCCCAAAACGGAATCCCATATTCCAGATGTGGCCTCACCAGTGATTTATAAAGGGGTAACAATACGTTGGGATCACAAGATTTTATCCCTATTTTTATACACCCTAAAATCTTGTTTGCTTTTGCAGCTGCTGCTTGACATTGAGTACTGCTGCTCAGCTTACTTGTAACCAGAATACCCAAGTCCTTCTCCTGTTCTGTAGTCCCGAGTCTACTCCCATTCAATGTCTATGCAGCAACAGGATTACTCCTAGGTGCATTACTCTACATTTATCTACATTAAACCTTATCTGACAAGTGTTTGTCCATTCAGTCATCTTATCTAGACAGTTTTGCAATATTGTAATGTCAAGATCAGATTTTAATATCCTACATAGTTTTGTGTCATCAGCAAAGATTAACACTTTACTTTACACTAGACTGCCATTGCTTTTTCTTTTGGTAAGAAAGGCATGTATTAATATGTAATGTGGTTTCTGGAGGCTTTTTTTTTCATTATTGACATTATAAATCATGTAATTCTAATTTGAATCTTGGAATCACCGGATCTAACTGAACATTTCAGATACTAAAAGACATTCATTTAAAGAAAAATACTCCAAAATCTGAATGAGTGGCAGAAATGCTGGAATTTGTGCAAAAAATAAAAATGCTGCCAAATGATTGTGCATGACGGTAGCCAGAAAGGAACAACATTTAAACTGGGTGTACACCGTAACATGCTTCGCGCGATAGCAATTCCCAGAAAAATTGCACGACAAAAACATCTGTGCAACTTGCCTGAGACTCGCTGTCGCATGATTATTTTAAAGCTGTGATTTTGCTGTAAATTAAACAGCCAAGTTGCAGACAAGTCACATACGACTTGCATTGAAGTCTATAACAATATTTCCAAATACAACATATTTGGAAATATTTGCGAGTCTGTGTCGCAGTCACAGTATGTCACTGGTCACAACGTGACACCATAATAAATCATTACATACAATGTTGCAATGTACGCATCCTCTGATTGACTGAGCTGTGGGCGGCGTTTCACCGCACGTCACAGCCCAGTATCCAGCGCGCGCTTACGGCCAATGAATGCTGAGGAGAGAGGAAGAGTTGGATACTGGACTGTGACGTGCGGTGAAACACCACCCACAGCCCAGTCAGTCAGGGGAAGTGCGTACAACTGGGTCACACCTGGGTGAATCAAGGAAGTCCGGAAGTTGATGTGACATCAGCGGATGTCAGCGGCGGCTGCAGCCGGGGTTATGTGATGCGGACTGAGAGAGCAGCTATAGCGCCACTTACAGGCACATATGGCAACAGAAGGTATTTACAAAAATACTTACTTAACAGGTCTAAATCGATGGGCGAATTATATATTGCAGGGGACACCCACTTTAAGCCCGGGAACCCCTGGTAACCATCATTTGAACACTACATATCATACTTTTGTAAATACTGTCTGGTTTAAAATAATACACAGTGTATGCATTTGAAAAGACACATGTCTTAGATTCTAAAGAATAAGCTATTCTCTTCCTCTCTTTTTCAAGTTATAAAATTCCCCTTCAACTGAAATTTCCATTACAATTAAACCGGTTTTAGGAGAAATGTCTCTGGGCTATAAATGAAATAATAATTCCACCTGCCTGGTATCACTCCTGAAAAATGTTCTGCATACATTAGATCTGTCTTTTCATGCTGTTTCAACACAGCACATTAATCGTACACCATTTAGCCATGATAGTGTGATTAGAGCAGCTTTTGGTAGAGCATAAATGCACATTGATAGCTTTTACCCCTAATTAGCTAGGATGCAATCAGCATCAACTTGACGATCAACGTTTTCTTCTAAAAATGGGAAGCTACGGCAAGGAATTATCGGATTTTGACAATAGTTTGAAGCAAGAAAAAAAACCCTTCTAAACCGTCCGCACACATCTCCAGTGAATGTTTATCCGAGCTGTCAAGACCCAGCAGGGACAAGCGTGTCACCACACACTGCGGTGCCCATCTCTAAAGTAACGATGACTGTTTAATATTCATGAGAACATTCACATTTGATGCAAGGTGACTTGTATTTAAAAGACTAGGATTGTTGATGGTGTCAATATGTGAAGTTTATTGCTGTTAGCAAAACTTGTAACTTAGATATCATCATTTTATTAAGCCAAGTAGTGGCTTATAGATTCAATGCCAGTGGTATAGGCCCTAGGTAATTAGTTTTTGGTACAAATAGCTCAGGTGGTACATGTGACTCGCCCCCTGGGCCGTGGGGCACTCGGATCCGGGCAATAGGGGGAACGATGGGAGTAGTAGTGGCAACCCGGTTCCGTGGCTCAGGGTGGTCAGGCCAGTGGTAGTCCGTTACGTGTTGTTGATTATGTCCGACTATGCCACCCGTGGATTTGCGGTCATTAGGAACCGCCGCTGCAAGTCAGACCGCTGGGGCTGATGATATGTGCAGCTGGGATGGTGTGACTCCCCACGGGAAGAGTGCGGCCCCAGGGCAGTGTAGTGGATGGTGGGAATGATGGTGGTGAGAGTCCCAGTACCGGTAGTGCTGGAGGCACGAAGGAGCACACAGACAATAGGTTGCAGTCCAGGGTCTTTACTGAAACAGGTAAACTGACCCATAAACAGTCCCAGCTAGGAGGGGACCTGGATGTCTGAGAGCAACGGGGAAATTGGCCCTGGTCAGGGTGAGGGTGTAGGCCTACCGTGCTTTCTGCGCTCCTTCTGGCTATCTCCTCATTATAGGGTAACAGCCCACGTTTCCGAGCTTTCCGTGTATTCTCACCTGTATGGCCTGCGACGTGGGTTCCTTTCTGCTCCCAGCCTGGTACGGCTTTACTGGTCCCTTCGGTTGTGGCAGGGCCTCCAGGCTTCTTAGGCCAAGGAATATACAGTCCCTTGCGGACTGGTTATCTGCTGGAGGATGTAGAATCCTCTCAGCCTCAGACACCAAAGTCTGGTAAATTAAGTCCTCTTTCTGCCAAGACAGGCTCTCTTCGCCTCTTGTCTCTGGCTTGTGGCTCTCCTCCTGCCACACTTCCTCTTAGGTGCAGTGCAACTGTCTGTCCCTGTTCTGCTCTGGGATATGTCTCAGTGCTGAGACAGGCCATCAAGTTCTCTCTAACCCTGCCCCCAGCACCAGCTTTTATAGGGGCAGCCAGCTCCCCCTACTGGCCTGAGACAGGAGGCATTGCATGCTAATGTTCCCCTGACTAGAGAACCTCCCCCTTGCTCTCAGACACAGCTTTAATACATTTTGTGGCATCCAGGCCAGGGTGACACATTCCCCCCTAGTGAAATTTAGTACTCCGGGACTAAACAATAAACAGAGACAATATGCATAACTATAAAACATTAATAGACAAACGACGCACAGATTGAGTTCTTAAGGTCACAGTGTGGCCTGTGACCGGGTGTCCATATCACCAGCACAACGGGGAGCCTTAACCAGGTGGGGGGTCTGTCCTACCCCAAGTCCTTCACAGTCTTAGTTCATTCCTGGGTTAGGCTCCGAACGCAGTCCATACCAGGTCCTGGTTATAAAAAGTCCATAACCTTTGAGTCCTTACGGTAGCTGCAAGAAACTGAAACATGCTATTAATAATCACGCAGGTAACTTGGCAAACATTTCAACATTTTGCAACAGGGTTATTTACAATTTTAGTACACTCTATATTTTCCAGCGAGCGGGTATCTGTCCCTTTGTGCTCCTGGTTGACCTACGTAGCCCACTGTCTGGTGGTGGACCAACCTGGCTTTCCCCACTAGCGTTAGGGGTACAGCTACCAGCTGGGTGTACAGGTAGGGCAGGCAGCTGTCTGCGGGTCCTTTGGCTTACCGCAGGCATGGCAGGCTCACTGTCAGCAGAGGGTTGACTCTCCTGGGCTGCTGGTACAGGCTCTTCTGCCTCTGGAACCGCTTTCTCCTCTTCACCTTCTGGCTCTGGTGTTGGTTGTTGCTGTGCCGGTTGCAGGAAATGCAGGACGGGTACCACTATAGCATCATTTATGCGAGTCCAGGACTGAGGGAACTCTCCGAGAACGGTGCTGATCATTTCTTCCTTGTCCTCTGCGGGTTCAAGGTCACTCTGATCCTTTTCTGCACTACGGAGTTGCTCGGGGCATCTTTTGAGGTGGTCTCTGGAGACGACACTAGTGGTTTCTCCTCCGTCCTTGGTGATCACGCACACCTTCGGGTTGTCGTGATCAGACTGCAGTACGGTGTAGGGTTCCCTTTCCCACTGGTCGTCCAACTTATGTAGCCTTCTTTTTCGCTTTAGGACTTGCTCACCAGGTTCTAGAGGACCAGCAGGGGCGTGTTGATTGAAGAGTTTTTCTTGCCTCTCTCTCACCTGGGCCAGGCTCTTCTCCACACTCTCCTGTACCTTCTTGTACTGCAGTTGCCTTTCCGTATCCCAGTCCGCATCCGGGGAGGTGTCCTCAGGTATTAGGACTCCCATCTCCAGGTCTATGGGCAGCTTACCTGGTCTGGCTCGCATCAGGTAAGCCGGGGTGCAGTTTGTAGCATTCACCGGAATATGATTGTATAAGTCTATCAGATCCGGCAGTTTTTCTGGCCACAGGCTGCGTTCCTCCAGGGGCAACGTCTTCAGGAGATCAATAACTATATTGTTCATCTTCTCACACATCCCGTTGGTTTGGGGGTGGTAAGGCGTTGCACGAATCTTCTTACAGCCATAGAGGTTGCAGAACTCCTGGAAGATTTCAGCCTCGAACGCTGGACCCTGGTCTGTCAGGACCTGTTCCGGATACCCGTGTGGACGGCAGAAGTATTGTTGGAAGGCTCTGGCCGCTGTTTGGGCTGTCAAGTCCTTTACCGGGACCACCACTAGAAAACGGGAATAGTGGTCCACGATTGTCAGGGCGTAGATGTATCCGGACCGGCTTGGAGCCAATTTGACATGGTCCAGAGCTACCAGCTCAAGAGGCTGCGTGGTGACGATGGGCCTCAAGGGTGTCTTCTGGCAGGTGCGGTCCTTCCTCCTCAGGTGACAAGGGCCACAGTCTCTGCACCACTTTTCTACTGCTCCTCTCATGCCGACCCAAAAGAACCTTCCTCTTAGTAGGAACTCCAGTTTCTTCCAACCGAAGTGTCCCGCTCTGTCATGGTAAGCCCCCAGGACCATAGCTGCATCCCGCCTTGGGACCACGACTTGCCAGGTCAGCTCGTGCGTCCGGTGGTTGACAATCCTTCTGCACAACTTGCCTTCGTAGAGGAACAGCTTGCTCTTCTCCTTCCACAGCTGCTTGGCTTCCTCTGGGGCATCTGGATCTAGGCGGGCATCTTCCTGGGTCAGCAGATCTTTCACCAGGCGGACTGCAGGGTCACTATCTTGGGTTTCGGCCCAGCTGTGGTGAGGTAGGGGATTCATCATCACAGTTGTTAGATCCTCCTCCTTCACGCGGTGAGAGTGTTGAGCGGCTCCATACCGGTGAAACGCGGGGAGTTCTACCTCTTCCAGCTCTTCTGGGTCTTCGTCACCTTCAGGTAAGTGAGGCATTCTTGATAGGGCGTCCGCGTTGGCGTTGGTTTTGCCTGCCCGGTACTTGATCACGAAGTCATAGTTGGAGAGACGGGCCATCCACCGCTGTTCCAGGGCACCCAGTCTTGCATTGTCCAGGTGTGTCAACGGGTTGTTGTCCGTGTACACGGTGAACTTCGCGGAGGCCAGGTAATGCTTGAAGCGTTCCGTCACGGCCCACACCACCGCCAAGAATTCTAGCTTGAAGGAGCTGTAATTCTCCGGGTTCCTCTCGGTGGGCCTCAGCTTCCGGCTGGCGTATGCGATCACCCGTTCTCTGCCCTGTTGGTTTTGGGACAGTACGGCTCCCAGTCCCACATTACTGGCATCTGTGTGAAGGATTAAAGGCAGGCCATAATCAGGGTAGGCCAGGATCTCATCCCCCGTGAGGGCCATCTTTAGCTGGCGGAAGGACTCCTCTTCTGGTTTATCCCACTTGAAGGGTGGCTTTTGACTTCGGGACTTAGACTGTCCGATCAGGAGGTCCTGCATAGGAGCTGCCATCTTAGTGAACCCGGGGATGAACCTTCGGTAGTAGCCTACCAACCCGAGAAACTGTCTCACCTCTTTGATGTTCGAGGGGCTTGGCCAGCTCTTGATTGCCGTGACCTTGTCAGGGTCGGGGGCCACTCCTTCCGCGCTTACCACGTGCCCCAGGTACTGGACCCTTGGTTTCAGCAGGTGACACTTCGATGGTTTCACCTTCAGGCCGTAGCCTGCCAGGGCTTCGAACACCTCGGCCAGGTGCTTTAGATGGTCCTCGTAGGTCTTCGAATAGACGATCACGTCGTCCAGGTAAAGGAGGACCGTCTCGAAGTTTCGGTGCCCTAGACAGCATTCCATCAGCCGCTGGAAGGTCCCTGGTGCGTTGCAGAGTCCGAAGGGCATACAGTTGAACTCACTCAGTCCCATCGGGGTGGTGAAGGCGGTCTTCTCCTTGTTAGCCTCTGCCACAGGAACCTGCCAGTACCCGCTAGTAAGGTCCAAAGTAGAAAAGAAGTTAGCAGATTTTAGTGCGGCTAAAGACTCCTCTATTCTAGGCAGCGGATATGCGTCTTTGTGGGTGATACGGTTGATTTGTCTATAGTCCACGCACATTCTCATGGTGCCGTCTTTCTTTTTGACCAGAACCAAGGGGGCTGCCCAGGGGCTACAGCTGTCTCTAATGACCCCAGCTTCTTTCATCTCTCTTAGCATGCCCTTTGCGTTCTGATAATGTGCCGGGGGCACAGGCCTGTGTCTCTCTTTTATTGGTGGGTGGCTCCCTGTGGGGATGTGGTGTTCTATCCCCTTTACTCTGCC
The DNA here is from genome assembly GCF_046119375.1 of Phyllobates terribilis. NCBI lineage: Eukaryota > Metazoa > Chordata > Amphibia > Anura > Dendrobatidae > Phyllobates > Phyllobates terribilis. Next base: position 420,575,772 of record NW_027362771.1, read on the forward strand.
GAAGTCTAGCGAGTGCTTACTAAAGACTCTCTCGTACTCCTGTACCACCCGGTAGACTCCTTGTTTTTGGTGCAGGGGAGTGGAGTCAGCACCCACATGGAGTTTCTGGCACCAGTCCTCCTTTTGTTTCTGGGAGCCATTACCCTCTGCCGGAGGAGATGGAGGCAAGGGTTCCACGGCCCTGATGGCTTTGTGTTCGACAACAAACAGTTTGGCGAGTGTAGCGTACCTGGGTAAGTGTACCTCCCTCTCCCCAATGTTGAGGATGCGGACGGGCACCCTCCCATGACGGACATCAACCACCCCCCGGGCTGTCAAAATGGTGGGCCTGCTGTCTGAGTACACGGGTTCTACCATGGCTTGGTAGTCTTTATCTCTCAACCCGATTGCAGTCCGACACCAGATCATCATTTCACTTTTGGGAGGCATGGAAATGGGGAATGGGTCACTCAGTCTTACGCTACCGATCTCACCACCAGACAGTTCTACCTGCTGCCGTCTCATCAGGGCTTTTATCTCCTTGTTGAGGACTCTCTGTTGGCTGGAACTAGCATTCACAGCCACCTGTTGTAAGATTACAATTACCTCTGAAAGACAATTTTCAATTACGTTAGTACCCACAGTTATTTTAGGGTGACTTTCACGACGGTCAATGTCCACAATAATCACTCCCTGTGCCGGCAGTTCAACTTTACCAATTTTAATGGTCATCTCCTTGAACCCCATCTGCGGCACGGGTAAGCCATTACTGGCGATGATGCTCAAGTTACTGTCTGGATACCGTGTGATATCAGCATCAGTCCAATACTGCTTAAAAAGTACATAAGGGATAGTGGTTACTTGTGACCCAGTATCCAGTAAGGCGCTCATGGGGATACCGTCCAGCACCACGGGTAAAACCGAGCGCCCCCCAACGTACTTATCGCGCCAATTATAAGGGCCTGGTGATCTTATGCCTGGGGGTTGGCCCTCTGCCCCAGGTTGGACCCGTTTAAATTACAGTACCTGGAAATGTGTCCGGGCTGGTTGCATCGACGGCAAATGGGCTGTCCATCCTCTGCGTAGCGGTCTGTGGGCCTCCCTCGGAACGACGGGATCCTCCTCTGTCGACGCCACGGGACATCCTCCGGACTTGAAGCCAGCTCGATGGGTCTTGAAGGGTCCACTTGCAACGCCTGGACGGTCCTGGTCAACGCCGCGACGCTCCTGGTCAGCTCCTGGACTTGGTGGTGCAGGTCTTTCGACGGGGCTTGGTTCAGGGCTTGTGCATCAGCCCCCACGGGGTCCATAGAGGAGGGCGTCCCCTCCTGGTGGTAGGTGAGAGCAGGGCGCCGGGGGTTTATAGCGCCACTGGTTGCAGGCCACGGAGCACCCTTATGGCCCTGTCCTTAAATTGGGCAAAGGTCAGGTCGGGGTTCTGAAAGAACATGAGGCGCAGTTGGGCCCTGTGGGTGCTAGACAGCAGACCTTCTATGAATTGTTCTGTTAGCAGCTTATCCGTTTCCTGCACACTGCCAGGGTCAGTTTGTTGAATAGCCCTCAAGGCTTCCTGCAGATTTAGGGCATAGTCTCTGATGCTGTCCTGTGCCCGCTGCTTACATCCATAGAACCTCATTTTAATCTCGGCGGAGGTACGTGTGTCAAAGGTACCCCGCAGCCGGGCCAGAATACCCTTCACAGTCATTTTCTCCTCAGTGGGCCATGATTTTACCTCCCTCTGGGCTGCGCCAGTTAACTGCCCTGTTAATATGCTGACCTTCTGTTCCTCTGTCAGGGGGTAAACGTGGAACAAACTGTATAGTCTTTCCTTGAAGTCAGTTAGGGCATGGGGCTCCCCTGAGTATTTGGGCAGCCAGGCCGCTCCAGGGATGTAGGGCAGGGAAAAGGGCATCACCGCTGCTGCAGCTGCGTTGGTGGTAGTGGGCGCCTCTGTGTCCGACATCTTCCTCCCCCCTAGTTAAGCGTGGCCTACCTTCCGACGATCCTCTTCTGTAGGCCGCGGCTCCGCTACTGTTGCTCTGGACGAGGACCTGGCGTCGCGTCCTGATGATGTCAGCGTTGCTCTCTCTCCCTTCCAGGACCTTGCGCCGCGTCGGTGCGTGGGGCGGAGCTTCGGATCTCGCGCTGTTTTGACGTCCACGCCCCTCTTCTTCCCGCGCGGCGTCCTGAAGATGGCGTCCGATGGCGGGAAGCAGCTGCGGATGGCGGGAAGATGGCAGAAGACGGCGGGAAACGGTCCAAGATGGTGTCTGATGGCGGGAATCGGCTCCAGATGGCGGGAAACGACTCCGGACGGCGGGAAACTTCGCCACAGGTAAGTTACAAAAGTCTTTTTCAGGCACGCAGTACCCGGTGGTTGCGGGCACGAAATCCTGCCGACTACGCCAAAGCTGACTCGCCCCCTGGGCCGTGGGGCACTCGGATCCTGGCAATAGGGGGAACGATGGGAGTAGTAGTGGTAACCCGGTTCCGTGGCTCAGGGTGGTCAGGCCAGTGGTAGTCCATTACGTGTTGTTGATTATGTCCGACTACGCCACCCGTGGATTTGCGGTCACTAGGAACCGCCGCTGCAAGGCAGACTGCTGGGGTTGATGATATGTGCAGCTGGGATGGTGTGACTCCCCACGGGAAGAGTGCGGCCTCAGGGCAGTGTAGTGGATGGTGGGAGTGATGGTGGTGAGAGTCCCAGTACCGGTAGTGCTGGAGGCACGAAGGAGCACACAGACAATAGGTTGCAGTCCAGGGTCTTTACTGAAACAGGTACACTGACCCATAAACAGTCCCAGCTAGGAGGGGACCTGGATGTCTGAGAGCAACGGGGAAATTGGCCCTGGTCAGGGTGAGGGTGTAGGCCTACCGTGCTTTCTGCGCTCCTTCTGGCTATCTCCTCGTTTTAGGGTAACAGCCCACGTTTCCGAGCTTTCCGTGTATTCTCACCTGTATGGCCGGCGACGTGGGTTCCTTTCTGCTCCCAGCCTGGTACGGCTTTACTGGTCCCTTCGGTTGTGGCAGGGCCTCCAGGCTTCTTAGGCCAAGGAATATACAGTCCCTTGCGGACTGGTTATCTGCTGGAGGATGTAGAATCCTCTCAGCCTCAGACACCAAAGTCTGGTAAATTAAGTCCTCTTTCTGCCAAGACAGGCTCTCTTCGCCTCTTGTCTCTGGCTTGTGGCTCTCCTCCTGCCACACTTCCTCTTAGGTGCAGTGCAACTGTCTGTCCCTGTTCTGCTCTGGGATATGTCTCAGTGCTGAGACAGGCCATCAAGTTCTCTCTAACCCTGCCCCCAGCACCAGCTTTTATAGGGGCAGCCAGCTCCCCCTACTGGCCTGAGACAGGAGGCATTGCATGCTAATGTTCCCCTGACTAGAGAACCTCCCCCTTGCTCTCAGACACAGCTTTAATACATTTTGTGGCATCCAGGCCAGGGTGACACACATGCCTAGTCTCTAGGGAAGGGGTCCCAAATCTGTGGCTCGGGAGACACTTGTGGCTTGCAGACCCATGATGTGTGGCTCGCGGCTGTCTGCCAACTTGGTGCATTAGCTCAAAGTCTAGAAAACAATTATGAAAAGGTCTTCAGATGGTGACTTTTGTGAGTAGTCCTGACTCCTGAACAGAAGAGCACTTCTTGGTGCGCTTATACTGGTGGATTTAGGGTTGGCGGGGATAAATATGGAAAGCTGGAGATAGGATGTTACTATTATATAGAGGGGTGTTGAAGCTGTATGTAATATTTTGGTGGGAGTGCTTCATGCGAGAATTCCGAATGGGGTAAAGTTGCAACCTCTGGATATAAATGTACTGCCTATAAAGGAGGGTGCACAAGTTGTTTTCTGTGGGGAAGCTTTGGCTGTTATTATATTGATAAATGTAAAGAAATACAAGAGCGCAATAGGGTCTTATCCACGTTAGAGGGTTGGTATTTATAAGTAGAACCGCTCACCTTGTGTGGTTGTGTGAGACACAACACTTATAGAGCCTGAATATCAGATGCAGACGCTTCCAAGAAACAGTATATTTAAATAGCAGGATAGAAAGTATTTCTGCGCTATCCGGAATACACCACAAATATTGGTAATAGAATTGTAGGTTTATTGTCAACGCGTTTCAGAGTCCCTTGACTCCTTCCTCAGGACAACCATACATCTATGGTCAGAGGGTGCGGTGACGTCTTTCCACTGTGCTCTCTCCTGAGCCGTCACAGCGCAGAGCTGGAAGACGCCGGAGATGCTGGAGTCCCGAACAGCGGTAGCAGGTGAGAAGTGAGGTGAGTATTTGAATTTTTTTTTTAATGTATGGAGGCATGGGGCATTATAAGGGGGGGTGTGTGTGACATCCTGCATGGGGCATTATAAGGGAGGGGGTGTGTGTGACATCCTGCATGGGGCATTAAAAGAGGGGGAAGTGACATCCTGTATGGGGCATTATATGGGGGGTGTGTGTGTGTGACATCCTGCATGGGGCATTATATGGGGGGGTGACATCCTGCATGGGGCATTATATGGGGCGGAGAGGTGACATCCTGCATGGGGCATTATATGTGGGGGGTGACATCCTGCATGGGGCATTAAAAGGAGGGGGAGTGACATCCTGCATGGGGCATTATAAGGAGAGGGAGTGACATCCTGCATGGGGCATTATAAAGGGGGAGTGACATCCTGCATTGGGCATTATAAGGGGGGGACGTGACACCCTGCATGGGGCATTATAAGGGAGGGGGCGGTGTGACATCTTGTATGGGGCATTATAAGGGAGGGGGGAGGTGACATCCTGCATGGGGCATTATATGGGGGGGTGACATAATGCATGGGGCATTATAAGGGAGGGGGGGTGACATCCTGAATTGGGCATTAAAAGGGGGGGAAGTGACATCCTGCATGGTGCATTATATGGGGGTGTGTGTGTGACATCCTGCATGGGGCATTATTTGGGGGGGTGACATCCTGCATGGGGCATTTTATGGGGGGGAGAGGTGTAATCATGCATGGGGCATTATAAGGAGGTGACATCCAGCATGGGGCATTATAAGGGGGTGGGGGTGACATCCTGCATGGGGCATTATAAGGGGGAGTGACATCCTGCATGGGGCATTATATGGAGGGTGACATAATGCATGGAGCATTATAAGGTGGGTGAAATCCTGCATGGGGCATTATAAGGGGGGGGAGTGACATCCTGCATGGGGCACTGTAAGGGGGTGGGGGTGACATCCTGCATGGGGCATTATAAGGGGTGACATCCTGCATGGGCCATTATAAGAGGGGGGTGACATCCTGCATGGGGCATTATATGGGGGGGTGACATCCTGCATGGAGCATTATATGGGGGTGTGTGACATCCTGCATGGGGCATTATAGGGGGGTGTGACATCCTGCATGGGGCATTATATGGGGGGTGACATCCTGCATGGAGAATTATATGGGGGGGGTGTGACATCCTGCATGGGGCAATATATGGGGGGGAGGTAACATCCTGCATGGGGCATTATATGGGGGGTGTGACATCCTGAATGGGGTATTATAAGGGGTGAACAGCTTGCATGGGGCATTGTGTAGGGGGAACAGCCTGCATGGAGCATTATGTGGGGGCACAGTCTGCATGGAGCATTATGTGGGGGCCAGTATTCTGTATGGAGCGTTATATGGGGGCCAGTATCCTGTATGGAGCGTTATAGGGGGGCCAGTATCCTGTATGGAGCGTTATATGGGAGCCATTATCCTGTATGGAGCATTTTATGGGGGCCAGTATTCTGTATGGAGCGATTCGCCGGTTTCTGAGCTATTGTAGAATTTACAATAGATATCGGTCATGTAATGTAAGAAGTGAAATCTTTGGCTTTGTACTATATATATTGTGAGGAGCTGCCCACTTACTAAAGACTATGATACTTTTCCAGCAACGGACCACCATTTTTGTCAATATTATTATTGTGTTTTATTAGTGATTTACTTATTATGTTTTATACAGTTCTGCTTAACTTGTCAGTATGTAAGATTCACTTGTAAAATGTCCAGCATTCCACTAATCTCATCTTTATCTCAGGAGTCCATTGTTTCAACAGCCAATAATCTCATTAGGTGAGTGTAGATTGAGACACAGTGGAGCCGTCACCACAGGGGGTCTTACATGCAGTCTCAGGTGAAGGCTTCTAGAATATTCTTCATTGTTTTAGCAAACAGTGACTGTTGAATGTTTAAGGGGGGAGGGTGTGATCACTTCTGACCTGGGAGGGGACTGATCCCAGTGGAAGAAAGTGGAGACATGTTTTAGAGAGTTGTGTGGAAGGATTGAAGGAAGAGGATGGAGACCGTGGACTTGGAAGGAAGGATTGATAAACATGTTACCATTATGGATTATGTCGTTTGTATTTACACTTTCTTAAAAGGACTGCTGCTACTGGATACCTGTGCTTTCATCGTTTTATCTACCATCTAGAGGATCATGGACTGTGGCTACAGACTACACTGGCTGGAGATACGAAATCTGTGGGCCAACCAAAAGTTGGGAGTCAGTGAGTATGGCCTTATACAAAGCCAGTGGAACTACTGAACCCAGATTGGGAATTTGAGGACTGAGAGAACTGTAATTTGGCCATTTACCTGGAATTGCTTTATTACCATGGCTGTGATCAATAAAATATTGTTGCATCATTAACCTGCCTAGGTGATTACTTACAACCCACAACCTCAGATCTCTACATATATATTTCTCTGCGGTATCTGTGCATCATGAATCGTGGTATGTGTTAAAGGGGCCCACTGAGACTCTCTCGCCCAGGGCCTGTTAGAACTCTTCTGTTAGGTTTTTTCTAGTTTACTGGTCACATGACCATTTTTGCCTATTTAATCCGGCTCTGCCCTCCTGGCCTTGCTGGACTTCATTGTATTTTCTACTCTTGAGCTAGCTTGGTACTCTGTTACCTTTCTCTGTTAGTTTTGCTAGGTCTTCTGACCTCTATGTTCTATGTTGTGTGTTTGTCTTTTACTGCTACAATTTCTGCTAGGAGGTGTCCAACTTTATCCCAGTCCCTAGTTCTTGTAGGGATCCCTCCCTTGCATCTATAGGTCTTCGTACAGACTAGCCGAGGACTTTAGCGGGTCTGATCGCAGGATCAGGTTCCCCGTTACATCGCAGGGATCCAGTTTAGTTCTATTGTAGGGACAGATCTCCTGTCTTTCCTTAGTGCTTGTAGCAGATCATAACAGTAAGTCCAGCCCAAAAAATTTCTCTTAGGAAAGACCTCCAGTTTCCATCATGGTCTCGGTTCAAGATTTGGCTCAACGCTTGCAGGGACTCTCTCTGGAGGTTGCCGAGCTCCAACAACACGTGAGTAGCTGTTCTGGAGCACATTTTGTAGAGCCAAAGGTACGTCTGCCTGATCTATTTTTTGGTGAACAACAAGATTTTTTTTCTTTTAAAAATGCTTGTTTATTGTATTTTCGTTTAAGACCCGGATCCTCTGGTGATGAATCACAGCGCATAGGGTTCATAATGTCACTTTTGCGCAAGGATCCTCAGGGATGGGCTTTTTCTCTCCAACCTAGTGATCCGTGCTTTAGATCAGTGGATAGTTTTTTTTCTGCTTTGGGTTTGTTGTACGATGATCCTGATCGTGTCTCATCTGCTGAGTCTGAATTGAGACGTTTGAGGCAGGGATCAGGTAATGTGGAAAAATATTGTTCTCACTTCCGTTGGTGGTCTGCCCAGGTGGTGTGGAACGATTCAGCTTTGAAAAGTTTGTTTCTTGAGGGGCTAGGTGAAAGGGTTAAAGATTTGCTGATTGCTTATCCCACACCTGGAAACTTGCAGGAGGCTATGCAATTAGCTATACGGGTGGACAGGAGACTGCGTGCAAGGGTTAATGAGAGCAAATCCTCTGCTATGTCAGCTCCGAGTCTTGAGAGGATCTGTGCTGACAAAGGAGAGCCGATGGAGATTGGGGCGATGACACCCCGCTCTCAGGAAAAAGATAGCAGGCTTTCTGAAGGTTTGTGCTTCTATTGCGGAAATTCTGGTCATTTTATTAAGAACTGTGTGCTTCGTATGAACAAAGAAAAAAAAATGGTCAGTTATGCACGTATAGCCTATTTAAATACTAAGGGAGTATTCCTATCTGCTACTACCGCTGCTCAGGAAGAATTAATTGAATTTCGGGTATTTGTGGATTGTGGTTCTACTCTGAATGTGATTGATGGGGGATTCTTGAAAAAACTTACATTAAAACCTAAACCTTTGTCATCCCCTATTGCTGTGGTTTCTGTTGATGGCTCTCCCTTGAAGAGTGTTACTCACAAGGTCTGTGAGTTTCCCCTCGCTATTAATGGTGTTCATCAAGAGAATTTGGATTTGGTAGTATTGAATAATTTGCCTTCTCCAGTAATATTGGGGTTACCCTGGTTAAAATTGCATAATCCTGTACTGGATTGGTCTACCAATGAAATTAAGTCCTGGAGCCCTAAATGTTATGACAAGTGTTGTAACGGACGTATTGCTGCGGGGTTGCTTTGCCCTCTGGAGGTTCCTAGTGCACCTTGGACACATCTGGCTATGGACTTTATTACTGACCTTCCCCCCTCTGAAGGTTTCACGGTCATCTGGGTGGTCGTGGACTGTTTTAGCAAGATGTGTCACTTGGTTCCCTTCATCAAACTGCCTTGCGCTAAGACACTCGCTAAGGCCTTTGTCAAGGAAATTGTCAGACTACATGGCGTTCCTACTGACATTGTTTCTGATAGGGGACCTCAGTTCGTGGCTCGTTTTTGGCGTGCCTTTTGTGACAGGTTGGGAGTTCATTTGTCGTTTTCATCCGGATATCATCCTGAGTCTAATGGCCAGACAGAAAGAAAGAACCAGGATGTTGAGCAGTTCTTGCATTGCTTTGTGGCAGACAATCAAGAGGGGTGGTCTGAGTTTCTGCCACTTGCTGAATTTGCTCTTAACAACCATACATCCTCTTCTGCTGGGTGTTCGCCTTTTTTTTGTTGTTCTGGGAGACATCCGTCTTTTGGGTCATTCTCCAAATTGGTATCAGCTGTGCCTGAGGAGGAGAGTTTTTCCGGTGATTTGGAGAGAGTTTGGACGGATGTGCGTGATAATCTTCAGGAGGCTAACAAAAAATCTAAGAGGTACTTTGATAGGAAACGGCAAGAGGTTTCGTTTGCTATTGGTGACATGGTTTGGTTGTCCTCTAAGAATCTGCGATTGAGGATTCCTTCGAAAAAATTGGGTCCCAAGTTTGTAGGGGCCTTTAAGGTGCTTCAGAAAGTTAACCAATCTGCTGTTAGGTTGGAGGTTCCTACCTCCTGGAAGATTAATCCGGTGTTTCATGTTTCTCTGTTGAAAAAAGCTGATGTGTCGGTTGGTGACGCCTCTGCCACTGTTCCTCCGGTGGTGGAGGACGGGGAATATGAAATTTCCCGCATCCTAAATTCTAGACGGTATAGAGGGAGTTTGCAGTATCTAGTCGCTTGGAAGGGTTTCGGACCCGAGGATAACTCATGGGTGAGGGCGGATGATGTTTCTGCTTCCAGACTTGTCAGAGCGTTTCACAGGAGGTTTCCTGATAAGCCTGGTCCTAGGGGATCCGGAGGATCCTCTTAGAAGAGGGGATACTGTTAGAACTCTTCTGTTAGGTTTTTTTCTAGTTTACTGGTCACATGACCATTTTTGCCTATTTAATCCGGCTCCGCCCTCCTGGCCTTGCTGGACTTCATTGTATTTTCTACTCTTGAGCTAGCTTGGTACTCTGTTACCTTTCTCTGTTAGTTTTGCTAGGTCTTCTGACCTCTATGTTCTTTGTTGTGTGTTTGTCTTTTACTGCTTCAATTTCTGCTAGGAGGTGTCCAACTTTATCCCAGTCCCTAGTTCTTGTAGGGATCCCTCCCTTGCATCTATAGGTCTTCGTACAGACTAGCCGAGGACTTTAGCGGGTCTGATCGCAGGATCAGGTTCCCCGTTACATCGTAGGGATCCAGTTTAGTTCTATTGTAGGGACAGATCTCCTGTCTTTCCTTAGTGCTTGTAGCAGATCATAACAGGGCCCACAAAAACCTGGAGCCGGCCCTGATTGTGTGTCTATGTGGATGTAATGTAGTGTGTGTATTACAACCACTCTCTCTGGTGTCCGGCGAAGGTCTTCTGCTCCTCTGAATGACGTCACCTCTCTGCAGAATCCAATGGGTCATACTTTGCTCTGCGTGACCCGGAAGTCACTTATACAATGTAAACCTATGGAGTATCAGAGCATGGCTCCACAGGTTTTCATTCCGGCTTATGCATAGTGTAGAATGAGACAGCAGGTCTCTTTTCCAGTGACGTCACTGAGAAGAGCAGAAGAACAACGGTGGACACCAGAGAGAGTGGTGCTAGGTGAGTATATTAATAAACTTACACTACACTACATTACATGCATGTACACACACATTTAAGCAATAACAATGTTAGTGGGAGTGCTTCTTTAACATGACAAGTTCTGTTTCCTTTCATATTGGCGGGCATACCACTGGTACAACCTTTGCAGCTGCTCAGGGACCCAAGATGTAAGGGGGCTCACCTTCACCTCCAAAGCGAGTGGAATTGTGCATTATGATGAACTATTGGACTGCAAAGGGTTCATATATTGTTTTTGCACAGGGGCTTTCTATCTATGTCTCCTACTGTTCTGTCTAAATAGGTGTAATCACTAGTGTTGAGCCACCCCCGTAGTGTTCGAGTTCGGTTCGGTTCGTCGAACACCCGTGTGTTCGCCAAACTGTTCGTCGAACTGTTCGTCGAACACCTTCGAACACCGTTAAAACCAATGGCAGGCAAACAAAAACACATAGAAACACATAGAAAACACCTTCAAAGGTGTCCAAAAGCTGACAAACTGCTCAGAAGACACAACTAACACATGGAAAAGTGACAAGTACATATAGTCATGCGAAAAGAAAAGAGGTGGAGGAGTAAAAGGAGGGGGAGACACAGATATAGGCATGTCATGCCCTTCTAAAATCCAAAAAGTAAGAAGTCGACACGTTCAGTCCGCTCCTGCCCGTGCCACCTCCGTGTCGCCGGGTTTGTGCCAGAGCCGCGGTGAACCCTGACGGCCAGCCCCCCTCTCCCAATACTGGTGCCTGTCCGCTGGTGGGTCGAGCGAGCCCCCCTGTGGTGGAGGCAGCTCTAAGCTTTTTAATTTAAATTGTCTCTCTAATTTGAATGAATACACTTTAAATCCATTTACAAGGATCTATTGGAGGGCAAGTCTCATGCCAGCAGCCGCGTAATTCCAGCCCCAGTAGCGTCCACTAAAGCTGCTGCAGTTAAAAAGCTTTTATAAGGATCGAGCTCGGCTGTCCACCGCAAGGCATCCTACTGCCAGTCCCAGCCCCTATGCCTTGGGGTGCCTCCTCATGCTCTTCACTGAGTATCCCGTGGTCCCGAAGCATTTCCTTTGAAAAAATTAAGTGTCCAAACAACAGGTGGTGTAGCTTGCTTAACAGCAGGGATAATCCGCTGACTAGCAGACACTGCTACTAGGCACAAAGTATTTCCTGAGCTAGATGCAGTTAAAAATTTGTAATTAGATACTCTCGTTGGATGCTGAGAAAGCATTCCATAGAGTCTCCTGGCACGTCATATATGATTCTCTTAAAAAGCTTGGGGTAGGGGTCTAGGGGACCCTTTTATAGCCAAAATCACGGCCCTGTATCACAATATGTCACCTAGGCTGAAGATAAATGGAACTGTAGCACCCTGAGGGCTCGGTTGCTACAGAGGTATTGCACCTCACCCAGAGGTGTGATATCTCACTCTCAGGTAAGGATGTAGTGTGGATCAGGACCCGACACCTGCATGCATTACACCACATTGCCGTGGGGCAGGGCGACCAATATGCCTCTGAGATGGGCACGACAGTCCCTGTCCCTGGCTGGAGTGGGGGGAGGGAACACTGAGGAAGGGGAACCCTGTAGTGCAGGAGCAGGGAGGAAGCAGTTCCTGGGTGCATTGAGAAGGGAGTATTAAAGGTGGGCACCATCTTAGTTCAGTGCAGAGAAGTCTGAGCAGAAGTGGCAGGGAGCAGGGGCTCTGCATGAGCTCTGCTCCGGAGGCGGGCCTAGTAACAGAGGCCCAGGCCTGGAAGAGGGAGAAGGAAGGAAGAGGAGCGGAGAAGGCTCCAGGAACGTGGAATGAAGGGATCCCAGGGGTGCGGACGGGCGAGTCGCCACCGCACGCCCGAATCCACCTGCATGGAGGGGTCAGGCCAAAGGGGGAGACCGGTTCCCGAAACTAGTGGAGGCAGGAAACGACCCTCAGCTAGAAACCGGAGGCTGTGACATTTTATGTGGCGCAGCCCCTCGCTACACCCGCTAGGAAGGCACCACATAGGGTCAGGGAAACTGGTGCCAAGTTTACCAAGAGGAGGCCCGAGGCAGCCGGACAGAAGGGTTAGTAAGAAAGGCCAGACAAAGGACACACAAAGGGGGTCCTGTGAAGCGCTCCAAAGTTATCTGGGAGTTGTCTGAGCCCCTCACCTGGTGAGCACAGTACGACGTGGGCAGCCGTTACCTGCAGACGTGGTCTGGATAATAAGAACTGTGAGTAAAGGCCCTGGACTGCATCACTGACTCCGTGTCGTTACTGCTGCTGCCCTGCACCATCACCCCCATCCTCCGCATACACTGCCCTGAGGCTATACTCCTCCCGTGGGGAGTTATGCTACGCTCTGCTGCACCCACAACACCAGCCTCAGCGGTCTGCCCTGCAGCGGCGGTTCACTCTGACCGCAATCCACGGGTGGTGTAGTCGGACATTTAAACATCAAAACCACATAAATAGTTCCGCCACTGGTTTGACCACCCTGAGCCACGGAACCGGGTCGCCGCCACGAAGACTACAACCACCAGCATCCACCAAAATGGGTCCGGCTCCGGGTGTCCCAAGGCCCAGGGGGTGCATCAGAACATTTTCATCACCTTTCACAATCACCAATGGGACAAGGCAGGGATGTCCTCTGTCCCCTCTCTTATACATCCTAGTGACGGAGCACCTGCTCTCATCAATTCGCCATAACCCCAATATTAGGTGGATTGAGGTGGGAGGCACCGAGTACAAGTGCTCTCTATTTGCTGATGATGTCCTAGTATATATCACTCAATCACATATATCCATCCATGCTGTTATGGCTGAAATAGATCACTTTGTTACATGGTCAAATTTTAAAATCAATGCAGCGAAGTCTGAGGCCCTCGATGTCTCCCTCCCCAAATCCATATAGGATTCCATCCAGTCCAACTTTCCCTTTGCCTGGCCCTCACAGGGTATCAAATACTTAGGAATTCCTATTCATAGAGACCTCTCCCATCTATGTTATCTTAATTTTGGGCCCTTTATTGAACAACTCCATACAGACCACAGTTGGCAAGTTAGAACTGTAAGATTCACTACGTGAACCACTGGTGTTTTGTGGAAAAGCACATGTACACTGTGTTCCAAATTATTATGCAAAAAGTGTTTAGGAGTGATAAGGGAAGAATTTGTTTGTTTGTCAGTTAAACTCATTGATGGTGATGTGTGTCAGGGCTCTTTATATCACTGTAAGCAATTGCAGACACCTGTGCTAATTAGTTTGGCAGGTGTGTCCAATGAAAGGCAAGACTACTTAAGAAGGCTGTCTCACATTATTAAGCAGCCTACATTTTCTGCCAAAATGGGAAAGAAAAAGGATGTGTCGGCTGCTGAGAAGCAACAAATTGTGGAGTGTTTAGGTCAAGGCATGACTACAATCAACATTGTGCGATGATCAGGATGAAGTGTCTTGGCAATCAAGAAGTATGTAGCTGATTCACAGTACACATGTGTGCGTGCTGATAAGGGCAAATTGAGGACTCTTTCCTACAGGCAATTACGTCAGGTTAAAAGAGCAGCGGCAAAAAAGCCTTGTCATAGCAGCAGACAAGTTTTTGAAGCTGCTGGTGCCTCCAACGTCCCCCGAACAACAAGATGCAGGGTCCTTCAGAGGTTTGCAGCTGTGCATACGCCATCCTGTCGACCTCCTCTATCCACTTCACACAAGCAGAAACGGCTCCAGTGGGCTAAACATTACATGAAGACTGATTTCAAAACTGTTTTGTTCACGGATGAGTGCCGTGCAGCGCTCGATGGTCCAGATGGATGGAGTGGAGGATGGACACCCCACGCAAACACGGCTACAGCGCCAACAAGGAGGAGGTGGAGTAATGTTTTGGGCTGGAATCATGGGGAGAGAGATTGTCGGCCCCTTTAGGATCCCTGAAGGCGCTAAAGATGAACTCCATAATGTATGTGGATTTTCTCAAACAGCACTTCCTGCCATGGTTCAAGAAGAAGAACCGTGTATTTCACAGCAAGATCATTTTTTTGCATGATAATGCACCATCTCATGCTGCACATAAAACATCTGCATCTCTGGCTGATATGGGCATAAAAGGGGACAAACTTATGGTGTGACCCCCATGCTCCCCTGACCTCTACCCCATTCAGAACCTCTGGAGCATCATCAAAAGGAGTGTCTATGATGGCGGGAGGCAGTTCACATCTAAGCAACAGCTCTGGGAGGGTATTCTGTCCTCATGCAAAACAATTGAAGCAGAAACCATCCAAAACCTGACAAATTCAATGGACGAGCGAGTTCAGAAGCTCCTTTCGAACAAGGGGTCCTATGTGAAAATGTAACATCACCTAGAATAAAGTTTTGAGTTGAAAACTGTTTGATTTCAGTTTCTAATAACCTGCTAATGCTTATAATTTCAAAAATGACAATTTTTTTGGTCTTTATTAAAATGAAAAGGTTGATCGAAAAGTTTGGGGGATCTAAGAGTATGGCAACCCAGTAGTCATGATTACTTCGAATTCTGACAATATGAGGGTCATGTTGCAGGTAGTGCAGCAAGAAGGCACTTATGTGTCTTGCGCATCTCGGAGCCCCAAAATTATTTTCCGGGCTAGATGCAGCTAAAAATTATTATTAATTTTAAATCTGGTGGAGCTTAGTATAGATGGCCTAATAGGATCAGTGCTGCACACTGCTACAAAGCCCAAATTATTTTCCAGCCAAGATACAGATAAACATGATTAGTAATTTTAAATCTGGTGGAGCTTATTATAGATGGCCTAATAGAATCAGTGCTGCACACTGCTACAAAGCCCAAATTATTTTCCAGAAAAGATACAGATAAACATGATTAGTAATTTGAAAGCTTAAAAAGGTTGGTAGGGTGATTTTAACCAATCATCAAGCTTTTACTCTCCCCAGGATGACACAGGGGTAGAAAAGTCGTGTCGGATCCATGATTTGTTCATCTTTATGAACGTGAGTCTGTCTACATTATCAGTGGAGAGCCGCGTGCGCTTATCTGTCAGCACACCACCAGCAGCGCTGAACACACGTTCAGACAAAACGCTGGCTGCGGGGCATGACAAGATCTCCAAGGCGTAAGTGGCTAGCTCCGGCCATTTATCCAGATTGGAAGCCCAAAAAGAGCAAGGGTCCAGTGACACAGTCATGGCTTCAATGTTTACTTGGAGATACTCCTGTACCATCGTCTCTAGGTGTTGACTATGTGTCAGACTTCTTGTCTCCTGTGGCCTTGCAAAGGAAGGGCTAAAAAAGTGGTGAAATTATTCCGCAAAATTGATGTTACCAGCAGATACTGTGGTTCTGTTACGATTTGAGTGCTGAACACTTGACGGTCCCACGGTTGGCAAGTTGGAACTGTGAGATTCACTACGTGCACCACTGGTGTTTTGTGGAAAAGCACATGTAAAATTCTGCAACAGTCTCTGCTGATACTCCTGCATGCGTGCATCCCTTTCTATGGCAGGAATAATTTCTGCAAATTTACTTTTGTACCGGGGATCTAACAGTGTGGCAACCCAGTAGTCAGGATTATTTCTAATTCTCACAATTCGAGGGTCATGTTGCAGGTAGTGCAGCAAGAAGGCACTCATGTGTGTTGCGCATCCAGGAGCACCAAGTCCCTGTTGTGTTGGTGGCGAGGTAACAATCATGCTTCCTTCCTCTGTCCTCTCCCCCCAACCTCGCACAACAGAAATGTGATCAAGGTCTCCCTCATCTGATGAGTCTTCCATCAGTTTGTCCTCCACTTCTTCCTGGGCTCCTGCACCTTCCTCACTAGTTTGGCTGCTACCATGCGCCCTGGTAAAACCATCTCCCCCACCCTCACATGCCTGCCGCCTTGGTGCTGCCGACCGTCTGGACCTTGCAGATGTTAGCCCTTCCGCATACAACTCCTCCTCCTCTACTTCCTCCACCTCCTCTTGTGCCACCACCTGACTCCGAATTCTGTTTAACATGTGCTCCAGCATGTAAATCACCGGAATAGTCATGCTGATAATGGCATCGTCAGCACTAAACATCTTCGTCGTCATTTCAAAACTGTGCAGAAGGGTGCATAGGTCCCTGATCTGAGACCACTCCTCCAGCGTGATTTAACCCACCTCTGGATCTCGTTGGCCCAGGCTATACGTCAGAACGTATTGCACCAGGGCTTGTCGGTGCTGCCACAGTCGCTGCAACATGTGCAGAGTTGAATTCCACCGGGTAGGCACATCGCATTTTAGCCGGTGAAGTGGCAGGCCCAACGACTTCTGTAGAGATGTAAGTCGCTGAGCTGCGGGATGCGAACGGCGGAAGTGAGCACACAGCGACCGTGCCCTCTGCAGAAGGCCATCTAGTCTGGGATAGTGGGCTAAAAATTGCTGGACAACCAGGTTCAACACGTGAGCCATACAAGGCACGTGTGTGACATTGCCCCGGCGAAGGGCCGCACCCAGGTTTGCAGCATTGTCGCACACGGCCTTCCCTGGTTTCAGGTCCAGTGGAGACAACCATTCATGAAATTGGTTCTCCAGAGCTGACCACAACTCCTCAGCTGTGTGACTCACATTTCCCAGACATTTCAAAGTAAAAACCGCCTGATGACGTTGAGCCCTACTGCCAGCATAGTAAGGAGGTGTGCAGGATCCCTTCTGCGCAGTTAGAAAGCTTGTGGCATGACCAGGCAGGCTTTGGGTGCAGGTGGAAGACCGAGAGGAGGTTGAGGAGGCAGAAGCAGTGGAGGAACTTTGACATAAAGAGGATTGACGCACAACTCGTAGGGACGGCAAGACTTGGACAGCAGCCCCTTGTCCTGCTGTCACCATAGTTACCCAGTGCCCAGTCAGCGACATGTAACACCCCTGTCCATGCCTACTCGTCCAAGTGTCTGTGGTGAAATGCACCCTGTCACACACAGAGTTTCTCAAAGAAGCGGTGATGTTGTGTGCGACATGCTGGTGGAGCGCAGGCACACCTTTCTTTGAGAAGTAGTGCCGACTGGGCATCTGGTACTGGGGCACTGCGACGGACATAAGGTCTCGAAAATCCTCTGTGTCCACCAGGCGGAAAGGCAGCATTTCTGTAGCTAAGAGCTTGCAGATGGTGAAATTCAACCTCTTAGCTTTCTCATGGCTAGGAGGAAATGGTCTTTTACTTGTCCACATCTGAGGGATCGAGGGCTGGCTATTGTGCTTAGACGGGGTTGATAAGGGTGTCCCCGGCAAACTGCCGGTCTGTGAGGAAGATGCAGGCGGACATGTTAGGTTGCCTTGATCCAAAGGTGGTGCTATCGATGTCGGACAGCGCTCAACACCAGCTGGTGTTACCACCTCCAAAGAAAATGATGACCTGCCAATCACGCTGGCTGTTGCGGGTAAAGAGGTGGCAGGTATGCGCCCCAAAACAGGTGTGACTGCTGTCCCCCCAGTCACAGAGGATGAAGAGGCCGCGGATGCACAAGATATGGCAGACGGTGGTTGGCCCGGCCGGCTAGGCCGCATTGTAGCACACTGAGCTTCCCACTGCAACTTATGCTTCATGTCCATGTGCCGGTTCATGCATGAAGTACTCAAACTATGTATTTTTTGGCCTCTACTTAGCTTTTGCTGACAAATGTTACAGATAACACGAGTTGGGTCATCTTTATCAATCTAAAAAAATGCCCAGGCTATGCAAGGCTTAGCACCCATGCGACCTGAAGAGCCACCACGACTTGTGGTGAGAGGCAGAGTTGTGTTTGAGGATGCAGTTGTTGACGTGCTTCCAGTACTACGTCTCTGTCCAGGAAGGCGCAACCTGACCTCGTCATCACTAGCATCTTCCTCCACCTCCTCTGCTGACCTCATCTCTTGGCTGACTGTGGGTTGACAGTAAGTGGGATCTCCAACCTCATCATCATCACCCTGTGCGTTATCACACCCGTCGTCCTCAGAGCCAACCTGTTCCTGCCCTGACAAAAAACTAAAGTTGTCGCTCCAATCAGGTATTTGAGTCTTATCATCGTCTTCCTCATTGTCTCCACCAACAGGAGTTACAGTTTGGGAATGAGGGTCTACATTATGGTCAGAACCTTCTGCGTCTGGTCCTGGATCCGACTCATAAAGATTCTGGGCATCAGTGCAGATCATTTCCTTGTCTGGATTCACAGAAGCGCTGGAGTCGACCTCTGATTCCCAGGCTATAGTATGAGTAAACAGCTCTGCAGACTCAACCATCTGTTCTACCTCATACTCAGACGGGCAGCTGGAGATTTGGGAGCTGTGAGGAAGCAAGTGCGATTGGGGTGACACCTTTGAGGACTGGAGTATTTGTGATGTTGAAGTTGATGTGGAGGAGAGCCCACTTAAAGGAGCACTTGATATCCGCTGAAGCACCTGCTGTTTTTGTGCCTCATCTGGAATTTGTAGCGATTGGCGTGGCCGTAAGAAAGGGATCTTATCACATTGTCCGCTAAAAGAAGTAGACATTTTAGTTTGGCTGGAAGATGGTCTTTCTTCTGCAGATGTTACTGTTGCTTTAACACCTACCCCACGGACACAACCTTTTTTCCCCTTCCCAACACGCCTATTCCCCTTTCCACCAGCAGCAGGCCTTTTTCCAATCATTTTGGTGGTTAACTAATTCACAACTCTGGAGTTGTTTGCACAAAAAAACAATGGATGGGAACCGAGCAGAGCTGAGTGGCCAAACTGTGGTATTAGGCCAAAACTATTGGCTGGGTTAGATGCAGAAAAAAATTATATTCGATTTGCAACCTGATGGAGGTCAGTATAGATGGACTAATAGAACAAGTCCCACACACAGCTAGAAGCCCAAATATTTTTTCAGAGGTAGATGCAGAAAAAAAATATATTCAGTTTGCAACCTGATGGAGGTCAGTATAGATGGACTAATAGAGAAAGTCCCACACACTGCTAGAAGGCCAAATATTTTTTCAGAGCTAGATGCAGACAAAAAATTATTTTGAATTTGCAACCTGATGGAGGTCAGTATAGGTGGACTAATAGAACAAGTCCCACACACTGCTAGAAGGCCAAATATTTTTTCAGAGCTAGATGCAGAAAAAAATTATATTCAGTTTGCAACCTGATGGAGGTCAGTATAGATGGACTAATAGAACAAGTCCCACACACAGCTAGAAGCCCAAATATTTTTTCAGAGGTAGATGCAGAAAAAAATTATATTCAGTTTGCAACCTGATGGAGGTCTGTATAGATGGATTAATAGAACAAGTCCCACACACAGCTAGAAGCCCAATATTTTTTCAGAGGTAGATGCAGAAAAAAAAATATTTTTAATTTGCAACCTGATGGAGGTCAGTATAGATGGACTAATAGAGAAAGTCCCACACACTGCTAGAAGGCCAAATATTTTTTCAGAGCTAGATGCAGAAAAAAATTATATTCAGTTTGCAACCTGATGGAGGTCAGTAAAGATGGACTAATAGAACAAGTCCCACACACAGCTAGAAGCCCAAATATTTTTTCAGAGGTAGATGCAGAAAAAAAATATTTTTAATTTGCAACCTGATGGAGGTCAGTATAGATGGACTAATAGAGAAAGTCCCACACACTGCTAGAAGGCCAAATATTTTTTCAGAGCTAGATGCAGATAAAAATTATTTTTAATTTGCAACCTGATGGAGGTCAGTATAGATGGACTAATAGAGAAAGTCCCACATACTGCTAGAAGGCCAAATATTTTTTCAGAGCTAGATGCAGAAAAAAATTATATTCAGTTTGCAACCTGATGGAGGTCAGTATAGATGGACTAATAGAACAAGTCCCACACACAGCTAGAAGCCCAAATATTTTTTCATAGGTAGATGCAGATAAAAATTATTTTTAATTTGCAACCTGATGGAGGTCAGTATAGATGGACTAATAGAACAAGTCCCACACACAGCTAGAAGCCCAAATATTTTTTCAGAGGTAGATGCAGATAAAAATTATTTTTAATTTGCAACCTGATGGAGGTCAGTATAGATGGACTAATAGAGAAAGTCCCACACATTGCTAGAAGGCCAAATATTTTTTCAGAGCTAGATGCAGATAAAAATTATTTTTAATTTGCAACCTGATGGAGGTCAGTATAGATGGACTAATAGAGAAAGTCCCACACACTGCTAGAAGGCCAAATATTTTTTCAGAGCTAGATGTAGAAAAAAATTATATTCAGTTTGCAACCTGATGGAGGTCAGTATAGATGGACTAATAGAACAAGTCCCACACACTGCTAGAAGCCCAAATATTTTTTCAGAGCTAGATGCAGAAAAAAATTATATTCAATTTGCAACCTGATGGAGGTCAGTATAGATGGACTAATATAATGATGCTATGCCCAAAAGATTTTACTTCACTAGGTGCAGTAAAAAAATTGGTATTCTATACACAGGTGGTATATCTTGCAACACAGATAGGCTACTCCACTGACTAACACACTCTGCAATAGTCCAAAAAGGATTAGCTTTGCTAGATTCAGCCAAATGCTGTGAAAAAAACTTGCACAGCACTGGCACAGACCTGCCTGGCAAAAACTGATAGGAACTGATGTAACCTAGTCCTGAAAAGGACTGCAATTACAATTAGTCTTTACTCCCACAATCTATCTATTTAAGAGCACAGACCTGCCTGATAAAAGTCGTAGGAAATGCTGTAACCTAGTCCTTAAAAGGACTGCAATCACAACTATTCCCTACTCCCAAGCTATCTGTAGATTTGTGCGAAAATTGGCTTGAAATTAACAAGGTATAGCGCACACAGCAACAGCGGTGCTGTCTAACACGCAGCTGCAGCAGTGAGAAAATGGTGGCGACGGGGAAAATGGCTTGGTCTTATAGGGCAAGGACATGTGACATACACTGCCAATGACACATGCCCTTGCTTGTGTGAAAAACAGCAGTTCGCTCCGTGTGTGCGCTGCTGATAGGCTGACAGATTGCACCTCCCCACTGCAAATGCGGGAAAGAGAAAAAAAAATGGAGATCTTCATTATTCCTGCAGAGATCCATCCCCTGCCCCTCCCCCCACCCCGCTGTACACTCAAACTGCGTATTAACATTAATTTTCATCATTACTGAGAAAAAATCCAGTTATGATTTTGGTGCACGAACAGTTATCGAACATAACCTCGAACAGCCGAATTTTTCTCAAATCGTTCGTGTTCGCCGAACGGCTCGAACACCGCCCAAAACAGCTCGAATTTGAGATTGGCGAACAGTTCGAGTAGAACAACGCTCATCTCTAGTAATCACTTTGATGTAACTTCCTTATACTTTCCAGTGTGATTGCTATGCTCACAAGTCCGTTTATCTTTTCCATTTGCCTGATTTGTTTACAACAGACAAATGACACTGACAACAGAAATAGGACCCTATGCATTCATGTGTCAAAGGGAAACCTAAGGGGCCCATTCAATTTGTATAGGGTCCATTTGCTGTGTGTTTGTTGTGTATCTTTAGAATGGAAGAAAAAGTTCCACATGCTGGCTTCCTCCCTACACCCCTCACCTCAACCCACCTCACCTGTTCTAAAAATAAACAAAAAACAGAAGGGAGATGGACCCCTTATAAATCAGTGGAGCCCCTCTGCTTTCATACAACACATACAGTTATATGAAAAAGTTTGGGCACCCCTATCAATCTTAAGCTTAATGTTTTATAAAAATTGGTGTTTTTGCAACAGCTATTTCAGTTTGATATATGTAATAACTGTTGGACACAGTAATGTTTCTGCCTTGAAATGAGGTTTATTGTACTAACAGAAAATGTGCAATCTGCATTCAAACAAAATTTGACAGGTGCATAAGTATGGGCACCTCACCAGAAAAGTGACATTAATATTTAGTAGATCCTCCTTTTGCAAAAATAACAGCCTCTAGTCGCTTCCTGTATCTTTTAATGATTTCCTGGATCCTGGATGAAGGTATTTTTGACCATTACTCTTTACAAAACAATTCCAGTTCAGTTAAGTTTGATGGTCACCGAGCATGGACAGCCCTTTTCAAATAATCCCACAGATGTTCAATGATATTCAGGTCTGGGGACTGGAATGGCCATTCCAGAACATTGTAATTGTTCCTCTGCATGAATGCCTGAGTAGATTTGAAGCTGTGTTTTGGATCATTGTCTTGCTGAAAGATCCATCCCCTGCATAACTTCAACTTTGTCACTGATTCTTGAACATTATTGTCAAGAATCTGCTGATACTGAGTGGAATCCATACGTCCCTCAACTTTAACAAGATTCCCGGTGCCGGCATTGGCCACACAGCCCCAAAGCATGATGGAACCTCCACCAAATTTTACTGTGGGTAGCAAGTGTTTTTCTTGGAATGCTGTGTTTTTTTGCCGCCATGCATAACGCCTCTTTGTATGACCAAACAACTCAATCTTGGTTTCATCAGTCTACAGGACCTTCTTCCGAAAAGAAATTGGCTTCTCCAAATGTGCTTTTGCATACCTCAACCGACTCTGTTTGTGGCGTGCTTGCAGAAACGACTTCTTTCGCATCACTCTCCCATACAGCTTCTCCTTGTGCAAAGTGTGTTGTATAGTTGACCGATGCACAGTGACACCATCTGCAGCAAGTTGATGCTGCAGCTCTCGTGAGGTGGTCTGAGGATTGTCCTTGACTGATCTCACCATTCTTCTTCTCTGCCTTTCTGATGTTTTTCTTGGCCTGCCACTTCTGGCCTTAACAAGAACTGTCCCTGTGTTCTTCCATTTCCTTAGTATGTTCCTCACAGTGGAAACTGACAGGTTAAATCTGAGACAGCTTTTTGTATCCTTCCCCTGAGCAACTATGTTGAATAATCTTTGTTTTCAGATCATTTGACAGTTGTTTTGCGGAGCCCATGATGCCACTCTTCAGAGGAGATTCAAACAGGTGAACAACTTGCAAGTGGCCTCTTTAAGTAGCTTTTCTCATGATTGCATACACCGGGCTATGAAGTTCAAAGCTCAATGAGGTTACAAAACCAAAAAAAGTGCTTTAGTAAGTCAGTAAAAAGTAGGTAGGAGAATTTAAAACAAGAAAATGATAAGGGTGCCCATACTTATGCACTTGTCAAATTTTGTTTGAATGCAGATTGCACATTTTCTGTTAGTACAATAAACCTCATTTCAAGGCAGAAACATTACTGTGTCCAACAGTTATTACATATAACAAACTGAAATAGCTGTTGCAAAAACACCAATTTTTATAAAACATTAAGCTTAAGATTGATAGGGGTGCCCAAACTTTTTCATATAACTGTAAATGCACAAGAACTAATTTTGTTTGTCCGTTTGACTGTTTTAAATGGAGCAGACAAAAGGAAAAGATAAATACACGTGTGAACATAGCCTTGGTCGCCCAATTATGTCATTGTACGGCAATCTAAACTGGATATAAAAAGTCCTGTTAAAATTCCTGCTTTTTGTCATGTAGGCCACATTCACACGTTCAGTATTTGGTCAGTGTTTTCCATTCATATTTGTAAGCCAAAACCAGGAGTGGGTGATAAATACAGAAGTGGTGCATGTGTTTCTATTATACGTTTCCTCTGATTGTTCCTCGCCTGATTTTGGTTTACAAATAAATACTGATGTAAAATACTGACTGAATTCTGAACATGTGAACGTGGCCTTATAGTCACCCATAATCTGTACAATTCAGTTGAAAAATAAACTGAAATCCTTTTGGGTGGAAAAAGAAAAATAAAGAACTAAAACATTGTGGTTGCATAAATATTTACACCCTGAAACTAATCCTTTGTTGGTGTACCCTTAGAATTTCAGTGTTTTTGGGTAGCTTGGCACATATAGAATTGGCAATCTTTGCCCACTCTTCCTTGCATTAGCTTTTCATATCTGTCAGATTGTGAGGACATCTCCTGTGTTCCATCTTCTTCAGATTAACCCATAGAGTTTCAGTTGGATTCAGGTGTGGCAAATCTATTCTTTTTTTGATTTGGACGTATGCTGAACGTCATTGTCATGCAGAAAGATGAAATGCCTCCATCTTCATCTTCAACTTTTTAGCTGAGGCCTGAAGGTTTTGTTACAAAATTGATTGATATTTGGATCTGTTAACAATTCCCTTCACCTTGACTAAAGCTCCAGTACCAGCTGCCGAATAACAGCCACAAAGCATAATGCTGCATCAACCATGCTTCACTGTGGGTATGGTGTTCTTTTAGTGATATGCAGTATTGGCAGTACTGCGCCAAACAAATGTTTTGGAATTATGGCCAAGAAGTTCAATCTTGATCTCTTCAGATCATAACTTATTCTCCCACATGCTTTTGAGACATGATGTAGGTTTTGGCAAAACATAGCCAGCCTTGGAGCTTTTTCTTTATAAGAAAAGGCTTCCATTTGGCCACCCTACTTCACAAGCAAGACATATGAAAAATATTGGTGATTGTTGTCACATGCAGTACGCAATCAGTACTTGCCAGAAATTTCAGCAACTTTTTTAATGTTGCTTTAGGCCTCTTCACAGCCTTCTGGACCAATTTTCTTCTTGTCAATCCATCAATTTTGGAGGAATATCCAGTTCTAGATAATATCACTAACCATGACCACTTCCTAGGCTAGTAATATCAGCCCACAGCTGTCTGTTTATCCTTTGCTGGTTAGTGAATATAGGTTGGGACACCACATCAATTTTTTGGAGGGTATCCCCTATAATAACCAGTAAAGGGTGAACAAACAGCTGTGAGCTGATATTAATAGCCTGGGAACCTTTATGGCTATTGGCCCATTACCAGAATATTAATATCAGCCCCCAGCCATTGTCTTTCCCTCTGCTGCTTATGAAAATTAAAGGGGACCCCATGCCATTTATTCATTTAATTTTTTATTTATTAACAAGTACAGTAAAAAATACACACCTACGGTAACCATAGTTCACAGCCTCCAGGTGTTCCAGCAGCTGGAAACTCCAGTAACCTGAAAATGTCTCTCTAAGTTTCCCATGAGGTTTCTGGGCCTTGCAGCTGCTGGGAGAACCAGTGGCTCTGATCTCTGGTAACCTGAAAGGTTACGTGAATTAAAGTCACTGGGTCTCACAGTAGCTCTAGTGCCAGACTGTTGAATGCCAGATTGCCGAGTGCATGATTGATGAACCCCTACGAGTCCGTCACTCTGCATTCCACACACTTCACACTTTTCTCAAGTGCCAGGTGCTGAATTCAGCTCACATCATTGTCACCTGGTCACCCTGAGATCAGCGCAACTAGGCGACAATGATGGACATTGTAGTCAGCACCCGCAGTGTACATTTTGTGTAAAGGGGCCATTAGCCCCAAATATTCCCTGGCTATTAATAACAGCTCACAGCTGTTTGATTAGTGTTTACTGCCTAGATTACAGGGGGACCACAGAAAAACGTAGGGTCCTCCTTTAAATTCTAACCAGCAGAGGCTAAACAGACACCTGTGGGCTGATATTAATAGCCAGGGAAGCCATGGCCCTCTCCACAGCTAATAAGATCAGCCCTCAGCAGCTCCAGAAATGGCGCATCAATAAAATGCATTATGCAAATTGCCTCTTCAGAGAAAAAGAGGACTTGTGCTCTATGGCGCCACCTATTGGAAGCAGCAATCCTCCAAGTCATAATCAACCCTTTAACGAGTCGTGCAATATGACTTAGGATAAAAGCCAAATCAGAATTTCAATTTGCAGACACGGTGTTTCGGGCTGTTGGCCTCATCAATGCAAAGTATGAGATCTGATTTGGCTAATTCTGCTGCTTAGTCTCACTCTTCCCACTTGCCCTGGCGTGGTGGCAAGTGGGGTAATAGGGTTGGGGTTGATGTCAGCTTTGTATTGGCAGCTTACATTCAGCTCAGTGGTTAGTAAAACAACAAACACAGTTATACTCACCTTTAAGCTTAGTCCACTGAAGCCAATGTCCCCTGTAAAAAAACAAAAATAATAAGCAACCATATCCCTCATCTGTCTGACATGAAAATAATCCATACTATCCCATGTAATAAGTATTTGATACACTGCTGATTTTACACGTTTTCCCACCTACAAAGAATGGAGAGGTCTGTAATTTTTATCATAGGTACACTTCAACTGTGAGAGACAGAATATAAAAATAAAAAAACAGAATACCACACTGTATGATTTTTAAATAATTAAATTGCATTTTATTGCATGAAATAAGTTTTTGATCACCTACCGACCAGCAAGAATTCTGGCTCTCACAGACCTGTTAGTTTTTGTTTAAGAAGCTCTCCTACTCTGCACTCATTACCTGTATTAATTGCATCTGTTTGAACTCGTTACCTCCTGTCCACAAGCAGCTTGTTGAGAAGGCAAAAATTGGCACAATAATTAGAAAATGGAAGAAACACAAGATGACTGTCAATCTTCCTCGGTCTGGGCCTACATGTCAGATCTCGCCTCGTGGGGTAAGGATGATTCTTAGAAAGGTCAGGAATATATCCAGAACAACATGGGAGGACCTGGTCAATGACCTAGAGAGAGCTGGGACCACAGTCTAAAACATTACCATTTGTAACACACTATGCCGTCATGGATTAAAATCCTGCAGGGCACGCAAGATCCCACTGCTGACACCAGTACATGCTACATGCCCAGGTCCATTTGAAGTTCGCCAATGACCATCTGGATGATCCAAAGGGTGTTATGGAAGAAGGTTATATGGTCAAATGAGACCAAAATGGAAATTTTTGTTATCAGCTCCACTCATCGTGTTTGGAGGAAGAAGAAGGGTGAGTACAACCCCAAGAACACAGTCCCAACCATGAAGCATGTTGGGGGGAAACATCATACTTTGGGGGTGCTTTTCTGCAAAGGGGACAGGACGACTGAACCGTATTGAAGGGAGGATGGATGGGGTCATGTATCGCAAGATTTGGGCCAACAACCTCCTTCCCTCAAGAAGAGCATTGAAGATGGGTTATTATTATTATTATTTATTATTATAGCGCCATTAATTCCATGGCGCTTTACATTTTTAAAAGGGGTATATATAACAAACAACAAGTACAATAATTTGAACAAAAATGAGTCGGCGACTGGTACAGGAGGAGAGAGAACCCTGCCCTCGAGGGCTCACAATCTACAAGGGATGAGTGAGGATACAGCTGGTCATGCAGAGGCATGGTGGAGCGAAAGTTACTGCAGGTTGTAGGCTTGTCGGAAGAGGTGGGTCTTCAGGTTCCTTTTAAAGGTTTCCACGGTAGGCGAGAGTCTGATATGTTGGGGTAGAGAGTTCCAGGGTAGGGGGGATGCACGGGAGAAATCTTGTATGCGATTCTGGGAAGAGGAGATAAGAGAGGAGTAGAGAAGGAGATCTTGTGAGGACCAGAGGTTGCATGAAGGTAAGTACTGGGAGACTAGGTCACAGATATATGGAGGAGACAGGTTGTGGATGGCTTTATATGCCATGGTTAGGGTTTTGAACTGGAGTCTTTGGGCAATGGGGAGCCAGTGAAGGGATTGACAGAGGGGAGAGGCCAGGGAATAGTGGGGGGACAGGTGGATTAATCAGGCAGCAGAGTTTAGGATAGACTGGAGGGGAGCGACAGTGTTAGAAGGGAGGACACAGAGCAGGAGATTGCAGTAGTCGAGGCGAGAGATGATGAGGGCGTGCACTAGGGTTTTTGCAGATTCATGGTTGAGGAATGTGCAGATCCGGGAAATAATTTTGAGCTGGAGTCGGCAGGAAGTGGAAAGCGCTTGGATATGAGGTTTGAAGGAAAGATCAGAGTCAAGGGTTACCCCGAGGCAGCGAGCTTGCGGGACTGGGGAGAGTGGACAGCCACTGACTTTGATGGATAGGCCAGATGAGGGGGTTGAGCGAGATGGGGGAAAGATGATGAATTCAGTTTTATCCATATTAAGTTTTAGGAATCTAGCAGAGAAGAAAGATGAAATAGAGGACAGGCAGTGTGGAATTCTGGTTAGTAAGGAGGTGATTTCAGGTCCAGAGAGGTAGATCTGTGTGTCGTCAGCATAGAGGTGATACTGAAAGCCATGAGACTCTATGAGCTGTCCCAGGCGCCGCTGGTCGGGATGCTTCTGCTGCGAGCAGCCGCTCATCTCCCGGCTTCTCACAGCAGAAGGAGCCGCACAGGCAGCGCCGCTCCCCGGTCCTCGCTAATACGGAGCCGCACAAGCAGCTCCTGGGCCCACACTAATACGACACTGATTGGTCGCGGTGGCCGGCCGCGACCAATCAGCGAGATGGGCGGCAAATTTAAACGCCGCTCTGCTGATTGGTCGCAGTCGCCGGCCGCGACCAATCAGCGAGATGGGCCCCAAATTTAAACCTCTCTCTGCTGATTAGTCGCAACCACCGGCCGTGACCAATCAGCGATATTGGCGCCAAATTTAAACACTGCTTCGCTGATTGGTCGTGGTGGCCGGCCGCGACCAATCAGCGATATTGGCGCCATATTTAAACACCGCTCTGCTCATTGGTCGCGGTTACCGGTCACGAATAACCAGCATTATTGGCGACAAATTTAAACATCGCTCTGCTGATTAGTCGCGGCCGTGACCAATCACCATTATTGGCGCCAAATTTAAATAACGCTCTGCTGATTGGTCGCGTTCGCTGGCCGCAACCAATCAGCATTATTGGGGCCAAATTTAAACCCCGCTCTGCTGATTAGTCGCGACCGCCGGCCGTGACCAATCTGCGATATAGGCGCCAAATTTTAACACCGCTTTGCTAATTGGTCGCGGTTGCCGGCCTGGACCAATCAGCGATTTTGGTGCCAAATTTAAATACCGCTCTGCTGATTGCGCCTGGTCGGCCGCATACCTATTCTAGAATACCCGATGCGTCAGAATCTGGCCACCATCTAGTATATATATATATATATATATATATATATATATATATATATATAAAGTCAGCTGGAGTAAAATGCATCAAATTTATTGAAGAGGCGCCAGAATTACTAAGCAGCTCAGATAAGCCATAAAAAGTGACAGTAAGTGATTTATTCATGGTAATAATCTTATGATAAGTAGATATACTGTAGACTACAATATTATTTGCAAATCTGTTGGGCAACAGGTCAATCTTATTTTTGGTCAAAAGATGACAAAGGCACAGAAGGAACTATAATGTTTAGATACTCATAATGAAAAATGACATCCTTTAATCACATAAAATAATCTCTTGAAGATGAGCTACTTCAGTAATAGCTGAAATAATCTTCATAATACCGAACAAAAACATTAATAATATTACAAAACCACAAGGCTGATTTTACATACATAATGAATTGTGAAGAGCAGTTGGTATCTTGCAATTTGGTAGATGAATGGTTAATGGGCTGCGTCACCAATGTAGGCAGGTGTTTGTGATTGATTCATTTGTTAATCAAACTAACCACCCATGTTTAGGGTTCCCATTAATTCTGAAAAGAGAACTCCCAGCTAACATGACGGTTAATCATTCTTCAGTTAATGGCTCTGAGCTTCCTCATGGCCATAGGTATGTGGATATGTAGTGCATTCATAAAAGTTCTTAAAAGTGAATCTGACAGTAGGATTTCACCACCTAAAACTATTTATATTATTATAATTATATAGTAAAAACTATTTGCGCAACCTGACAATAGAGGCTAATATAATGTTCTGCAAATAAAATTAATTAACACATGAAGCAAAGGAGTAGCCAAACTATTCACAGCCAGTATGTGTCCAAACGTACTATTGTTGCTGATGGTATCCAGTTAGTAATCCACGGTACTTGTCCACAAAATGTATGTGGATAGTGCCCACTGCCGGTGGCACTCTCCACGACTATCGCCCTTTCAAAAATGGAGCTGTAGGTGTCTATGTGACATCACTATTGCAGTATGTGACAAGCACCAAAAAAATCCAACATGTTTCTGAGAAGCTCACTCTCCTTTGTTCCACACTCAGTGGACAAGTATGGCGGATTAATTACTTTGGATACCATCACCAACCATAGTACATTAGACACATACTGGCTTTAAACAGGTTGGCTACTCCTTTGCTTCATGTGTTAATTAATTCTATTTGCAGAGCATTGTATAGCCTCTATTGTCAGTTTGCACAAATAGTTATTTTTACTATATATTTTTTATGCTATTCTCTGGTGGAAGGAGAATACTATTCAGCTGCAGGTGATATAATTAGGTTTATATCGTCAGTAACGCCAGTGGACAAAGTATTTATTATTATTATTATTATTATTATTGGATGAGCGAATCTTTTGAAATTCGAATTTGATGACTTTGCAGAATTTTCCTCCAAAATTTGATTTCCTGCAAATAAATTTGCACAAATTTCAATACTTGAAAGCTTGTAATTGCTCAGAAAAAAACATGGAAAGAGGCGACAATGGGCAGAGAATAGAGCTGGAGAGACAAATGCTTCAGTTTTACCATAGTTATTCAGTCTCATTTGCATATAAATTCTAACACTGATTTCTCTGTAAAGGAGGAACTTATTGGTCATGTAAAGATATTGATGGACTTGTCTTTGAAAGATAAATTGTTTGGGAGTGATATCCTGCTGATAGATTTCCATCAAAAGGGCGCCTGTGAGGAACTGCCCACTTACTAAAGACTATGGTACTTTTACAGCACGGACCACCATTTTTGTCAATATTATTATTGTGTGTTATTAGTGATTTACTTGTTATGTTTTATATAGTTCTGCTTACTTGTCAGTATGTAAGATTCACTTGTAAAATGTCCAGCATTCCACTAATCTCATATTTATCTCAGGAGTCCATTGTTTCAACAGCCAATAATCACATTAGGTGAGTGTAGATTGAGTCATAGTGGAGCCGCCACCACAGGGGGTCTTACAGGCAGTCTCAGGTGAAGGCTTCTAGAATATTATGTTTTAGCTAACAGTGAATGTTTAAGGGGGAGAGTGTGATCACTTCTGACCTGGGAGGTGACTGATCCCAGTGGAAGAAAGTGGAGCCATGTTTTAGAAAGTTGTGTGGGAGGATTGAAGGAAGAGGATGGAGACCGTGGACTTGGAAGGAAGGATTGATAAACATGTTACCATTATGGATTATGTCGTTTGGATTTAAGCTTTCTTAAAAGGACTGCTGCTACTGGATACCTGTGCTTTCATCGTTTTATCTGCCGTCTAGAGGATCATGGACTGTGGCTACAAACTATACTGGCTGTAGATACGAAATATGTGGGCCAACCAAAAGTTGGGAGACAGTGAGTATGGCCTTATACAAAGCCAGTGGAACTACTGAACCCAGATTGGGAACTTGAGGACTGAGAGAACTGTATTTTGGCCATTTACCTGGAATTGCTTTATTACCATGGCTGTGATCAATAAAATATTGTTGCATTGTTAACCTGCCTAGGTGATTACTTACAACCCACAACCTCAGATCTTTACAAGTGGTGGCAGCGGTGGGATCACTTATCTCTGGACAGCATACCAGGGAAAGTTACTGAGAGGTGACTTGGCAGAAGAAATGGCAGACTCCATCTACAAGAGGCTCAAGAAGGAGGAGCTGAGAGCCCTTTGCTCTGAGAGAGAACTAGAGTGGTTGCCGGAGGACAATCGGGCGACCCTAATGCAACGCTTCGACGATTGGGACCAGGAACAACCACATAAGGAGGTCAGTTCAGACGTGGATGAGGGACAACAGCCCAAGGCTGTCATCCAGATGGTGGAGGATCGACCGACTGAGTTGAGGCGGATGCTGGACGCGCTAGGAGATCGGGCTACGGAGATAGAGCGGGCAGAAGTGTTAAGCAAATATCTGGGTGTGCATGTAGCAGTACCCCAACCCACCCCATTGCAGAGGACAGTGGATAACAGGAGAGAGGGGCCCGCATCTTTAAGGTACCGGGATATACCACAGTTCAATGAGGACACCTCGGATATTGATGAACATCTCCGGTTATTTGAGAACCTCTGTATGCTGCATGAGGTATCAGTCAGTGACTGGCCCAGATTTTTGAGTGTTGGCCTGACCGGAAAAGCAAGAGAAGAATTTAATAACTTGTCTTCTGGGGATCAGAGATGTTACGATACCATTCACAGCACATTTGACGCGCCCCCTGGGCCGTGTGTGGGGGAATACCCGGAGCCGGGTCTCTGTGTAATGTCAGGGGTTGTAGTCTCCGTGGCCGTGACCCGATCCCATGGCTCAGGGTGGTCAAACCAGTGGCGGATCTGTTTACTTGTTTTTTAATGTTGAAAAGTCCGACTACGCCACCCGTGGATTGCGGTCACTGAGAACCGCCGCTGCGGGGCAGACCGCTGAGGCTGATGTTGTGTGCGCAGCAGAGGGTAGTATAACTCCCCACGGGAGGACTGTAGCCTCAGGGCAGCGTGTGTAGATGGTGAGGGTTGTGGTACATGGGCGCAGCAGAAATGACTCATAGTCCGTGCAGTGCAGTTCAGGGTCTTTACTGCTGGTAATATAGAGGGCCCTGCCGGGAGTACTGGTTAACATTAGAGGCCTGGTCAGTCTGTGAGCAAACAAGAGTCCCCCTGGCCAGGTAGAGGTGTAGGCCTTCCCGTCTGACTGCACTCTTCCTGGCTACCTTGCTGTAGTCGTGTAGTAGCCCACATCCCTGAGTGTACTGTGTGGTGCTCACCCATATGGCTGCTGACTTGGGGCCTTTGGTACCTTCCGCTCCTCGATGGCGGTGCCGGTTCCTTGCGTGTGACTGAGCCACCGGGCTTTCTATGGCCAGAGGACCTGAAATCCCCTGCCAGGTAGTTTCTGCTGCTGGATGTAGATATCCTCACAGCCTCGGACTCTGGTGTCTGGTTCTCTGCGTCTTCTGCCAGGATGAGCTCTATCAGCTCCATTCCCTGGCCTTCAGCTCCTGGCTCCTACAGAGCTCCTTGCTGCTCCTCTGTCCCTTCCTCTGGAACTAACTTCTCTAACCCCGCCCCAGATCCAGTTTATAAAGGGCAGGTTCCTCCCCTCCCTGGACTGGGGCAGGAGACGTGGCATGCAATAATGCTCCTGACCAGGAAAACCCATGCTCGCTCTCAGACATGGTATTTCTACCACTGTGGCAACCAGACCCCTGGGGTGCCACATTCCCCCCTGGTAAATTTTAGTACTCCGGGACTAAACACATTTTATGAAAATATACATAACAGGGTATAAGCAATAACACATTAACATACGTACAAGGAGTTCAGTTTTTATAGGTCACGGCGCTTCTGTAACCAGGTGTCCATGTCACCCAAGATGTATTTTGAGGGACCCGTCCCAAACCATCCAAGTAGGCCCTGGGGTGGCTACAGGGCATCGATGATCCGGCGTTGGACCACGTCTTCAGCCACCTCCACGAGTTTTTGTTCTGTGGTCTGGCACAAAAGGGGCACTTAACAGGTGCAACTATTTACAAGGTACAGTTCCGGTTATTCATTGTCCATAACCTGTCAGTCCATAGACCCTGTCGGGTAACTTGAGAAACATAATTATTATTCATGAAACAAACATAAAACATTTCAACATTTGCAATATACAGGTTTATATCATCATTTTTTTCTAGATTCTCCAGCGAGCGGGCTTCTGACCTCTAGTGCTCCTGGTGGACCTACGTAACACACTATCTGATGGTGTTCTTTCTGGGTCCCCTGTTTCCACCCCTTGTGTAGTTGGCTCGCTAGTGTCTGCACTACAGGTGTTTGGAGATGTTACGGGTAGGTCGGGCAGCTTTCTACGTACTCTTTGGCTTACCACGGGCACGGCAGGCTCACTACTAGCACAGGGTTGATTCTCCTGGGCTGCTGGTATGGAATCTTCTGCCTCCGGGGCCGGTTGCTCTTCCAACACTACTTGCTCTTCTGTAGGCCCTTGAGGGGCTGGCTGGAGAAAGGTAAGGACGGGTACCACAATAGCGATGTTAATTTGTGTCCAGGACCGGGGAAATTCTCAGAGTACTGTACTGACCATTTCTTCCCTTTCCTCTGCGGGTTGAGGGCTATCTTGGTCTTCATCAGTGCTTTGCAGCTGCTCAGGACACTTCTTCAGGTGGTCTCTGGAGACAGTGGCTGTGGTCTCTCCTCCATCCTTTCTGATAATGCATACTTTCGGATTTTCATGGCTTGAGGGCAGTACTGTGTACGGGTCTTTCTCCCACTGGTCATCCAACTTATGGAGCCGCCTCTTCCTCTTCAAGACCTGCTCTCCAGGTGCCAGGGGAACAGAAGGAGCATGCTGGTTGTAAGTCCTCTCTTGCCTTTCTCTTGCTTGAGACAGACTTCTCTCAACACTCTCCTGCAGTTTCCGGTACTGCTGCTGCCGTTCTGTATCCCAGTCTGCCTCTGGCGAGGTGTACTCGGGTGTCAGGACTCCTATATCCAGGTCAATAGGCAGCTTACCAGGTCTTGCTCTCATTAGGTAAGCCAAGGTGCAGTTGGTGGAATTTACTGGGATATGGTTATACAAGTCCACCAGATCAGGCAGTTTTTCAGGCCACAGACTGCGTTCTTCCAGGGGCAATGTTTTCAGCAAGTCTATCACCACCTGGTTCATCTTCTCGCACAATCCGTTGGTTTGGGGGTGATAGGGCGTTGTCCTGATCTTCTTGCAGCCATACAGGTTGCAGAACTCCTGGAAGACCTCCGCTTCGAAGGCTGGACCTTGGTCAGTCAACACTTGCGTCGGATACCCGTGTGGACGGCAGAAGTGCTGCTGGAAGGCTCTAGCTGCTGTCTGAGCCGTTAAGTCCTTGGCAGGGACCACCACCAGGAACCGGGAGTAGTGGTCTACGATTGTGAGGGCGTAGACGTACCCGGACCTACTTGGAGCCAGCTTCACATGGTCCAGGGCTACCAGTTCTAGAGGCTGCTTTGTGATGATGGGCTGCAGGGGAGTCTTCTGGCTGGCACGGTAGTTTCTTCTCAGGTTGCACGGGCCGCAGTCTCTGCACCATCTCTCAGTGGCCCCTCTCATGACTACCCAGAAGAACTGTTCACGCAACAGGAACTCCAACTTCTTCCATCCAAAGTGCCCTGCTCCATCGTGGTATGCCTCCAGGACCATAGCCGCGTCTCGTCTCGGGACCACTAGCTGCCAGGTCAGCTCATGTGTCCGGGAGTTGACAATTCTGCGGCACAGCTTCCCCTTGTAGAGAAACAGTTTACTCTTCTCCTTCCACAGCTGTTTGGTCTCTTCCGGAGCGTCTGGGTCAAGGCGGGCATCAGCCTGTGTCAGCATCTCTTTTACCAAGCAGACTGCTGGGTCACCGTCTTGCGTCTCTGCCCAGCTGTAGTGGGGTAAGGGGTTGAACGTGGCAGAGTGCTTGTACCTTACACAGTGGGAATACTGGGTAATCCCATGACGGTGGAACGCAGGGAGTTCAATCTCTTCCAGTTCTTCTGGATCTTCCCCTCCGTCCTGCAAGTTCGGCATCCTGGACAGGGCGTCTGCGTTGGCATTTGTGCGTCCCGCCCGGTATTTGATGGTAAACTCATAGTTGGACAGCCGGGCCATCCATCTTTGCTCCAAGGCACCAAGTCTTGCAGTGTCCAGGTGTGTCAACGGGTTGTTGTCCGTGTACACAGTGAACTTGGCAGAGGCAAGGTAATGTTTGAAACGTTCCGTCACTGCCCACACCACTGCCAAGAACTCTAGCTTGAAGGAGCTATAATTCTCAGGGTTTCTCTCTGTGGGCCGTAGTTTTCGGCTGGCGTAAGCAATTACCCACTCTCTGCCCTGCTGGATCTGGGATAGTACGGCTCCTAGCCCCACGTTACTGGCGTCTGTGTGGAGGATGAAAGGCTGGCCGTAATCAGGGTAAGCCAGGACCTCATCCCCCGTGAGGGCCATCTTCAGCTGGCGGAATGACTCCTCTTCCAGCTTGTCCCACCTGAAGGGAGGCTTCTGATTCTAGGTCTTTGACTGACCTAACAGGAGGACTTGCATAGGGGCTGCCATTTTGGGGAACCCAGAGATGAATCTTCGGTAGTAGCCTACCAACCCAATGAACTGCCGCACTTCCTTTATGCTGGAGGGTCTTGGCCAGTCCTTAATCACTGTAATCTTATCAGGGTCTGGAGCTACTCCGTCAGCACTCACCACGTGTCCCAGGTACTGTACCTTTGGTTTCAGTAGATGACACATGGAGGGTTTCACCTTTAGGCCATAGCCTGCCAGGGCGTCAAACACCTCTGCCAGGTGTTTCAGATGGTCCTCATATGTTTTGGAATACACGATGAGATCGTCCAGGTATAGCAGGACCGTCTTGAAATTCCTGTGCCCCAGATAGCACTCCATCAACCGCTGGAAGGTTCCTGGTGCGTTGCAGAGCTCGAACGGCATACAGTTAAATTTGCTGAGACCCATCGGGGTGGTGAACGCGGTCTTCTCCTTGTCTGCCTCTGCTACAGGAACCTGCCAGTACCCGCTAGTAAGATCCAAAGTAGAGAAGAAGTTAGCAGACTTTAATGCAGCTAAAGATTCCTCTATCCTAGGTAACGGGTACGCTTCTTTGTGTGTGATACGGTTGACCTTTCTGTAATCTACACACATTCTCATGGTGCCATCTTTCTTTTTCACAAGAACTAGTGGAGCTGCCCAGGGACTACAGCTGTCCCTGATTACCCCAGCCTCCTTTATTTCTCACAACATTCCCTTGGCATTCTGATAGTGTGCAGGGGGTACAGGTCGGTATCTTTCCTTTATGGGTGGACGGTCTCCTGTGGGGATGTGGTGTTCTACCCCCTTTACTTGCCCAAAGTCTAGCGGGTGTTTGCTAAAGACTCTTTCGTACTCCTGCACCACCCGGTAGACTCCCTGTTTTTGGTGTGAGGGAGTGGAGTCGGTGCCCACATGCAGCTTTTGACACCAGTCCTCCATTTGTTTCTTGGAGCCGTTACCCTCCTCTGGTTGAGATGGAGGCAAGGGTTCCACGGCCTTTACAGAGTTTTGGTTAACGGTGAACAATTTGGCTAGAATGGCATACCGGGGTAAGTATACTTCTCTTTCCCCAATGTTTAGGATGCGGACGGGTACCCTCCCATGGCGTACATCGACCACCCCCCGCGCTGTCAAAATGGTGGGCCTACTGTCTGAGTAGACGGGTTCTACCATGGCTTAGTAGTCCCTTCCTCTTAACCCAATTGCAGTCCGGCACCAGATCATCATCTCACTTTTTGCGGGCATGGTGATAGGGAACGGGTCACTCATCCTAGCGCTACCAATCTCCCCACCAGACAGTTCTACCTGTTGCCTTTTCATCAGGGCTTTGATCTCTTTTTGTAGGACACGCTGCTGGCTGGAGCTGGCGTTCACCGCAACCTGATGTAATATGACAATTATCTCTGCAAGACAATTTTCAATAACATTAGTACCCAAGGTTATCTTAGGGTGACTTTCACGACGGTCAATGTCCACAATAATCAGTCCTTGCGCTGGCAGTTCAACTTTACCAATTTTGATGGTCACCTCCTTGAATCCCACCTGCGGTACGGGCTGACCATTGCTTGTGATGATGCTCAAATCGTCATCTGGGTAGCGGGTAATATCTGAGTCATTCCAGTACCGCTTAAAAAGCACATAGGGGATGGTGGTTACCTGTGACCCGGTGTCCAGTAGTGCACTCATAGGAATTCCATCCAGCACCACAGGCAAGACCGGTCGCCCCCCTACATTCTTATCATGCCAGCTCGATGGGCCTGATGATCTTATGCCTGGGGGGTCGGCCCTCTGCCCCAGGTTGGGCCCGTTTAAATAACAGTACCTTGCCATATGTCCTGGTTGGTTGCAGCGGCGGCAGATGGGTTGTCCGTCCTGGTCGTAGCGGTCGCTGGGCCTTCCTCTGGACGATGGGATCCTCCTCTGTCGGCGCCAAGGGATGTCCTCCGGACTGGAAGACAGCTGGATCTTTCATGGAGGGGACACCTGTAAAGACTGCACAGTTCTGGTTAGCGCGGCAACGCTTTTGGTCAGCTCTTGGACCTGATGGTGCAGGTCTGCAACCGGGGCTTTGTCCAAAGCTTGTGCATCAGCTCCCACAGGCTCTGCAGACAAGGGCGCCGCCTCCTGGTGATAGGTGATAGTAGGGCGCCTGTGGGTTACAGCGCCATCTGGTGTCGGTTCTCGGAGTACCCGGATGGCCCTTTCTTTAAACTGCGCAAAGTCCAAATCAGAGTTCTGCAAGGCCATTACACACAACTGGGTTCGGTGGGCGCTGGACTGTAGACCCTCAATGAACTGTTCAGTCAACAGCTTATCCTCATTCCGCACGCTGTCAGGGTCTGCCTGCTTAATGGCTCTCAGGGCCTCCTGCAAATTCAAAGCATAGTCTCGTATACTGTCTTGTGCCCGCTGTTTGCACCCATAAAATTTTAGTTTGACCTCTGCTGAGGTGCGGGTATCAAAAGTGTCCTTTAGACGGGCCAGTATTTCCTTTACAGTCCCCTTTTCCCTGGCTGACCAGGACTTCACTTCTCTTTGGGCTGCTC
Source organism: Phyllobates terribilis (assembly GCF_046119375.1). Lineage (NCBI taxonomy): Eukaryota > Metazoa > Chordata > Amphibia > Anura > Dendrobatidae > Phyllobates > Phyllobates terribilis. Next base: position 420,614,552 of record NW_027362771.1, read on the forward strand.
CGATTAACTGGCCTATCAGGATGCTCACTTTTTGTTCCTCAGACAGGGGGTATACTTTGAATAGGCTATACAGTCTTTCTTTAAAGTTGCTCAGGGTATGCGACTCCCCTGAGTACTGGGGTAACCATGCCGCTCCGGGGATATACGGCATCGTGAACGGCATCACTGCGGCAGCAGTCGCGCTGGCGGTGGGAGCTCCCTCCATTCCTGGTGTCTTCCTCCCCCCTAGTTAACCGTGGCCTACCTACCGTTGCTTCTTCTCCGTAGGCCGCGGCTCCGCAGGCGATCGTCGGGGTCGAGGACCTTGCGTCGTGCGCTGGTAACGTTGGCGTCCACTGGGCTCCTTCCAGGACCTTGCGCAGCGTCAGTACGTAAGGCGGGGCTTCAGCTCTCGCGATTCCACGCCCCTCTTCTTCCCGCGTGGCGTCCCGAAAATGGCGCCCAATGGCGGGAAAATGGCTGCGGATGGCGGGAAAACGGCTGCGGATGGCGGGAAACTTCACCACGGTAAGTATCACAGTCTTTCTTCAGGCACACAGTACCCGGTGGTTGCGGGCACGAAATCCTGCCGACTACGCCAAAGTTGACGCGCCCCCTGGGCCGTGTGTGGGGGAATACCCGGAGCCGGGTCTCTGTGTAATGTCAGGGGTTGTAGTCTCCGTGGCGGCGACCCTGGTCCCGTGGCTCAGGGTGGTCAAACCAGTGGCGGATCTGTTTACTTGGTTTTTAATGTTGAAAAGTCCGACTACGCCACCCGTGGATTGCGGTCACTGAGAACCGCCGCTGCGGGGCAGACCGCTGAGGCTGATAATGTGTGCGCAGCAGAGGGTAGTATAACTCCCCACGGGAGGAGTGTAGCCTCAGGGCAACGTGTGTAGATGGGCGCAGCAGAAATGACTCAGAGTCCGTGCAGTGCAGTTCAGGGTCTTTACTGTTGGTAATATAGAGGGCCCTGCCGGGAGTACTGGTTAACATTAGAGGCCTGGTCAGTCTGTGAGCGAACAAGAGTCCCCCTGGCCAGGTGGAGGTGTAGGCCTTCCCGTCTGACTGCACTCTTTCTGGCTACCTTGGTGTAGTCGTGTAGTAGCCCATGTCCCTGAGAGTACCGTGTGGTGCTCACCCGTATGGCTGGTGACTTGGGGCCTTTGGTACCTTCCGCTCCTCGATGGCGGTGCCGGTCCCTTGCGTGTGACTGAGCCTCCTGAAATCCCCTGCCAGATAGTTTCTGCTGCTGGATGTGGATATCCTCACAGCCTCGGACTCCGGTGTCCGGTTCTCTGGGTCTTCTGCCAGGATGAGCTCTATCAGCTCCAATCCCTGGCCTTCAGCTCCTGGCTCCTACAGAGCTCCTTGCTGCTCCTCTGTCCCTTCCTCTGGAACTAACTTCTCTAACCCCGCCCCAGATCCAGTTTATAAAGGGCAAGTTCCTCCCCTCCCTGGACTGGGGCAGGAGGCGTGGCATGCAATAATGCTCCTGACCAGGAAAACCCATGCTCGCTCTCAGACATGGTATTTCTACCACTGTGGCAACCAAACCCCTGGGGTGTCTCACATTACTAGAGAGGCATGCGGTCACACCGGAAACCTACTGGAGGAAGTTTTGGGAGACTGACAAGCCCACTGCACACACGCATCGGGAGTTTGCTAACACACTACGTACGGTATGCACTCGGTGGATAGAAGGACTAAGGGCTCGGGAAGTAGAACATGTAATAGATATAGTCATGCTGGAACAGTTTATGTCAAAGCTCCCAGGTAATTTAGAAGAATGGGTGGCAGATAGAAAACTACTCAGCCTGGATGAGGCTGCCAGATTGGCTGATGATTGGTCTGCTAATTGACCAGGGCAACGTGGAAGTACAGCCCCAGTGAGTCAGAAACAGGATTTTACAGGGAGGCCATCGAGACCCATGGATCAGCCAGATGAGGAACTGCAGGGATTTTGATCTTCACAAAGAAGGGGAGGTTTCCCAAGCCCCCCAGTTTTGTCTGTGTTGGGGCGAGGAGGGCTAAACTGCCATAACTGTGGCCGCATGGGGCATTTTGCCAAGGAATGCTGGGAATGTTCTAGCCCACATCACAACCTAGGACGAGGATTGGTGTGCCACTGGGCCAATGTCGTAACCCAAAGCCAAAGACCGGTTCTCACTGCTTCAGCCGAGAGGGAGCGGCACTATCTGCAGACTAACCCCCCACCTGTGGTGAGTAATACACAAAAAGCAATGACTGTCACAATGAAGGAATGTAATCTGGGGGAGGTAAATTACATTAGGGAGGAGGCCCAGGGACTTCAGGACACTGGATCTACCCTCACCATGGTCAGCCCATATACTGTTCCCCCAGAGCTCCCTTTACCAGGCCGCCAAGAGACCATCCCCCTCACTTGGCGGCCTGGTAAAGGAAGCTCTCTGGGGTTGGTCGCAATGGATACAGGTTTCGTTCTCATCGTGCACGTGTGGAGTTTCCTAGGACAAACTGGGGATCAGGGGGGTGATATGGAGGACCCCGTGGAAGGGACAGACCCCTGATCCAGCGAACCAAATACAGAGTTCTCGTCTCAGGGCTTCCCCGATCGGGAAGTTGTCAGGATCTGAAAGACCATATGAGAGAAGCTGGAGATGTCTATTACACTGACGTATATCAGGGTGGAATGCAGACGGTGGAGTATATTTGCAAGGACAACATGGAATATGCTTTGAGGAAACTGGATGATACAAAGTTTCGTTCTCATAAGGGTGAGACCTCTTACATTCGTGTCCGTGCTGAAAAAGTGGGGGAGGTATATGAGGAGCTGCCCACTTACTAAAGACTATGATACTTTTCCAGCACAGACCACCATTTTCGTCAATATTATTATTGTGTGTTATTAGTGATTTACTTGTTATGTTTTATATAGTTCTGCTTACTTGTCAGTATGTAAGATTCACTTGTAAAATGTCCAGCATTCCACTAATCTCATATTTATCTCAGGAGTCCATTGTTTCAACAGTCAATAATCTCATTAGGTGAGTGTAGATTGAGTCACAGTGGTGCTCTCACCACAGGGGGTCTTACAGGCAGTCTCAGGTGAAGGCTTCTAGAATATTCTTCATTGTTTTAGCGAACAGTGAATGTTTAAGGAGGAGGGTATGATCACTTCTGACCTGGGAGGGGACTGATCCCAGTGGAAGAAAGTGGAGCCATGTTTTAGAAAGTTGTATGGAAGGATTGAAGGAAGAGGATGGAGACTGTGGACTTGGAAGGAAGGATTGATAAACATGTTACCATTATGGATTATGTTGTTTGGATTTAAACTTTCTTAAAAGGACTACTGTGACTGGATACCTGTGCTTTCATCGTTTTATCTGCCGTCTAGAGGATCATGGACTGTGGCTACAGACTATACTGGCTGGAGATACGAAATCTGTGGGCCAACCAAAAGTTGGGAGACAGTGAGTATGGCCTTATACAAGCCAGTGGAACTACTGAACCCAGATTGGGAACTTGAGGACTGAGAGAACTGTATTTTGGTCATTTACCTGGAATTGCTTTATTACCATGGCTGTGATCAATAAAATATTGTTGCATCGTTAACCTGCCTAGGTGATTACTTACAACCCACAACCTCAGATCTTTACAGCGCCTATTGTGTAGGTACAAATGCTGCTGCACTTCTGGAGCCCAGCAACACCCAGGGTGCTAAAAAGTAATGATTTTTCATATGGCTGGGGGCAGGAAGCATTGTGAAGTTTCTTTGCTTCCCTATGATCTTATTTCACTTCCGTGCTAATTTCTATGTCATATTGCTCCTATTACTTTTGTGGACTCAACTACAAATCTTCTTTGTAGTTGCAGGCAGTACATTTTTGCCTCAGGCCCTTTCAGACTATTTGTTTCTCATCAGCTACTGATTCTCAGCCTTGCAATTACCTATTACTAACCTTTAACCTTCTTCCTAGTGGAAGGTCAGCATGCTGAAATTGACCACATTCTCTGCCTGGACCACAAGTCAGCGACTGAAAGCTATGTGTAAAGACCTTTGCCTGATTAGTATTATGTATGGTATATTTTCTGCCAGCTATTATAATATCCATCCAATAAATAGGTGGCAATAGATGGATAAATTGAGCTCACTTTTAGTTCAGGTAAGGTCATCATTATAATTATATTGATTTGAATTCTAACTGATTAAAAACAACTTATGATTTATAATATAACTGTGCCCATGTGAACAACAGCCAAAATAGTCACAGGTAATCTGTCAGCATTTTTTATCCCAAAAAATGCTGACATAATGAGAAGTAAAGCAATTTAGACATAACTCCAGATTACACTCAAGTATTTATATGTGCATGGAGCTCTTTCAAAGCCAAGTCCAGTAATACCTTTACATGGCCAGTCTGTTTCTCCATTACTGAGAAATTAGCCTCATTTACATGTCAGTTCAAATGCTGAAGAACTATTTGTTGATCTAAAGCCATAGGCACTCCAGTTCTATTCCCCACTTAGTGTTGCCTCCTCCTGTTTGGGCGGAAAATAGAGCTAGAATGACAGAGGCTTCAAAATTACCATAACCATTTGCATATCAATTCAAATATTGATTTCCCAGTAACTGAAGAACAGACTGGTCATGTAAAGGTATTTGCAGGGGTGAAATTCAGTTGATCCCCACTGGTTCAGGGCAACTGATTGCTAAAATTGCAGCTGGTTTCCCGAATCGGCAGGAAGCAGTACCCCAATCTAGTTCGGGGGCTGCCCCGCCAGTTTCAACTGAATGTGCATCATCGGCCGCACATTCAGTTGACATATTACAGTGTCAGAAGCCCTTCCTGCACTGCAATAGTTAAAATAGCTGCTGACCCAGCAGCTGACGTTGGCACGCATGTTGCCGGCGTATTACGTCACTGTCAAAATGTGCGTGAGTAAGCCAAAATCCTTTTGGAAAAGTGTCTTGTGGACAGATGAGATTAAGATAGAGCTTTTTGGTAAAGCACATCATTTTACTATTTACCAAAAAGGACACAGTACCTTTTGGCAAAGTGCTGTCTAGCTTTTTATATCTCTGTGTCAGTAGTGGGGTCCTCCTGGGTCTCCTGCCATAGTGTTTCATTTCATTCAAATGTCGATGGATAGTTCGCGCTGACACTTATGCATCCTAAGCCTACAGGACAGCTTGAATTTCTTTGGAACTTGATTGGGGCTGTTTATTCACCATTTGAACTATCCTGCGTTGAAACCTTTCGGCAGTTTTTCTCTGCCGTCCACATCCAGGGAGATTAGATACAGTGCCATGGGTTGCAAACTTCTTGATTATGTTGCGCACCGTGGAAAAAGAAACCTCAAGATCTATGGAGGTGGACTTGTAACTTTGAGATTGTTGATATTTTTCAAAATGTTGGTTCTCAAGTCCTTAGACAGTTCTCTTCTCCTCTTTCTGTTCTTCATGCTTACTGTGGTACACACACACACAATGCAAAGATTGAGTCAACTTCTCCCCTTTTTATCTGGTTTCAGGTTTGATTGTCATATTGCCCACACCTGTTACTTGCCACAGGTTAGTTTGAACGAGCATCACATGCTTGAAACAAAGTGCTTTACCCACAATTTTTGTAAGGTGCCAACAATTTTTGGGGTTTAGTGTGAAATTATGTCAAATTTGCCATTTTTTTCTCTGTTTTTTTTTGTGTTGTTCCAATATACACAAAGGGAAAACACGTGTATAACAAAACATGTGTAATTGCAATAATTTTCTGGGAGAAATGCTTCATTTTCTGGAACAATTTAAAGGATGCCAACGCTTCTGGTCATGAGTATACATCCACTGATGTTTTACAAAAAAGCATCCACTGATATTTTACAAAAAAAGGAAGGATGTGTGTGATTCTGCACTAATTTCCCATTGCTTATGCTATGTAGTGGCAGCATATTCTGCAGCACGATACACTGATTTCACTCAATCACTCTGGATTCCTAGTGGCCCTCACAATCTAATTTCATTACCACACACACATACTAGAGACAATATTGTAGGACATCAATTAGCCTAACAGTAAGTAAGGAAATGCATGAAAACATGGGATAAAAATACATGGGATTATAAGGCATATCTGCCCTAAACAAACCACCCTTCTAAAAGTGTTTGGGAGAAATTGCAGGACAAATTGTGTGGTCCATTTTCTCGTATTAACGCTTGTGAAAATTAAAAATTTGCTAATATAACATTTTAGTGGTAAAAATGCATTTTTTATTTTCATGGTTCAATGGTTCTGTGAGGCAGCAGTGGGTTAAAAATTATTCACTGCACCTTTTGAGCGGTGTAGTTTCCAAAATGGGTAGCTTGTATTTTGTTGTTTTTTTTTGCTGATCTTGCACCTCAGCCCTGCTGCTGGTGTGCTCAGTGGGGAAAAAAAGTATTTAGTCAGCCACCAATTGTGCAAGTTCTCCCACTTAAAAAGATGAGAGAGGCCTGTAATTGACATCATAGGTAGACCTCAACTATGAGAGACAAAATGAGAAAACAAATCCTGAAAATCACATTGTCTGATTAGTAAATATTTTTTTTTCAAATTTTGGTGGAAAATAAGCATTTGGTCAATTACAAAAGTTCATCTCAATACTTTGTTATATATCCTTTGTTGGCAATGACAGAGGTCAAACGTTTTCTGTAAGTCTTCACAAGGTTGGCACACACTGTTGCTGGTATATTGGCCCATTCCTCCATGCAGATCTCCTCTAGAGCAGTGATGTTTTGGGGCTGTCGCTGGGCAACACGGACTTTCAACTCCCTCCAAAGGTTTTCTATAGGGTTTAGATCTGGAGACTGGCTAGGCCACTCCAGGACCTTGAAATGCTTTTTACGAAGCCACTCCTTTGTTGCCACGGCGGTGTGCTTTGGATCATTGTCATGCTGAAAGACCCAGCCATGTTTCATCTTTAATGCCCTTGCTGATGGAAGGAGGTTTGCACTCAAAATCTCACGGTACATGGCCCCATTCATTCTTGCACGTACACGGATCAGTCGTCCTGGTCCCTTGACAGAGAAACAGCCCCAAAGCATGATGTTGCCACCCCCATGCTTCACAGTAGGTATGGTGTTCTTTGAATGCAACTCAGCATTCTTTCTCCTCCAAACACGACGAGTTGTGTTTCTACCAAGCGGTTCTACTTTGGTTTAATCTGACCATATAACATTCTCCCAATACTCTTCTGGGTCATCCAAATGCTGTCTAACAAACTTCAGATGGGCCCGGACATGTAATGGTTTAAGTAGGGGGACACATCTGGGGACAGCAGGATCTGAGTCCCTGGCGGCGTACTGTGTTACTGATGGTAGCCTGTGTAACGTTGGTCCCAACTCTCTGCAGGTCATTCACTAGGTCCCCCCGTGTGGTTCTGGGATTTTTGCTCACTATTCTTGAGATTATTTTGACCCCACGGGGTGAGATCTTGTGTGGAGCCCCAGATCGAGGGCTGTATGGGAGGACGGGGACCCTGAGCGCAGTATGGGGGAGGATGGGGACCCTGAGTGCAGTATGGGGGGACGGGGACCCTGAGTGCAGTATGGGGGGGAAGGGGACCCTGAGCGCAGTATGGGGGGATGGGGACGGGGACCCTGAGAGCAGTATGGGGAGCACAGGGACAGGGACCCTGAGCGCAGTATGGGGGGACGGGGATGGGGACCCTGAGTGCTGTATGGGGGGGACGGGGACCCTGAGCGCAGTATGGGGGGACGGGGATGGGGACCCTGAGTGCAGTATGGGGGGGACGGGGACCCTGAGCGCAGTATGGGGGGACGGGGATGGGGACCCTGAGTGCAGTATGGGGGGGACTGGGACCCTGAGCGCAGTATGAGGGGATGGGGACCCTGAGTGCAGTATGGGGGGGACGGGGACCCTGAGCGCAGTATGGGGGGACGGGGACCCTGAGCGCAGTACGGGGGGGACGGGGACCCTGAGCGCAGTATGGGGGGACGGGGATGGGGACCCTGAGTGCTGTATGGGGGGGACGGGGACCCTGAGCGCAGTATGGGGGGACGGGGATGGGGACCCTGAGTGCAGTATGGGGGGGACGGGGACCCTGAGCGCAGTATGGGGGGACGGGGATGGGGACCCTGAGTGCAGTATGGGGGGGACTGGGACCCTGAGCGCAGTATGAGGGGATGGGGACCCTGAGTGCAGTATGGGGGGGACGGGGACCCTGAGCGCAGTATGGGGGGACGGGGACCCTGAGCGCAGTACGGGGGGGACGGGGACCCTGAGCGCAGTATGGGGGGATGGGGACCCTGAGCGCAGTATGTGGGGGACAGAGACCCTGAGTGCAGTATGGGGGAATGGGGACCCTGAGCGTAGTATGGGGGGACGGGGACCCTGAGCGCAGTATGGGGGGGGACGGGGACCCTGAGAGCAGTATGGGGGGGACGGGTACCCTGTGCGCAGTATGGGGGGGCGGCCCTGTGCGCAGTATGGGGGGGGACCTGGATGGGGGACATGTCTGCAACATGGGGACCTGGATGGGGGACATGTCTGCAACATAAGGACCAAGATGGGGGACCATGTCTGCAATATGGGGGACTATGTCTGCAATATGGGGGAACTGGATGGGGGACCATGTCTGCAATATGGGGGACCTGGATGGGAGACGATGTCTACAAGATGAGGACCAGTTGAAAAGGTGTATAAAAAATAAAATGGTATCACTAAAAATGTCACTTTGTCATGCAAATAATGCGGAGCCCCAAATTAAATGTTTTTCCGTGTGCGGCCCATATGTCCAGCTGAGTTTGAGACCCCTGGGTTATACCAACAAACACTGCATTACAGTCCTGTGTGCTGCTGCTGCTCAAATTGCTAGACTTTTTTCCTCAGTCAGACTGTACAAATACCCGTCTTATTAACCTTTTGGTATTTCACCCCCCCCAAAAAAAAAATTGAGTGTCTGTGAGTGTTCAGACACAAATATATATGTTTAAAAGAGTCTGGTTTTGGCCAGATAACTAGAACTGTGGTTTTGCAGTTCCACGGTTCAAATTTCTGTATTATCCACTTTTTTGCCTTTTTTCCATAAAAAAAAACAGTTTGAGTGTCTAGCTGACTGTTCAGACACAAATATATATATTTAAAAAAGTCTGGTATACGCCAGGAAATTAGAACTGTGGTTTTCCTCTTCCACGGTTCAAATCTGGGTGTTATCCACCTTTTTGCCTTTTTTCCATAAAAAAAAACAGTTTGAGTGTCTCGCTGACTGTTCAGACACAAATATATCTGTTTAAAAGATTCTGGTGTAGGCCAGAGAACTAGAACTGTGGTTTTCCTCTTCCACGGTTCAAATCTGGGTGTAATCCACCTTTTTTCCATAAAAAAAAAACAGTTTCAGTGTCTCGCTGACTGTTCAGACACAAATATATCTGTTTAAAAGATTCTGGTGTAGGTCAGAGAACTAGAACTGTGGTTTTCCTTTTCCACGGTTCAAATCTGGGTCTAATCCACCTTATTGCCTTTTTTACATAAAAAAAACAGTTTGAGTGTCTCGCTGACTGTGCAGACACAAATATATCTGTTTAAAAGATTCTGGTGTAGGCCAGAGAAATAGAACTGTGGTTTTCCTCTTCCACGGTACTAATCTCCTTTTTATTACCCTTTTGCCATTGATAGTGCGAGTGTAAGCTATTTTACTTCATTTACAATGGGCAAGCCGCGTGGCAAGGGACGTGGAACTGGACATTCTGGTGATGGTGCGTGCAGAGGACGGGGCCGTGGCCAAGGTGAAAATGTGCCACAACCAACAGCCACATCTTCTCGCTTCCAGTTCTTGACCGAATTACTAGGGAAGCACAAAACAACACCACTATTGCCAACTGATCAGTGTGAACAGGTTATTAATTGGATAGCAGATAATACTTCCAGTCACCTGGGAACCACCACCTCCGGTCTGTCTTCCACACGGTCAAGTCTTAGTAGCCGTGAGTCTCGACCGCATACTCCTCCCCACCCTGATGCTCCTTCCTCCCACCATGCCGAGTGTCGTCAGACAGCAACTGATCCCACCGTTGGACACTCTGAAGAGCTGTTCACTGGTCCATTTCCATATTTGGGCCCCTCGCCTGCTCCGCTTGAAGTGCTGGAAGAGGAGATCCCATGTAGCGATGGTCAAATATTTGAACAGCCATGGCCACAGGAAGGCGACGCTGGCAATTTGTCACAAGACGTGGACGATGACGAGACACAATTGCCACAAAGTGAGGAAGAGGACCGTGGTGCGGAAGTGGAAGAGGAGGAGGTGGTGGATGATCTAATAACTGACCCAACATGGCAGGAGGACACGCAGAGTGAGGCCAGCAGCACGCAGGGGGAGGAAGGTAGAGTACTCCAACAGGCAGGAAGAAGCAGTGTGGTGGCCGCAGACAGAAGGCGGGCAACCGTTCCCCGTAACACCAACACGAGGGATGCTGCCAGTACAACCGGTAGGTCTTCCAGAGTCTGGAATTTTTTTAAAGACTCTGCTGACAACCCCAAAAAAGCCATTTGGACCAGCTGCCAGGCCAGCATCAGCAGGGGTTACAAAAGTACCAGCCTGACCACCACCAGCATGATCAGGCACATGGCAGCAAAGCAACCGACTTTGTGGGGCGAACCCCAGGGTCCACGACCAGTGTCAGCGGGTGTCACCGCTGCTTCTTCCGCTGTTGTGCGTGTAAGAGAACCCCCTGTTGTGCATGCAAGGCAATCCCCTGTCCATACTGCATGTAAAGATGCCCCCTCCTCTCAGTCTTCACTTGTTATGGCAGTTTCTCAAGAAACAGCATCAACGTCCACGTCCCACCGCAGCGTTCAATTGTACTTATCCCAGACCTTTGAATGAAAGCGCAAATTCGCAGCCAAAGCCCCACAGGCCACAGTCCTAAATTCGCACATTTCATGACTGCTTGCGTTGGAAATGCTGCCTTTTAGGCTGGTGGAGACGGAATCCTTCCGCAACCTTATGGCGGTGGCCGTCCCTCGGTACTCGATCCCCAGCTGACACTCTTTTGCCTGGTGTGCCATCACCGCACTACACAAGCACGTGTCCCAAAACATCTGCTGTGCCCTCAACAACGCAGTTACTGGGAGAGTCCACCTGACAACGGACACGTGGACATGTGCTTGTGGCCAGGGATGGTACACCTCCCTGACGGCACACTGGGTTAACATAGTGGAAGCCGGGACCCAGTTGGACCTTGGGACGGAACACATCCTCCCCACACTGAGGATTGCAGGCCCTATGTCAGTCAGAGTTGCCCCCACAGTGTACAGCTCCTGCGCATCATCCTCCTCCTCCTCATATTCAGCCTCCATCTCAGATATCACCACATCAGTTACAAGCTGGAATCACTGCAGTACTGCCTCAGCCAAGCGGCAACAGGCTGTGCTGAAACTCATAAGCTTAGGTGATAAACCTCACACTGCTTGTGAGTTGTGGACAGCTGTGAAAGAGCAGGCAGATCTGTGGCTGAGACCGCTGAACCTGCATCCAGGCATGGTCGTGTGTGACAATGGCCGTAACCTGGTGGCGACTCTGAGGCGAGGCGAGATCACACACGTACCATGCCTGGCTCATGTGCTTAACCTCGTGGTTCAACGGTTTCTTAAATCATACCCCGAGTTGCCAGATCTGCTCGTCAAAGTCCGCCGCCTGTCAGCTCATTTTCGGAAGTCGGCTACAGCTTCCGCCGCCCTTACTGTGCTGCAGCAGCATTTGCAGCTTCCGGCACACCGACTGGTGTGTGATGTCCCCACACGTTGGAACTCTACCCTCCACATGTTGCAAAGGATTTGTGAGCAGAAGAGAGCAGTTGTGGAGTACCAGCTGCAACAAGGCCGTCGATATTCAGGTCAGACTCCACACATAAGACCTCAGGAGTGGACCTGGATGTCTGCCATATGTACCATCCTGACAAACTTTGAGGAGTCCACCAAGATGATGAGTGGCGAAGACGCCATCATTAGCATCAGCATCCCACTTGTCTGTCTTTTGCAACGCTCTCTGCAGAGAATTAAAGAGGAGGCATTGCAGCCAGAGTATGATGAGTAGAGATGAGCGTTGTTCTACTCGAACTGTTCGCCAATCTCAAATTCGAACTGTTTTGGGCGGTGTTCGAGCCGTTCGGCGAACACGAACAATTTGATAAAAATTCGGCTGTTCGAGGTTATGTTCGATAACTGTTCGTGCACCAAAATCATAACTGGATTTTTTCTCAGTAATGATGAAAATTAATGTTAATACGCAGTTTGAGTGTACAGCGGGGTGGGGGGAGGGGCAGGGGATGGATCTCTGCAGGAACAATGAAGATCTCCATTTTTTTTCTCTTTCCCGCATTTGCAGTGGGGAGGTGCAATCTGTCAGCCTATCAGCAGCGCACACACGGAGCGAAGTGCTTTTTTTCACACAAGCAAGGGCATGTGTCATTGGCAGTGTCACATGTCCTTGCCCTATAAGACCAAGCCATTTTCCCCGTCGCCACCATTTTCTCACTGCTGCAGCTGCGTGTTAGACGGCACCGCTGTTGCTGTGTGCGCTATACCTTGTTAATTTCAAGCCAATTTTCGCACAAATATACAGATAGCTTGGGAGTAGGGAATAGTTGTGATTGCAGTCCTTTTAAGGACTAGGTTACAGCATTTCCTACGACTTTTATCAGGGAGGTCTGTGCTCTTAAATAGATAGGTTGTGGGAGTAAAGACTAATTGTAATTGGAGTCCTTTTCAGGACTAGGTTACATGAGTTCCTATCAGTTTTTGCCAGGCAGGTCTGTGCCAGTGCTGTGCAAGTTTTTTTCACAGCATTTGGCTGAATCTAGCAAAGCTAATCCTTTTTGGCATATTGCAGAGTGTGTTAGTCAGTGGAGTAGCCTATCTGTGCTGCAAGATATACCACCTGTGTATAGAATACCAATTTTTTTACTGCACCTAGTGAAGTAAAATCTTTTGGGCATAGCATCATTCTATTAGTCCATCTATACTGACCTCCATCAGGTTGCAAATTAAAACTAATTTTTATCTGCATCTACAGTACCTCTGAAAAAATATTTGGGCTTCTAGCTGTGTGTGGGACTTGTTGTATTAGTCCATCTATACTGACCTCCATCAGGTTGCAAACTGAATATATTTTTTTCTGCATCTACCTCTGAAAAATATTTGGGCTTCTAGCTGTGTGTGGGACTTGTTGTATTAGTCCATCTATACTGACCTCCATCAGGTTGCAAACTGAATATATTTTTTTCTGCATCTACCTCTGAAAAAATATTTGGGCTTCTAGCTGTGTGTGGGACTTGTTGTATTAGTCCATCTATACTGACCTCCATCAGGTTGCAAATTAAAAATAATTTGTATTTGCATCTACAGTACCTCTGAAAAAATATTTGGGCTTCTAGCTGTGTGTGGGACTTGTTGTATTAGTCCATCTATACTGACCTCCATCAGGTTGCAAATTAAAAATAATTTTTATCTGCATCTACAGTACCTCTGAAAAAATATTTGGGCTTCTAGCTGTGTGTGGGACTTGTTGTATTAGTCCATCTATACTGACCTCCATCAGGTTGCAAACTGAATATATTTTTTTCTGCATCTACCTCTGAAAAAATATTGGGCTTCTAGCTGTGTGTGGGTCTTGTTCTATTAATCCATCTATACTGACCTCCATCAGGTTGCAAACTGAATATAATTTTTTTCTGCATCTAGCTCTGAAAAAATATTTGGCCTTCTAGCAGTGTGTCGGACTTTCTCTATTAGTCCATCTATACTGACCTCCATCAGGTTGCAAATTAAAAATAATTTTTATCTGCATCTACAGTACCTCTGAAAAAATATTTGGGCTTCTAGCTGTGTGTGGGACTTGTTGTATTAGTCCATCTATACTGACCTCCATCAGGTTGCAAATTAAAACTAATTTTTATCTGCATCTACAGTACCTCTGAAAAAATATTTGGGCTTCTAGCTGTGTGTGGGACTTGTTGTATTAGTCCATCTATACTGACCTCCATCAGGTTGCAAACTGAATATATTTTTTTCTGCATCTACCTCTAAAAAAATATTGGGCTTCTAGCTGTGTGTGGGTCTTGTTCTATTAATCCATCTATACAGACCTCCATCAGGTTGCAAACTGAATATAATTTTTTTCTGCATCTACCTCTGAAAAAATATTTGGCCTTGTAGCAGTGTGTCGGACTTTCTCTATTAGTCCATCTATACTGACCTCCATCAGGTTGCAAACTGAATTTATTTTTTTCTGCATCTAACCCAGCCAATAGTTTTGGCCTAATACCACAGTTTGGCCACTCAGCTCTGCTCGGTTACCATCCATTGTTTTTTTGTGCAAACAACTCCAGAGTTGTGAATTAGTTAACCACCAAAATGAGTGGAAAAAGGCCTGCTGCTGGTGGAAAGGGGAATAGGCGTGTTGGGAAGGGGAAAAAAGGTTGTGTCCGTGGGGTAGGTGTTAAAGCAACAGTAACATCTGCAGAAGAAAGACCATCTTCCAGCCAAACTAAAATGTCTACTTCTTTTAGCGGACAATGTGATAAGATCCCTTTCTTACGGCCACGCCAATCGCTACAAATTCCAGATGAGGCACAAAAACAGCAGGTGCTTCAACGGATATCAAGTGCTCCTTTAAGTGGGCTCTCCTCCACATCAACTTCAACATCACAAATACTCCAGTCCTCAAAGGTGTCACCCAAATCGCACTTGCTTCCTCACAGCTCCCAAATCTCCAGCTGCCCGTCTGAGTATGAGGTAGAACAGATGGTTGAGTCTGCAGAGCTGTTTACTCATACTATAGCCTGGGAATCAGAGGTCGACTCCAGCGCTTCTGTGAATCCAGACGAGGAAATGATCTGCACTGATGCCCAGAATCTTTATGAGTCGGATCCAGGACCAGACGCAGAAGGTTCTGACCATAATGTAGACCCTCATTCCCAAACTGTAACTCCTGTTGGTGGAGACAATGAGGAAGATGATGATAAGACTCAAATACCTGATTGGAGCGACAACTTTAGTTTTTTGTCAGGGCAGGAACAGGTTGGCTCTGAGGACGACGGGTGTGATAACACACAGGGTGATGATGATGAGGTTGGAGATCCCACTTACTGTCAACCCACAGTCAGCCAAGAGATGAGGTCAGCAGAGGAGGTGGAGGAAGATGCTAGTGACGACGAGGTCAGGTTGCGCCTTCCTGGACAGAGACGTAGTACTGGAAGCACGTCAACAACTGCATCCTCAAACACAACTCTGCCTCTCACCACAAGTCATGGTGGCTCTTCAGGTCGCATGGGTGCTAAGCCTTGCATAGCCTGGGCATTTTTTCAGATCGATAAAGATGACCCAACTCGTGTTATCTGTAACATTTGTCAGCAAAAGCTAAGTAGAGGCCAAAAAATACATAGTTTGAGTACTTCATGCATGAACCGGCACATGGACATGAAGCATAAGTTGCAGTGGGAAGCTCAGTGTGCTACAATGCGGCCTAGCCGGCCGGGCCAACCACCGTCTGCCATATCTTGTGCATCCGCGGCCTCTTCATCCTCTGTGACTGGGGGGACAGCAGTCACACCTGTTTTGGGGCGCAGACCTGCCACCTCTTTACCCGCAACAGCCAGCGTGATTGGCAGGTCATCATTTTCTTTGGAGGTGGTAACAGCAGCTGGTGTTGAGCGCTGTCCGACATCGATAGCACCACCTTTGGATCAAGGCAACCTAACATGTCCACCTGCATCTTCCTCACAGACCGGCAGTTTGCCGGGGACACCCTTATCAACCCCGTCTAAGCACAATAGCCAGCCCTCGGTCCCTCAGATGTGGACAAGTAAAAGACCATTTCCTCCTAGCCATGAGAAAGCTAAGAGGTTGAATTTCACCATCTGCAAGCTCTTGGCTACAGAAATGCTGCCTTTCCGCCTGGTGGACACAGAGGATTTTCGAGACCTTATGTCCGTCGCAGTGCCCCAGTACCAGATGCCCAGTCGGCACTACTTCTCAAAGAAAGGTGTGCCTGCGCTCCACCAGCATGTCGCACACAACATCACCGCTTCTTTGAGAAACTCTGTGTGTGACAGGGTGCATTTCACCACAGACACTTGGACGAGTAGGCATGGACAGGGGCGTTACATGTCGCTGACTGGGCACTGGGTAACTATGGTGACAGCAGGACAAGGGGCTGCTGTCCAAGTCTTGCCGTCCCCACGAGTTGTGCGTCAATCCTCTTTATGTCAAAGTTCCTCCACTGCTTCTGCCTCCTCAACCTCCTCTCGGTCTTCCACCTGCACCCAAAGCCTGTCTGGTCATGCCACAAGCTTTCTAACTGCGCAGAAGGGATCCTGCACACCTCCTTACTATGCTGGCAGTAGGGCTCAACGTCATCAGGCGGTTTTTACATTGAAATGTCTGGGAAATGTGAGTCACACAGCTGAGGAGTTGTGGTCAGCTCTGGAGAACCAATTTCATGAATGGTTGTCTCCACTGGACCTGAAACCAGGGAAGGCCGTGTGCGACAATGCTGCAAACCTGGGTGCGGCCCTTCGCCGGGGCAATGTCACACACGTGCCTTGTATGGCTCACGTTTTGAACCTGGTTGTCCAGCAATTTTTAGCCCACTATCCCAGACTAGATGGCCTTCTGCAGAGGGCACGGTCGCTGTGTGCCCACTTCCGCCGTTCGCATCCCGCAGCTCAGCGACTTACATCTCTACAGAAGTCGTTGGGCCTGCCACTTCACCGGCTAAAATGCGATGTGCCTACCCGGTGGAATTCAACTCTGCACATGTTGCAGCGACTGTGGCAGCACCGACAAGCCCTGGTGCAATACGTTCTGACGTATAGCCTGGGCCAACGAGATCCAGAGGTGGGGCAAATCACGCTGGAGGAGTGGTCTCAGATCAGGGACCTATGCACCCTTCTGCACAGTTTTGAAATGGCAACGAAGATGTTTAGTGCTGACGATGCCATTATCAGCATGACTATTCCGGTGATTTACATGCTGGAGCACATGTTAAACAGAATTCGGAGTCAGGTGGTGGCACAAGAGGAGGTGGAGGAAGTAGAGGAGGAGGAGTTGTATGCGGAAGGGCTAACATCTGCAAGGTCCAGACGGTCGGCAGCACCAAGGCGGCAGGCATGTGAGGGTGGGGGAGATGGTTTTACCAGGGCGCATGGTAGCAGCCAAACTAGTG
Source organism: Phyllobates terribilis (assembly GCF_046119375.1). NCBI lineage: Eukaryota > Metazoa > Chordata > Amphibia > Anura > Dendrobatidae > Phyllobates > Phyllobates terribilis. The sequence continues at coordinate 420,631,727 of NW_027362771.1, forward strand.
AAGAAGGTGCAGGAGCCCAGGAAGAAGTGGAGGACGAACTGATGGAAGACTCATCAGATGAGGGAGACCTTGATCACATTTCTGTTGTGCGAGGTTGGGGGGAGAGGACAGAGGAAGGAAGCATGATTGTTACCTCGCCACCAACACAACAGGGACTTGGTGCTCCTGGATGCGCAACACACATGAGTGCCTTCTTGCTGCACTACCTGCAACATGACCCTCGAATTGTGAGAATTAGAAATAATCCTGACTACTGGGTTGCCACACTGTTAGATCCCCGGTACAAAAGTAAATTTGCAGAAATTATTCCTGCCATAGAAAGGGATGCACGCATGCAGGAGTATCAGCAGAGACTGTTGCAGAATCTTACATGTGCTTTTCCACAAAATACCAGTGGTGCACGTAGTGAATCTCACAGTTCCAACTTGCCAACCGTGGGACCGTCAAGTGTTCAGCACTCAAACCGTAACAGAACCACAGTATCTGGTGGTAACATCAATTTTGCGGAATCATTTCACCACTTTTTTAGCCCATCCTTTGCAAGGCCACAGGAGACAAGAAGTCTGACACATAGTCAACGCCTAGAGACGATGGTACAGCAGTATCTCCAAGTAAACATTGAAGCCACGACTGTGTCACTGGACCCTTGCTCTTTTTGGGCTTCCAATCTGGATAAATGGCCGGAGCTAGCCACTTACGCCTTGGAGATCTTGTCATGCCCCGCAGCCAGCGTTCTGTCTGAACGTGTGTTCAGCGCTGCTGGTGGTGTGCTGACAGATAAGCGCACGCGGCTCTCCACTGATAATGTAGACAGACTCACGTTCATAAAGATGAACAAATCATGGATCCGAAACGACTTTTCTACCCCTGTGTCATCCTGGGGAGAGTAAAAGCTTGATGATTGGTTAAAATCACCCTACCAACCGTTTTAAGCTTTCAAATTACTAATCATGTTTATCTGTATCTTGACTGGAAAATAATTTGGGCTTTGTAGCAGTGTGCAGCACTGATCCTATTAGGCCATCTATAATAAGCTCCACCAGATTTAAAATTAAAAATAATTTTTAGCTGCATCTAGCCCGGAAAATAATTTTGGGGCTCCGAGATGCGCAAGACACATAAGTGCCTTCTTGCTGCACTACCTGCAGCATGACCCTCATATTGTCAGAATTCGAAGTAATCATGACTACTGGGTTGCCACACTCTTAGATCCCCCAAACTTTTCGATCAACCTTTTCATTTTAATAAAGACCAAAAAAATGGTCATTTTTGAAATTATAAGCATTAGCAGGTTGTTAGAAACTGAAATCAAACAGTTTTCAACTCAAAACTTTATTCTAGGTGATGTTACATTTTCACATAGGACCCCTTGTTCGAAAGGAGCTTCTGAACTCTCTCGTCCATTGAATTTGTCAGGTTTTGGATGGTTTCTGCTTCAATTGTTTTGCATGAGGACAGAATACCCTCCCAGAGCTGTTGCTTAGATGTGAACTGCCTCCCGCCATCATAGACACTCCTTTTAATGATGCTCCAAAGGTTCTGAATGGGGTAGAGGTCAGGGGAGCATGGGGGTCACACCATAAGTTTGTCCCCTTTTATGCCCATATCAGCCAGAGATGCAGATGTTTTCTGTGCAGCATGAGATGGTGCATTATCATGCAGAAAAATGATCTTGCTGTGAAATACACGGTTCTTCTTCTTGAACCATGGCAGGAAGTGCTGTTTGAGAAAATCCACATACATTATGGAGTTCATCTTTAGCGCCTTCAGGGATCCTAAAGGGGCCGACAATCTCTCTCCCCGTGATTCCAGCCCAAAACATTACTCCACCTCCTCCTTGTTGGCGCTGTAGCCGTGTTTGCGTGGGGTGTCCATCAACCAGCCATCCTCCACTCCATCCATCTGGACCATCGAGCGCTGCACGGCACTCATCCGTGAACAAAACAGTTTTGAAATCAGTCTTCATGTAATGTTTGGCCCACTGGAGCCGTTTCTGCTTGTGTGAAGTGGATAGAGGAGGTCGACAGGATGGCGTATGCACAGCTGCAAACCTCTGAAGGACCCTGCATCTTGTTGTTCGGGGGACGTTGGAGGCACAAGCAGCTTCAAAAACTTGTCTGCTGCTATGACAAGGCTTTTTTGCCGCTGCTCTTTCAACCTGACGTAATTGCCTGTAGGAAAGAGTCCTCAATTTGCCCTTATCAGCACGCACACGTGTGTACTGTGAATCAGCTAAATACTTCTTGATTGCCAAGACACTTCATCCTGATCATCGCACAATGTTGATTGTAGTCATGCATTGACCTAAACACTCCACAATTTGTTGCTTCTCAGCAGCCGACACATCCTTTTTCTTTCCCATTTTGGCAGAAAATGTAGGCTGCTGAATAATGTGAGAGAGCCTTCTTAAGTAGTCTTGCCTTTCATTGGACACACCTGACAAACTAATTAGCACTGGTGTCTGCAATTGCTTACAGTGATATAAAGAGCCCTGACACACATCACCATCAATGAGTTTAACTGACAAACAAACAAATTCTTCCCTTATCACTCCTAAACACTTTTTGCATAATAATTTGGAACACCGTGTACATGTGCTTTTCCACAAAACACCAGTGGTTCATTTCGGCTGTTTTTTGCTCTTCTCCTTCTGCTCAGCCTCCACCACCACTATACCACCACGGTGACCATGGTCCGTGTTGCCAGCATTGCAAATTCCTCCGTCCTAATTTTTGGCAGCTTTTGCTTCGAAGGCATAGGCAAAGACTATGGGAGACTCACTCCCCAATAATGGGAATAATGTTTTTAATATGCTGTGCTGCATGGCTCTTGTAAGGGGCATGAAAAACCTACTTGTTAAGCTACTGTGACCTCTACGTCTCTTCCAAGGGGCATTAAAACCATATTCTTAAGCTACTGTGACCTCCACGTCTCTTCCAAGGGTCATTGATATTGTCTTTTTATTCCACTGGGACCTCCACCACTCTTCCAAGGGGCATTGATATTGTCTTTTTATTCCACTGCGACCTCCAACACTCTTCCATGGGGCATTGATATTGTCTTTTTATTCCACTGTAACCTCCACCACTCTTCCAAGGGGCATTGATATTGTGTTTTTATTCCACTGGGACCTCCACCACTCTTCCAAGGGGCATTGATATTGTCTTTTTATTCCACTGGGACCTCCACATCTCTTCCAAAGGGCATTAAAACCATCTTGTTAAACCACTCTGAACTCCACGTCTCTTCCAAGGGGCATTAAAACCATCTTGTTAAGCTACTGTGACCTCCACTTCTCTTCCAAGGGGCATTAAAACCATCTTGTTAAACCACTCTGAACTCCACAGCTCTTCCAAGGGGCATTGAAATGTTGTTTTTAATTATCTCTAACCTCCACGACTTTTCAACGGGCATTGCATTTCCTCCTAATTTTAGTCAGCTTTTGCTTTTCAATGCATAGGCAAACACTAAGGGAGACCCACTCCCCAATAATGGGTAGAAGGTTTTTAGTACGCTGTAATCCACGTCTGTTTCAAGGGGCATTGCAGTTCCTCATAATTTTTGGAAAGACTTCCATTCACTGCTTAGGCCAACAGTGTACAGGAGACCCAGTTGCTATAAATGGAAAAAACGGTTTAGTTAAGGCCCTCTGACCTCCATGTCACTTCCAAGGGGCATTGGAGTGCCTCGAAATTTTTGGTAGGCATTGCACTCACTGTATGCCCTATAACTGTGTAGCCGAACCGCTCCTTTTGGTACAGAAACATATCCTACAAGACATGTGTGGTTGACTGGCCTGATATTGATGTGAATGGTCCCTGTTCCTCCTGCTCTTTCTCCTTTGCCACCACCTCATCCATCATTCATCACCTGAAGCTTTGTTTTAACGGGCGTCATAGAACTGGGATAGTAGCAGGAAAACATCCAGCAATCCTCTGAGGAGGTAGGATATGCGCCAAAACGTTGACCACCTCAGGCCTAGCCGCTACTACATACATGCGCTTGCATTCCAAGGAACAGAAAGGTAAGGAGATGGATGGCCTCATGATCATGAATAAATTACTCGTTGTGTAGGAGGCCGACCACTGCTGCTGTCTACCTTCTGAACTTTGTGTTGAAGCCTGATTGACCCAGGACCCGCAATCCTCTATGTCGGGAGGAAGTGTTGCATCCCAGTGTCCAACTGTGTCCCGGCTTCCACAATATTAACCCAGTGTGAAGGCGTCAGTGAGATGTACCATCCCTGGCCACATTCACTTGTCCACGTGTTTGTGGTTAGGCTGTCCTTCCCACTAAATGCACTCGGGAGGGCACAGGTAATGTTTTGGTATGCACTCTTGTGTATAAGGCGCACCGGGACAAATAGGGGTGGCTGGGGACCGTTTATGGACACCCGGCCGCCCCCAGGCGGCTGGGGACAGTGTGCGGGCACCCGGCCGTGTGCGGGCACCCGGCTGAGGACTGAGTGGATATCAGGCCGCCGACGCAGCCATGACGTGGTGGCCAGAATCCGCCTCCACATGCCTAAAAGGCCCAATTTCAAGTGCAAGCAAGCAAGCAGTATGGTATTGTAGCCTGGGGGTGGGTGGGTGGCAGGCTGCATACTTGCGCTTGCATTGCAAGGAATGGGGAAGGTACAATTGAACACTGCCCTGGGACAAGGACTTGAACGGGGATATTTGCAAGTCTGCAATGACAGGTGCAGAGCGGGAGGCATCTTCGCATGTGCCATGAACAGGGGGTTGGCGTACACACACTACAACGGAATAGGCTGTACTTCCCACTAAATGCACTGGGGAGGGCACAGGTAATGTTTTGGTATGCGCGCTTGTGTATAAGGCGCACCGGAACAAATAGGGGCGGCTGGGTACCGAGTATGGACACCCGGCCTCCCCCTGGCGGCTGGGGACCGAGTGTGGACACCCGGCCGCCAGGCGGCTGGGGACTGAGTATGGATACCAGGCCGCCGGCGCAGCCATGACATGGTGGCCGGCGTCGGCCTCCCCAAGCCTAAAAGGCCTCATTTTAAGTGTAAGCAAGCTAGCAGTATGGTATTGCAGCCTGGGGGTGGGTGGGTGGCAGGCTGCACACTTACGCTTGCATTCCAAGAAAACAAAGCAGATGCTAACTAGTGTTGAGCCATCGGGATGTTCGTGGAACTGTTCGTCGAACACCTTAGAACACTGTCGAACACCGTCGAACATTGTTAAAACCAATGGCAGGCAAACAAAAACACATAGAAAACACCTTCAAAGGTGTCCAAAAGCTGACAAACTGCTCAGAAGACACTCTCTTTAAAAAAGCCGGTCGGCAATTCAGCATCGGTACCCGACAATTTAGAACAGAAAGAATAGAGCATCACACATAGATTAGATAGCTCCTCACCTTGGCACTCTCAACTCCCCTGATGGAGAAGCCAGGGCCCACCGGAGGAGTCTCTGGTTGTCTGGTGGGCTCGTCCAATGCTGCCCTAAAGCAGGCCAGGCTAAGAAAAGTGTGGGGAAGGTTCCCGGGACAAATAGTGGTGGCTGGGGACTGAGTATGGAGACCTCGCCGCCGATGCAGTCATGAGGGAGTGGCCAGCTTCGGCCTCCTCCAAACTAAAAGGCCCCATTTCACCATTTCAAGTGCAAGCTAGCAGTATAGTATTGCAGCCTCTGGGTGGGTGGGTGGTTGGCTGCATATTTGCACTTGCATTGCAAGGAATGGTGGAGGTACAATTGAACACTGCCCTGGGACAAGGACTTGTACGGGGATAGTTGCAAGTCTGCATCTTCTGATGCGGCAAGGATCACTTCTGATGGGCACACTTTTAAGCAGTGACCTGGGTGTCAGAGATGCTTCCAGGGGTCTTCCCCATGCTGTTCCCATGTTTTTTCAGCACTGTATGCATGTGTCACACAGCACTTGGCCAGATAAGGTTGTAAAATGTTAAAATGACATTTCCCGGTGAATGCATTTGTCACAGTTGAAAGCAATGCAAAAGTGCAAAAACGCATAAAAAATGCTACTTGTGAACATAGCCCAAGGTGTGGAGGAGTATTTTCGTTTTTGGTTATTTAGGCTATGTGCCCACAATGCAGAAATGCTTCGGATTCTTCCTGAGCGTTTCTGCATCTCCCCTGGCAGAAAAGACGCATGCGTATTGTACATGCGTTTTTCCTGCCAGGGACATGCAGATGTGAAGCATTCTTCACATGCATTTCCGCATGTGGGTTGACAAGCGCTTGCCAAGCAATTTTGGCATCACTTGGAAAGTGCTTTTCAACTTGGTCACACTATATAAATCCATGCAAATGGCATGGATTTATATAGTGTGACCTAAGGAATGGTTAAAAATAAAAAAAATAAATCTATACTTACCTTCCGATGGCCTCGTAGTCTTGCTTCGCTGTGTCCTGGCTGCCGGCAGATCATGGTACACTGAAGGACCTGCCAACGTCAGCATCGCGTGACCCGTCACATGACTATGACGTCAGCGCAGGTCCTTCAGTCCATCGCTAGCTGCCGGCATGGGAGGACGAGCGCACCGGGGGCCATCAGAAGGTAAGTATAACATTTATTTTTTATTTTATTCTTGTTTTCACAGGTTCTATGGTACCCGGGTCCGGAGGAGAGTCTGCACATCACAGGCGGATTATTATTGGGGAACATAGCAGGCCTTCTACCATGTGTTTTTTAAGCGTTTCTGCAGCATTTTTGCCGCTGCGGAAACGCTTAAAAAACGCATCGTGGGCACACAGCCTTATTTTACCTTATACACAAGTCTTTACCCTTGTGACAGTGTCACTGGTTTTATATGTGAGGGGAGGTATGTGTCACTCAGGATGCTCTCCTGTGTGAACTAAGACCTACTTTATTTTTCTGCCAGCATGTTATATGCTGGTAGATTTACTCTGTTAAAGGGTGTGCGGTTTTATGGGAATGGCAAAGAGGGCGGGACGCCATTCCCCCTACCTCCCCTCAGGGTGTGGCTGAGCAATGTGTAAAAGCTCAGTCCTTTTTTTTTTCCAGTGGAGTGTGGTCTGGAGAGGGAAGTCTCCAGACAGTATTGTGGAAGCTGCAGAGCTTTTCACAAGGACTTTAGCAGTGCAGTTTATGCTACCGAGAGCCGCGGAACCCGCTCATCTATGGACTGAGTTATACTTTGTTTTTTGTTTTTTCTGTTTAACCCAGAGGGGTCATGTTTGTTTTTCCTGTGAAACCTGCAAGAGTTTATGGCTGATAATAAACCAGCAGAAAGGAAACCTGGGAACGTGTGTTCTGAGTCTGCCTCCAGGAGAGTCGAGCAAGTCGTCTTGCAACATCCTGGAAAGGATGTTCCTTTCAGTTTCGTTTTTGAACGTTTTATTGTGAGCCCGTAAAAGTGGCTTAATACCTCTGACCACGTTGTTGACAGCAGTGACCTGGGGGTCAGAAATGCTTCCTGGGGTGATCCCCATGCTGTCCCCATGTCATTTGAGCACTGTTACTGTGGCGCCCAGGGGATGGGGACTACTCGGAGCCCGGGCCTTAATGCCTGGCCTTGGGGGATGTCGCGGTGGTCGGCTCCCGGGCCCGTACCCTGGGGTCTCTCTTAAAAAAGGGGGAAAATGAATGTCAAAGTTCGTGACGCCACCTGTGGTGTCTGGTGAGGATCACCAGTGCTGCGGCAGTCCATTGAGGCCGGTGTTGTGGCAGCTTAGATGGAATCACTCCCCACAGGCGGAGCGAGGCCTCAGGGCAGTGATGTTTGACGAGGTGCACGATATGGCTGTGAGCCAGCCGGGTCCAAGGAAGAACACGGGACACGCACACATGGTTTGCTTCTGTACCTTTTGCTGGTGGAAATGCAGGTACCGTTCGGAGCACTGTAGGGTGAGGGGTGCACTGCAGGACTCTCCCCAGTGAGCAGGTGTAGGGCCTCCTGTTTCTTCGCCGCTTAGTGTTAGTCTCTGGCCTGACTGGAGCTAGGCCTAACTTAGTCTCTGTTCCGCACCGGCTGATCTTGTGGTAGGGCCTTCTGTTGGAGTAAACACTCCCTGGTATATGGGGCCTCGGTAACTCCTGACCCTGGTATAACAGTCAGCGTTTGGTATTCCTGGGACATGTAGTTCGCCAGGGGTTCAGGTTGTCTTCTGCTGAGTGTAAAGAATCCCTGCAGACTTGGACCCGATGTCCAGTATATGGTTTCTGGGGTGAGCTGGTAAAGCTCCTCTGTCCCCAATGCTACTCACTCCTCTAGCCTTCGGCCTACTCGGGCCCTCACTAGGCTATACACACTGGCAGTTAGGTGGCTGCCTCTTCTGCTGCTCTCTGAGCGTCAGCAACGCTCCTAGCTCACTTAACTCGAGCTGCTTGAGTCTGACTGAGCTCCAATGCAGACTGACCTGTTTCTCTGTGTCTCACTCTGCAGGAACTGGCTGTGGACTCCAGACTGTTCTGTCTCCACTCTCTTCCTGAGGAGAACTAACTCACAGACTCATTCCTTCTGTGTCTGAGCAGGAACTGCTGAATCACTCCACCTTCCCTATTTATATCCCTATCCGGGCTCCCTCTGGTGGTCTGAGGTGGAAGGTGGAGGTGTGTGTATGCTCTGAGGGCCTCTTGTGGAGAAATCCTGAAATGCACACCTCCAGGATCTGTGGCTCCATGCACAGCAGGGCGTCACATTCCCCCCTAGTTGAACTCAGCACTCCCGGGCTGAAGCACATTTTGTAACAACAACAATAACAAGCTTCCCTTTATGGGATGTTAGGACACTTGAACGTTGCATAACCAGAACATGGATAAATATACATATATAGTTCAATAAACAGCAGGCAATGAGCAACCAGAAAGTCCAAGTCTCTTCTGGAGAGGTTGCTCAAAGGGGCACTCAGGGACAAATAAAGTCTTTGGGCTGCACATAGTCCTCAGCCACAGAGTTCTTAGATACCCAAGCGGGTAATGGGAAGCAAATAAGTAAAGTGTCCGTTTCACTTGGATTGTCCATTAGCGGGGCAAAATATAAGTTAAAGGCCTGTAAAAGGCAATAAATACATAGCAATACATACACAGGATAATGCAATAATATACAGTATTATACATTACAATACAATACCCCAGGGGTAGCTATCTACATCTGTCGAGGTTTAACTATTTTACTTAGTGTACCTGACAGGGAGTTGACCTTTCGTGCTATGTGTAGATCTGGGTAGTGCGGTGGTCTGTGTAGTGTCAGTGTTTCTCTCAGCTACCCTGTTAGTTCTACTAGCTATGGTATTGAAAAACTGCCATAACCTCGCTACTGGGCTGGCAAGTTCACCATTGGCTGGGCCTTCCTGCTCCGCTTCTGCCGGGGATCCTTCTTGAGCAGGCTCTTCTGCGGCACTAGACTCTTCTGCAGCACTTACAGGTTCAACTTGCTGTAGAGGGTCTTCTGGCTGTTGGAAGAATTGGAGTACTGGAATTATGACTGCTCCTCCGATTTGAGGCCAATCTGCCGGGAAGTCTCCTAAATCAGTATGTATTACTGCTTCATCAGGTTCCTCCGGGAAAATGAGAGGCACTTCTTCTTGGGGTTTTAGCAGATCTGGACACAACTTCAGGCGGTCCCTAGATACTGTTGCAGTTGTTCTTCCTCCATCTTTGCTGATCAGACACGTCTTCCTGTTGTCAAACCTTGAATTCAACACAGTGTAGGGTTCTCTCTCCCACTGGTCATCAAGCTTGTGGTTACTCCGCTTCCTTTTCAATACCACTTCTCCTGGTGTGAAGGGTTCTGCTGGTGCACTGTTACGGGTCCGGGTGGTGGAACCTCTGTGCTATGGCGCAAGGAGGGACCCAGAGGGGCGTGACTAAGTATCAACCCGGACCGACCCCGGTCGTACGGCGGCTAACGACTCCGTGACCAGGGAGGGACCGAGCAGAGGGACCAGGTGCTACTCTGGGGACGACCTTGTAAGAGAGCAGGTGACTCCCACGGGTCAGATGGCTGGGACTGACCGGTATAGCAGATGACACAGCAGGCAGGCTAACGAGTGGTCCTGGAGGATGGACTGGTAGGCACGGCTGGTGGCAGGCGGGAGCCTCCGGGTAGGCTGTCAGGTGGTGACGGCAAGTGACAGGCAGAAGTCTCTAGATGGACGATCTGGTAACAGGCAGGTAACAGGTGAGCGCTCCCAGGTGAGCGGGCTGACAGACACGGCAGGTAACAGGCAGGTAACAGGCGAGCGCTCCCAGGTGAGCGGGCTGACAGACACGGCAGGTAACAGGCGGGTGCTCCCAGGTGAGCGGGCTGACAGACAAGGCAGGTAACAGGCAGGTAACAGGTGATCGCTCCCAGGTGAGCGGGCTGACGGACATGGCAGGTAACAGGCGGGTGCTCCCAGGTGAGCGGGCTGACAGACAAGGCAGGTAACAGGCAGGTGCTCCCAGGTGAGCGGGCTGACAGACAAGGCAGGTAACAGGCAGGTAACAGGCTGGCAGACAGGACGAGGAGTCAGGCTAGCAGCGGAACCTGAGGGCTGAAGCAGAGATAAGTAACACTGTGCAACAACTTTGCTCGGGCAACTCCATTTTGGAGGAGGTGCCCTATAAATGGGAGGACCCTCGGCTATTGGCCGGGGACTCCTTAGGACGGCACGCGCGGCCCTTTTAAGGGGGGGGGGAACACGCGCGCTCCCTAAGCACAGTGCCCGGGGGACTGTGCACGCAGACAGCAGGAAGAGAAGGAGAGCGGGGGGCGCGGGGAGAGAGGAGGTGAGAGGGACGGCGTCTCTGCCTGGCAGGAGGCAGAGAAGCCGATGCTACATGCACTTCTGTTTATCCCTGCTTCTTGTTTATCCCTCACCCGAGTGAGACTGTCTTCGACACAGGCTTGTACTCTTCTGTACTGCTCCTGTCTGGTCGTGTCCCAGTCTTCAGTTGTCACATCAGCTTCAGGTTCTACAACACCAAGCTCCAGGTCCATGGGCAACTTCCCAGGTCTTGCCCACATTAGGTATGCCGGAGTGCAGTTGGTGGAACTTACTGGTATATGATTGTACAGGTCTACTAGGTCAGGTAGTAGGGCTGGCCACTGGTTTCTCTCCTCAAGTGGTATGGTCTTCAGCAGGTCGATGATGATGTTATTCATCTTTTCACAGAGACCGTTAGCTTGGGGGTGGTACGGTGTAGTCCTGATCTTTTTACACCCGTACAGATGGCAGAACTCTTTGAACAATTCAGCCTCAAAGGCTGGGCCTTGGTCAGTCAGTACCTGCTCCATGGGGTCTGCAGAAGTACGCTTGGAACATCTTCGCTGCTGTCTCTGCTGTCAGGTCTTTGACAGGGGCGACCACCAGGAACCTGGAGTAGTGATCCACCATGGTCAGGGCATAGGTATATCCTGACCGGCTGGGTGACAACTTGACATGGTCCAGGGCCACGATCTCCAGGGGTCGAGTCGTCATGATGGGTTGCAGGGGTGCCTTCTGGCTGCTGTAGTCTTTTCTTCTGAGGCTACAGGGTCCACAGTCTCTACACCACCTCTCAATGGAGCTTCGCATTCCCACCCAGTAGAATCGACACTTCAACATGGTCTCTAGCTTTTTCCAGCCAAAGTGCCCCGCCTGATCGTGGTAGGCCTCCAACACCATCTGGATGTCCATCTTGGGGACCACTATCTGCCATACCATCTCGTGGGTCTTGGGATTGACGTACCTATGGCACAACTTCTCACGGTAGATAAACAGCCGGCTTCTCTTATTCCACAGCTGCTTTGCTTGGAGAGACGCATCCTTCTCCAGGGAGGAACCTTCTTGGGTTATCAACTCCTTGATACGGCTGACAACCGGGTCACTGTCCTGGGTCTCCTTCAAGCTGTGGTGAGGCAAAGGGTTTTACATCTTACCACGCTGCCTCCTGGAGGCTCGTTGCTCGTGGATCATCCCATTCTCAGGTAGCTCAATCTCCTCCAGGTCATCCACTTCTTCTTCTGTGTCTGACTGGTGAGGCATCCTGGACAGGGCATCGGCATTGGCGTTCTTGCGGCCCGCCCGGTACTTAATTGTGAACTGGTAGTTTGACAGCCGAGCCATCCATCGTTGTTCCATGGCTCCCAGCTTGGCTGTTTCAAGGTGAGTTAAGGGGTTATTGTCAGTGTAGGCTGTGAACTTGCTGGAGGCTAGGTAGTGCTTGAACCTTTCTGTGATGGCCCAGACGAAAGGCCAGGAACTCTAACTTAAAGCTGCTATAGTTCTCTGGGTTCCTCTCAGTCGGACGGAGCTTCATGCTTGCATACGCGCTGACTTTCTCCTGGCCATTCAGCTTCTGACTTAGGACAGCTCCCAATCCTTCATTGCTGGCATCAGTATACAGCAGGAATGGTTGGCTGTAGTCAGGGTAGGCTAGGATCTCATCACCTGTCAGGATCTCCTTCATTTCATGAAATGATTCAGCCTGTTCTTTACCCCAGTGGAATGGGGGATTTCTGCCCTTGGGGGACTGTCCTACCCAGGAGGTCTTGCAGAGGCGCTGCTTTCTTAGTGTAATCTTGTACAAACCTCCGGTAGTATCCTATCAGTCCCAGGAACTGACGCACCTCCTTGAGGTTCTTCGGCTCCGGCCATTTCTGGATGGCAGTGACCTTCTCCGGGTCTGGTGCTACACCCTCTGGACTAACAATGTGCCCCAGGTACTGTACCTTTTTCTTGAGCAGGTGGCACTTTGAGGGCTTCAGCTTCATCCCATACCGGGACAGTGACTCAAATACCTCCGCCAGGTGCTTCAAGTGGTCCTCATACGTTTTGGAGTACACAATCACGTCATCCAGGTATAGTAACACAGTCTCGAAGTTGCGATGTCCCAGGCAGCACTCCATCAATCTCTGGAACGTTCCGGGGGCATTGCAGAGTCCAAACGGCATACTGTTGAACTCGCAGAGTCCCATCGGGGTGGTGAAGGCCGTCTTCTCCCGATCCTCCTCAGCCACAGCTACTTGCCAGTACCCACTAGTGAGGTCAAGGGTGGAAAAGTAATTTGCAGACTTTAAGGCAGCCAGGGATTCCTCAATACGGGGTAAAGGGTATGCATCTTTATGTGTAATGCGATTTACTTGTCTGTAATCTACACACATTCTCATGCTTCCATCCTTCTTCCTGACTAGGACTAGGGGAGCTGCCCAGGGACTACAGCTATCCCTTACTACCCCTGCCATCTTCATGTCATGCAACATCTCCTTGGCTTTCTGGTAGTGTGCTGGAGGTATAGGCCTGTACCGTTCCTTGATGGGGGGATGGTTACCTGTGGGGATGTGATGTTGTACCCCCTTAATCCTCCCAAAGTCAAGTGGGTGTTTGCTGAATACCTGCGCGTATTCCTTAACCACCCGGTGTACTCCCTGTTTCTGGTGGGCTGGAGTGGTGTCTGTCCCAACATGGATCTGCTGACACCAATCCTCTACCTGGGTTGCAGGGTCATTATCCTCCACTTGGTCTGGGGAGGTTAAGGACTCCGCCGTGTGAATAGAGTTATTATTTACAGTGTAAAGTTTGGCAACAGTGGCATAACGTGGTAATCTGACCTCGTCTTCCCCATAGTTGAGAAGACGGACGGGCACCCTCCCATTGCATACATCTACTACCCCCCTGGCAGTTAAGAGTGTAGGTCTGTGCTCTGAGCTAAGGGGTTCTACTACCGCCTGGTAGCTCTGTCCTTTAAGACCTATTGCTGCTCTACACCAGATAAGCATTTCACTCATTGGGGGAATCACAATGGGTATGGGGTCTGTTACCCGCATATTACCAATCTCACCACCGGTCAGCTTCATTTGCTGCTGGTACATCAGGGCTTGGATCTCCTTCTGGATCGCTCTCTTCTGCCCTGGTCTGGCTACATCAGCGAGCTGTTGGAGTAAAAACACAACTTCCTCCAAACAGTTACCAACAATGTTAGTGCCTAGTACCACATTCAGTCCATTTTCCTCATTGACAGTCTTCACTACAATGAGTCCCTGGTCCTTTAACTCCACTCTCCCCACTTTTACTGCTACATTCTTAACCCCAAGTAGGTCAAGAGGGAGGCCATTAGAGGCATATACTGAAAAGTCTGGGTTTGGGGGTTGGAGACTGTCCAAGGACCAGTATTTGCTATAGAGGATATCAGGTATGATTGTTACCTGGGATCCGGTGTCCAGCAGGGCAGGTATCGCAATGCCATCCAGTATGATGGATAGGAAAGGTCTTCCTCCCACGAACCTGCGGTGCCAGTCTGAGGGGCCTGCTGAGTCTATTCCTGGGTGTTGGCCCTTGGACCCAGGGTTTGCTTGTTTAAAGGACACTGGTGCACTGTGTGACCTGCCTTCTGGCAGCGGTGGCAGACGAACTCTTGGTGAGGATGGCGCTGGTTGTTGGTCCTTCCTGGGGGCGGCGTTGTCCTCCTCCGGGGTGGCGATGTCCTCCTCCGGGGTGGCGACGTCCTCCTTCTTCTCCGGTTCATCCAGGGGACATCCTCAGGGCAGTCGGCTAGCAGGATCTTTCCCTCCGTCTCTGGCTCCGTCCGTAGCTGCAGGGCACTCATCACAGTGGCCAGGTTTTTGGTAAGCTGGCGCACTTCTGAGCGCAGACAGTCCAGCTCAGTAGGGGGCGCTGCCTGCACTTTGGCTTCAGCAGCCAGCAGGGAAAAGGTGGGTGCTGCTGGCGTTAGACTGGCCCCACCCTGGTAACACTGAATAGACGTATCTGCTGTCTGCAGGGGTTGCAGTTCCTTGATAGCCATGTCCTTAAGGGTGTCAAAGGTAGCATCTGGATGGTCCAAGGACCACCAACGCACAGTCCTGCTCTCCGCTTGGGACTTCAGTCCCCGGACAAATTGTTCTTTTAGCATTTTACTCTCATTAGTTATGCTAATTGGACTAACCTGTTTTAGAGCTAGCAGGGCCCCTTGTAAACGGCAGGCATAGTCCCGAACGCTGTCCTCCGGTTTCTGAGAGCATTGGTAGAACCTCATCCGGAGGTCTGCCTCAGTGCGGTCCTCAAAGGCAGTCTGTAACTTTTTGAAAATTGCGGACACTGATTCCTGGTCTGCGGCCGACCAAGTCTATATTTCTCTCTCCGCAGCACCAGTCAATTGTCCCACAACTACTGCAGCTCTTTGTTTGCCCGTCATAGAATACATGTTCAGGATGCTGCATATTTTGCGCTTGAAGCCAGACAGGGTGTCTGGCTTGCCGCTGTACTGGGGGAGCCACTTTGCTCCAGGCATGTATGGTAAAGTCAATGGTACGATAGGGGCTACAGGCCCTGGTGATGGAGCGGGTGCTCCGTCTTGCGCGGCGGCAGCCGCGGGTGCATCATCGGGGCTGTCAGCCTGGGCCGCGACGTCGGGTTGTTGCTGCAACATCTTGGCGCCCCCCTAGTGAACCGTGGCCTACCTTCCTTCTGTAGGCCGCAGCTCCGCTGGTGATGGTCTTCTGGTAGGACCTTGCGTCGCTTACGTTCCATGTCAGAGCGTTCGCTGGGGCTTCCTGCCAGGACCTGACGCTGCGTCAGTGTGTGGGGCATGTCCTCGACTTCGTGCGCTTCCAGCGATTACTCCCCTCTTCTTCCCGCGCGGCGACCGGAAAGATGGCGGCCAGTGGCGGGAAACTCCAGAAAATGGCGGGAAAAGCTTCTCCACTGTGAGTTTTACAGTTTCTTACGGCGCACAGTACCCGGTGGCAACGGGCACGCAATCCTGTTCGTGACGCCAGTTAGAGTGATGTGGCGCCCAGGGGATGGGGACTACTCGGCGCCCGGGCCTTAATGCCTGGTCTTGGGGGATGTCGCGGTGGTCAGCTCCCGGGCCTGTACCCTGGGGTCTCTCTTAAAAAAGTGGGAAAATGAATGTCAAAGTTTGTGACGCCACCTGTGGTGTCTGGTGAGGATCACTAGCGCTGTGGCAGTCCACTGAGGCCGGTGTTGTGGCAGCTAAGATGGAATCGCTCCCCACAGGCGGAGCGAGGCCTCAGGGCAGTGATGTTTGACGAGGTGCACGATATGGCGGTGACCCAGCCGGGTCCAAGGAAGAACAGGGGACACACACACACGGTTTGCTTCTGTACCTTTTACTGGTGGAAATGCAGGTACCGTTCGGAGCATTGTAGGGTTAGGGGTGCACTGCAGGACTCTCCCCTATGAGCAGGTGTAGGGCCTCCTGTTTCTTCGCCGCTTAGTGTTAGTCTCTGGCCTGCCTGGAGCTAGGCCTAACTTAGTCTCTGTTCTGCACCGGCTGATCCTGTGGTAGGGCCTTCTGTTGGAGAACACACTCCCTGGTATATGGGGCCTCGGTAACTCCTGACCCTGGTATAACAGTCAGCGTTTGGTATTCCTGGGACATGTAGTTCGCCAGGGGTTCTGGTTCTCTTCTGCTGGGTGTAAAGAATCCCTGCAGACTCGGACCCGATGTCCGGTATATGGTTTCTGGGGTGAGCTGGTAAAGCTCCTCTGTCCCCAATGCTACTCACTCATCTAGCCTTCGGCCTACTCGGGCCCTCACTAGGCTATACACACTGGCAGTTAGGTGGCTGCCTCTTCTGCTGCTCTCTGAGCGTCAGCAACGCTCCTAGCTCACTTAACTCGAGCTGCTTGAGTCTGACTGAGCTCCACTGCAGACTGACCTGTTTCTCTGTGTCTCACTCTGCAGGAACTGGCTGTGGACTCCAGACTGTTCTGTCTCCACTCTCTTCCTGAGGAGAACTAACTCACAGACTCACTCCTTCTGTGTCTGAGCAGGAACTGCTGAATCACTCCACCTTCCCTATTTATATCCCTATCCGGGCTCCCTCTGGTGGTCTGAGGTGGAAGGTGGAGGTGTGTGTATGCTCTGAGAGCCTCTTGTGTAGAAATCCTGAAATGCACACCTCCAGGATCTGTGGCTCCATGCACAGCAGGGCGTCACATCACTATCATTTTGGGCACTTTTTAGGCTGTCTACAGACTGACGGGGGTGCCGCCGCAAAAATGCTCGGGTCTCCAATAGACTAACATTGGGCTCGGTTCTCGGGTCGAGCACCCGAGTATCACGGTGAGCTCGGCCCGAGCTTCAAGCACTCGAGCATTTTAGTGCTCGCTCAACACTAGTCACGATCGTTGGAGGCACCACCATAGTGACAGCCAATAATCACTATAACAGGGATCCCATCCCACTCTCACCCCTGATTTCTTCTTACTGCACATCCTCAGAAGTTTGAATGGAGCGCCTGTAAAGCATGTGCAGTTCCTCTCCATTCATGATCCAAGCAGTGATGGAGGACTTACGAGACTCTAGGTGGCCAGAGGGTGATGGAAAGGGGAAGAGAGATGGCAAACACGGAGAGGGGTGAGTCGGTGGGTGCAGTTTTATATCTGATTTCTAGAAAAGAGGTAACCTTTCAATCATTATACAAAGCCCTATACAGCCACAGAACTAGCCTCATTACTAAAACCTTGCTGACAGGTTCTCTTTTAAAGGAAATGGCTGTTAATAACAAAGCTTTTTCCACCACTTGAACAATACTGTAAGGCAATCTGAGTATATTTTTCTTGTCTCCAACTTTATAATGGTAGGATATGTTGTCTTAAGACCTAAACAATGAAAACATTAAGTATGATGGAAGCATGAACATCAAGATATTTCTGGAGAGTTGCAGTGTCAGATTTCTGTGTAACCAAGTCAGATTCTCTTTCTTTTTTTCGTTCCTCTGATTTTGTTTGTCTAAACTTCAGTTAAAGGTAGAGCATATCCACATCTTACATTTAGGCTACAGTCCTCAGCTCTACTTTGTTTTAAACACTAGATAAAAATGTTTATGTGACTATATATTGCATGAGCCTTGTCTTCTCAGAACCTATCGAGTTCTAAAGACCTTCTATTGTTCTCCATTGTGAGGATTGGTGTGGGTCTCAAGAAGTGGAGTGATGAAATAGTTTCTAATGTGGAAAAAACAGAGTTAGGATTATAGGTATTCCGTATCTAATTATTTTGGATGGAATTGTATTGATGAATGCATTGGAACATCTAGCAAAAAAAAGCACAAAGGATCAAAACTGATAAACTGTGTTATGCCTATTATAGGGGCAAATCATGACAAAGGGTTTCTGTTTTTGGCATTACCTGTTCAGGCACAACTTAGTGTATGTTATTTCCCAAAGTGTTCTTTGAATTATCTTGCGGTATTAACTCTTCTTAACTCGTAATAACTTATATTCTTTGGTGAAGTATTACAAACACCTTAGCACACCAAAGCTGTTAAAAGGCAAGTGTTGTCACAATATTATAACATGTGTTGACTTGCCTAAGGCATAGTTAGTGCAGGAATGTCAGAGGCCTAGTCAACAAATGAAGCCACGGTATGGAGTCAAACAGCAGAAGAGAATGCGCCCAATGAGGTAAGGAGAGGCGCTGAGGGCCAGATGGTGGATCACGGTGAAGATGGGACTGGTGAACAGTGAGTTGAGTATTAGATTTCTTTCTACAACCTATGTTTTTAAGCTCTCAGATCTGGAGGGACACCTGAGCATAATAAGGAAAACTCAGTTCTAGTGATAAGCCAGCGTGCTTGTTTAACCCTTTAAACGAGCACACTCGGGTGTGACACCCCAGGGGTCTGGTTGTCACAGTGATAGAGATATTACGTCTGAGAGCAGGTGGGAGGTCCTTTGGTCAGGGATCCTGTGCATGCCACACCTCCTGCCCAGCCTTGGGAGGGGAAGAACTTCCCCTGTATAAACCCGGGGCTGAGGCAGGGTTAGTGAGTCCAGGAAGGGTAGAGACAAGAGCAGCATAGGAAGCAGCAGAGTCACAAGGAGTCAGGGGCTGGCAGCTAAAGAGCTCGCCCTGACTAAGAAGATTCTTTACCGGACCCGGAGTCCGAGGCTGTGGGGACTAACTTCTACCCAGCAGCAGAATCCGTCAGGCAGGGGATTTCAGGTCCCCTGGCCCAGAAGCCCGAAGGCCCGGTCACACGCGTGGGACCAGCACCGCCATCGTGGAGCGGAAGCCATTAGAAGGCCCCGAGTCACCGGCCATACGGGTGAGCACCACACGGTACACTCAGGGACGTGGGCTACTTACATCAGCTTCTAGCAAGGTAGCCAGAAGAGTACAGTCAGCTTGGGAGGCCTACAACTACGCCTGGCCAGGGGAGATCCCATCTGCTCAAGGACTGACCAGGCCCCGTTCGCTAGCAAGTACTCCGGGAGGGTCTATCGTTGTTACCAGTAAAGACCCTGAACGCTACCATACCGTCTCTGAGTGGTTCCTGCTACCCCCATCATCCACGTCGGCTGCCCTGAGGCCATACCCCTCCCGTTGGGGGTTATACTATCACGCTGCACCATCCTTCCACCGGCCTCAGCGGTCTGCCCTGCAGCAGCAGCCCCCTGGCTGCATTCAACGGGTGGCGTAGTCATCAACCATTTTCTACCGCTAACAGACTGCCGTCCAGTTTGACTCCCTGGGCACGGACCGGGTCACCGCCATGAGACTACAACCCTAAACAGATCCGGCTCCGGGTAAGCTCCCGCGTGCGCAACGCAGCGCGACACAGGCCCAGGGGCGCGTCAACTTTGGCGTAGTCGGCAGGATCACGTGCCCGCAACCACCGGGTACTGCGTGCCTGAAAAGCAAAGACTGTTCAAACTTACCAGTGGTGAAGATTCCCGCCATCGGTGAAGATTCCCGCCATCCGGCGCCATCTTCAGCCTTCTTCCCGCCATCGGTGAAGTTTCCCGCCATCCGGCGCCATCTTCAGCCTTCTTCCCGCCATCCGTGGAGTTTTCCCGCCATTGGACGCCATCTTGAGGACGCCGCGCGGGAAGAAGAGGGGCGTGGACTCCGAAAGCGCGCGAGAACTGAAGCCCCGCCTCACGTCCGGACGTTGCGTAAGGTCCTGGAAGGAGCCCAGCAGACGCCGACGTCACAGGAGCGCGACGGAAGGTCCTCAACCCTGACGATCCACTGCGGAGCCGCGGCCTACGGAACAGGATCATCGCAAGGTAGGCCACGGTCCACTAGGGGGGAGGAAGATGTCGGATACGGAGGAGAGCTCCACTGCCTCAACCCCCACCAGCGCTACCGCTGTTGCAGTTATGCCCTTCACCATGCCCTATATCCCGGGAGCAGCTTGGCTACCCCAGTACTCAGGGGAGTCACATACCCTGCATGACTTTAGAGAAAAGCTGGATAGCCTCTTCCAGGTGTACCCCCTCACAGAAGAGCAAAAAGTGAGCATCCTGGTGGCCCAACTAACTGGGGCAGCCAAAAGGGAAGTAAAATCCTGGCCACCTGGGAGGAAGACTGTCGCAGGGATACTAACCCGGCTGAAGGACACCTTTGATACCCGCACCTCAGCCGAGATTAAACTTAGATTCTACGGGTGCAAGCAGCGAGCGCATGAGAGTATAAGGGACTATGCACTCAACCTACAAGAGGCCCTGAGGGCCATTAAGCAGACCGACCCTAATGGAGTGGGAAACGAGGACAGGCTGTTGACCGAACAATTTATAGAGGGTTTATATTGCAATGCCCACCGCACCCAGTTGCGGGCAATGGCCTTACAGGACCCTCATCTAGAATTTGCACAGTTCAAGGACAGAGCCATCCGGGTGCTCCGAGAACCGGCACCAGGTGGCGTTGTGACCCACAGACGCCCCACTACCACTTACTACCAGGAGGCGGCGCCCTTGTCAGCAGGGCCTGTGGGAGCTGATGCGCAGGCTTTGGACAATGACCCGGCTCCAGACCTACACCATCAGGTCCAAGAGCTAGCTAAAAGCGTTGCTGCGCTAACCCGAACTGTGCAGTCTTTACAGGTTTCCACTCCAGGGAAGATCCAGCTGGCATCCGGACCGGAGGACATCCCGTGGCGTCGACCAAGGAGGACCCCACCGGCCAGAGGAAGACCCATTGACCGATACAGCGAGGACGGACGACCCATCTGCCGCCGCTGCAGTCAACCCGGACATATGGAAAGGTACTGTTCTTTAAACGGGCACAACCTGGGGTAGAGGGCCAACCCCCAGGAAAAAGATCACCAGGCCCATCGAACTGGCGCGACAGATATGTGGGAGGACGTCCAGTCTTGCCTGTGGTACTGGATGGCATTCCCATGAGTGCCCTACTGGACACCGGGTCACAGGTCACCACCATCCTGTACGTGCTCTTCAAGCAGTACTGGAATGACTCGGATATTACCCGCTACCCTGACGACGACTTGAGTATCATCGCCAGCAATGGTCAGCCCGTGCCACAGATCGGATTTAAAGAGGTGACCATCAAAATTGGTAGAGTCGAACTGGCCGCACAGGGACTGATCATTGTAGATATTGACAAACATGAGAGTCACCCAAAAATAACTCTAGGAACTAATGTAATTGAAAATTGTCTTGCAGAGGTGATTTTCCTTTTACAGCAGGTTGCCAAGAATGCCAGCTCCGGCGAGCAGCGGGTGCTCCAGAAAGAGATCCGGGCACTGATGCAACGGCAACAAGTGGAACTCTCCGGCGGTGAGATTGGTAGCGTAAGAATGTGTGACCCTTTTCCTATTGCCATGCCCCCAAGAAGTGAAATGATGATTTGGTGCCGGGCAGCTATTGGTCTGAGAGGTAGAGATTACCAGGCAATGGTAGAACCAGTTTACTCAGACAGTAGGCCCACCATTTTGACAGCACGGGGGGTGGTCAATGTACGCCATGGGAGGGTGCCCGTTCGCATAATAAATATCGGGGAGAGGGAAGTGTACCTGCCCCGGTATGCCACGCTAGCCAAATTATATACCACTAATCAAAATTCTATACAATCTGTGGAACCCTTGCCTCCATCTCACCCGGAGGAAGGTAACGGCTCTAAGAAAGACATGGAGGACTGGTGTCAGCAACTACATCTGGGTACTGACTCCACTCCCTCACACCAGAAACAAGGAGTCTATCGGGTGGTTCAAGAGTATGAGAGAGTGTTTAGTAAACACCCGTTAGACTTCGGGCGAGTCAAGGGGGTAGAACACCGCATCCCCACGGGAGATCATCCTCCCATAAAAGAGAGGTATCGACCCGTACCCCCTGCACATTACCAACACGCCAAGGGGATGCTTAGAGACATGAAGGAGGCTGGGGTAATCCGGGATAGCTGTAGCCCCTGGGCAGCCCCACTAGTTTTAGTCAAAAAGAAAGACAACACCATGAGGATGTGTGTAGATTACCGGAAAATCAACCGTATCACACACAAGGATGCGTACCCCTTACCAAGGATAGAGGAGTCATTGGCTGCTTTAAGATCTGCTAACTTCTTCTCTACCTTGGATCTCACTAGCGGGTACTGGCAGGTTCCTGTAGCAGAGGCGGACCGGGAGAAGACCGCATTCACCACCCCGATGGGACTTAGCGAGTTCACCTGCATGCCGTTCGGACTCTGCAACGCCCCAGGAACCTTCCAACGATTAATGGAGTGCTGTCTGGGCCACAGAAACTTCGAGACGGTCCTGTTGTACCTGGACGATGTCATCGTATACTCCAAAACTTATGAGGACCACCTGAAACACCTGGCGGAGGTGTTCGAAGCTCTGGCGAGTTACGGCCTAAAGGTGAAACCCTCCAAGTGTCACCTCCTGAAACCAAAGGTGCAATACCTGGGACACGTGGTGAGCGCTGACGGAGTGGCTCCCGACCCCGATAAGATCACCGCAATTAAGGGATGGCCAAGCCCCTCCAGCGTAAAAGAAGTGCGGCAGTTCCTAGGGTTGGTAGGCTACTACCGAAGGTTTATTCCCGGTTTCACCAAAAAGGCAGCACCTATGCAGGACCTCCTGATAGGCCAGTCCCGGAAGGCCAAGAACCAGAAGCCGCCCTTCAAATGGGAAAAGCTAGAAGAAGAGTCCTTCCGCCAGCTGAAGATGGCCCTCACGGGGGATGAAATCTTGGCGTACCCGGACTATAGCCAGCCCTTCATCCTCTACACCGACGCCAGTAACATCGGGCTAGGAGCCGTACTGTCCCAGATTCAGCAGGGGAGAGAACGAGTAATCTCCTATGCCAGCCGAAAACTGCGACCCACCGAAAGGAACCCCGAAAATTACAGCTCATTTAAGCTAGAGTTCCTGGCCGTGGTATGGGCAGTCACCGAGCGCTTTAGGCATTACCTCGCTTCTTCCCGGTTCACCGTATACACGGATAACAACCCGCTGACACACCTGGACACGGCAAGACTCGGTGCCCTGGAGCAGAGGTGGATGGCCCGTCTGTCCAACTACGAGTTCACAATTAAATACCGGGCAGGGCGCTCCAATACCAACGCGGACGCCCTGTCCAGGATGCCCAACCTGCCGGACGGAGGAGAAGATCCGGAGGGACTGGAAGAAGTTGAACTCCCTGCGTTCCACCGTCATGGGACTATCCAGTATTCCCACCGGGTAAGGAGTAAGCAGGCTGCTACGTTGAACCCCTTACCTCACTACAACTGGGCGGAAACGCAAGACAGCGACCCTGCCGTCCGACTGGTGAAGGAGATGCTGACTCGCCCGGAGGCTAGCCTGGAATCAGACGCTCCAGAGGAAGCCAAACAACTATGGGCAGAGAAGAGTCGACTGTTCCTTTACAAGGGGAAGTTGTGCCGCAGAATGGTTAACTCCAGGACGCATGAACTACTCTGGCAAGTAGTGGTGCCACGAAGAGACGCAGCCATGGTGATGGAGGCATACCACGACGGAGCTGGACACTTCGGGTGGAAAAAGCTGGAGTTCCTGCTGCGCGAGCGGTTCCACTGGGTAGGCATGAGGGGAACCATCGAGAAGTGGTGCAGAGACTGTGGCCCATGCAATCTGAGAAGGAAGGACCGGGCCAGCCAGAAGACTCCCCTGCAGTCCATCGTCACCCGGCAACCGTTGGAACTGGTAGCCTTGGATCATGTAAAACTGACCCCCAGCAGAAGTGGCTACGTCTACGCGTTAACCATCGTGGATCATTACTCCCGGTTTCTGGTTGTCGTCCCCGTCAAGGACTTAACGGCTCGAACAGCAGCTAGAGCCTTCCAGCAGCACTTTTGCCGTCCACACGGGTACCCGGACCAAGTGCTGACGGACCAGGGACCTGCCTTTGAAGCGGAGGTCTTCCAGGAATTCTGCAATCTGTATGGCTGCCGGAAGATAAGGACGACACCCTACCATCCGCAAACTAATGGACTTTGTGAGAAAATGAACCAGGTGGTAATGGATCTTCTAAAAACGTTGCCCCTGGAAGAACGCAGTCTGTGGCCTGAGAAGTTGCCCGATCTGGTGGACCTATACAACCACATCCCGGTAGGTTCCACCAATTGTACCCCGGCTTACCTAATGAGGGCAAGACCTGGTAAGTTACCTGTTGACCTGGAAATGGGAGTCCTGACGCCCGAGGACACTTCACCAGAAACGGACTGGGACACAGAGAGGCAGCAGCAGTACCGGAAAGTACAGGAGAGCGTGGAGCGAAGTCTCTGTCAGGCTAGGGAAAGACAAGAGAAGACTTACAACCAGTATGCTCCCGCTGTTCCCCTGGTACCCGGAGAGCAGGTCTTGAAGAGGAAGAGACGGCTCCACAAGTTGGACGACCAGTGGGAGAAGGACCCGTACACCGTACTGCCCTCAAGCCACGAGAACCCGAAGGTCTGTACCATCAGTAAAGACGGAGGGGAAACCACAGCCATTGTATCCCGGGACCACCTGAAGAAGTGCCCCGAACAACTGAGGAACCCTGAGGAGGAACAGGAAGACCATCGACCCGTGGAAGAAAGGGAAGATATGGTTAGTACCGTGCTCGGGGACTTCCCTCGGTCTTGGACTCAAGTCAATGGTGCAGTTGTGGTACCCGTACTCACCTTCCTCCAACCATCATCCCAAGAACCTACGGAGCAACGGGTAGAGCTGGAAGAGCAGCCGGTCCAGGAGGCAGAAGACTCCACCCAAGCGGAACAGGAGAATCCACCCTCTGCTTATGGTGAGCCTGCCGTACCCCTAGTGAGACAAAGAGCCGGTAGACAGCTGCCCAGTTTACCCTTGACAGCTCCTACACCCTGTAGTTCAGGGCCAGACAGTCAGCTCCGTAGGTCCACTAGGGCCACTAGAGGCCAGTTACCCGCACGTTGGAGGATCTAAATGTTTAAATTGTTTTACAATGTTTACCTGTTTATTGTTGCTTGTGTGTAATTTTGTGTTTCTAGTTGTTTTTAGGAGTCTTCGGTGGATTTACCGGGAATCCTTTGTATATAGTTGGAGCGTAACCCAGGATGGACTAGAGACTGTTAAGGACTCGGGGTAGGACAGACCCCTACCTGGTTACGTCTCCCTGTGTTGGTGAAATGGACACCTTTGCTTTTCTTCAAAGACTGCACCCGGTTGCGGACATCCGTGACCATCTTATTGTGTTTCCTTATTGTATTTTATTGTTCTTTGATATACCTTGTTATATTTTTCTAAAAAGTGTTTAGTCCCGGAGTACTAAATTTCACTAGGGGGGAGTGTGACACCCCAGGGGTCTGGTTGTCACAGTGATAGAGATATTACGTCTGAGAGCAGGTGGGAGGTCCTTTGGTCAGGGATCCTGTGCATGCCACACCTTCTGCCCAGCCTTGGGAGGGGAAGAACTTCCCCTGTATAAACCCGGGGCTGAGGCAGGGTTAGTGAGTCCAGGAAGGGTAGAGACAAGAGCAGCATAGGAAGCAGCAGAGTCACAAGGAGTCAGGGGCTGGCAGCTAAAGAGCTCGCCCTGACTAAGAAGATTCTTTACCGGACCCGGAGTCCGAGGCTGTGGGGACTAACTTCTACCCAGCAGCAGAATCCGTCAGGCAGGGGATTTCAGGTCCCCTGGCCCAGAAGCCCGAAGGCCCGGTCACACGCGTGGGACCAGCACCGCCATCGTGGAGCGGAAGCCATTAGAAGGCCCCGAGTCACCGGCCATACGGGTGAGCACCACACGGTACACTCAGGGACGTGGGCTACTTACATCAGCTTCTAGCAAGGTAGCCAGAAGAGTACAGTCAGCTTGGGAGGCCTACAACTACGCCTGGCCAGGGGAGATCCCATCTGCTCAAGGACTGACCAGGCCCCGTTCGCTAGCAAGTACTCCGGGAGGGTCTATCGTTGTTACCAGTAAAGACCCTGAACGCTACCATACCGTCTCTGAGTGGTTCCTGCTACCCCCATCATCCACGTCGGCTGCCCTGAGGCCATACCCCTCCCGTTGGGGGTTATACTATCACGCTGCACCATCCTTCCACCGGCCTCAGCGGTCTGCCCTGCAGCAGCAGCCCCCTGGCTGCATTCAACGGGTGGCGTAGTCATCAACCATTTTCTACCGCTAACAGACTGCCGTCCAGTTTGACTCCCTGGGCACGGACCGGGTCACCGCCATGAGACTACAACCCTAAACAGATCCGGCTCCGGGTAAGCTCCCGCGTGCGCAACGCAGCGCGACGTACTCGCCGAGAAGTTTCGGCGTGCTCGGCATTTCAGTAACAGCTGCCGCGCCTGCATGTGTCACATCTGTTAGACAGCTTTGACACATGCAGGGATAGCCAGTTTGACAGGCTATCCCTGCATGTGTCACAGCTGTGTAACAGATGTGACACATGCAGGCGCGGCGGCTGTTACTGAAATGCAGTGCACGCCGAAACTACTCGGCGAGTACCCGAGTGTGCTCGTTTAAAGGGTTAAATGAGCACACTCGCTCATTACTAGACTGCACCCTCCTGCAGTTTGGTTTCATTAACTCCTTCTTTGCTGTGATAAGTTGCTTTGCAGCAATGCTTTCAATTGGCTGCTTCAAATTCTGTGGTCATCAGGTCTGTTAAATAACCAGGTATGCCTATTCATTCAGAGCCTGAGTGTCATTTCAGTTCAGTTTCAGTCTGTCTCCAGCCAGACACATATTTCTGTTTGTTTGCCTGTATATGACCTAGCTCTGTTTCTCAACTCTGCTTATTTCCTAAATGCTTGGCTTTATCTGATACCTGCAGTTTTCCACCTGGATCGTAACCTTGGCCTACACCAGTAATATGTAGTTCAACTCAACTCGCACTGTTCTCTGGCTCCATATAATTTCTCTCTAGACTTTTGTCCTGTCATTGCTGCAGTATCTGGTTGCCAAATTATAGCTACTCTGGAGACTGTGATCTGGGAATATACAGCTGATAAATCCACAAGTCCATATTGAGGTTTAAGAGCGAAAGACTCCGTACCTCATTTTTTTTGCAGTGCCAAAGTGGGTCTACACTGCAATTGAAGCGTGTCTTGACACCTTTTAAAATACATGTGTTTTTATAATCCATTGTGCTATTTTTGTAATCAATCATCCTATTCGTGCACATGATAGAGAAGTGGCATATACTGAATTCAAGTCGCAATACATGAATTATCATATAAAAGGTGTACAACTGCCATCCTATAAAAAGCTTGCTATCCTAAAAAAAATTGGCTGTGGGTCAGATCCAAATTTTTTTTTTAAGATTGCTAATAAATTAATCTTATTACCCTACTGCTCTGATACTAAGCTACCCCTGCCTCCTGTGCTTACTCTTCATTACACACGGATCAGTGTGAGTTCTAAAGATTTGCCATTACATACTTATGGATGGGCAGATTCAGCCTAATGAATACAAGTACTAGTTTATTTAGAGAGATACCAAGGCCTCTAGGTAGATTATCAGCAGCAAGTGAGGGGGTTGAGAGCATCTTGTTTGGCAGTCTTCCAGGCAGCCAATCAATGATAGGGAATGAAACAGCTAATTCTCTGCTGCTTTCTCCAAGTAGAAATCACTGGAAGTTATCAATACCTTGTAAGATTACATCATTGATGCATTTCCAGCGTAACAAGGAACAACACATTTACTTAACCTCTGGATGAAGTGCGGCAAGGAGAGCGTTACTGATCAGGTCTTAAAAACACAATGCACAGACGTTAATTTTAGCAGCTGACTACATTCCCCACTGAACGACACACATCTACAAGAATTGTCAAGGGCCAATCAGTAGATGCAGAAGCTGAACTCTTGGAATACACAAGAGTATTTAATAATTACATACTACCATGCCTGTGGGGGAAAAACTTGTTGGTATTCAGAAATGAAGATGTTACAGTCAGAATTTCTTAGAATTATTTGCTAATTTAATATTTGCAACAACTATATTTTTTAATATGTAATTGAATAAAATATTTAAACTACATAAATAATAACTTACATACATTATATATTATTTATTATTACATTTACATATCTATTCATAGATCATCACAGGCTATAGATATATTATAAGTCAGGGATTGTTCCCAGGACTTTAGAGAATGACAAGACAGGGGACAATTTGAACTAACTTAATCTGAACCTGTCAAGTTGTACATGCAGTCCAATCTATAGATGGCGTGTATTGTGAAATTTTGTCCATTCATTCAGAAGAGAATATACACAAATGTTGGACTCTCAGTTAATGCTTTAATTAATCGCAAATAGGTGTAATGAGGTTGAGGCCAGGGCTTTGTGAAGACCACTTGAGTTTCTTCATACCAATGTTGTCAAACCATGGATTCAAGGACCCTATTTTCTGCATAAGGGAACAGTCAGGCTGGAAAAAAAATGGCCTTCCCCAAACTATTACAACACAGGTGGTAGCTTACAATTGTCTAAAATATATGTGTATGTTGTAGCATTAACAATATGTTTCCTAAGCCAAACTCTTATAAACAGCTCCATACCATTATGGCAGGCACTATGCATTCTTGTAGGTAGCATGATCTGACCATTCATGAACCCAAATCTGTTCATCATATTGCCAGATAGTGGGATGTGCTTCATTGGAGACCAGATTTGCTTTACACCTCCTCCTAGTTCTTAGCATTGGCCAAAAATGTTTTAGTTTTGGGTGTAGCTGCTTCACCATAAATACTCTTTAAATGAAATTTGTCTGATAGCAAGGGGCAGGGTCTTCTCTCCTCCTGTACCAGTCGGGGACTTGTTTTTGTTCAAACTATTGTACTTGTTGTTTGCTACGTATACCCCTTTTTCACATGTAAAGCGCCATGAAATTAATGGCGCTATAATAATAAATAATAATAATAATAATAATAATGTCATTTCAAGAGACAGTTTTGAACTATGTAATGAGTTATGCACCTGGAAAAGGCAATTTTGAAACACACATTTTGTAAGTTTGCATGGTCTATCGCTTTGTGTTACTCCAAGGTGCTTCAACTTAAAATTGACTTGGGCAGATCTACCACAACCAGAAATATTGCAAACTGAGTAGTCACAAAGGTGTCATCCTTTGACAGTGCCACATATGAAGTCTCTTAAAAGGGTTATACAGGACTATATTCATTTTTTACTGAGGGTCTAATAACTAACCGGCAGGTTGTTGCTAACTACCAGCCTGTTCTTCCCACCACAGATCTCTGCTGACACAGAGCGGTCACTGACCGCTCCTGCTGGCGATTCTGTGACTTCTCATCCACTCTGTTCTGTTGATGGGGTGTGACTGCTCATGTCTCTCGCAGATTGACAGCCAGTTCCTTGCTGCCTAACTGCGGGAAGCCGGAAGTCAATCAACAAGATGCCGGCAGTCACGCACCGTCGATAGAGCAGCCTGGACTGGCAGGTAGTTGATAACTAGTTGTCAACTGCCTGTCTGTTCATTTTTTGTCTCATAGTAAAAAAAAATATTTAGTCCTGGATAATCCCTTTAACTAACAAATACAACCAATACTATTACAACTGTTTTGTTTTTGGAATGTGCATGACTGTGTTCTTGATTTTATGTACCTAGTTGCAATGCGTGTCTAAAACTCCTGAGCTCATTAATTAGAAGGTTATCCCCATACTTTTAAATTACCCCATACTTTTAGTTATCCCCATACTTTTAAATTACTATGGAGAGTTCTTCACAGAACATCCAATCACAAAGGGAATGGAGTCAACCTTGACAGGTCTCTTCTTCAGAAGGTCCATAGCAAACAAATGTGCTTCTTCCATGGTGCATTCGCCCTTCACAGGGACACTGTATGATTTATAGTATTTGAACAGATCAAGCATTACTACTAATAATTCCATAATAAACCTATGTCACCAAACAATACATGCTTATTTGTATGTTCTTTAGCCATTGAGATGTACCTTGACATCCTAGATGATTATTCATTACATTCTTTTAGTGAACACTATAGGGAAGGTCGATAGGCAACACAATACTCCTTGTCATAATGCCTACCTTGTGACAGACTATTCTCAGGACACAGAAAACTATGACAGTCAAAGCTTAGTCGTCTCCAGTGAATTAGATCATTAGCTGCTTGCAAGAGACATCGCCAAAAAACAAATCTAAACTGTCTATCAATTTCAGTTATTATTGTGGTTAAACATCAGAGGCCATTTACAAACCTGTCGGAAAGGGTTTCACTGACATCACTACAAGCTGTTATGCGGGATAAAGGTTTCCACAAACAAATACTGCTTTCAATGTTACTTGTAGATAACCAAGTGTCCAGATATAGAGCAGCAGAGAAGCAGAATGCAAGTTACGGAAGGAAAATCTCAGCATTGTGCAAATTGTCTTTCATGTTTAAGGCCCTCATACACATTACACTAACATCAACTGAACCCAACATTATCAATGTGTTCAACTGACTCTAATGTACTTGGGGGCCCAAGACAGATGCTTGTCGGGAAAGATGAGAATCTGTTATGTCTGATTTCGGACTGCTGATCCTTATGATCCCTAAGAGATGAGCTGCCACCAGAGATATCAAGCAGCGGCTTTCTCATAGAGAAAACAGGAGCTTCTGTGTATGGGAGAGTTGGCCAAGACCTGCCGGTGAACCATCGGCCGAGCCCTCATTCGATTGACAGCTACCTAAAGAGGATTGGTGCTTTGCACACCAGAAGAAAAAAGTTACTACATGAAAAGTAGATGCGTACCCTATATATATAACAAAGTACACATCTTTATTCAATCCAAGGACATGTACTGTACAAACAAAGAACATTTAAACATACTAATGGCAGCACTCAATAAGGCCTACTCTAGAAGGCAGACTCCCTGTGTGTATCATTACAAACAGCAGCTTCTTCTTTCACTGTTGATAAAAAGAAGAGGTGTTCCTAAGATTTACCATATAATGAAGATAAGGATGGCTCAGTGAGAAATATTGTTAATTAAAGGTTTTGTAACCAGTGTTTCTATATTTTATACATTTGTTTAATATAAAAATAAAATAAATTGCATTTTCCTTTTATTATGCACCTAGATTTTTTGTCCCACAGAGGGATTTCTAATTTTATATATTTTTTAATTATTTTAATACCTGTATACAGTATAATTATTATTATAGCCTAACATGAATTATTAGTGCTACCAATAGCCCTAGTGGTCTGGTCTTTGGCAGGGCTAGTGCTGTCCATTAAAAACATTAGCTATATCTATCAGTATGAGGGGTGAAAAGGAGCTTTTTTCTCTAATACTAGCTACAGCAAGGGAATGGAGGTTTGCTCTAATTTCATATAGCCTTCATAGTTCGGAGAATCGTTATTTCCAGGGAAAAATATATATATATTTTTAAACCTCTACTACTCCTTCAACTCATTTACAACCTGAGACCACCAGAAATAGTAATACTTAATGAGGTATCAAAAAAAGCCCATAAAAAAACATTTATTTTATATATCCATTGTATCCATTGTAACGTCAGCCAATTGTTACACTCCACTGTGACATAATGTCCACCTCTGTTGTATTGCTGGATGCACAGCCATTACATTCTGCTGTAAACTTGCAACCAGTACAAGAAGACGAAGAGTGACAACAGCAGGAGAATACAACTGAATACATTGAATATGGTTGTTTTCTATTTTTTCGTTAGGCAAGATCCTCTCATACTCCATTAACCCCCTAAACTTTCTCATTCATTAGTTATGCATAAATATAATTATTTATGTATGCCACATTGTTTATATAGCACTCACATACTCTGCAGCACAGTACCTGCCCCCCAGTTGGGCTTGAGGTGTAATTTTCCTATATCAAGTATATATCAAGTATATGTCAAGCATATACACACATATTCAAGAACCTATTTTATGGAAACCTTTTTAACCTACATGTTTCATTTTTTTTATAAGTGCATTAACTCACATTTAAATATCTACCAGTAAAAATTAATTTGTAAATTCTTGACTTGTAAATAGGTAAAAAATCTGCAACTGGAAAAACCTGCGGTATGATAGGTGTATTCCCTCATGGGTACTAAATCAATTACAATTGAGCAATCAAATGCCAGACTCGGCCATTGTAACTCAATAATCAATACTGTATGAAGGACAAACACTTCTGTAGATAGGAAAATAAGGATGGAAAAGTACAAGCTATAACAAAATAAATGTGAACTACAGAATATAAACCAAAGGATTAATGTGTAACCGAATTCTGCTCTGACATATCTAAAGGAAAAATACAGCCATACATGTTCGAATATTAATTTAATGGTTTAGTATGTTACTTTTGCTCCTTTTTGCAGTACTGTACTGTGATTTTACATGTCCTGTACCACAATAAATAATTCTTAGATAGTACACAGGGTTGTACTGGCTCACAAAAGTGCAAGTGGATGTATTTTCTCTCTGTGTTCACGTGGGTTTCCTCTGGGTTCTCCGGTTTCTTCCCACACTCCAAAGACATACTGATAGGGAGTTTAGATTGTGAGCCCCTATGGGGACAGTGCCGATAATGTCTGTAAAGTAATGTGGAATTAATGGCGCTATATAAGTGAGTTAAATAAATAAGTAGATGCTTTAGGGGGCCCAAATTCTGGCACAATAGTAAACTGCGTGCAGAATTATTAGGCAATTTGTATTTTTGATTATTCACTTTATTAATGAACAACCACAGTGCTGTCGGTCAATTGAAAAAGTTAAGAAACCTGAATATTTACTAAAGTAAAAGTTTTGTCTTTCTTAGGAGAATACCTATGTATGCAGAATTATTGGGGAACTATTAATGTGCAGAATTATTATGCAACTAAATGAAAAATTAAAATGTTTCCTTCACAATTGTTTATTTTCATCTTTTAAAGTGAGAATAATCATCAAACAACTCAAAATGTATAAATATTAGTGATAAGCGAGCATGCTCGCTACTGCTTGGTACTCGCTCGAGCATCTCACTGGTCGAGATGCTCGGCGAGTACTTCCCGGATGTTCGGGTAGAAGCTCGAGTTCCCGCCCCGCATGTTTGGTGCTGTTTTACAGCGAATAAACATGCGGGGATTGCCTGCCAGTCACTGAAATGCTGCAGCCATGTTGGTTGTGGCACTACAGTGATTGGCTGGCCACATAGCGTCATCGGGTCTATATAAGACCTGGTGACCCTATGCTTGTCACAGTCTACTCTTCAGATAGGCAGAGTAGGGAGAAGTGCTGCTGATCTAGGGAGAGAATTGGTGGTTTATTAGTTAGGTATAGGTATTCCACACCAATATACTGTACATATATATATATATATATATATATATATATATATGTGTATAAATATATGTATATATATGTATATATATATATATGTATATAAATATATATACATCTGAACTAGCAGTCCTTCTAAGGACAAATCCAGCTGAATATTATTAATCCTGGTGATAGCAGGAGTTAGGCAGGCAGAGGTTGTGGAGAGTGTATAGAGCAGAATAGGGTCCATTGCACATTCTGTCTGCTGCTGTTGCATTTTATTCTCATTGCTGTTTTGTGGAAGCAGAGAAACTTGTCCATCATCAGACGTGATCCGATATTACTGCGGTAATAATTGTGACATTTTTCGGAGCGTGCCAAATATTACACTCCATTTAAGGTCTGCTAGTTGTGTATTGTTCAAACTATGCACACTTGGTCACTGACCAATACCATAGTACAAGGCCACTGCCCAAAACCGTGGTCATCAGACGTGATGCGATATTACTGCGGTAATAATCGTGACATTTTGTGGAGAGTGCCAAATAATATACTCCATTTAAAATGGACAGGGTGCATGGCAAGTGACAGGGAAGTGAATTTGATGTTGATGGTGCACGCAGAGGCCGAGAACATGGGCAAGCTGAAATTGTGTCTGCTGAGGGAGCACAAGTACCCACATCATGTCGCCCTACCTTCCTGTCCCACTTTGTAGGGGGCTGCAGAACACCACTTTTGAAGCCAGAGCAGTGTGAAAAAGTTTTTGGTTGGATAGCAGATAAAGCTTCCAGTCAGTTTGCCACCACCACCACCCTGTCTTCCACACGGTCCAGTCTCAGTAGCCATGAGTCTGGACTACATATTCCTCACCCTGATCCTCCTTCCTCCCACAATGCCTGGAGACAAGTGATCACACACTTGGACACTCCGAAGAGCTGTTCACTTTTCCATTTATAGATTCGGGCCTCTCGCGGTGCAAAAGGAGATTGCATGTAGCAATGCCCAAATATTTGAGCAGCCACGGTCAAATGAGGGCAATGGTGGGAAAGTGCAATTACTGGCGCAAGAGGTGAATGTTGATGGTGATGAGACACAATTGCCAACAAGTCAGGAGGAGGCCCAGGGTGCATACGTGGAAGACGAGGTGGTGCACGATGAAAACACTGACCCAACCTGGCAAGGTGACATTCATAGCAAGGACAGCAGCACGGAGGGCGAGGGAGGCACAGCACCACAACAGGCAGGAAGTGGAACAAGCAGTGGGGTGGCCACAGACACAAGGCAGGCAACTGTTCCCCGGAACACCAACATGAGGGAAGTTGCCAGTCCAACTGTTAGGTCTTCCAGAGTCTGGCTCTTTTTTAAAGACTGTCCATATAACCCCAAAAAGGCCATTTGCAACATCTGCCATGCCAGCATCAGGAGGGGCAGCAAAACTATCAGCCTGACCACCACCAGCATGCTCAGGCACATGATAGCAAAGCACCCGACTAGTTGGGCCGAACGGCAGGGTCCAGAAACAGTGTCTCTGGGTGACACCACTGCCTGTTCCGCTGTTGTGCATACATGCCAATCCCCTGTCCATGGCGCAGGTGAATATGCCTCCCACCCTGCACCTGTCGTTGCACACTTGCAACCACCACCATGAGCAACCACGTCCACGTCCTTGTCCCAGTGCAGTGTTCAGTTGTCCCTACCCTAGTCCTTTGAATGCAAGCGTAAATACGCAGCCAACCACCCACAGGCCTCAGCACTAAACTGCCACATTTCTCGAATGCTTGCACTTGAAATGTTGCCTTTTAAGCTTGTGGAGATGGAATCTTTCCGCAACCTCATGGTGGTGGCCGTCCCTCGGTACTCGGTCCCCAGCCACCACTATTTCTTCGGGTGTGCCGTCCCCGCCTTACACAAAAAAGTGTCCCAGAACATTACCCGTGCCCTCAACAATGCAGCTACTGAGAAGGTTCACCTAACCACAGACACATGGACAAGTGCCTGTGGCCAGGGATGGTACTTCTCGCTGAAGGCACACTGGGTTAATATACTGGAAGCCGGGACCCAGTCGGACCCTGGGACGGAAAACATCCTCCCGAAGCCGAGGATTGTGGGGCCTGGATCAATCAGGGTTGCCCCCACATTCAGCTCCTGCACCTCCTCCTCCTCTTCAGCCTCCATCTCCGAAATGATCACATCAGTCGGAAGCTGGTAGCACTTCAGCACTGCCTCGGCCAAGCGGCAACAGGCTGTGCTAAAGCTAATATGCTTAGGGACAAACCGTACACCGCTGCAGAGTTGTTGACAGCTGTAACACAGCAAGCAGATCTGTGGCTGTCACCGCTGAACCTACAGCCAGTCATGGTCGTGTGTGAATAAGGTTGGAACCTGGTGGCGGCTCTGAGGCTTGGCAGGCTCGCATATATCTGCCTGAGCTGCTTGTGAAAGTACGCCACATGTGTGTCCATTTCAGAAAGTCAGCTATGTGCTTCAGCAGCATTTGCAGCTTCCAGCGCGCGTTGGAGCTCAACCTTGCAGATGTTCTCAATAGGGTTTAGGGCAGGAGAAGAAGGGACCTGGGTTGCCAACCATCCAGAGATTCCAGGACAGTCCATAAAAATAGTGCACTTTTTTGCCCTGTCCGTGAAAAAAAACTGAAGGCGTCCATGATTTTTTTGAAGCTAAAGAAACTTATAAAGATTATTTTTACTGTAATTATCATATCATTTTAGAGTTCACAGTGAATGCAGCTAATGTGTTCATATCAGAATTGTCGGCTGTAGACATGCATCACTAATAATCATAAAGATTTATGTCTGTGATTTTTTTATAAGCTGTCCAGAAAAAAATGTCAAGTCGTCAACAATGGGAAAAGGGCTATGTCATTATTCATTAATGTTTAAGGCCTTTACTGGCAGCCAAGCAGTGGAGTACTTTGATGCATGTGATAGAGCACTATCTTGCATAAAATCACGGTTTTCTTGAAAAATGCACATTTTTTCCTGTGCTATTGCTTGAAGTAAGTGTCTTCTAAAAACAGGCAGTTCAAAAACAAAACACAAATAGGCATTCCTCACATGTATTAAAGCTGTCAAACAGTCGCAAATCATGCACACATAGTGACTCAAACATAACATTCGAGCACGCCAAAGATACTCGGAAAACACCAGAGCATGCTTGTAAATCTTGAGTAATAAGCATGCTCACTCATCACTAAATACCAGCCCATACCAGTAGCCCACCTCACCACCTCCGCATTCCTGGTGTCTTGTCGAAGCGGAGGTCTGTACCTGTTACTGATCCAGTCACGGGCCCATCCTTTCTGGTCCGTCAAGAGTCACTCTCATCTCATCAGTTCATTAAACCTTTCAAAAATCTGTCTTCAGGTATTTTTTTGTCCAGTCTTGACATTTCAACTTCTCTATCTAGTTCAGTGGTGGTCGGGTTTCAACTTTCCATACCTTGGCCATTTCTCTGAATTCTGAACACCTTCTACTTCTGGCACTCCTGGGATGTTGCAGATCTGAAATATGACAGCACTGGAGGCTAATGGTGTAAGGGCTCAACAGGTGAGTTGGATCTACTAAGCCTCTGGTCCAGGTGGGCATATGAAGAAAAGGCATTGATGCAGCTTCCAGAGGACACAGGGAATCATGAGAACTAGGTCTAACTGGAAACTTAGTAACAGACAGACAGATGGAGTGGAACCCAGCAGGGATGAATGTTGAAACACAATAGTACAGAGAGGAATGTCCTCTTCATCTCTGAAGAGACAATTTACAGATAATAAAGCATACTAAACAAGGAACACTAGAGTTTCAATCCCGAGACACAGGAGTGTGGTCAATGGGCAAGCCTTAAATAGGTCTAGGGAGATGATGTCATTGATCTCCAACATGCAAAACCCGACGTGAAACACAACAGAGGGAAGTGAACCAAGGAGAAAAAAGTGGAGCCCGGGATACCTGAGACAGGTGTGTATCAGTACCAACGCTCTGTACTGTACCAGATGAATCAGTGATAGCAGAGAGAGGATGCTTAGTATGATATCTCTTGAGCAGGATAGGAACATCCATGTCCTTTTTAAGCACCCAGCATCTCTCCTCAGGACCACAAGTCATTTCACAATCCATAATTTGGTTTATTTCATACTCCGTGTTTGGATCAGAAGCAGAAACAGGAACTGTTTTGACTGTAGAAGAGGACCTGTTGAGGGCCAGAGGATGAGATGCAGATGGAGAGTTGGAAAACGAAGAGGTAGAAGCAAGGATACATTCAGGGTTAGTTACATCCTCACTGCAGTTATTTGTGGCCCCATATAGGGCCGGCTCCAGGTTTTCATGGGCCCCGGGCGAAAGAGTCTCAGTGGGGCCCTTTAACACATACCCCAATTCATGATACACAGATACTGCAGATAAATATAGGTATAGTACAATGGCAAAGATTTCACTTACTTCTTACATTACATTAGTGATTTCTATTGTAAATTCTACAATAGCTCAAAAATCGGCAAATCCTCGCAGCGAACAGTGCATGCCCTAGGGGGATTGAAAAGTTTTCATTTTAGACTGGACAGTATAGTCCTCCATACATAGTCCTTCATACAGTATAATGAGACCCATATATTGCTCCATACAGAATGGACCCCATATATTGCTCCATACAGTATAATGAGCCCCATATAGTGCTCCATACAGTATGAGCCCCATATAATGCTCCATACAGAATGGGCCCCATATATTGCTCCATACAGAATGGGCCCCATATATTGCTCCATACAGTATGGGCCCCATATATTGCTCCATACAGTATGGGCTCCATATAATGCCCCATACAGTATGGGCCCCATATAATGATCCATACAGTATGGGCCCCATATATTGCTCCATACAGTATGGGCCCCAGTATGGGCCCCACATAATGCTGATAATGCTCCATACAGTATGGGCCCCATATAATGCTTCATACAGTATGGGCCACATATATTTCTCCATACAATAAGGGCCCCATATAATGCTCCATACAGTATGAGCCTCGTATATTGCTCCATGCAAAATGGGCCCCATTTATTGCTCCATACAAAATGGGCCCCATATATAGCTCCATACAGTAAGGGCCCCATATACTGCCACTTCGGACAAGTCAGAATAAAACTGTTGAGGACACTTCTCAAAGTGTACAGTGCATTGGTTTACAAAACCCCAGCAAGCCTTAGGATCACCGTTAAAAGGTGCAGGAGTAGGCAAATGTGGAGATGTCGCTCAGATACAGAGTTGCAGGTGTGTATTAAGCTGTGGCAGATGTTAAACAGCTGGTGGAGAAACTGCAGGAATCTGGGATAGTGCGTCCACATGGGCTGTGAGATCTTGCACAGACTGGACATGCTCTCGTTGACTTACAGCAAATGGCATCACCAGTCCAGACAGAGAATCCATATCCCACGGCAACCGTGTTGTTGCTGCTGTCCCTTTGG
Organism: Phyllobates terribilis; assembly: GCF_046119375.1. Classification (NCBI taxonomy): domain Eukaryota; kingdom Metazoa; phylum Chordata; class Amphibia; order Anura; family Dendrobatidae; genus Phyllobates; species Phyllobates terribilis. Next base: position 420,670,599 of record NW_027362771.1, read on the forward strand.
GATCCATGACTTGGAATTCTGTAAGGGCTCAATAGGTGAGGTGTGTCCACTTAACCTCTGGGTCAGGTGGGCACACGGACCCTAGGCATTGATGCAGCTTCCAGAGAACACCTGGAATCGAGGAAACTAAGACTAACTGGAAACTTAGGAATAGATGGACAGTTGAGGTGGAACCCAGCAGGGATGGATGCAAGTGGAAACACAGTAGTACAGATAATAGAGCATACCAAACAAGGAACACTAAGGTCTAAAATCCCAAGACAAAGGCCTTAAATAGGTCTAGTGAGATGATAGATGATGTCATTGATCCACACTGGGCAACCTACAGAACCCAATGTGGAGCATCGGCAGCGGACTCAGGAGAAGGAAGCCATTGATCCACACTGGGCAACCTACAGAACCCAATGTGGAGCATCGGCAGCGGACTCAGGAGAAGGAAACAGAACCCTGGATACCTGGGAAAGCTGGAAAGCTGTGTAACAAATACTTTCCTGGTCTTTGCCATGTGTGTCTTTGTTTCCCAACATGTTTTTTGTGACCCTGTTGACTATTTGCAACAAAACGTTTGATGGTTCTGTAATCACATCCCAATAACTTAACAATTTCAAGAGTGCTGTATCCCTATCCCTCTGTAAGATTTTTAACAATTTTTTAATTTTTATAGTCAGTTAAATCTCTTTTTTTGGCCCATTTTACCTGAGGGAAAACAAGCTGTCTAATAATTTTGCACACCTTGATGAAGAGTGTTAATATACTTAGGCCACACCCTCCCTAATTACACAAATACACATCACCTGATCTGCTTCATCCAATAAGCATTTAAGTTTATATGGGTTAGAAAAACTGCATAAAAATGATGATATGGTCAAAACACTAATAATTGTGCACACAGTGTAATGCCCACTACAACCCAAATGAAAACCTTGTGGCTTTCTTGTATATAAAATAAACAAATACATAAACAAATTAAATCCAGCACTAATCACTTATACACTTTAAACCAAAGTTCTTCATTTTTTTATGACTATGGTGGGTTTTTGGGCTTAATACCTAGAGTTCTTAGGTAGTTTAGGCTTTCATATAAACGGCAAAATATCCCCTTCTGGAATACTGGATGCTATGTAACATTTTTTTGATGACAGTTGGAAAATACTGGAAAAAATAAGTATATTCTTTCCTTTTTTTCCAATTTCTTTTTTTATATGGAAATTTATCCATGAATAGCATGTACCCTAAAGACAATCTCTTTCTAATTTTCTTAATTATGCCAAATATGTGTACATTGTGTAATGTGCGATGCTGCTATAGACCCTATTTTAGTTTTAAATGTGGGTTTGGAGAAGTATGCAATTATTGGGAGAAGTAGAGCCTTTTTATTTTCTGATAATCTTAATTTTTAATTATTTGTCATTTTTTTATATAATAAAGTATATTATTATTATTTATTACTATAGTGCCATTGATTCCATGGCGCTTTACATGTTTAACAGGGGTATACATAGCAAACAAGTACAATAATTTTAACAAAAACGAGTCAGCGACTGCTACAGGAGGAGAGAGGACCCTGCCCGTGAGGGCTCACAATCTACAATTAATTATTTATTTTTAATATAGAGGGTTTGGTTAGCAGGGAACAATTTTGTTCCCCTGTTGCCCCTATATAAAGATCACTGAAAACAGTGATCGAATAGCAACAGTAGGCAAGCTCATTGTTATCAATGATCTAAATACACAGACATGCAAAGCAGATGCAGATTTCATGTTCTCCAAGTCTTCAAGCCCTTTCTACATGGGGAATACAGTAATGTCATTAATGAATAGAAAAAATGATTTCATGTGTTACACGCAAGCTGCTAGGTTCAGATAGGGACGAGAGAGGTTACATGAATTCTTTGGAATCCTGGGGAAACCATTACTCAGGGAGACCATAGACCATGTGCTGCAGCTTCTCTCAGGCACACAGGGGTATTGACCCTCAGGCACAGACACATAGGTTGTTTCACTTGCTGACCAGACACACTTGACAAGAGTCCTCATAAACGGTAGAACAGTAGCATTTAATAAGAAGCCGCACAGCCAGTGCAAGTTAAGTCTTATGAGCAACAGGCTCCAGTGACAAACAGTACAGTTTCCTTAGCAGCACAGCAGTTCACAGTCTTCCCAGTAGTACAGGACTGCACAGTTCTAATGCAAAGGCACATTAATGAACACAATATTCTTTACAGCACAGTGAGATGGAAGAGGGGGGAGGGTTTGCTGAGGGAGATGATCCCTGTGACACCATTTCTTCCAGTCCTTATCTTTATGCCTGACAATACTCTGCACTGCTAGTTCAGGAACTCTACCTGACCTGTGCTTAGCTTCACTTCTGACTTGAATCCTTTTCACTTGCAGGGACCCTTCTGTGAGATACAGAACACACACACCACCTTTCTCTTCGGCTCCAGCCAGAGAGTAAACAACTTCCCCACAATTTCCCTGGGGCTCTGCTAAAATACTAACCCTTCTCCTGTGACTGTGTTAACCCCTCTAGTTGCTGGATGCTTCTGGAGCACAACACTTCCTGTCTCATGTGCTTGTATTACTTATAATAGTTGCTGAAGGCTTTTAAAGCAACAGCACTACTTCTGCATGTCACAGATGTATTTTGAGTGCTATGTTTAGGCTTTTTAGCGACTAGGAGCTGATTATTTCAGCTTCCTGTCACAATACAGCATGGAGTTGTTAGTGGGATTGCGGGTACCACGTGTCATAACAACCGCACAAGAGCCCTGGGATCGTTAGTGCTGACACCGCTGGAATGGCACCAGCATGGGAGGTGAGTATAAGTTTTTTTATTTTATCGGGACCAAACATTTGGATCAAGAAGGGGTTGTCCTAGTAATGGACAACCCCTTTAATATGATTTTGTAAGCAATGCTATGTGCTTGGCACAATGTTATGGGTTCTTCTGTGTTGTGGGCACAAGGTATGGTCTTACCCATGTGAATGTTCATTCTGGACTGCCAATGCTATTTGCCCTACACTGCTTCATATGCAGTAATAGTGTCCGTACGGTGGTATCTGTATCTTGTATTTCTAGTTTTGAAAGAAAGTGTGAGTAAAAAACCTAACTGAGTTGTATCCATGCAGTTGTGGATGTATCACTGATTTGTAAAGAATGAGGTAAGCATTAACTGTGTTCCAACATATGTTCCTACCTTGCTGGCATGATTATTTATTTCTCTTGTGAATGTTAGGTTACATTTTAGGTTAGATTTCAAGCATCTGTTTTTCTCTATGTTGACATTGATGACTATTTTTAAGAAAAAATGCACAGATGCCACAGGAGTGAAAAAATAGAAATTTGTTCTTTGCAGAATGATGCTGCAACTTTTATTTTTTTACTGTACATTTTTTATTTTATTATCCATTATATCCATACATGATTATGAAGGCAGACTGAGCAGGTGTTAACAGAATTCAGAGATATACTTTACAGCTGCCACAGGTTACATATGAGACAAAAGTCTGGAGATGCTTACTGATGTCTCTCAGCGTTTTCTAGGCATGTTCTGTGATCTCTGCAGAGATCAATATACAGGCGGGAAAGAAGTTGAGCAGTGACCATCGCATTTTGTGAATGGTGGAGTCCTGTGTTATTTATACAATGTAGAGATAAGTAGATCAATTGGCTAGAAATCGACTTTGAGTGTAATTTATCGAAATTCGCAGGTCGTGGCAAATCCAAACAATTCAAATTTGTGTGGATCTCGAAATAAAAAAAGCCCAGCGCCACTTTACACATTGTTTAAAAGAGGGCAGGTACACTTGATGTCAGCCACTGCCGTGGAGGTTTACCCTTAAAACCTTGACATAATATGGATTAAACCCAGCCAATCAAGGGGGACTTTCACAGAGACTATAGAAGATTAGAGCAAGGAAAACAACAGCAACATGTCAGTATTTTATAGCCTAGGGATAGGTTTAGTGAGGTGCTGGACCTGCATAGTCTGTGTGACTATGGCTTTATCTGTGATATTATGCAGTATAGCAGCATAAAAACATATTTTTTCTATTCTTGAAGTATTGCAAACAAGGAGTGCAGTTTATTCATCCTCTACCCTAATTTTATTAGTAAAGAAAAAAACTTGAAATCAATTCTTGTGTTTCAGAGAAAATGTGCTTTCTGGCTTGTGAAATGGACATGTCATAAACTATATTTTATTACATTGCTTTTGACTTTTTTTGGAAGAAAAAAAGACATATCTTCACATTCCACAAATTTAAATGCAACTGTCGACCTCAAAAAGTGTGCATGTTGTAAAAAAAATTTTTTTGCACACCTTTTTGTTGAAATAGTAAATAGTCTATTATTACACCTGTGCATGCTATCTGAATACAGTGGCCTGTTATAGTTGCTTACTTTTGTGACATAAACCCAGGGCCAGCGTCAGCACCCTGCGTACCCGGGCAAGTGCCGGGGCCCTGAGCAGGCAGGGGGCCCACTCGCGGTCGGGCACCCCGCCGGGCTATGGGCGAAGGAGAGCGGTGCCAGCGCCCGCCCTTCTCCCCCGCTTGCTCAGGGCCCCGGCAGCCAGATACTTACCTCTCCCCGTGCCTCCACAGATCCACTGTCTTCCTGCTCTGCGCTCCCTGTAACGTCTCAGGTCAGAGGGTGTGGAGATGTCTTTCCACAGCGCCCTCCCCTGAGCCATCACAGGCAGCGCAGAGCGGGAAGATGCTGGCGACGCTGGAGTCTGAACCAGAGCAGCGGCAGCAGGTGAGGAGGAGTGAGGTGAGTATTTGATTTTTTTTTTTTCATGTATGGAGGCATGGCGCATTATATGGGGGGGTGACATCCTGCATGGGGCATTATATGGGGGGGTGACATCCTGCATGGGGCATTATATGGGGGGGGGTGATATCCTGCATGGGCATTTTAAAGAGAGGGGGGTGATATCCTGCATGGGGCATTATATGGTGGGGGAAAGGGACAACCTGCATGGGGCATTATATGGGGGGAAAGCGACATCCTGCATGGGTCATTATATTGGGGGGAAAGGGACATCCTGCATGGGGCATTATATGGGGGGAAAGGGACATCCTGCATGGGGCATTATATGTGGGGGGGTATCCTGCATTGGGCATTATATGGGGGGGAAAGGACATCCTGCATGGGGCATTATATGGGAGGGAGAAGTGACATCCTGCATGGGGCATTATATGAGGGGTGACATCCTGCATGGGGCATTATATGGAGGGGAAGGGACATCCTGCATGGGGCATTATATTGGGGGGAAGTGACATCCTGCATAGGGCATTATATGGGGGGTGACATCCTGCATGGGGCATTATATGGGGGGTGACATCCTGCATGGGGCATTATAAGGGAGGGAACAGCCTGCATGGGGCATTATAAGGGGGGAACAGCCTGCATAGGGCATCATATAGGGGGGTGACATCCTGTATGGGCATTTTAAAGAGAGGGGGGTGATATCCTGCATGGGGTATTATATGGTGGGGGAAATGGACATCCTGCATGGGGCATTATATGGGGGGGTGACATCCTGCATGGGGCATTATATGGGGGGGGGTGATATCCTCCATGGGCATTTTAAAGAGAGGGGGGTGATATCCTGCATGGGGCATTATATGGTGGGGGAAAGGGACATCCTGCATGGGGCATTATATGGGGGGAAAGCGACATCCTGCATGGGTCATTATATTGGGGGGAAAGGGACATCCTGCATGGGGCATTATATGGGGGGGGGGTGATATCCTGCATGGGCATTTTAAAGAGAGGGGGGTGATATCCTGCATGGGGCATTATATGGTGGGGGAAAGGGACATCCTGCATGGGGCATTATATGGGGGGAAAGCGACATCCTGCATGGGTCATTATATTGGGGGGAAAGGGACATCCTGCATGGGGCATTATATGGGGGGAAAGGGACATCCTGCATGGGGCATTATATGGGGGGGGTATCCTGCATTGGGCATTATATGGGGGGAAAGGACATCCTGCATGGGGCATTATATGGGAGGGAGAAGTGACATCCTGCATGGGGCATTATATGAGGGGTGACATCCTGCATGGGGCATTATATGGAGGGGAAGGGACATCCTGCATGGGGCATTATATTGGGGGGAAGTGACATCCTGCATAGGGCATTATATGGGGGGTGACATCCTGCATGGGGCATTATATGGGGGGTGACATCCTGCATGGGGCATTATAAGGGAGGGAACAGCCTGCATGGGGCATTATAAGGGGGAACAGCCTGCATAGGGCATTATATAGGGGGGTGACATCCTGTATGGGCATTTTAAAGAGAGGGGGGTGATATCCTGCATGGGGTATTATATGGTGGGGGAAATGGACATCCTGCATGGGGCATTATATGGGGGGGTGACATCCTGCATGGGGCATTATATGGGGGGGGTGATATCCTCCATGGGCATTTTAAAGAGAGGGGGGTGATATCCTGCATGGGGCATTATATGGTGGGGGAAAGGGACATCCTGCATGGGGCATTATATGGGGGGAAAGCGACATCCTGCATGGGTCATTATATTGGGGGGAAAGGGACATCCTGCATGGGGCATTATATGGGGGGAAAGGGACATCCTGCATGGGGCATTATATGGGGGGGGGCATCCTGCATTGGGCATTATATGGGGGGGAAAGGACATCCTGCATGGGGCATTATATGGGAGGGAGAAGTGACATTCTGCATGGGGCATTATATGATGGGTGACATCCTGCATGGGGCATTATATGGAGGGGAAGGGACATCCTGCATGGGGCATTATATGGGGGAAAGGGACATCCTGCATAGGGCATTATATTGGGGGGAAGTGACATCCTGCATAGGGCATTATATGGGGGGTGACATCCTGCATGGGGCATTATATGGGGGAAAGGGACATCCTGCATAGGGCATTATATTGGGGGAAGTGACATCCTGCATAGGGCATTATATGGGGGGTGACATCCTGCATGGGGCATTATATGGGGGGTGACATCCTGCATGGGGCATTATAAGGGAGGGAACAGCCTGCATGGGGCATCATAAGGGGGGAACAGCCTGCATAGGGCATTATATAGGGGGGTGACATCCTGTATGGGCATTTTAAAGAGAGGGGGGTGATATCCTGCATGGGGTATTATATGGTGGGGGAAATGGACATCCTGCATGGGGCATTATATGGGGGGGTGATATCCTGCATGGGCATTTTAAAGAGAATCATAGAATGATAGAATGGTAGAGTTGGAAGGGACCTCCTGTGTCATCTGGTCCAACCCCCTGCTCAAAGCAGGATTCACTAGATCATCTCAGACAGATGTCTGTCCAGCCTCTGTTTGAAGACGTCCATTGAAGGGGAACTCACCACCTCTCGTGGCAGCCTGTTCCACTCATTAATCACCCTAACTGTCAAAAAGTTTTTTCTAATATCTAATCTGTGTCTCCTCCCATTTAATTTCATCCCATTGCTTCTAGTCTTTCCTTGTGCAAATGAGAATAAAGATGATCCTTCTACAATGTGACAGCCCTTGACATATTTGTAGACAGCTATTAAGTCTCCTCTCAGTCTTCTTTTTTGCAAGCTAAACATTCCCAAATCCTGCAACCGTTCCTCATAGGACATGGTTTGCAGACCAGTCACCATTCTGGTCGCTCTTCTCTGAACTTGCTCCAGTTTGTCTATGTCTTTTTTAAAATGTGGTGAGGGGGGTGATATCCTGCATGGGGCATTATATGGTGGGGGAAAGGGACATCCTGCATGGAGCATTATATGGGGGGAAAGCGACATCCTGCATGGGTCATTATATTGGGGGGAAAGGGACATCCTGCATGGGGCATTATATGGGGGGAAAGGGACATCCTGCATGGGGCATTATATGGGGGGGGCATCCTGCATTGGGCATTATATGGGGGGGAAAGGACATCCTGCATGGGGCATTATATGGGAGGGAGAAGTGACATCCTGCATGGGGCACTATATGAGGGGTGACATCCTGCATGGGGCATTATATGGAGGGGAAGGGACATCCTGCATGGGGCATTATATGGGGGAAAGGGACATCCTGCATAGGGCATTATATTGGGGGGAAGTGACATCCTGTATAGGGCATTATATGGGGGGTGACATCCTGCATGGGGAATTATATGGGGGGTGACATCCTGCATGGGACATTATATGGGGGGTGACATCCTGCATGGGGCATTATAAGGGAGGGAATAGCCTGCATGGGGCATTATAAGGGGGGAACAGCCTGCATAGGACATTATATGGGGGGGTGACATCCTGTATGGGCATTTTAAAGAGAGGGGGGTGATACCCTGCATGGGGTATTATATGGTGGGGGAAAGGGACATCCTGCATGGGGCATTATATGGGGGGGAAAGGGACATCCTGCATAGGGCATTATATTGGGGAAAGGGACATCCTGCATGGGGCATTATATGGGGGGAAAGGGACATCCTGCATGGGGCATTATATGGGGGGCATCCTGCATGGGGCATTATATGGGGGGGGGAGGACATCCTGCATGGGGCATTATATGGTGGGGAGAAGTGACATCCTGCATGGGGCATTATATGAGGGGTGACATCCTGCATGGGGCATTATATGGAGGGAAAGGGACATCCTGCATGGGGCATTACATGGGGGGGGAAAAGGACATCCTGCATAGGGCATTATATCGGGGGGAAGTGACATCCTGCATGGAGCATTATATGGGGGGTGACATCCTGCATGGGGCATTATATGGAAGGTGACATCCTGCATGGGGCATTATAAGGGGGGAAACAGCCTGCATGGGGCATTATAAGGGGGGAACAGCCTGCATAGGGCAATATGTGGGGGGAACAGCCTGCATGGAGCGTTATATGGGGGCCAGTATCCTGTATGGAGCGTTATATGGGGGCCAGTATTCCGTATGGAGCGTTATATGGGGGCCATTATTCCGTATAGAGCGTTAAATGGGGGCCAGTATTCCATATGGAGCATTATATGGGGGCCAGTATTCTGTATGGAGCATTATATGGGGGCCAGTATTCTGTATGGTGCATTTTATGGGGGCCAGTATACTGTGTGGAGCGATTCGCCGGTTTCTGAGCTATTGTGGAATTTACAATAGATATCACTCATGTAATGTAAGAAGTGAAATCTTCGGCATTGTACTATACCTATATTTCTCTGCGATATCTGTGCATCATGAATCATGGTATGTGTTAAAGGGGCCCACTGAGACTCTTTCGCCCGGGGCCCAGAAAAACCTGGAGCAGGCCCTGCATAAACCTACCTAGTTTTCCTTGTCACGTCCTATTTGGTAAAGGCCTGGAGCTGTTAATCTTCAAAAATGATAAATTTAATTATTGAATACCTGTTTTAATAGTCAAATTTAGCAACCGTACACCCCATGACAACACTGCATGCTGTTTGTAGCTACTAAGCAATGTAGTATTTTCAGGTTTTACTGCATTTTGGTTAAGAGGGGGATGATTTAAAATCCCTCAAAATAATAGATACACAGATTTTTTAATATCATATTGAACAAAAGGTTAACAGTACTATTGGCTGTTGTAATAACTTTCTGTGTGTGTATCTACAGTGGATATAAACAGTTTACGCACCCCTGTTTTTGTTATGTAGGCCAGGTTTTTTCATGTAAAAAAAAATCATACCAAGAAGAAACATTTCAGAATTGTTTCCAACTTAAAGGGAACCTATGACCATGAAAAATGCTATTAACCTGCAGAAATGTTGTTAATCTGTAGGTTAATAACGTTACTAACCTGCTCGGCGCCCGCACTTAGTCGAACACTGCAGGGAGAAAATTTATTCCCCCCCGCAGCTTTCTGGTTTCAATCTCGGGGGTTGCGGCACCGGCGCTGTTTCAGTCACTGCTCTGAGAATACAGAGAGGTGGCTGTAACAATGCCCCTGGCCCTGACTGACAGCCTGCCCCAATGCAGAACCTGTGTTAGTCATAGCAGTGACTGAACCAGTGCCGGCACCACCCCTGTGAATGAAATTCGAATGCTGTGAGGAGAATAAAGTTTATTTTCTCCCCACAGCGTTTGGCAGGCGCTGGTCGGGTTAGTAACGCTATTAACGCTAACGCTATTATTGAGTAAATGGGAGTCAATGGGAAATTCAAGCATTTTTGCTGCAGACCCTACAAGGAGATCTGGGGGGTAGTGAAAATGTTGAAATGGATGGGAAAAGTGCTGAATGGAAGGAGAACAGCATAGGGAAGACCCCTGGAAGCATCTCTGACTCCCAGATTGCTGCTGAGTACAATGGTGTCACACTTTAACTCCACTTTAAAGAAGTTGTCCACTACTTTATATGACATCCCCAATGTATCCCCCCGGGGCCCAAGTGTTTTTGTAAATACCTTGCGGTACCTTTTCTGCCTCTGAGTGGCGCTATCACTGACCGCTCACAGGCATCACGTGACCCGTCACTGATGTCACGTCAAGTGAGGCATGACATCAGTCACGCGCTCCCCGTGGTGGACGCTGGGCTGTGGGCGGGGTTACCCCATGCGTCACACCCAGCATCCACCATGCGTTTTCCCAGTGAATGAGGAGAGGGAGAGCGCGCGGTGGATGCCGAGTGTGTCGTGCGGGGTAACCCTGCCCACAACCCAGCAGCCACCGGTGGAACGCGGAAGAGGGATCCTCGGTTGCAGCCTGGACTTGTCGGGATGTCAGCGGATGTCAGAGTCGGCTGCAGCCGGGGGTCACGTGATGTCTGTGAACGGCCAGTGATAGCGCCGCTCACAGGCAGAAAATGCACCACAAGGTATTTAGAGAAACACTTATGGGCCCTGGTGGAATACATTGGGGGGTCATATAAAGTAGTGGACAACCCCCTTAAGGACTAACTATAAAACATTCAAAATCGAAGAGAACTTGCAATTTACAGGAAAACAATGTTTAATGACTTGTATATAAGACAAAATTTAAAAAAGATTTAAAAAAAAATTAAATTAAATTAAAACAAAATTTAATTTTTTATTTAAAAATTGGAAATTTCAGTGTAATTTATGAAGGAAGCAAGGAGTACCAAAAATTAGGGACTCAGAAGGACTCAGATACACCCTGTATTGGACATAAAGGAGGGCCTCATACATATTCTGTTCAAATTGTCATGTAATGGTACTCCAAAACTCATAAAGGCTATGCACTAAGTGCATAGAATGGCAAAAATTACAAGCAGGGTCATCCATACACCCTTCAAGGCACCAACTGTAGTACTTCATTCAAATAATATTAAGAAAATAGGTGAGAGTACTCTGGTTCATATATGGTGGTCCTGCGAGGACCTCACGGGGTTCTGGAATAATGTACTTAAGATAATACAACAAGTCACTGATATAAAGATCCCTAACAAACCAGAGGCTATTCTCCTCTTCATGTTCCCCCTCTCGGGTTCATGCTTTAAAAAATCTCTCTTGAGACTTTTGCTTCAGGCAGCAAAAACAATCATTCCACGTCATTGCAAGTCCACTATAGTCCCGTCCCTTGAAGAATGGTTTACAGAAATCGCAAGAGTCCATCGCATGAAATTACTAGTATCGCATTCTCAAGAAGAGAGAAACAAAATTGCCACTAAATGGTTCCATTGGGACTCCTTTCTGACCTCGCCTCTGTATAGGTCCATTGGAATTACTCCCCCTTAACACAAATCAATCACCGCACCTTACCGTAGTATTAATCTTCATGAATCTCACTCTCAGCTACGGTCCCCCCCAATCTGATACCTTCTATCGTGACCCACTGTTATCCCTTTCCCTTCCCTCATCTCCGATTACTTCTTTATATTTCGCCTGGGCCTTAGTCTAAAAATCTGCTCATTGCTGATCCCCATGATATACCTGGTTTTACTGATGTCTACATTGAGCATAGTGCACAATCTCTGTCTTTATTTCCCGAGGTCCTTACCTTATGTGTTTACAATGTTTTCATCCTGTTAAAAACCTTTTCAATAAACTTTAAATTTGGAAAAAATAATATTAAGAAAGTGTAGTTGTGGTTCTTCTACACTCATAAAGGCTCTGCGCACAGCACAAAGCCTGCCAAAAATTTACAAGCAGGGTCACCCATACACCCTTCAAGGCACCAATTGGAGTACCTTATAAAAAAATTAAGAAAGTGTAATTGTGGCGCTTCAACAATCATAAAGGCTTTGATTACAGTGCAGGGTCATCCAGTCATCCACAAGCCCTTGAAGGCATCAACTGGTGGGCCTCATTAAAATATTTGGAAAGTGTAGTTTATGTACTCCTACACTCATAAAAGCTTTACACAAAGTACAAAGCCAGGACAAAATTATAAGTAGGGTCATCCAGTCATTCATAGACCCTAGAAGGCAACAACTGTCAGACATCATTCAAATATTAAAGATTAAAAACACTTTATGTGATGCTGTCAACAAGTGGTGTGGAAAAGTCAGGACTAATCCAGGCTTTGTTTGTTTTTATCAGAATGAACCTGTCAGCACTTTCTTTTGTCAGGCAAAAGCGCCTGTCTGTTATGACCCCCCTCGGCGGTACTAAAAACCCGCTCAGACAAGATGCTAGTGGCGGGGCAGCACAACACCTCCAAGGCATACAGGGACAGCTCATGCCAGGTGTCCAGCTTTGAGACCCAATAGCTGAATGTCACAAAGGAATTAGGGAGTACGCTGGTTTTGTTGGCCAGGTATTGCATGACTATCTTTAAAACGTTTTCCCTCCTTGTCAAAAATATGTGGTCATTAGGGCATGGACGCTGGGAGGGTGTCATGAAATTGGCCCAGGCCTTTGACAGTGTACCCCTGCCTCTGCTGTACCTGGTGTGTGTTTGCCTCGCCTCTCCTCTCCTCCTTGGTTGGGCAAGGAAGCTTGCCCCCTGCCACTAACATTGTCTTATGGGAATTTTTTCAACATATTTTACAAAATGGACTTCTGGTTTAGCACCATTTTAGTAGACCTCTCCTTATCAAGAAGGAGAGATGCAAGGTTCTCCTTGTAGGGTGGGTCTAGCAGGGGGAACAACCAGTACTCTTTTTTGGCCAATATGAATGTAACGTGAGGGTCACGGAAAACGCAGCGGTACATAAAGTTTGCCATATGTGCTAAGGTCTCCACCATGACTACTCTCCATCTCCCCCTCCATCTTTTCCTACTCATTCCCCTCCCCCACCCATCCACATAGGAGAGACTGGACAAAACTTGAGTGGGTACTAGCCTCTATTGTGCTAGCAATCAGCTCCTGTTCCTACTCCTCCTCAGCCTCCACCTCCTCATTGTTACCTAATCCGCTCTGAGCAGATGAGATGAGGCTGAGCTGGGTAGTATCTTCCTGCCTCATGTCTTCCTCTATCTCCACCTGCTCCACATTCATAGCTTCATGTTTAATTGTGAATTAATCCCAGAAAATATTACGAGTATATTTTGAAACACAAAATTAACGTCATTTCTTTGGGGGGGTTCCCCATTTTAATAGCTAGTAAAGGCTAGGTATTCAGCTGGGGGCTGATATTAGTAGCCTGGGAAGCTCCGTGGGTATTACCCCCTTCCCAGGCTTCAAACATCTGCCCCAGCCGTCTGCTTAACCTCCGCTAGAGACTAAAATTACGGGGAACCCCACGCCAATTTTTTTTTAAATAAATCCTTTATTTTAACACTAAATGACAAGTACAGTAATCAACACTATCACTGTACTTCTTATATATGTGACTGACATGTTTCTATGTATCTAATCTATGTGTGATGTTCTATTCTTTCTATTCTAAATTGCCGGGTACCGATGCTGAATTGCCGGCCGGCTTTTTTAAAGAGACGGTGCATGAAAACACTATTATTTTTTTTAATAAATCCTTTAACACTAAATGACAAGTACAGTAAGCTGAGCGCTGCCATCCAGCTTGTCATCCTTCAGAGACACTGCAGAGCGCAGGCATTATGGGAACTTCCGATTCCGGTATTCGATATTCTAAAAGTATCGGAACTCAGTATCGGAACTCCGATACTGCGAATATCGGTCGATACCCGATATTTCAGTATCGGAATGCTCAACACTACTAATATGTACAAATCAAAACAAACTGAAATTATTTTGAGGGAGGAAATAACTCTCCTCAGAACTAAAATATAATGTAGTTGCATAAGTGTGAACCACCTCTTATAAGTGGGGATATGGTTGTAATCAGAATTAGACAATGCATTTAAATGTCTAATAAATAGTACTCAGTAGTGCACAGCTGCTATCATCTAAAGTGATTCAAATTAACTCCATATAAAGTTGAACTATTCTAATTGGATTTTCCTGACATTTTCTTAGTTGTATTTTATATAAAAAGCTATGGTCCGTCAATGACTTACAACCCCTGGCAAAAATTATGGAATCACCGGGCTCGGAGGATGTTCATTCAGCTGTTTAATGTTGTTGAAAAAAAGCAGATCACAGACATAGCACAAAACTAAAGTCATTTCAAATGGCAACTTTAGGGCTTTAAGAAACACTAAAAGTAATCAAGATTAAAAATGTGGTACTCATTAAGGGTAATTTTTTTCAGACCAAGCAAAGGGAAAAAATTATGGAATCACTCAATTCTGAGGAGAAAATTATGGAATCACCCTGTAAATTTTCATTTCTAAAACTAACACCTGCATCAAATTAGATCTGCTCGTTAGTCTGCATCTAAAAAGGAGTGATCACACCTTGGAGAGCTGTTGCACCAAGTGGACTGACATGAATCATGGCTCCAACACAAGAGATGTCAAATGAAACAAAGGAGAGGATTAGCAAACTCTTAAAAGAAGATAAATCATCAGGCAATGTTGCAAAAGATGTTGGTTGTTCACAGTCAGCTGTGTCTAAAATCTGGACCAAATACAAACAACATGGGAAGGTTGTTAAAGGCAAACATACTGGTAGACCAAGGAAGACATCAAAGCGTCAAGACCGGAAACTTAAAGCAATATGTCTCCAAAACAGGAAATGCACAACAAAACAAATGAGGAACGAATGGGAGGAAACTGGAGTCAATGTCTGTGACTGAACTGTAGGAAACTGCCTAAAAGAAATGGGATTTACATACACAAAAGCTAAACATAAGCCATGATTAACACCTAAACAGAAAAAACAAGGTTACAATGGGCTAAGGAAAAGCAATCGTAGATTGTGGATGACTGGATGAAAGTCATATTCAGTGATGAATCGCGAATCTGCATTGGGCAAGGTGATGATGCTGGAACTTTTGTTTGGTGCCGTTCCAATGAGAGATGACTGCATGAAGAGAACATGCAAATTTCCACAGTCATTGATGATATGGGGCTGCATGTCAGGTAAAGGCACTGGGGAGATGGCTGTCATTACATCTTCACTAAATGCCCAAGTTTACATTGATATTTTGGACAGTTTTCTTATCCCATCAATTGAAAGGATGTTTGGGGATGATGACATCATTTTTCAAGATGATAATGCATCCTGCCATAGAGCAAAAACTGTGAAAACATTCCTTGAAAGAAGACACATAAGGTCAATGTCATGGCCTGCAAATAGTCCGGATCTCAATCCAATTGAAAATCTTTGGTGGAAGTTGAAGAAAATAGTCCATGACAAGGCTCCAACCTGCAAAGCTGATCTGGCAGCAACAATCAGAGAAAGTTGGAGCCAGATTGACGAAGAGTACTGTTTGTCACTCATTAAGTCCATGCCTCAGAGACTGCAGGCCGTTATTAAAGCCAGAGTTGGTGCAATAAAATACTAGTGATGTATTGGAGTGTTCTTTTGTGTGTTTATTTTTCATGATTCCATAATTTTTTCCTCAGAATTGAGTGATTCCATAATTTTTCCCTCTACTTGGTCTGAAAAAAATTACCCTTACATAGTACCACATTTTTAATCTTGATTTCATTTAGTGCTTCTTAAAGCCCTAAAGTTGCCATTTGAAATGACTTTAGTTTTGTGCCATTTCTGTGATCGGCTTTTTTTCAACAACATTAAACAACTGAATGAACATCCTCCGAGCCCGGTGATTCCATAATTTTTGCCAGGGGTTGCACAACACAGCAAAAGGAACTTATTTTTGAAAGTTAGCAGTCAGGAGTAGGGTACATAAAAGTTTCCAAGGAATTAGATATACCATAAAACACTGTGAAGACGGTCATGAAAAACTGGTGTAAATTTAGCACAACAGTGACATTACCTAGAACTTGACATTCTTCAAAAATTGTTTGAAAGCTAAGAAAAAAATTGGCCGGGATGCTGCCAAGAAGCCTGCAGTAAAATTAAAGGAGCTGAATGAATTTCTGACAAGTACTGAATGTGTACTGCCTGTGACAGCAATCTCTCATATTCATCATATGTTTGGCCTGTGGGATAGGGTGGCAAGATAGAAGCCTTTTCTTCCAAAAAAAACTCATCCAAGCCCAGCTATGTTTTGCCCAAATCTACATCAAGTCTGACAAAAGCATGTGGGAAAACGTGACATGGTCTGATAACACTAAAGTTGAAATTTTTGTCCATAATTTCAAAAGGTATGACTGGCATAAAGCCAGCACTGTGCATCATCAAAAGAACACCATGCCCTCAGTGAAAAACGGAGGAAGCAGCATTATGCTTTGTGGCTGTATATCTGCAGCTGGAAGTGGAGCTTTAGTTAAGTTGGAGGGAATTATCAACAGTTCCAAATATCAGTCAATTTTGCATCAAAACCTTCAAGCCTCTGCTAAAAAGTTGAAGAGGAATTTCACCTTTAAGCATGACAATGATTCTAATCCTACCTACAAATTAACAATAGAATGACTTTGCCAGAAGAAGATGAATGTTTTGGAATGGCACAGCCACAGCCCATACCTGAATCCAAATGAAAATCTGTGGGTTGACCTGAAGAGGGATGTACACAGGAGATGCCCTCACAATCTGACAGATTTTGAGCACTACTGCAAGGAAGAGTGAGCAAATATTTTCAATTCTAGGTGCCATGCTGATAGACTCCTACCCAAAAAGACTGAATACTGTCATAAAATCAAAGGGTACTTCAACAAAATATTAGTTTAAGAGTGTGCATATTTAAGCAACCATGTTTTAGTTATTTTTCTTTTTCCACCCGAAAAGATTTGTGTGTTTTTCAATATTTCATAAATCATTCGTACGTGTGAAAATAAGAAACTAATATATCTTATCCGAGAAATCTGTTTCTTTGTCCACAAGGACTGATCATTAATTCTCTATTCAAGGGTAAAATCTGTATTGAGTGAAGACAGGTTTTTACTGAGATAGGAGATGGCAGTTGCTACTGATAAGATTCCATGTAGATGAGAGAGGGGAAGAGGAGGGACAAACTCTACCTCTTGCTTCTCCCTTCTCCTCCCTTGTCTCAGTAATATAAAAATTTGTATTCACTCACTACCTACTATAACTCTCTTCAGGATTGGGCTCCTTTTCAGGTCTGGATACAAAACGCAAAACAAAATTCATTGTGTTCCGTGCATCAAATTATCTCAATGTCTCAGTTTCTTTAGCATTTTTTGTGAAATTACATTTTTTTGTCTCTGTATCTGAGGTACACAGCGAGGGACTGTACACTGTTCAGATTTTGCCACAAAGAGCAAAAATTGGTTTAAAAAACTTATTAAGCTTCAATTACTCATAATTTCCTTTAGGTCTCCACTTTGTCATCATTTTTTGTGTAGATAGCAAGTTTTTCAGGGCATCTACTGAGGTGACTTCTTTTGGTAAGACCATGGACAGCAAGTGCGTACTGTCCATAGTGGCAGACTATGCAACCATTATTGGGCCCATGAGCTGGGAGGGTTGGTGCCGAGTGGTATCAAACCCCTCCCCCCAATACTCCTCGCCTGTTGTGATAGAATGCAGATACCATTGAATAGAATGATGCAAAGGGAGCCGTCAGCTCTCAGCTACACAATTCAGCCTGTGCATCTGAGAGTGACTCCACACAGCAGATGCAATGAAGTCATTAGCTTGTGCCTGCTGTGCGGCTGGATGATTAGTCTGCATTGTCCACTAACCAGAGCAGACATTGGGGGAACAGCGAAAGTTGAGTCGTTTGCATTTTTTTTATTATCAATACTCAGGGTAGATATAATGCCTTGTGGGGGTGACGCACCCCCTGGGCCATGTGCAAGGGATACCCGGAGCCGGATCTCGATGGGGGTAGTAGTCCTTGTGGCGGTGACCCGGTCCGTGCCCAGGGTGTCAAACTAAGTGGCAGTCTATGGCAGTAGATGTTAATTTGATCGACTACGCCACCCGTTGAGTGCGGCTTTGAAGCCGCCGCTGCAGAGCAGTCCGCTGAGGCCGGTGGTATATGTGCAGCAGTGATGGTATAACCCCCAACGGGAGGGGTATGGCCTCAGGGCAGCAGGTGTGGATGATGGGTGTAGTTATGTTGTAGAAAGGAGAGTCAGAGACTTGAGGTGCAGTTTCAGGGTTTTTACTCACGGTTGTTCTCTCAGTCACTCTGGCCTTGAGTGACCACCCGAGCCGTGCTGCATCCACCAGGTCCTGGACTCGGCTAACCCCCAGGCAGTTCTAGAGCGTGGTCCTGAGCTCCCTTCTCCCTCTCTGTCCCTGGCCATTCCCACCAGGGATCCACCTTTGGCCGGCTCCCTCGGGTCTCTTAGTGGTCAAACCTCCTCTGGGTTCCCTGACCCTATGCTTGGTGTGCCTTTCTGGTGGATTTGGTGAGGGTCGTGGCAAATCTTGACCACGACCTCCGGTTCCTGGCTGAGGATAAGTGGCCTCCACCAGTTCGGGTTCCGGTACCCGTGTCCGCCAACCCTTCACCCTTTTTGGTCTGATTCTGGGTTCTTAGGGTTCCTTCTGACTCTGCTTCTCTGGGCCTTTCTTCCTCCTCTCTCTCTTCACTGCAGGCTTGGCCCTGGAGCTGGGCCCAGCCGGAGCCACAGCTCCCTGTCAGCCCTCCTGGCTGAGCTCCTCTGCTAAAAAGACCCTGTCCTAAGATGGTGCCCACCATATATACTCCCTCTATGTGTGAGCCCAGGTGACTAGCACCCAATGAGCTCCTATCTTTACCCAGACTACTCCCCCTATCTGCCCCTACACTACTGGGATGTTCCACCCCCCTCCCACTCCAGCCAGGGACAGACGCTGTCGTACCTGCACATAAACTGGTGGGAGTACCGTCGTTCTGTCCCCCGGAAATGGGATGTATGTAGTGCATGCAGCCTACTAGCTCAGTTCCACACTCCATCCTTACCCGGGAGTGGAATACCACACCTCTGGCTTGAGGTGTAATACCCCTGTAGCAGCCGAATCCTCAGGGTGCTACAGGGGCATCACATAGTGTGTGGGGGGTGCTGCAGGGCTGGGGGGTTCTCATAGATAATGGAGACTGTAGTGGTCATATACAGAGTGGGGTGCTGAAGGGACCCTCATACTGAGTGTATGGTTGTGGGTGACTTCATACTGAGTGGGGGGCTGTGGAGGCCCTCCTACTGTGTGAAGGTCTGCGGGGGCCATCAAATTGTGTGTGGGGGCCCTCATACTGAGTTGGGGTTTGTGTGGACCCTCATGCTGAGTGGGGCGCTGTGAAGGCCATCATATTGTGTGTTGGGGCCCTCATACTGCCTGTTGGTACTGTGGGGGAATCACTTTGTGTGTGAAGTCACTAATACTATATAGGTGGCTGTGGGGGCGCTCATGCTGCATGGTGGAGACATCGTGCTATGTGTGGTGCTGTGGGGACCCTCATCCTGCCCGAGGAGGATATGGGGACCATGATACTGTTTGTAGGGGGCTGTAAGGCCTTCATGCTTTTATATAGAGCGGCTGTGGGACTATGCTGCTATATATAGGAAAGTTGTGCATATGGAGGGGACTTTGGGTTGAAATTGTGGAAGGAATTAACTGTGGGGGTCTCATTCAGTATGGGGCAGTTTTTGAAGGCATCATACTCTATAAGGGCCATGAAAAATGTATAGTAGTGGGTGAGATGACTAGGGGGGTTTAGTATTGGCATATTTACTGTTGTATCTTACAAATTCTTGGTATTTCGTTAATGCAATTTTCTTTAACAAAATTCTCAATTTTTGCCTAAATTGTTAATGATTTTTTTGGGTCGGAAAAAGTTTTCAGGAAGAGCACTGTGCAGAATTATTCCCCTGCTCAGATACTCAAGGTCAATGTTATATGTTGCAGGATATGGAGGGAAGTGTGTAGGAGGGGGAGCAGAGGAGTAGCAGCGGGTTGATGTGGAGGGGGACATTGAGTTTGCAGAGAGAAAGGATAAGGCTGACAGAGTGGAAATGACTGCGACAATAACAATGCTGGGTAAGACAAACAATTTGTGCAGCGGGGTGTAGAAAGTGAGTCAGCATGCCCTCGGTCATACTGGCAAGCATGGCAAGCTGTATGCTGGAATGCTTGTAAAATGATCATGAAGCAAATGAATTATTGGTTATCCATGCTTTTAGACCCTCGCTATAAAAGAAAAATGGGGAAATTTATTCCTGCTTCCGAAATGCAGTTCAAATTGGTGTATTACCAGGATAAGCTGTGTTTCCTGCGCAGTGAAGCTTTTGCAGAGAGGAAGCCTACCAACTGAATGTCTGACCAGGAGACCTCTCTCTGCTCCTTGCTAAGTCAATTCTCCCCCATATGTGTCAGCACTACACTTACAACAAATAACCAAGGCAGCAGCGATTACTGTATATATGACATGATGGACCAGATGTTTTATCTGCCACTGCACCAAGTTGATGCACATCTGCAAACAGAGTTGCACCTCCTGAACAGCCAGGTCAGATATACATGGACTGTGTCCTTTCTCCAGCAGATACCCTGAGCCCTGGTCAATGGACTTTTTGCTCAGCAGATTGTACCAGTGGTAAGAATTGGCCCAGTTTGCCATGGGAAATACTGTCATTTCAAGCCGCCAGTGTACTGTCAAAGTGGGTATTCAGCGCGGCCAGTGGCTTTATCATGTTGAGCGGACCAGGTTATCCTCCGCATTCATGGAGAGCACTACATTTGTCAAAATTAATTAGTAACAGAGCAGTGTCGACTTTCATTCACCTACGGCTGATGCCAATGATTATATCGGTTTATCATCAGCCGACTTGCTTGTCTGTTTTATGTCATCTAAACTCTTCTGATGCCACCAGTGCCAATGGCCCATGCTCAGCCAGGTATCTACTCCCTGTCCATCATGTCCTCTATACAGTTTTGCTGTTGCCTGCCATTGCTGGCCCTACACTGCAAGATATCTCCTTGCCTGACCCATCATATTTTTATACCATGTGGCTTCTGCTTCTGCTACTGCTGCAAGACACTCACACACATCTAACACGCTTGTCCATTGTGTTATATAGCTATACTGTACTGTATTCCCTCTTCATTATACACAAGTTTGTTTACTGGCCATTGCTTTTCCACTTTGAAAACAGCTAACCTATTCTTGTTCTGTAAATAAGGGGATACATTTTGGATGGCTTGATAAAAAGCCATTGTAATTGCTTAGTCATTTTGAGAATAGCAAACCTGCAGATCCTGGAAAAGGGA
Organism: Phyllobates terribilis; assembly: GCF_046119375.1. Classification (NCBI taxonomy): domain Eukaryota; kingdom Metazoa; phylum Chordata; class Amphibia; order Anura; family Dendrobatidae; genus Phyllobates; species Phyllobates terribilis. The sequence continues at coordinate 420,692,134 of NW_027362771.1, forward strand.
GAATATTTTCCCTGTTCGTAAGAAGCCATTGCTTCTTCAATTTCAAATCAGCACACCTGTTTCTACTCACTAAATGGAGGGATCAATTTGGATTGGTTGTGAGAAAGCTACCATTTGTTCTGTTACCAAAGAACAAAGCACTTGATTGTCCACAAACTTGGACAGTTTTTGAACCACCACTTGTGAAAAAGCCATAGCAAGGCAGGCATCTGTCCCCAAAAAAGGGATAATTTTTGGACTGTTCTTACAATTTAAGTAACCTAAAAAGATTGTTACTACAGCCTTGATAACTGGACGCTTACATAACACTTTTTGCCATCCATTTTCTTCTAGCCAGATATGTTGAGGTCACTTGAATATTACTAAGTTTGTGTTTGCATTAAGGAGCGTAAAAGGGGCTCAATACAGTCTAAAAAGACTATATTATTTTAAGGAGCTCAACAAGGGTTCAATACAGTCTTAGGAGACCTCGACATGTCTTCTCCAATCAATTAGAGGCATTGCAGTACTGAGATTCAAATTTTTGGAGAAAATTTGGTGAAGGTGGTGAATTTGAATTTCAAAAACTTTGCTCATTTGTAGAGATGAGCAAATAAATTAGAGTGCAATAAAATTTCACTTGAATTTTATAAAAATCTGCATTCACCAAAATAGTTTCATAGATAGTTTCATAGATCAACCTTAAGGTTGAAGGTAGACTTAAGTCCATCAAATTCAACCTATAACCTAATATGTTGATCCAGAGGAAAGCAAAAAACCCATGGGGCAGACTCTAACATTAGCTCCACATTAGGAGAAAAATGCAGATTTTTAATAATTAGCTTTTGCTTGGATTTAGAAAATGGTGACTGCTAGCTGCCATTTTTCTGAATCATAAAGGGCTATCAAAAGGTTAAAATAATCCTTATATTATTTACCTCACCAAACCCTCCACTACTCACTGCCACATTTCAGGTCTTTGGCGCATATTCTGATACCTCACCACTCGCGCTGAATTTCTTGGCCTCTCACGCTGAGCCAGGACTTCCGGCTTCATGATGGAGGGTTCTGTGCTTGCATGCAGAAGGGCACAGTACGCGAATGGTAGGGGATCAGAAGATATAGCAAGAATGTGAGGGTGTGACTAAGATGACTATTCACCGGATTAGGTCCCCGAAGACTTCTCCGAGCCCAGCTCTGCTTGATTGATAAATCACTTCCTATGTATTTAAATGGAGAGACCTGTCAATCAAGCATAAACAGGCTGGGAGAATCCGACTGTAGCATTTCAGAGTGAAAGACAGGTATTTGTAAAGTTGAACTTGTCGCTGAATCATGCTGCCTGTGTTTAGGGAAGCATGAATCGCCTAACAGGTTCCTTTTAACCACTGTAGGACTGGACGATTTTTCATTTTTGCGCTTTGACTTTTTCCTCTCCTTCCAAAAGCTATAACTTTTTTATATATCCACCCACATAGTTGTCTGAGGGCTTGCTTTTTTCAGAAAAAAACCCACAATTCCACATTTGTTTTTTGTGTTTTGTTTTTATGACGTTCATTGTGCAGTAAAAATGACCTGGAAATATAATTCTCCAGGTCAGTATGATACATGTCAATACCAAACTGCATAGTTTTTAAAAAAAATTCTAACATTCTATAGAAGAAAAAATTGCGTGTCGCCATTTTCTGAGACCTATAATGTTTTAATTTTGCAGTTGATTGACCTACACAAGATCTTGTTTTTTTGCAGGGCACCCTGATTTTTTTATTCATACTATTTTGGGTAATTATGATGTTTTGATCGCTTGTTATTGCATTTTGTTGAGGAAGTGTGGTGACCAAGAAAACATTATTCTGACGTTTTGATTTTTTTTCACTCTTTACAGTGTTTACTAAATAGGTTAATTAATTTTATATTTTGATAGATTTGATTTTTGTGGATGCAGCGATAGAACATGTATTTTTCGAATGTTTGATTTTTATTTTTTTTGCATTTTTTAAAACCTTTTGTTTTCCTTGTTTTCCACTTTTTACTATATTTGTTAGTCCCCTTAGCAGCAGATGATGACTGAATGATACAACCATCATCTGCCAGGAATAGGGCAGGCTCAGCTTCTGAGCCCTCTCCATTCATCCTCTGTTGACGAGAGCCTTACACGTACGACGCTAGTCGTTAAGTGGTTAACAATATTATCTTACAGCAGAATCATGTACCAAAGAAAAGTACAATAGAATGGCAAGAAGTCAGCATGCTAAAGTATAAGATTTCTTGAAAGATAAAATATGTTTTTTTTAGGGTGTCATATGATTGGCACTTACTGATGGTGTTCTTGACCATCAGACAATGTCCTGCCATTGTCCATTTTTAGGGGGTTTCAGATTGTTCTGCATAAGCAGAGCTTTTTGTAGCAAGTAACCAGGTAAAATTATTTCTTGAATCTAAATGCATTTTATGATCCTAATAAATGGCAAACTTTCCAATTTGTATTTGTTCATGAAGGTGTCCTTCTGAGTATGTGCAAGTCAAGCAGGTGCTGAGCAGATGCCACATGGTGGTTGTGACACATCTGCTTCCTGCTAGACTATTCAAATTCTAGTGATTTATAATTCATATGCATCACTGGTACTCTCAGTCTAAGACCACGTTCATACGTTCAGTATTTGGTCAGTATTTTCCATCAGTATTTGTAAGACAAAATCAGGTGAGGAACAATCAGAAGAAAAGTAAAATAGAAACACGTCACTACTTCAGTTACTCTTTTTCATATAATTTCAATGAGGGTTAAGAACATTCCGACCCAATATATTACCGCACATTTACTAATAATTGCCTGCGTTATGCTAAAGTGTAATGGGTATGCATATGAAAGGGAACTTGTCACGTTGAACATGCAGACCAATATGTGGACAGCAGGTTATAGAAGCTGAGCAAATTGATATATACTGTAGCTTTGTGGGAAAGATTTGATATAATATGTATTTTTTTATGTTAATTCTTTTTAATTCTGAGTTTAAGAGACCAGTGGTTGGTTCTAAAAGTCCAGTGGGTGGTCCTAAATAGTGATTGTCAGCCTTTCCTGTATAAATATATATACAGATAAATTATTTCTTTTCCTGCTGTCATCTGACTTGGGGCGATTTATCAAAGCTTTTTCACTAGATTGCCGAAAAAAAGCTTTGAAAAGCCACATTTCTTTTGTGCAATGCACCACTCTTGCTCCATCTCTGACAAAGTAGATATAGCTGGGGCGGGACAGGTCTGTGATGGAGCGTGGAGACCCCCACTCGTCAAATGAATTTGTGTTCGCTATGCCACAAATATAACTCAAGCAGGGGCTGGAGTAAGATTTGTGGCAAGCACACATAGCGGCGCACGACACTGCACGCCTCATCTGATTCATTAAGAGGCGTAAACTTCTTAATGAAGCAGGAGCGATCGCTCCAAAACGCCCCCTCATCAAAACCAGTGAGAGAATTGCCGGTCTTGATGAATTGCCCCCCAAATTTTTTGCCAATTTTCTTTACTTAAGTTAACAAATTATGCCTCCTGGGAAACCATACTCTTTTCATATTTTTATAGTGAAAAGTTGCAAATATTGTGATGAGTTTAAAAAAGAAAAATTTTACACATATTGGTGTGAGCACATTGATAAATGTGAGTCATTGATGGGAAAATGCTGTGCCAAGGATGTTAGATTGGTGAGACTCCTACCTCTACAACTGCCACTGATCCTTAGGGTATTTGCACGCAAAAAAATTAAAGATTGTTAGATTGTTTTTGAGCAGGTTCACTAAAAAAGACATCTGAAAAATTGTTTATAAAATATATGAAAAATTCTTCCTATTCATTTCTATTGTAAAATCACTTTGCTGTTCATATGTTAAGTGTTTTCAGCATTTTTTTTTCCACTTTTTTTGAAAAATGCCTGGTTGGAGAATAGAAAGTGCATGTCACTTTTTTGAAACAGGACCTAATGGAATCTGCTCCAACTTAGCGCTGTCCAATCATAAGGCTGCAAAAAAATGCCCCATGAGAAAACTCTTGCAAACCACCACTTCAAAAACGCTTCACGGCACTAAAACTTCCCCAAAAAAAGGAAGGTTACCCGAAGTGGTTTCCACTAGAAAACTCCAGTTTGACTTTTGTGATTTCATTGGCTGTAAGCCATAATCATCAACATTAACAGCAATAAACACTTGAAATAGATCACTCTGTAATGACTCTATATAATATATGAGTTTCACTTTTTGGATTGAAGAACTGAAATAAATTAACTTTTTGATGATATTCTAATTTTGTGAGAAGCCCCTGTGTATGTATATATGCTGATAGCTGCTCTTGCTAGAATGCTTCTATTCCCTCTGTCTGCATAGCTAAATCCTAAAATATTTTTGTCACTTTCAAACCTGAAAGAACATAATGAATAATTAAACATATGATTATCTGCCGACCACCTAAGGATTGAAAACTTTTCTGCTTGCATTGCTGCTTTTTATTAAAGATATTAATTTAACTTGTTTTGCTCCCACCAGAGGCCATTTAAATATTGACCTTTTTACAACTATGGAAACTTTATGTCTTCCTAGAATTCAGATAAATTACCTATATTAAATTCTAAAACCCTGGGACTACTCCATTTCTTTCATATCTTTGTTTCCAATGTAATAGTTCTTTTTATTTCCCCTGATTCCTCCTCCCTTAGTATTCAGATCATGACCCCTAATTCTATGACTTATAAAATAAATATATATTCCATTTCTCAGTACACAAAGCTCAGTGATCGCTTTAGCATGACCTTTTTGCTATATATCTCTTTTTCCAAATACATTTAAATATTGTAGAAGAGGGAAAGAGGTTAACTAAATATCTAAATGTTATCCCTTCTTCTCCTGTGTACCATCCGCAGAGATGGAATTTCATAGGCCTCATTGGAAATGTGGAAAAGAAGAAAGGACAAAGGGGCGCAAATGGGTGAAACCTGATGAAGGCGTTTTTTTCCGCCGAAACGCGTTGTAATTAATAAATAAAATTTTTTAATCCCAATTATTAGCCTCATCCTAGCTATTTGGCGCTCCTTCCAAACCACCTTTTCGCTTTCTTTTTCCTCATTGGAAATGTGAACATTTTAGAAAACAGTTCCCTTATGGCCAGAGGGACCTTTGTGCCCCCTCATGTACATGGGTCCAGGGTATGACTTCAACATCTGTATACCCTACAGCTATGCCACTGGTATTAACCCCTTCATGACATTTTACCTGACCTACAGTACAGACCAAAAGTTTGAACACACCTTCTCATTTAAAGATTTTTCTGTATTTTCATGACTATGAAAATTGTACATTCACACTGAAGGCATCAAAACTATGAATTAACACATGTGAAATTATATACTTAACAAAAAAGTGTGAAACAACTGAAAATATGTCTTATATTCTAGGTTCTTCAAAGTAGCCACCTTTTGCTTTGATGACTGCTTTGCACACTCTTGGCATTCTCTTGATGAGCTTCAAGAGGTAGTCACCAGAAATGGTCTTACAACAATCTTGAAGGAGTTCCCAGAGATGCTTAGCACTTGTTGGCCCTTTTGACTTCACTCTGTGGTCCAGCTCACCACAAACCATCTCGATTGGGTTCAGGTCTGGTGACTGTGGAGGCCAGACCATCTGGCGTAGCACCCCATCACTCTCCTTATTGATCAAATAGCCCTTACACAGTCTGGAGGTGTGTTTGGGGTCATTGTCCTGTTGAAAAATAAATGATGGTTCAACTAAACGCAAACCGGATGGAATAGCATGCCGCTGCAAGATGCTGTGGTAACCATGCTGGTTCAGTATGCCTTCAATTTTGAATAAATCCCCAACATTGTCACCAGCAAAGCACCCCCATACCATCACACCTCCTCCTCCATGCTTCACGGTGGAAACCAGGCATGTAGAGTCCATCCGTTCATCTTTTCTGCGTTGCACAAAGATACGGTGATTGGAACCAACGATCTCAAATTTGGACTCATCAGACCAAAGCACAGATTTCTACTGGTCTAATGTCCATTCCTTGTGTTTTTTAGCCCAAACAAGTCTCTTCTGCTTGATGCCTGTCCTTAGCAGTGGTTTCCTAGCAGCTATTTTACCATGAAGGCCTGCTGCACAAAGTCTCCTCTTAACAGTTGTTGAAGAGATGTGTCTGTTGCTAGAACTCTGTGTGGTATTGACCAGGTCTCTAATCTGAGCTGCTGTTAACCTGCGATTTTTGAGGCTGGTGACTCGTATAAACTTATCCTCAGAAGCAGAGGTGACTCTTGGTCTTCCTTTCCTGGGGCAGTCCTCATGTGAGCCAGTTTCTTTGTAGCGCTTGATGGTTTTTGCAACTGCACTTGGGGACACTTTCAAAGTTTTCCCAATTTTTCGGACTGACTGACCTTCATTTCTTAAAGTAATGATGGCCACTCGTTTTTCTTTACTTAGCTGCTTTTTTCTTGCCATAATACAAATTCTAACAGTCTATTCAGTAGGACTATCAGCTGTGTATCCATCTGACTTCTGCACAACACAACTGATGGTCCCAACCCCATTTATAAGGCAAGAAATCCCACTTACTAAACCTGTCAGGGCACACCTGTGAGGTGAAAACCATTTCCGGTGACTACCTCTTGAAGCTCATCAAGAGAATGCCAAGAGTGTGCAAAGCAGTCATCAAAGCAAAAGGTGACTACTTTGAAGAACCTAGAATATAACACATATTTTCAGTTGTTTCACACTTTTTTGTTAAGTATATAATTCCACATGTGTTAATTCATAGTTTTGATGCCTTCAGTGTGAATGTACAATTTTCATAGTCATGAAAATACAGAAAAATCTTTAAATGAGAAGGTGTGTCCAAACTTTTGGTCTGTATTGTATACATCATGGTCAGATAGGGATTCCCGACCGATGACGTATAGGTACATCATGGTAATCGTGCGCAGAACGGGAGTTGTGCCTGCTCAATCACCACCAAAAGCTGGGCTTACATGACAGCCAAGCAGGGCCGGCTCCAGGTTTTCGTGGGTCCCGGGCGAAAGAGTCTCAGTGGGCCCCTTTAATACATACCACAATTCATGATGCACAGATACGGGCGATAAATATAGGTATAGTACTTTGCCAAAGATTTCACTTCTTACATTACATGAGCGATATCTATTGTAAATTCTACAATAACTCAGGAACTGGCGAATCCTCGCAGCGCACAGTGCGTGACCTGGAGGGATACAAAAGTTTACATTTTAGACCGGACAGTATAGTCCTCCATAAAGTATTATGGGCACTACATAGTCCTTTATACAGTATTATGGGCACCACTAAGTCCTCCATACAGTATTATGGGCACCACATAGTCCTCCATACAGAATAATGGGCCCCACATAGTGCTCCATACAGTATAATGGGCCCCACATAGTCCTCCATACAGAATAATGGGCCCCACATAGTCCTCCATACAGTATAATGGACCCCATATATTGCCCCATACAGTATAATGAGCCCCATATAATGCTCCATACAGTATAATGAGCCCCATATATTGCTTCATACAGAATAATAAGCCCCATATAGCGCTCCATAAAGAACAATGGGCCCCATATAGTGCTCCATACAGAATAATGGACCTCATCTAATGCTCCATACCAGAATCATTTGCCCCATATAATGCTCCATACAGAATAATGGACCCCATATAATGCTCCATACAGAATAATGAGCCCCATATAATTATCCATACATAATAATGGACTCCATATAATGATCAATACAGAATAATGGAACTCATATAATGATCCATACAGAATAATGGACCCAAATAATGCTCCATACAAAATAATGGACCCCATATAATGCTCCATACAGAATGGGCTCCATATATTGCTCCATACAGTATAATGAGCCCCATATATTGCTCCATACATTATAATGAGCCCCATATAGTGCTCCATACAGAACAATGGGCCTCATATAGTGCTCCATACAGAATAACAGACCCCATATTATGCCCTGTACAGAATAATGGACTCCATATAATGCTCCATACAGAATTATTTGCCCCATATAATGATCCATACATAATAATGGACTCTATATAATGATCCATACAGAATAATGGCCCTCATATAATGATCCATACAGAATAATGGACCCAAATAATACCCCATACAAAATAATGGACCCCATTTAATGCTCCATACAGAATGGGCCCCATATAATGCTTCATACAGAAGGGACCCCATATAGTGATCCATACAGAATGGATCCCATATAATGCTCTGTACAGAATGGGTCCCATATAATGCTCCATACGGAATGGGCCCCATATAACGCTCCATATAGAATGGGCTCCATATAATGCTTCATACAGAACAGGCCTCATATAATGCTCCATAGAGAATGGGCCCCATAGAATGGCTGGCATGCTGAGCGATCGCATCATGTCACCGCTCAATACACTATCCAGATACAGCAGAGTTCAAGATCGTCGTGGGACGTGGGAAGGACTCACGGCGGACCCCTTTGGAATATTTGAAGTTTTAAAGGTAACAAATGGGTAAAAGAAGGTCGGGGAGTGTTTTGTTTAAATAATGGACATTGCTTTGTGTGTGTTTTTTTATTGAAACTTAGGAGGTTAGTAATGGAGGTGTCTTATAGGCCTCTCCATTACTAACCCCTGGGCTTGATATCAGTTATTACAAAGCTGACATCAACACCAAAACCACTACCCCGCTTGCCAACGCACCAGGGCAAGTGGTAAAAGCCGAGGCTAAGCGCCACAATTGGCGCATCTAATGGGTTCGCCATTTCTGGGGCGGCTGAGGGCTGGTGTTATTAGTCTGGGAGGGGGCAATATCCATGGCCACTTCTCAGGCCATTAATATCAGCCCGCAGCTGTCTGCTTAGTCTTTGCTGATTATTGAAAATAGGGGCGACCCCATGTAAATTATTTTTGGGTTCCCCTTTTTAATACCCAGTAAAGGCTAAGTAGACAGCTGTGAGCTGATATTAATAGCCTGGGAAGCTCCATGTTTATTGCCCCCTTCCTAGACTATTAAGACCATCTCTAAGCTGTCTGCTTTCCCTCATCTGGGTATTAAAAATAAGGGGGACCCCATGACATTTTTTTCTTTTGTTTATTTAATTATTAGCTAAGTATATGTACAGTGAGCTACAAATGCACTGCACTAATTATATATCTCACTGACATCTTTATATCTATCTATTCTATTCTTATGGTTCACGCTGTGAATTTATTGAACTCGGCTGATGAAATGTCAGGTTTCCTATGAGATAGAAAAAAGTTTTTTTGCACCCATTGACTTGCATTGGTGAATCTCGGCCATTTTACACGGCCAGACGCAGAATGCTGCGATTGTTGCCTCACCCCAATTCCAGGTGAGGAAAAACTCACAGATGAACACTGCCTAATTGAATAAAATTGTGGTGAGTGTAATGTGATTTTTTATCACATTGCACTCGCCGATTTTATACGCAGGTGTGAGGGTACCCTTAGATGGAAACAGTTATGTAAGTGCTCAGTGTAGAGAGCAGGATAAATGTGATCCAAAATGCTTCAACTCAATCCACAAAAAAAGCCAATCCTCACCCAGGTCCATCATCTGCCAATGGAAATATAGGGGGCTTCCATGTTACTGGTAGCACAAAGGCTCTGGAAACTCAAAATGGCTCCTCGCCCCCCAAAGAGATCCAGCAAATTCTGCGCTCTCAAATCCAGTGTCTCCCCCCTTCTGAGCTCTACAGTGTGCCTAAACCTCAGTTAGCATCCACATTTGGCATTTCTGTAGAGATGATATGTCTCCATGTCTCCAGAAGCACAAGCTTGGCACAATATATGGGTACTACAACGTACGGGCACTACAACGTATGGGCACTGCAATGGCAGATTTGCAATTTTTACTCAGCAACATTCACTGCTGCTTGTTTCTGTCAAACACCCATGGAGTCAAAATCGTCACTGCACTAGTAGATACATTTCCAGAGAAATGTAACTTTCAAAATCCTGTCACTTGAGGGGGAATACTGCTTTTCTGGCACTTAGGGGCTCTGTATATGGAGTCTGCAAACTATTCTATGATACAGTAATTTGTTCTCCAAGAGTCAAATAGTGCCCCATCCCTCCCGAGTCTCTTTGTGTGGCTAAACAATACAGTACAGCCACATATCATATGGGGTATTGCCACATTCAGCAGAAATTGTGTGCCAAATTTTGGTGCCATTTTTTCCCATTTACCCATGTGACATTGTAAAATCAGGGGCTAAAACCAAATTTTTGTGGTAAAAATATAATTATTTTTCATTCACTGCCCAATGATCAATATGATCACTGCTTCCCTAGAAGAATTGATTGAGAAGTGTAGTTTGTAAAATGAGGTCACATATGGAGGTATATGCTGTTCTGGCACCTCAGGGGCTCTGCCAATGTGACATGGGACTCTCAAACCATTCCAGCAAAATGAGCACTCTAATATGGCACCCCTTCCCTTTTGAGCTTTGCACTGTGCCTTAAAAGTAGTTTTTGACTACATTGGCGTACTCAGGAAAATTGAAAACTTGAGGTCAAAGTAACATTTTTGTAGAGAAAATTGTAATTTTCCATTGACCCAATATTATACAATTATGTGAATCGCTTGAGGGTGAAAAATGCTCACTACACATCTAAATTAATTCCTCACGAAGTTTAGTTTCCAAAATGGGGTCACTTGTGTTTCTGCTCATCAAATGTGACATGGCATTCGTAACCTATTCCAGCCAAAATTGCGTTCCAAAAGTCAAATGGTGCTCCTTCTCTTCCGAGCTCTGCTGTGCACCAAAATAGTAGTTTTCCTTCACATCTGGGGTATTGATGTACTCAGGAGTAATTGCACAACAAATTGTATGGTCCATTTTCTTCTGTTACCCTTGTGAAAATTAAAAATTTGGGGCAAAAGGAACATGTTTGTGGGAAAATGTATTTTTTCATTTTCACGGCTCAACGTTATTAAATTCTATAAAGCATCTGTGAATTCAAGGTGCTCACTACACCTCTAGATAAGTTCCTTGAGAGGTCTAGTTTCCAAAATGGGTTCACTTGTAGGAGGTTACCACTGTTTAGGCACATCAGGGGCTCTGCAAACATGACATGGTGTCCTCTATCTATTCCAGCCAATTTTGCGCTCCAAAAGTAAATTGGCACTCCTGCCCTTCCGAGCCCTGCCGTATGCCCAAACAGTATTTTTCCACCACATATGGGGTATCCGTGTACTCAGGACAAATTGCACAACAAATTGTATGGTCCATTTTTTCCTGTTACCCTTGTGAAAATGAAAACTTTGGGGCTAAAGCAACATTTTTGCTGGAAAAACATATTTTTTCATTTTCATGGCTCAACGTTATAAAATTCTGTGAAGCAGAGGTTTAATGTGCTGACTACACCTCTAGATAAGTTCCTTGAGGTGTGTATTTTAAAAAATGGGTCACTTATGTTTTTTTTCACTGTTTAGGCACATCAGAAGTTCTGCAAATGCGACATGGCGTGAAGTATCGATTCCAGCCAATTTTACGCTCCAAAAGTCATTCCAGCAAACTATTCCAGCAAAATCTGAACTCCAATATGTCGCTCCTTCCCTTCTGAGCTTTGCACTGTAGTTTTTGTCTACATATGGGGTATTGGCGTACACAGAAGAAATTGCGTAACAAATTGTACCATCCATTTCTCCTATTATCCCTTTTAAAAATTAAAAACTTGGGGCAAAAGCAACATTTTAGTGGAAAAATTGGTAATTTTCTATTCACTCAGCCCAATGTTATACAATTATGTGAATCACCTGAGGGTTAAAAATGCTCACTACACCCATAGATGAATTCCTCAAGAAGTGTAGTTTCCAAATTGAGGTTACTTGTAGGGGTTCCCACTGTCTATGCACCTCAGAGACTCTGAAAATGCGACATGGTGTCCGCTATCTATTCCAGCCAATTTCGGCTCCAAAAGTCCAATGGTGCTCCTTCCCTTCTGAATTCTGCCGTGCGCCCAAACAGTAGTTTTCCTCCACATCTGGGGTATCTTTGTACTCAGGAGAAATTGCAAAAGAAATTGTATGGTCCGTTTTATCCTGTTATCCTTATGAAAATTAAATATTTGGGGCTGAAGCAACATTTTTTGGGAAAAATTTGATTTTTTAATTTTCACAGCTCATTGTTATAAAATTCTATGAAACACCTGTGAATTCAAGTGTCTCACTACACTTCTAGATAAGTTGCTTGAGAGGTCTAGTTTCCAAAATGGGGTCACTTGTGAGGGGTTCCACTGTTTAGGCACATCAGCGGCTCTACAAATATGACATGGTGTCCTCTATTTATCTATTCCAGACAATTTTGTGCTCCTAAAGTCAAATGGTGCTCCTTCTCTTTCGAGTTCTGCTGTGCGCCTAAACAGTAGTTTTCTTCCACATATAGAGTATCGGTGTACTCAGGAGGAATTGCACAACAGATTGAATTGCAAAATTTTGGGCTAAATTAGCATTTTTGTGGGAAAATTAAAATGCTAACTTTTTACTTCCACATTGCTTTAATTCCTGTGAAGCACTTTAATTATTAAAATTCTTGAATGTTGTTTTGAGCACTTGGAGGGGTGCAGATTTGAAATTGTGTCACTTTTGGGTATTTTCTGTCATATAGGCCCCTCAAAGTCACTTCAAACTTGATGTGATCGCTAAAAAAACGGTTTTGGAAATTTTGTTGGAAAATTGAGAAATTGTTAATCAACTTTTAACCCTTCTAACTTCCAAACAAAAAATAATGTTTCAAAAAATGATGCTGATGTAAAGTAGACATATGGGAAATGTTATTTATTAACTATTTTGTGTGATATAACTCTCTGATTTAAGGGCATAAAATTTAAAGATGGAAAATTGCGATATTTTCAAATTTTTTTCCAAATTTCCGATATTTTCACAAATAAGTGTAAAAAATATCATCCTAAATTTACCACTAACATAAAGTACAATGTGTCACGAGAAAAGATTTGCAGTATTACGGTAATTTGTTGAAGCGCTCCAGAGTTATTACCACATAAAGTGACACTGGTCAGAATTGTAAAATGTGGCCTCGTCAGGAAGGTGAAAACGGGCTTGGCGGCAAGGCTGCCACCAGGAATTTCTGGGCCCCATACTGGCAAAATTTTCAGGTTCCCTTGAGACTATGTCCACACTCCACCCCATCTCCGCCCCCACCCCACAAAACTTCCACAGTCCCACTGCCCACTCTTGCAAAAACTTCACTTCTGCTCCACGTCCTCACCAATCACACATTAACAATTCCCATCAAACCATATCACACACACGGCCATCAGCTTTTGTTTTGGCCAAAATATGTTTTAAGCCTGCCACCATGACAAGGGAGACTCTTTAGCAGGGCCCTACTCTACTCTAAAGTATTAACAATTTCTTAAAATATCCAATATTCTTTTTAGGCATATTTGTATCTATTTTTCTTAAAGGGAATGTGTCACATAAATTTTTTGAAAAGACCAGTAATACTTCATACAAGGGACAAATGCCGTCATACCCAGACCAGACCACATATTACCACCACATAGTGACCGAATACCAAATACAAGGAACAAATACCGCCACACCATGACCAGACCACATAGTGACCGAATAATATCAAATACAGGGAACAAATACCACCACACTATGACCAGATCACATATTACCATCACACAGTGACCAAATAATACCACATACAAGGAACAAATACCACCACACTGTGACCAGACCACATATTCCCACCACATAGTGACTGAATACTACAATACTGATCATTAATAAAAAAAACACAATACTAATATCACCCTAGGAATCAAAAGAGAAAAAATGATCAGAACTCCAAAATATACTGTAACATAGTAACATAGTTTTTAAAAGATGTATAATAATTTTATTAAGTTCTAAGGGGTAATGTTTCTCCTTGTTGAGAATGACATACCAGCTCTGGCACGTCAAGGTAAGGAGGCTTATTCGCTGTGCAATGTTCCTCTGGGAAATTTAATATGCAAATTGACTCTTCAGAGAAAAAGAGGACTTGAACTCTATAGCGCCACCTATTGGAAGCAGTGAGCCTACAAGTCACAGTCAACCCTTTAACCAGTCGTGCAATATGACTTAGGATAAAAGCCAAATCAGAATCTCAATTTGCAGACACGGTGTTTCGTGCTGTTGGCCCTCGTGAGTGCAAAGTATGAGAACTGATTTGGCTAGATGAGAGGCTTTGGACTGAGGTCTATGGGGTAACGTTTCTCCTTGTGGAGAGTGACATACCAGCTCTGGCATGTCAAGGTAAGGAGGCTTATTGGCAGTGCAATGCTCCTCTGGGAAATTTAATATGCAAGTCCTCTTTTTCTCTGAAGAGGCAATTTGCATATTAATTTTATTAACAAATTACAGGTAGGAAAACCAGAATACTGCATATGTGCAGTACAATTGGGCATTCGCCCACTCCACAATTGTGTTCATTTTTCAGTTATTTACAACCTTTGCCAATATGTCTTGACTCTAGTCACTCATGCCTGGATGATGCTGATATATAGGTATTTGTATTAGCTTCTTTTCCGTACCCCCATGTGCAATTGTACTGCACATATGCACTTTTCCATTTTCCCTACCTGTAATTGTAATTTGATAATAAAATTATTATACATCTTTTGAAATATATCTTGGACTTCTGATTGTTCTTTCTCTTTTGGTTCATGTGCTTGCTTATGACGATCTGTTCACTTTAGTCCTGACATTGGTAGCACTTAATGATAATTTATAATAATTTATTAGTCATATATTATTATACTGATAATGCTACTATATTTTGGTATGAGCAATTTTTCCTCTGTATATAGTGTATAGTGTACAAGTAATACAGTGATCACCAGTGACATTATACGCAGGAGCTCTGTATACACTATATAGTGTACAGGTAACACAGTTATCACCAGTGACATTATACACAGGAGCTCTGCATATAGTGTCAATGTAAAAGTAATACAGGGATTCCCAGTGACATTATACACAGGAGCCCTGTATATAGTGTCAGTGTACATGTAATACAGTGATCACCAGTGACATTATACACAGGAGCTCTATATATAGTATATAGCGTATAGTGTAAGTGTACAGGTAATACACTGACTCACCAGTGACGTCTCTAGTTGAAGTCCTTCATCTTTGCTTTTCCTCTTCATCTAGCGCAGACCGCCATAATTTCTTCCAGCCAGGACTCGTCTATGCAGAAAATAACACAGTTATCTAGAGCACTGCTTACAGAGCACATTCCCCAATTTTTCCCCAACTTCTACACTATGCCAGATGATGAAAAAAGCAACATAGTGGCGCCCTGCACAGTAACAGGACCCCCCTCTCACTGAAAACAGTATCCTCAAAAATAAAATACATCACAGCAGTAATAATATCCATAATTACCCCCTCCAGTGATAATGTCCCAAATCCTGGTCCCTTCCTGTAATAATGTGTCTCATTCCTGGCCCCCATGTGTCTCATTCCTGGCCCCCATTGTCTCTCATTCCTGGCCCCCCATTGTCTCTCATTTCTGACCCTCATTGTCTCTTATTTCTGTCCTCTATTGTGTCTCATTCCTGGCCCCCATTGTGTCTCATTCCTAGCCCCCATTGTGTCTCATTCCTAGCCCCTATTGTGTCTCATTTCTGCCAACCTTATGTCTCATTCCTGGCCCCCTTGTCTCATTCCTGACCCCATATGTTCTCCCATCCTGCCCCCAGGACCCATATGATATCCCATCCTGGCCCCATATGTCTCCATTCTGCCCCCAGGCCCCATATGTTCTCCCATCCCGCCCCCAGGCCTCATATGATATCCCATCCTGGCCCAATATGTCTCTATCATGCCCCCAGACTCCATATGTTTTCCCATCCTGCCTCCAGGCACCATATGATAACTCATCCTGGCCCCACATGTCTCTCCATCCTGCCACCAGGCCCCATATGATCCCCCATTCTTTACCCATACAAAAAAACAAAAAAAAAGTTTCTCCTTACCTGGCCTCAGTCCAGCGGCATCCTCTTCCGCATCCATTTGAGGTGTGGACACCCCGGCGCATGTCAGTGACTTTATACGCAAGCGACATGCGCGCCGTTGTCAGCTGCCGGCCTCCAATTGACTGGCGGCCGTTAACTGTTGCCGTCAGGGCCAGCTCCAGGTTTTTCGTGGGTCATGGGCGAAGGAGTCTCAGTGGGCCCCTTTAACACATACCACGATTCATGATGCACAAATAAAAAATATAGGTATAGTACAATGCCCAAGATTTCACTTACTTCTTACATTACGAGTAATATCTATTGGAAATTCTACAATAGCTCAGAAACTGGCGAATCCTCACAGCACACAGTGTGCAGACTTTTCATTTTTGACCGGACAGTATAGTCCTCCATACAGTATTATGGGCACCACATAGTCCTCCATACAGAATTATGGGTACCACATAGTCCTCCATAAAGAATTATGAGCACCACATAGTTCTCCATACGGTATTATGGGCACCATATATTGCTCCATACAGTATAATGGGCACCACATAGTCCTCCATACAGTATGATGGGCCCTATATATTGCCCCATACAGTATAATGGCCCCATATAATGCTCCATACAGTATAATGGCCCCATACATTGCTCCATACAGTATATAATGGCCCCATATATTGCTCCATACAGTATATAATGTCCCAAGTAATGCTCCATACAGTATATAATGGCCCCATATATTGCTCTATACAGTATATAATGGCCCCATATATTGCTCCATACAGTATATAATGGCCCCATATATTGCCCCATACAGTATAATGGCCCCATATAATGCTCCATACAGTATAATGGCCCCATACATTGCTCCATACAGTATATAATGGCCCCATATATTGCTCCATACAGTATATAATGTCCCATGTAATGCTCCATACAGTATAATGGCCACATATATTGCTCCATACAGTATATACTTGCCCCATACAGTATAATGGGCCCCGTATAATGCTCCATACATTTAATTCATACATTTAATACATATAATGCTCCAGTGGCTTCCTGCACGGCAATAGATTTTAACTGAATGTGCATCTGAGGATTCATGTGCAGTTACTGAGCGAATGGCTGAATCTTGCCCCTGGGGCCCGGTGAGGAATGGGGCCCAGACCGGGCCCCCTTCCTTACCGGGCCCCACACACCAGTAAGGGCGGTAGTACCCTGATGGCGGTCCTGCTCGGGGGTGAAGGGGTTAAGCATTGTCACAAATATTTGAAAAATCAATGTTGATATATTTCTTTCTACACCTCAGCTTATAGCAATTGGTAACACTGAAAGCTTATAGCCAAAATTTTGGGGCTCTACAGGTCCGCAAACATTGAAATTTTATGAATGATACCATTGAACAGATCCTTGTCTTTAGGCTCAAACTAAAGCTTGTACTTTAAAGCATAACTAACCAAGCTAGACGTATGTTGGGTCTATTTGGCCCTGAGCTCTTTTTCTCTCTGGTTCTCCAGAGCTGACTTGAAAGTCAGAGAATGGCAAATGATGAAGACAGCCTATAGATAAAGAAGACTGTGTGTCAAGGGGATGGTTGCAAACAACTTTATTATAATGGAACGCAACCGAACCCTGGGGTCCGCGATGCAGCCTGGTGGACTGCGGCCAAACACCTTCCGGGTTAGAAGGAAATAACCAACTTAAATAACAATCCCCTCCGTGTTACAGCACACCAGAGCGGGAATAGGAATTTGCACTATCTCAGTTAACTGCACGAGAGATGTGAGATAAATGAAGTATCTGTAGTCCTGTTGCAGCACAGGGACTACATAGTTGGCGCTAGGATGCGTGTGTGACTCACGCCGGCATGTAAGTGCTCTCAGCCGGCGTGCTACCGGACTGAGGAGAATCACTCCACGTGGCTCACAGGCGGTACCGGGAATACGGCATCTGCAGACTGCTCGGGGTGTATGGCGACCCCCTAGTCGGAGCCAGTCTGTACGGCGAAGCTACCTGCCTATTTCCACTACATCTGCCTATTTCCACTAAAGCACACGTGGAGCTCAAAAGGCCAAGCGCCACACAACACCATCACTGCTCAATGATCAGAGCGCGCCACCATGTTTGTGGGCGGGCCTTTTAAAGATTAAGCCCTGCCCACCGTCGCAGCATTGGTGACGTCACCCGCGACCAATCAGGCGGTGCTAGGTCACCGGATCAGCTGACTCCAAAACCCCCAATCACGGTCCCCATGTCACGGGCATGCCCAGTGCGGTGTATCCTGGACTTAGGCTGCAGTAGCCCTGTCTCCCTCCGCAACCTACACTTCATGTTGCTAGGCACAAATACCCAAGAGAAAACCTGCACATCTCGTGCACCAGCTAAGTGTTGGGACCGACGATGATGCTGAGCAGCATCCTCCCTGGCTGGACCAGAATGGGAGACCACAGAATCAACAGATGATTCTGAACCCATTTCAGATCCAGCAAACACCTGACGTGTAACACTGTATTAGGCATTGACATTGTCTCGCAGAACTTTCAAACTATTGCTCCATCCATCGTTAAATGTGGAAAAAGCTGTGATCTTAAACAGAATCTGTCAACAGGTTTTTGCTACCTCATCTGAGAGCAGCCTGATGTAGGCAATGAGAAGCTGAATCCAACAATGTATCACTTAAATTACTGGGTGCAGCTGTTCTGACACAATCAAAGCTTTTAGATTTAGCATGAAGAGATCAGAGGAAGCTAACCCCGCCCACACCAGGCTCTCTATATACAAAGTCCATAAACAGTGAGATGTCTATCACAGGAGGGGGCGTGTCAGACCAGGGCTCACAGGACTAGCTAGTCACAGCAATGATAAGCTCCTGGTGCTAAAACACTCATTGTAAGTAAGCAAACAAAACATTGAAGCTTGATAAGAGAGGCATCGCTCAAATCTGTGTTTTAACTCCTACAGCATGCTGTCTTCACAAAGCAAAATATGTATGTATAAGTATGGATCACAAAGCAAAAACTTGGTAACAGATTCCCTTTAAGGTATGGCAACATCTGTTAGCATGACTGCCCTTGTAACAGTAGAAATGTAGGTAGGAGTAGGAGGAATACAGCTCAGTTATTCATGTCATGACTCTTAATGAAAAGTGACCCTGTGACTGGACTTATCGATGAAAAAAGAGTTCTTTTTAAAATCACTTTATATCCTAATTATTATTATTTAATATTGTTATAATTAACTATGTAATTGTGCAATATACTTTAATATTCATATGCTCATGAATCAGATGTTCTCGCCATATGACACTAGGTCCCTACTTCTGATAATGGGTCATTCACATGCTTTACTATATGTCATGCACATAAGTTTCCTAGGCTTTTACTTAGCCTCAAGGTACATGTCATCCTAATATAATGTCCACATGCTGGTCCCCTTCTGTCGTTCTTTTCCAGCACATTTTAAAAAGAAACAAATGATTCTACTTGCACATCCAGGTGAAACTGGCGTTGGCGGGCCCCCCTCCTACACGGGCCGGTCACGGTTGCACCCTCTGCGATTGCGATCGTTACCATCCTCGATAAAAACAAATATTTTCTTTTGTTTTCAAGCTGGCTTATCCCACCTTAACCTTCGGTGCTAGGTACTAGCCCCCCCGTGGTAGCCGTTCTTCGCTACTGTTTTGTCACCTACATCAGGATATTTAGAGTTTTTTGGCTTTTTTCTTCCTATTTCTATTACTAAGCTGCGAGCTTTGATATCCTCTGACTAAACAGGTTCACCCCAAAATGGTTGCTGCATTCCCTGCCTCGACTTTTATACAGACTATGATAGGCTGTGCCATACTACGTGATGTGCAATACTATGTGATGTGATAGCTGCAAGGCATTATTGAGAATTCTGCCTGGTCAAGCCCTAGGTGTGTAGCTGATGCACGCTTCCACATTGTGCAAAGTGATGGCAAAATTTTTTGGCAATTCACGGGAATCGGATCGCAATTTGTTCGAATTGACTGGATCTAGTGAATTTCCTAAATTTTGACACAAATTAAATTTGCATCAAATAGATTCACTTATCTATACTTATAATACATATATGTATTTATTCTTAATTTAAAAACCAAGGCTCTGTGACTTTCCCTGGTTTCTGACATTTCTGTTGAACCCATTCTAAGGACAATTGGCTATCATTGAGCAAAAGCGCTGAACTTGTACTGGACTTCTGCAAAGAAAATCTATTTCATGTCAATGTAAGACGTGTGATGATTAGACAGCACTACATGCTTCATTTTGAGTAAATTACCCTCTGTAGTGCAAGAAAAAGAAATCTGTGGCAGAATAATAGAGTAATTCCTTGTGTTCCAGAATAGATGTAGAGTTTCCTGCTGGTGATCATTTCTTCACAGTGATGAGTACAGATCTGGCTGACAGCACGTCTGTCTAGCCATCTTCCTATGAATTGAGTGAGCACCAAAATAGCATAAAATAGTGGGTTTTTTAACAACAACATAAAAACATTTCACTGGTGATTTAATTCTAGAATTTTATCATCTGCTATTTTTTAAGAGATAACTGATGCTGGGCTTAGACAACACATTCTCAGCCATTAAGCGATCGATCGCCCATCAGTTATATGCAAGCCGATCAGCAGCCACTTGATGACCTGTTTAGACAGGCTGACCAAACTTCTATGTGCACACAGTGATCATTGATATAATCGTTCTGTGCCCATAGAATATAATGTTATCGGCAGCACATATCCTGTTTATATAGGACGATGAGCTGCTACTAATGATTTTTAAGCCTGTTTAAAACTCATTGCATCCAATGAATGAATGTTTTGTTCATTTGACCCGCGTTTGTGGGTCTGTTTAGATGGGCCATTTGATAGCAGCAGCGTTCCTACAAACGCCTGTTCTACTGACTTTAAAGAGGTTGACCACTACTTTTTTACTGATGGCCTGTGTTACGACAGCATCCAAGAACTTTTGTCTGGCGCCGTTAGGAGCTGATCAGCTGGAGTGCTAACACCCCCACCCATTAGATATTGATGGCCTATCCCTCCTTTAAGGTCACATATAGTCATATTGGTTTGAGGTGCAGGAGCAATAGAAAAAAAAATAAAGGATATTGCCTAAAATGAAAAAATATGAAAAGTTAAGACGTTGGTGTAGCCCCCTTGCCTACATGGCTCCTGTGCCCCTGGAGCTACAGCATACTATTGTGTTACCAAGGGAGTTTGCAGAGGTGGAGACCTATCTTATAGTCATCAACGCCTTTTGAGAACTGAAACTAAATTAATGCTAGAATTGAATTTATATGACTGTAGTATATTGCTCCTCAACACTTGGTACTCTAAGCACCCATTAGACATCCATTGGTGTCGTATTTGCTGTATTTGTGTTTTCCACGGACGGAACGCATTTCCATTATATTCTCTAGGTCTTTTCACATGCATACTCCTTGCAGATCATTGGTCCGCAAATAAAAACAGGGACATATCTAATTTCGATCCGATTTGCTTGTCAAAATCACCCATTCATCTCAATGGGTTTGTGAAAAAAAACAGACAAACAGCATTCTAGTGCTGTCTGTTTTTTACTATCTAATGGGTATAAGAAGCTTGGAAACCTTATTTTTTTCTGGCATAAGAGAAAACCAGATGCCACTCTGATGGTGAAAACTGACAGACTGACAAAAAATGGATGAAAATTATGGTCTAAATCATTGATGGAAAAACAGTCCGATTTTTTCTTGTAAGCAAAGATTAACAGCTATCTGAATGATGCCCTAGAATAGTACAGACTGTTTAAACACCAAATATTACCTTTTTGCTTAGGCAGTCACAGATTTCTGTGAGCATAGCAGAGAGAAACCCCTGATAAAAAAAGATTAATTTCTTATTACATATTACTCAATGCATTCTTATGCATTAATGAATTAATTATTTTTTATGCATAATAATTTACCTTTGATGGGGTATTCCAGAAAAAGCAGTTATCACTGATAACTTCTTTTTCTGGAATACCCCATCAAAGATAAATTATTATACATGGGTCAGACTTTCTGTGGATTTTACATGCTGATTTGAGCAGGTTAAATTCACACAAACAAATACAATAGTCTAGGGAAAGTTCTCTATGAAGGTACTTATTAAAAAATAATGTTTAATTTAAATAAACTTAAAAACTCCATATAAACGTATACATTTCAGACCACATATGGATCCTTACTACATTACACTTGCATTTTACATTCGCTATGTGTAGGGATACATAAGTTGTCTGAAAAACATAAGTTTATATTGAGTTTTTACATTTGTGCATTTACATTGGATTATTTTAAAACATGTTAGAACTAAAGGTTTTTTTAATAAATGTTTTGAAGGTGAGGGAGAACTTTCCCGGGACTATTCTATTTGCAATTATCCGAGACCGGGCTTAGGATAACATCTCCATGCACCTACTCTACCTAATTGGATGGCAAATGTTCGGAACTGGATTTTGTATAACAGTGATCTTATTGACTAACCTTTGTTTTTTGCCATTTGCTTACAAACCATTAATAACTTGAATTATATTGATATTCTAGTAGAATCATATGGGCATGCATAGAAATTTTAGATCTTAGCAAAATAAATGGTAAATTCCAACTCGCCTTGTTTTAGAAACCAAACCTACAGCAATAAAAAGGTTGCTGTGATAAGATTTAGAAAAGCCAAGATTGAACAATCTTTGCAGGCACCATAATGGTTAATGAAGGTGCCAGGGACTGCGACGGTTAATATTAAGGCTGAGGATGATTGTTCTTGAAAAATGTCTATGGAGGAATGTAATTGGTTATGGGGAAAGAGGGATTGTCCTGAAGGGGTATAGGACAAGGGTGGGAAGAGACCCCCCTCTTTCTAACCTCCATTCTGAGGAAAACAGGAGTGGTTAGGGTTACTACCATGAGTAATGCCTTAGAAAGACAGATTCTGGACCGGGTGGCGCTGAAGGGATCGTCATGGCTGCTGGAAATGCTGGCGTGGACTCAGCAGCAGAGCGGTGAGGACTCCATCTTGTGTGGCTGTGACGGATCCCCTGCACCCCGCGGTAGGTCTCATCAGAGAGTGCATGCACTAAAACGCCTGTCCCCCAGCTCTCACCCGAATGCTATGCTAGCGGTACCTCGAGCTTGGGCGGTTGCATTGGCCAGCGTGTCATCATCCTCTCGCCCAGTTGTCGCGACACCTGTGGCTGCGGGTCATCCTTGGACGCCCGGTGAGTGCACAGAGTGGGAGATAACCGCGGGGCCTGTGGCAATCATGGAGCTGGTGCTGGACAGGCCTCTTCATCACAAGGAAGCGGGGCCTGTTGCGCGTGAAGTTGGGGGTCGTGGCTTCCTGGGAACCTGGGCCCACAGCGAGAGGTCTTACAGGTTGTGCTGCAGCAGAAGACACTTCAGGTAGGCAGCCCAGAGTAAGTGTCAAGGCAGCGCTGCACACCAGGCAAGATCGTGGGTCAGGCAGCAAAAAGATTGGGAAAAAAGGGAGACAAGGTGCAGTGGTTCCCTGATAAGGGTCTTGCTATACCCATCAATCGTTAATGGTCAGGAGGGACAATCCTACAGGGCAGTTAGGAGAGGCTGTGCCTGGTGCCAATTTTGATACACCATCCAGCGCCCTTGTACCTTCCCTGCGCCACATGTCTTAGCGGTGGATACCGCAGACATCACCCCAGCGCTGCAGCATGCAGATCTAACAACTCCAGATGACTGATGAAGGTCTGACTGACCGAAACGTCTTATATATTCTTGAATCTCTGTGAGCCATAAAATTATCAATTCACTTTGAATGAAGAGCAAGTGCCAAGTTTTTTTTATACAGATTTGTTATGAATCGGTTGGTTTACATTATTTGTGAAACGGTTTGTTTAGATTGTTGGGTGTGTGTTCTTGATTTCATTTCAGATGCAACAACTCATATTTGGATTATGCGACATTCATATATATTGTGGTAAAGCAGCTCGCTCGGCTGAACTCAGAGGTAGACACGGAACACTGTCTCTAAGTTTTCGGGTTGGTTTAATAAAATGTCATAAACCAACCTAAAGTTCAGAAAGTAAACACATTCCGCATAATGTCAAAAACAAAATACAAAGATGCAGCACAGTCCATATATCGGCCGGGGTCCAGCCACTCAAGGTTAACCACACATGGTTCAGCACAATACATGCAAGCTCCTCTCTGGAGTAAGATTCTCCAGATACTGACTCACACCTGAGTCAAAAGGCTGGGTATTTATAGCCCAGTCCACATCCTGAGGTGGAGATATGGAGAACAACCTCCCACCTGCTCTATGGTTGTTCTCATAAAACACGCCCTTTAAACATGGCTAATTAACCCTCTCTGCACCTACCATGCAGGAGAAAAAGAAAAACTTCCATGTTTCACATCACTGAATTTAATGGCCTCAGGGGCACCTATCTCCCCTCCAGTATTCTACCAGTGATTTTGTCACAATATATATTGGGCTGAGAGGCGGGCAATGATGCGTCCTGCAGGTCAAAACCTAGGTCAGACAAATACCATTGTTCATTGGAATTGGAAGATCACCATGGTTTACAGTGGTTTCAAATGTTAGCTCGGATAGTAACGATAAGCAAGGTATGCAAAAATCCATCGTGTTGGTAATTCATGCCGGCAGAAATTATCTGGACAAGAAAAAATTGGCCGAGCTTATCGATTTGATTAAAGCTGATTGTGCTAGGTTTAAAAAGTTGTTTACACAGAAATGTGTTACGGATCCGGGTGGTGGAACCTCTGCTACGGTGCAAGGAGGGACCAGAGGGACGTAACTAGGTATCAACTCAGACTGACCAAGGTCGTACGGCGGCTCAATCGACTCCGTGACCAGGGAAGGACCGAGCAGAGGGACCAGGTGCTACTCTGGGCCAGACCTTGTATGAGAGCAGGTGACTCCCACGGGTCAGAAGGCAGGAACTGACCGGTACAGCAGATGAGCACGGCAGGCAGGCTGACGGGTGATCCGGGTAGGCGGACTGGCAGACACGGCAGGTAACAAGCAGGAGCCTCCAGGTAGGCTGGCTGGTAGGCACGGCAAGTAACAGGCAGGTGCTTCCAGGTAAGCGGGCTGGCAGGCACGGCAGGTAACAGGCAGGTGCTTCAAGGTAAGCAGGCGGGCAGGGCCCATAGACAGACTGGCGGACTGGACTGTAGACAGACTGTTGGGCTGGAGAGTAGACAAGCTGGCGGACAGGGCTGGTAGTCAGGCTGGCAGACTGGACTGGTAGTCAGGCTGGCGGACTGGACTGGTAGTCAGGCTGGTGGACTGGACTGGTAGTCAGGCTGGCGGACTGGACTGGTAGTCAGGCTGGCGGACTGGACTGGTAGTCAGGCTGGCAGCAGGACCTGAGGGCTGAAGCAGAGTTTAAACCACAAAGCTACAACCTTGCACGGGCACCTCCATTTTGGAGGAGGTGCCTTTTATATGACAGGTCCTCCGGCCATTTTCTGGGGACTCCTTAGGACGACGTACACGGCCCCTTTAAGAGGGAGGGAGCGCGCGCCCTAAGCACATTGCGCCGGCAGCAGCAGAAGCAGGAGCGCCGGAGGACGCCGGGCAGGGAGCGCGGCGGTAAGAGGGATGGCGTCTCTGCCTGTTAGAGGGCAGAGACGCCGATACTACAAAATGTATTGTAGTTCGGTCCGAGGTAGTTCCTTGGCATGTATGGAGGGGAGCCAAGGATTTAGCGACCTTGGAGATGGCTCTGAGATTGCTCAACATGAGGGTGTCCTGCTTTGTACGCTCAACAGGGGGGGTAGTGGTTCATCA